>NC_069388.1:58272977-58904227 GCF_027475565.1 Acinonyx jubatus
GTTTGCTGTTTGTTATTGTTATTCATGAGAATCTGTCTTAATCTCAGACACATTCTTCAGCTGGACAGAGTAAGGGGTATGTTTTCATCCTGGTAACTAAGGCTGATCAGTCGTTCTGAGACTGTAAATTTTAGTAATGATTAATGGCCCAGTAGACAAAGGAAATTTCTGAACTTAGATTGAGAGAAGCCCTATGAATTTAGAAGTCACAGCGACTGTCATGGCACTTTATATATATTATAAATTCATACACAATATTTTATCTTACTACCTTGTCATTTTTAGTGATTTTATTGATTAGGTAATGACATTTTAGGTCCAAATACAAAGATATGGAATAGTTGATTGTTGAATGTCCCCAGTTGCTTCAGCCCTCAGCTACCTAATCTCCCTTCTTCCTATCAATCCCCCAAAGGCTACCAGTTCCTTGTGCATTACCAGGCTTTTTTGTTGAAGTTTCCCTTAGTGCCCGGTTATGTTTTGAATTACTGTTTTAAAAACTGAACACCGGACTCGTGATCCTTTCCCTGGGGTATGTATGTGGTGGGGGTGGGGACTCAGGAGTTGCCAGCTCAGTAAAGGACCCTTGACAGGATGCTTTATCTGGGCCACTTCCTAGCCCTTTAGCTCACTCAGCATGAGGGGCACTGTCTCCTTGCTGCTTTGGGGACACTGGGACACCGACCAAGCTGTTGGCTCAGGTGCTACATGATTTCCCTCACTCTATTCCATCTCTTCTCAACATTCCCCTTACCCTTCTCTCAATCGTGGCACTTAGCACTTGATGTGATTATATATATTAATAGCTCTATTTGTTTATGGCCTATCTGCCTCTGTAGAAGCACCATGAGAGCAGGGATTATATGTTGTCATATTCCCGAGGCCTAGAACAGCTCCTGGCTCAAAGTGGGCACTTTGTCAATATTGCTGAATGAATAAATGAGATTTGGGAAAAAAGCTATTGTAAACAGAGTTAAATGGGCTTATTTACCACAGGACTTTTTCAGAACCTTCAATAAGCAAGCATGCATAGAAGAAGTAGAACAAGGCAGGTGGGAGTCAAGCTCTTCAGCACAAACCCAGAAAGGTTTTGTGTTTTTGGATGGCAGCTCAAACACAGGGAAAAGCCACTGGCAGGAATATTATTGGCAGCTGACCAAATGGATTTACAAGCATCTTTTTGCAAATGCAGGGGAGAGAGAATTTGCACCAGAAGATGGCAATAGAACCAAACCCATTGTTAGTCATTACAAACATGTACAATGTGCACTTTTAGTTTAGAGAGAGGGGGAAAAAAAAAGACTGGGGTTTCTGGTAGGTTCAGCTGTGTTCTTGCTTAGCTCACCCTACTTTCCACATAAGAGGGGAAACCACCTTATCCACTAGTTCTGACTTGTGGGTTTTCCGAGTCCAGCCCTCTGGCTAGGTTTCAGAACCTGAATCTTGAAGTGAAACTCTCATTTAATGACTGGAAATAAGAAAGCTCTGAAGATGGGTATGCTGACTCCTGGGGGCCCAGGGGCCTGTTCAGGGCAGCACACCATGACCACAGGGGGCCTGGGGCACGCTCAGGTTTGCCACCATTAGCTGCAAGAGGCAACTTGGGAGTTGTCTTGGCTCCTTGAACAAAGGAGAGTTAATTACAGAAAATGTCAGGCTTTTTAAAGGCCATTTGTCACCGGACTGCAGGGAGAGCCATGGCCCTTGGCAGAGCCATGGAGGAAAGACTGTTCATTTTAAGCCCCAGTCTCTGCACACAGAAATAGTGAGTCTTGGGGGTGTCATCGTTGGAGAGGAGGTAAACCCCATGGAGAATTTGTATATTCAGGGGAAGCAGTGCAGGTAGTGGCGTGGGCTTGGAGGAGTTGGGCCTAAGGGAATTTGGAATCCCTTTCTTTTTTCTTTAAACAAATGGGGTGAATTACTGTAATTTTTCCAAGGTCAGACCAAACCCAAATTCTACAGAGGCTAGTTACCTCTAGGCAGGAGGGCTAGAAAAGAAGAACAAATGGGAACAGTGATAGAGGTCTATGATTCTAATTAAACCTTGTTAAGCTGTTTTTTCAGGGTACATGTAATTCAGAGCATCAATAGATGCTAGTTGACAGATAATCTTTTGCTACCAGTTTTCATTCTTGTAATGGAAAGAAGTGGTGGGAGGATGGCTATTATGTCAGAATGCCTAGAATCTGCATTTTAATAAGATCCCCAGGGATTCATGTGGGCATTAGAAGTTGAGGAGGGCTGGGGGCTTGGACCAGCAGTTCTCAGCCCTGGCTGCTCATTAGAATCCTGTGTGGAGCTTACAAAACAAGCCCTGGATCCATCTCCAGAGATTTGTGTTGTTTGGGCTCTAGTGTTCTTGGGGCCCAAGACATTGCTATATTATTTAAAAGCCCCCCAGGTGATACTAAAGTACAGCCAGGGCTGGAACACTGCCCTAAACATAAAGCCAAACACCATTAGGTAGATACCTAGATTGAGAATGCATGTAGTCTCAAAGCAGAAACATGCTATGGCTAACTGGAACCCCTAGTCTGTAGGATTTCTAAAAATCCAACCCGTCAGATACTGTGGATCTTACTAGTTGTGTGCTAGTTTTTAGAGACCTCAACTATGATGATGGTAAGCTAGTTTTTAGAGACCTTGACAACGATGACAATGATGATGGTGGTGGTGGTGGTGGTGGTCTAGGACGGTAGGTCTAGGTGGTGATGTGAACCGCTTAGCTGGGTTAGAACACTCCTGCTCCACTTACGGAAATGATGTTGAGCCTGCGGAATGGCCAGGTAGATGGTGCTTTACATTTTTGACTCTGTGCCTGAGAAACAGCTTCAAAATTTAAATCAGATCATGACACTACTACCTTTCTTCTCATGGAGAGCTCTCTTCAGTGGCTTTGCATTGCTTGCAAGGTGAAACTAAATTCCATAACTGCTGTTTTAAGATACAGTTTTGTGTGACCATATCTGCTTTTGATCGTCTCTAACTGTGCTCTGGAAACTCCAGCCACAGGGGCTTCCTTTGGTTACTCAGGGGCCCCTGGCTTACTCCTGTGTACCCCCGGGCCGCTATTCCTTGCTGGTCACCTGGTCTGGAACCTGTGCCTTTACCGCCTTACGAAACTGCTATCTCTCATCTCTGTCTAGGTTCTGTCCCGTTGTATTTTCCTCTCACAGCATCATGTCTTTCTATCTCATACCACTTAGGGGATAGACTCTTTGATGCATGTGGGTGTCTCCGTTAGACTATAGGCTCCATAAGGACATAAACTGTGTATATGTGTTTGGTTTGGGACTCATTGTTGTATCCCTGGCATTTATTTTTTTGGATGGATGAATATACGTTTTCATGATGAATTTGGCAAATAAGTATTTTTTAGGTTATTGTGTCCTTAAAACTATATGCAGATATACATCTACTCCTGTTTGTGTCTTATATGTTGTAAACTGTAGAGATACCAGCCCTGAGGGGAAGGGTATTTTGAGAGGGACCAGGCTTTAGTCTTACTGGTTCTGGTTGGTGCACATAGCACATGACTTGGAGAACAAGTCCTGGTTTATCTAAATTTTTGCCATGACAGCTTTTTCTCTTAAGTCTATGTGTGATTTGTGAACTGCCTCACTGTAGATGATGAAAAACGTAAGTGCTTAAAAATAGTGCATCTCTCCACCTCAGGCTTTCTCCCCGCAGCGGGAGCCTCCCTAGAAAGCATCTGCATATAATGTAGTGTTTCCTTGCAGGCCCTGGGTGAACAAGCCTTCCCATCTTCTGCAGGAGGCCCTGCCTTTCTCTGTGCAGGGAAGACCACCCTCCCTAACCCCTGCTGCTGCTTCTGTCAGAGGAGTTGAGTCTTACAAACTGTAACACCCCGATGGAGGAGTAGGTCTGGAGGAGTAGGTCTGGGGTACAGCGTGATTAGAGCCAGGCAGGGGCATAGGGGGCCTCCAGCCTTATTTGTAACACTTTCTTTCCTTTACAAACACTCAAGTAAGTACAGCAAAACTATTAGAGCCCAGAATCTGTTTTTGTTATTTTATTCTTTGTACTTTATGTTTTAAATATTAAATTATTTTTAAAAGCTAAACGAAAACTAGTGAAGACAGATATATTTACTAAATATTCAGACACATGTTGAATTTGTCACTTAACCACATTTTCTCCTGGCTGGAAAAGTGTTTACCATCCATTGCCAAGTGGTAAGGAAACTGCAGTTAGTAGAAGTCAGGTAGAAAAAATAAATAAAAACACCAGGGTGCATGTATGTGAGTGGCATTATTTGTATTTTGTCAGCTTTTATTATAAAATGGATACATGCTTGCTGCAAAAGTTTTTCTTTAATGTATAGATGTACAAAGCAAAAAATAACTGCTCTCATCCTCTCAAGATTGTATTGTATACATTACATGTATATATGTGTTTATATGTGTATATAATCACATACCTTCATATATGTAATTTTTTTACAGATGGGGTCACACATTCAGCTTTGCAACTTGCCCTTTCTGTTTACATATAAATTGACATTTTGAATCTATGTTATTGGCTTGCCCTTCAGCACAGAGTTTTATTTAAAATTAAAAAAAAAATTTTGGACTTCAGGGACATTTATTAATCCCCCCTGGTCAGTATGTTTAAGTTGTATGTCTGTTCAAATGCATGTAATGCTGTGATTTATAAAATGTGATTTTATTTGCAAGTAATACTGAAGTCCTAGTAGCTTTTAATTGTTGTCTAGACTCAGGTAATAGATATTAAATATATAACTACTCTCACGTGGATATTGGAGAAATATTTTGAGGTTGAAATTGGGGGCCTCAATCCCCCCTTAAAGAGTTTGGAAACTCTCAGATAAAGGGTTGGGCAAGGTGCCTTCAAAAGTACCTTTCAGCTCTCCAGAGTTTTCCTGGTAAGTTTCTAGGTGGATGTAGTCATTCAGCAAATAATGGTGGTTGACTTCCTGAGCGCCCGGCACTATTCTAGTCCTTGGTGTACTTAGGGGCGCTTACATTCCACTATGGGGGCACATAGTGAATGACTGAAACGTTCAGGCTATAGTGGGTGCAATGAGGGAAATGAAACAAGGCAGGATGATGGAGAGAGGCTTTTGGGGGGTTCCAACAGGGTGGGGGGTGAGGGAGAGCTGCCTTTTCCTCTGCTGTGCACTGGGAGGGGAGCAGGCCCTGCTTATTTCACATTTATAGAATCCCAGTGGCCAGTAGAGAGCGCTCCCTTTCACAGTGACTACCCTCAGGCTCTGTGGCCTCCAGGGAGGCCTGCAGCAGGGCAGAGGGTCATTGGCAGGCTTCAGCCTGGTCTGGGCAGCTCTACTGAACACATCGGTGAGGTCCTGTGGTTTTATACACCTCAAGAGTACATTTTTTGGCACAGGCTATGGTTTATGCACTCTTATGCAGAGGCTATGGTTTATGCACCACTTATGCAGAGGTTATGGTTTATGGTTTAAACTCTCCATGTCTGCAGCCCCCAATCAGAGTCCCCAAGTGTCTTGGGCTATCCCTGCCATTTCATCCTGACGGGGATGAGAAGGAGGTGGGGGCCTTAAAACTTCCCTTCTCCTGACCTGATGCAGCAGCCAGGCTTTGGGTAGGAGAGGGCACTCTATGTCTCATTCAGTAGGAGTCTAGTTGAAGTCACTTTTGGAGTTGAGCGGGTTTGAAGTAAAATTGCCATCTGGAAGAAGACATTGGCCGATGTAAATTGTAGAGGAGGTCTGTTGGCACGCTCTGTCTCAGAGGGGTCTCACAACACACTGGCAGGAATACAGTGGTGGTTTTATCCTGACAGATAAGAAACTTGGGTAGACTCTGGGAGAAGAGAATAGACCTATCCCCTACCCCCACCAACCCTAGGCCTGGGTGAAAGAGTAAAGCACTCCTGGCTTGAAATTAAAATCCAGGACTTAGGAAGGCAGGCACGGCATCAGGATAATGCAGGTCTCACTATTCAGGTAGCCCAGATGTAGAAATCTGAGCCACTTGGCTTCCTGGAGAGCAGGTAATATGACCCTTCATTTTCATGTAAGTCTGTTTATTCATTATCTCCCTACTTTTATATAGAGGTGAGCTCAGTGGGCCGACTCAAATTAGATCCCTTCAGAAGGTTAGTTCCCATTAGAAAGACTGAATTCTTAAGCCATAAAAACCTCCCAAGTGCTGGCTTGATGGCTGGGGAGGGTGCTCAGGGGCCAAAAGTATAGCTCTGATCAGAGTAGGACACCATGAGTGGGCAGTGCCAGGAGGTTCCCCTGCTCTGCAGAGCAAGCATGTGTATGAGGGAGGAGGCCCCGGTGGTTCCTCTCCTCTGTATTCACTTGTCCATAGCACTTCTCTTAGCAAAACATGGGTTGCAAGCCCCAGGCCACTCAGCCCCGGGACCTATTCCTCAGCCTCCAAGACTTCATGAAAACTGGTGTAAGGGAGCAAATGCCTCTCTGTTCTGGTTGCTTACCTCCTCTCTGGTACTTGTCTCCTTTCTTTTTACTCCCTCCCCAGCCCACACTGGCTCCTCTGCCTCTCTGCCATTCTGGAGTGCTCCCACTGTGACCCATGGGGATGGACCCCTCCGAGCATCACTGTCTTGGAGGGACAAGATCAGTGGACTCAGGACTGCAGTGCCCTATGCTGCTGGGCACAGTCTGTGCCTCACTTGTTCCCGGAAGAGAAGGATTAGGAGCTCGAGTCCTCTGGAATGAGAATCTCACCTTTCTTTTCCTGTCTCCTTGAGGCAGACCATGTTGTTGCTTTCATTTCTGGCCACCAAGAAGGCTGTTTGCAGATCGAATTGGAAAGTCATAGAGGGTCAATTTATGTTTATAGAGGGCCTGTTAATCCTCATGACCACTCTGGAAGGAGGAGGACCCTGTCTCAGAGGTGGGAAGTCAAGGCTCAGGGAGGTTAAGTGACTTGCTGAGTCACAGAGCTGGATGAGTGGTGGAGCCACCTAGGGCTCTCTGCTTTGTACCATGCTGCCTCAGAAGAGAAGGACTAAAGGGGAAAGGAAGATTCAACCAAGGCAGGCCAGCTGGCTTTAGGTGATTAGAGAGGAGTTGGCATGCCCCATGTTGGGTAGTGTAGCCAAATAAAACAGGACTGCCAGTGAAATTCAAAACTCAGAGAGGCAACAAATAGCTTCTCGAAGTATAAGAACATCCCATATAATATTTGGGACATATTTCTACTAAAACATTATTCACAGTAGTGTCCCCTTATCTGCAGTTTCACCTTCCGTGGTTTCAGCTACCCACGGTCAACTGGACTCTGAAAGCAGATGATCCTCCTTCTGACAAATGTTCAGAAGGTCAGTTAGTTGCCTACCATTATGTCACTGTGCCTACATCATTCACCTCACTTCTTCTCCTCTCCTAGGCATTTTATCATCTCACATCATCACAAGAAGGGTGAATACAGCACAGTAAGATACTTTGAGAGAGAGTCCACATTCACATACTTTTGTTCTACTGTATTGTTATAATTCTTCCACTTTATTATTAGGTATTGTTGTTAATCTCTTACTGTGCCTAATTTATAAATTAAAGCTTCCTATAGGTATATATGTGTAGGAGGAACCATAGACTATCAAGGGTTCAGTACTATCTGTGGTTTCAGGCATCCACTGGGGGGCCTTGGAAAGTATCCCCCATGGATAAGGGGAGACTGCTGTATTCCTCATCTGAAATTCAGATATAACTGATTGTTCTCTATTTTTATTTATTTAATCCAGCAACTCTATTTGAAGACCTCAGGAAACACACTGACTGGGTCTAATGTGTGATGAGCACCTGAGGTTGACAGAGGGTAGCTCCTGAGCCACCCTGTAAAGACATGGGCTGCATGGCAGATGGTCAGTTCCCCATTGCAGGATGTATTCAAGTATAGGCTGGATAACCACTTGGTAGAGGGAATTCAGGTTTCAGATGCCTGGTTCCAGTGAAATTCTGGGAGGTAAGTGTTGAGATAAGCAGGAGAGTTGATTACCTGGGTCCTCACTGAGCTCTGTCCCAGCTGGCATTCAGAAGCTCTCTGAAATCGTATGTCATCAGCACCTTGTTGAGAGGACCTGTTCACCCTGATGGCCTCAGTCAGCTAGTGAAAACCAACCCAGCCCACCATGGTTTCTTTAAGTGGTTTGGTTTGGCCTGAAGAAGCACTGTGTTAAAGGTGAAATGAAACACCCTTTTTTTGTCTCTCTTGCCAAGAATTGACTGACTTCCCTGTTCTTTATGTGTTCCCTGCAGCAGAGTGTGACTTCTGTGACCTGCTAAGGATTGACATGCCCTGCATCACTCCTCAGGCAGTGATAGCATGAAAAACACCCACCCCCAAGGTTCTGCGCAGACTCTTGCAGGCAAGTGAATGGAGAGAGAGAGAAGCTCCAGTGTTCATTTTTACTGTTTTGGAGATTCTGTAGGTGTGGCTATGTTTATCTTGTCAGCATGTCCGGATTTTACACAAGGCCTGCTTGTAAGTGCCTTACTATGGCTTCTGCCCTCTGCAGATTACTACAGCAAAGGTCTGGCCCTTGGCAGACCTCCTTCTGCCCACCTACTTCCAGGCCTTGGCTGTCACTGGGCACCAGGAACATGTTCTGATGTTAGCTTGGGCCAGAAAGGAATCAAGAGGCAAATCTGCAAAAGCTTATCATGTATTCTAAAAACAAACAGAAATGGCTTGTTTCCATTAGAGTGTTTTACATTTTTTTGAATTATCAAATCAATAAGTTCATATTATTAAGAGTAAAATTAAGTTAAATACTAAGTCAAAATACCCTTGTATCAATAGAAAAAGATTTTCAAATATTTGTATTGATGCTACTAACTAAAATCACCTGTTCTTTTTATTACCTTTTGTTTAATTGATTTATTTATAAGTGCCAGGTGCATTTCACTTTTGTTTTCCAGGAAGAATTACTGAATGGCTGACATTTGACAACATGCACCACCAGTGGCTTCTGTTGGCCGCATGCTTTTGGGTGATTTTCATGTTCATGGTTGCTAGCAAATTTATCACGTTGACCTTTAAAGACCCCGATGGTAGGTATGCTTCTTTGTGGGATAGATTTCGGCTAATCCACACAATGCTGTGGTACTGTTCCTGGGTACATGCACAGATGACCTTTGTCACAGAATCAAAAGAACTTTAATGCCAGAGGTGACCTTGGAGGTCACAGCATCCAATTCCTTCATGTTACAGAAGTGCAGGAGAGGAGGTGGAAATGGACAAAAGTCTCTTCCCCTGTATCTCCCCTGGGGCAGGTGGAGCATACTTTGTCTTTGGGCTTCCTTGGTGACCTCTTCCCAGCAATACCATTCTCCAGAGCATCTGGTAGGCTCCAGGCTTGGGACTTCCCCCTGCTTCGTGTTGTCATGAGATGCTACCATGACTGACCAGCATCTCTGTGTTCTAGTTGGTGCTGTGTGCTGGTAGCCATGTGTTTGAAAGTCACCTTCAGTGTACTAGAAGGAAGGTGATTTAAATATGTGTTGGGTAGTCTTTTTTTTTTCTTTTAATCTTTATTTATTTTTGAGAGGGAGAGCTGGGGAGGGGAAGGGGTGGTGGGTACAGAGGATCCGAAGCAGGCTCTGTGCAGACAGCAACGAGCCCTATGAGGGGCTTAACTCATAAACTGTAGGATCATGATCTGAGTTGAAGTTGGATGCTTTAACTGACTGAGCCACCCAGGTGCCCCTGTGCTGGGTAGCCTTTGAGGACTTTTTGA
The DNA here is from genome assembly GCF_027475565.1 of Acinonyx jubatus. Lineage (NCBI taxonomy): Eukaryota > Metazoa > Chordata > Mammalia > Carnivora > Felidae > Acinonyx > Acinonyx jubatus. Next base: position 58,282,716 of record NC_069388.1, read on the forward strand.
TTCCCCTTACTTGACGTAGGTGTTCAGATGAAGACATTAAGTGCACCAAATCCAGCCTCAGAAGAGCATATTTTAGTTTATGCCCTTGACCTTTGCTTACCTGGTCATCAGTGGTTTTTTTTTCTACAAATTGGACATACTCTGACGGCTCCAAGATTGACCTGAGTACAGTGAGGCTCTCTCTGTGATCTGTGAGGTTGCTGGGTGTATGTAAGGAGGTGCACTGATGGTCATCTTGAACCCCAAGGTGACTCCTTCCATGGCAAAGTGAGGCAAGACAAACGGGAGATGTTGAAAAGACTCATGAGCAGATTCAGGGTGGCCTGACAACATCTGCCTAATGGGGAGGATGCTTGTGCACATGGGTGTATACGACATCTTCACTTTGCATAGCCCTTTACACATTATCCTGCAGACAGCAGCCCTTAGGAAAGGGAGATCAGGAAAGTATCCGTTCCAGCTGTTTTCCCCACTTACTCCTGGTGGCTGCATGAACTGTGCCATCTGTGTGGCCAGCAGCTTACAGGGCCCTGCTCCAGCCCACAGAGCTCCCGGCTATGCTGAGGGCTGCCCAGCGCCCCCTGCCCCCCCCATTCTCACTCACTTGCTCTCACTCTCTCACTTGTTCTCGCTCTCTCACTCTGTCTGTAGGGGAACAAGGCTGGAGGCAGATGTGCAGGCCTAAGAGGATGGCCCTGAAATTGACCCTAAGAGGTGGTTCTCAGCTCCAGTGTTTGCACTCAGTAACTCAGCTCCTTCATGCTCGGGCCTGACAGGCTGTCATCATTACAGGTGCCACCTGCACCTTCCAGGACCTCTCGTGAGAACCTGAGAGGTTTTCACAGCCTCAGGAAGGCTGTGTTAACTGCAGATATCTGAGGCGGCCAAGAGCATCACAGTGCATTGTCGATAATCACAGATAATCATGGTCCACACCGGGGGCCTCTGTCAGAACAGCAGGTGCTGAATCTTGGGGCGTCATTGGAATCTGAGACAATGATCTCAGCTTGACCATTTGGATGTTTCTCCAGCTGCTCTGGTATAGTTAAATGTACCTGTGATGGAGAGCCCTCCTTCAGCATCAGAGGAGTGGTTCTCATCCTGTGGCACATTAGAACCGTCTGTGGGACTTTGTAAACCTTTCTCTGCTGGCCCAACCAGAGACCAAGTCAGTTAGAGTCTCTAGGAGAGTGACCCAGGGGAGAACTGCAAATGTGGAAAGAGAGGCAGATGCTGAGGATGTGAGATCACTGTGACAACGGGTCCACAACTACACATTTTACTCCTGATCCCCTTAAATGTCACCTAGTAAGTTAGAAGGCACTTTCAAAGGCAAGTCAGGAGGTTAAATTGTTTATGGTTTATTTTGTTTCAAAAAGTAGGAGTATAGGTAATATATTTTATGAGACACAAAAAATAAGTAAGTTGTGTGCCTCGAGTTGTAATATTCTCTGGTGGAATAGCCTCTGAAGGACATGTCATTCCTCAATGGTATCTGATAAGCGAGGTGTCATTCCACTAGGATGTGACAGGTTTCATGCTGAATGCTTTCAGAAAATTGTAGAAGCTCTAGAGGGTTTTGTGAAGTGGAGCAAATAGTCGAAGGGATAGAAGGTGAAACCTAGAGGGAAGGATGAAAGGCTTGAGGATTTTAAACCTGAAGGAAAAATCTGGTGCTATTCACCAAGTATTTTTTGCACCCTTGGATGTTTGGTGTGGTTGCTGTGGTTAGTGAATGGGGGCGCAGGGGTGCTGACCACTTCTGGTGGGGACCTTAGAGGCAGTGCACACTTGGCCCCACTGCCCCTCCCCCTCCCCCCGGGAAGCCTGGCGGACTGCCTGGGAGGACAGTGTCAGCCCCACAGTGTGCAGGGAACATAAAGTGAGAACCCTTTGTTTTCAGGCCCCAAACATAACCCAGCTCAACCCAGGTTGAGCACACAGAACCTTACCTGATTGTCCCTAAATGCCTGGGTGGGGTCACGAAGACAGATGTTCACCGGCTTTCTGAATGAAGGAAAGGAGCTCCCATGCTGGGTATCTTCCAGTCTGGGTGATTGGGCAGGGATGGAGCACCCACGAGAAGTCGAATACACAGCCTCTTGGAGGCTGTCGGCGAGGGCATCTCCTGCCACTCTAGGGTTCCATGGGTACAGACAGAGCATTTGTCTGGGGAGGCATTTAAACCCCCTGGTGGATCTTGTGGCTGTATAGGAAACTGAATGAGGTTTGTGAACGTGTGACCGAAAGGGATTTTCTCATGTGCTGGAATTTGTTTCACTCATGTTCACAGTGTTGTGGCTTTTGAACCAAAAGCACAATGTGAAGTATCATCACAAAGAAATAACTGACAACACAGTGCTCTCCTATATGATGAGGTTCTATTTTCTGTAAAGCAGATGGCACATCCTTGGTGTCAGCGTTCAGGGAGCCAATTGTAACTCTGGTGTTTGTGGGGCTGCTCCTTCTGGCTCTGACCTCTGGGAAATGGGGCTCTGTTCCAGAATCTGCCAGGGGACGAGTGTGTTTTCTTTTTACTCTTCTGTTATTAATGATTTCCCTGCCACTTAAACTGATAGGAAGGGTGGATTTGTCTTGAAACACTGTTTAAAGTCTCACTTACCTTTTCAAAAAAATAGTTTTATGGTCTTTCTTCAGCTCAGCAAGGAAGCCATGGAAATATTTGTGGAAATGACTCATCCTTGGTTAAAAAATTTCAGCGTCATACTGATCTAGGTTCAGGTGTTCTAACTGGACCGTACCACAAGAAATAAATCCCATTCAGTGACGGGAATTTGATGGCATGGTACAGTGAGACTTGAAACAAAAAACGACATCTTTGTGAATCTGGTGTGTGTGTGTAGACACTGATTTTTCTTCTCACTTCAATTTGACTTCCTCTTCCAATCTTTTGCCTCCACTCAGCCCTTCACCTTGGCTGTTAGTCACTTAAGGGCAGGGTCCGTGACCTGAACATCTTTGCGTGCCTTCTGCCTGCATGTGATGGACAGGTGACTGACGCTGGGTGGCTGATGCACAGTGTGGTCAGGGAGATGAGTGGATGTGATCACTTCTAGAAGAACAACGGGGTACATCACTTGGCATGTTTAAAGACATTTTATAAAATATTGTAAATATAACGATGCCTGTAACAAAAGTGATCTGATGCTTTATGAGAACACTTGGCCTTACCTACAGGATCAGAATCCTTGATTCTGGAGCTAGAGGCTTGTTCCTAATGGTCAGGGTGAAGAAGGAGACTGTCCCTTGATCTTAGTGGGGATAATAGCATCTGTGAAAACAAATGGTTGTTGACAGAGCAACAGAAATAAAACAAATCCAAATGTAAACTGTGCTATCAGTTTTATTTGAAGCAAATATCAAGAAGTTTAAAATGATAAAAATGATAAAAATTGGTGGATGACTGACTGGTGTTTGTGGTATTGGAAGGCAAGATGTTCCGCAGTTGCCGAAGCTCGTTCTGTATGCTTCCGAGTGTGTGGAACAGGTTGCTTCAGAGATTCATTGGCAAGTCAGCTGTTTAGAATTCAGGATGCATTGTCCCATCTGAAATGTTATTAAGGAAGCTTGGGATTCTGCAAAATCCATTCAACCTGTGGCAGAACTAAGCATTGCGGTGCTAGTCTTAGAAGACACTGTCAGAACGCGAAGTGACCAGATAGGCATAGAATGTGAATTTTCTTGTCAGCGTGTCAGTGCCCAAAGATGACAGGTTGCAAAAGAGGAGGATGGGTAGAGGCTGGTCTCTTGGAGTCCTTGGAGTGCATTCAGGAGCTTTGGGGGCTGAAGGCACATAGACCGGGCTCTTTGACCTTACTGCAGGTACAGACGAGCTCCTGCACACAGCTTTGGTTAGGATTGCGTTTTAAATCACATGTAGACAAGAAAAAAGATTTTAGTAGCGTTCCTAAAGGTATGTGGCAAAGAGGTTTTTATTGGAGTCCGATAACTCAAAGCCGTGTAACAGATGGGGAGAAGGGATTATTATTTTTGTCAGGTACTTGTAAGATGTTTTTGCCCTCCCTGGGCGAGGAGGATGTCAGCCCATGGTTCATACCAGTAGCAGTGCTTGCCAGGGGCCTGGAGGAGGTGTAACAGCCAGACCAGTGCAGGTGGGAGCTGTAGTCCAGTGTGCACATGTTGCTATTAATGACCCAAGAGGAGTAGGTTTTGATTATTTTTTAAAAGTGAAATAAATGTCCCTTTGTTGATGCTGTGTTATGCTGATTTTGGTACTTTTTTGGTATCTACTTTTTCTCTCTAATTACGTTTTTAGGCTTTGCAAAATTTTTTTTAATGTTTACTTAGAGAGAAAGAGCATGCTTGCATGAACAGGGGAGAGGCAGAGAGAGGAATAGAGAGAATCCCAAGCAGGCTCCATACTCAGTGCAGAACCTGACTTGGAGGCTTGATCTCATGACCACGAGATCACAACCTGGGCTGTTACCAAGAGTTGGACACTTAATTGACTGAGCCACCCAGTGCCCCTAGACTTTGCAAAATTTTGGAAGCAAATGTTTCTTTGATTGTAAAGATCTGAAAATTATCTTCAAATTCTACTCAAAGGTTTCCCCCAAATCAGTTTTTTTTGTAAATTATTACTCTGGACTAGCATTTTGTAAGATTCGTCTGGTCTAATCTCACTTTCCATGAATTTTTAAACTAATGTGTAAATACTGACTTGACTGCTAACTTGGTTTTTTTCTAATTACCCTTTAATTTTGAGATCACTGTAGAGTCATATGCAGTTGTAAGAATTCAGAGTTCTGTGTACCCTTTACTCAGTTTACCCCAGTGGTAACATTCCAGAACTACAGTGCAGAGTTACAGTCACAATGTTGACAGTGATACAGTCAAGATGCATAACATCGCTATCACCACAAGGATGCCTGGGTTGCCATTTTATAGCCACACCTCCCTCCCTCTCCCTGTCTCCCATCCCTGGCCCCCACCCCCCTTGAAAACCACTAATCTATTCTCCATAATTTAAGAATGTTATGTACAGTATATGACCTTTTGGTTTTAGATTTTTTTTATTCAACATAATTTTCTGGAGATTCATCCAACTTTAATTGGGTGTATCAATACTTTGTTCCTTTTTATTGATGAGTTATATTCCATGGTATGGATGCACCACCGTTTGTTATCCATATACCTGTTGAAGGATGTCTGGGGTTTTTTTTTCCATTTTGGGGCTTTACAAATGAAGTTTCTATAAACATATGTATATAGGTTTTTGTGTGGATATAAATCTTCATTTCTCTGGGATAAATGCCCACGAATGCGATTGCTAGGTCACATGGTAGTTAAATGCCTAGGTTTTTTGTTTTTCTTTCTCTCTCTCTCTCTCTCTCTTTTTTTTTTTTGTTTTGTTTTGTTTTGTTTTTTGTTTTAGGGGTAGGGAGGGGCAAAGGGAGAGAGAGAGTATTAAGCAGGCTCCATGCCCAGTGTGGAGTCTGACTTGGGGCTTGATCCCACAACCATGAAATCGTGACCTGAGCCGAAATTAAGAGTTGGGTGCTCAACCAACCGAGTTACCCAAGCACCGTGCTTAGTTTCTAAAGAAACTGCCAAGCTGTTTTCTAGAGTTCCTATGCCATTTTACATTCCCACCAGCCATGTAAATTAGTCAGTGTCTCTATGGCCTCATTATCATTTGGAGTTTTCACTATTTTTTATTTTAGCCATTTTGATAGGTCTGTAGTGGTATCTCATCGTGGTTTTCATTTGTATTTACCTGCTGGCTAATGACCTTGAGTAGCTCTTCATGTGTTTATTTGCCATTTGTAGATCCTCTTCAGTAAAATGCCAGTTCATGTCTTACCCATTTTCTAATTGGATTTTTTTTTTGTCTGCAGAGTTTTGAGAATTCTTTACATATTCCAGATACTAGTCCATCATCAGATATTTGATCTGCAAATATCTGCCCCCAGTATGTAGCTTGTCTTTCCATCCCCTTAATAGGGGTTTTGCAGAGCAAAAGTTTTTTTGGTGAGAGTCAGTTTATCAGGTTTTCCAAAGATTTTCTCCTATGTTTTCTTCAAAGTTTTATTACATTTAATTGCTGATGCATTTTGCATTCATTCTCGAGTAAAGTTTGAGGTTCAGGGAAAGGTTCATTTTTTTGGTCTATAGATGTCCAGTTGCCGGAGCATCGTTTGTTGAAAGGCCTCTCCTCCACCGAACTGATTTTGTACCTGTGTCCAATGTCAGTTGGCATATTTGTGGGGGCCTCTTTGTGGGGCCTCTGTTCTGTCTCGCTGATGTGTGTGTCTGTTCCTCCATAAGAATATGCTTTAACCTCTCTGTCTTCTAGCATACAGTGCGAAACAGGAATTTCTGTTGCTGACAGCCATGCCAGATGTGGGGAAGTTACCCGGAGAGAAGCACTTTCCTGAGGAACTGAAGGTGGGCACAGCAAGGCAGAGGGCAATGAGGAGCAGAGCTGCTTCTCTCCAGTTTCACTGTGGTGTCTTCTTTCCACCCGCTGTGGCCCCATTGGGTCCCCCTGTCACATGGGAACTAGCCTCCCCTCTGTGCTCATGTCAGCTGGTTTCCTCTAACCATCACTTTCTGCTTCATAGTTGTGACTTCTGTTACTTCTGCACCTTTCTGCTCATCTTTTTTAGCTTCTCTTTGGAGGTGGCATGGTCACATCTATTTTTATGTTCCTCACAGTGCTTTGTACATCATGGATCCTCTGTAAATGTTGATTGTGTTGAATTCCTGACCAGCTGAGAAGGAGCCTTGGCAGGGGAATGGAGGATGTTGGGCAAGGTCAGGAGAAAACCAAGACAATGGGAAAAGGTCTCTGACCCAGAATCCTGGAACTTTAAAGTTAGGAGGGGGTATTGGACCAAGGAGCAGCTAATCTCCCCTCCAAGCACTATGGATAAGAGAACCGAGTTTAGGGAAAAGGCTAATCATCCCGAATCATCTGGGCATTAGTGGCAGAGCCCAAGGCTGCCGACTTCTACTCAGCACTCTTCTTGCTTGACATTCTGACTCCCAAGTCTTTCTCCTCAAGCTCCTTTCACACAAAACTTCTAATCGTTCCCCAGCCAAGATGAGGAGCATACTCTTGAGATCCCCTCTTACTTCCTAACACCTATTCCGTGGTTTGGTTTGCAGTTATGCCAAAAGAAATGAAATGGGTAGACCGAGCTAGAAGACATTTATCAGCCCAGAATTTAACCATAGAGAAGGAGACAGTTCCTGTCCTTGATTTGCACAAGAAGGACAACAGATTAGAACCTGACAAAGTCTAGAAAGTGTGCACTTGGTTAGAGTGAAGTACTTTTGGAGTTTACAGGTTGTAGGACACTGATTGATTCATCCAGTCTGCAGAACTCCCTGAAGCAGACCTGGAATATTGCTTTTAGGTTGAGGCATTTCCAGGGCAAGGGAAGAGAGTGGATGGACCACAGAGACAGGAAACCAGAGAAACCTGAAGGAAATAGGAGAGTGGCCTTAATAGAAGGGGGTAAGGAAATAAATGTTTAGTTACTGGCATCAGTAATGACACAGAGGTGGGGTAAGAGTTTCACAAGAGAAATGCAGTGCTCTGAGACCAGGGTGCTGGTAGGATGCTGTGACTTGAAAAGAACAAAAGTGACCATCCTGGGGGGTGGCACTCTTAGCGGACAGAGGAACACACTTCCTGCAAAGGCTGTTGGTCTGCAGGACTAATTGTGGTTGGAAATACTGCACCAGAACATGCCTTGCAATTCACAGAAGACTTTACTGAGTTTTAATCTTACCCGTCCTCAAAAACAGCCCTCTGAGCCATAAGTATTTTTATTCTCATTTTGCATTTGGAAAGTGTGAGGCTCAAGGAACAGAGCCAGTGTATCAGGGACAGCAGGTAGTGGGCGGGGACTTTCAGCTACATGTCCCCTGTCCCCTGCACTTTCTCGCATCAAGGGGTGTGAGGGAGTGGGGAACAGTGGTCAGACTCAGTGCTCTGAGACCAAGAGTTATTATGTTAAACTCAGCAATGTCTTCCCAAAAGACAGGTGACTTCTAAAGGTGATCAGGTTGTGTAGCTCACCTTTAAAAGTTTATTTTGCACAGTTGTTGAGTGAATATTTTGTACACCTGAAACTAATACAATGTTGTATGTTGGTTACACTTCCAATTTTTAAAAACTGCAAAAGAACGTTTATTTTGTGCTAAATATAGCTGAATATTTGAATGGAAAATAATGTCAGTCATTAAAATTGGTTTAGTATAGTTGCAAAGGAAGAAAACAGAAGAGCATGCCAGTCCATAAGCACCATTGAATGAGCAGTTGTCTTCCTTTATATTTAATGCTGAAGCTTGAAGAAAAGCAAATTTGAAAAGGAGGAAGATTTTCTGCAGTTTCTTGAGAACTTGTTTGGAGGTGCTGCCCTGCGATGCATTGGTCTTGAGTGTCATCTGTGATCCAGGTTAGATCTGAGGTTTAAAGCAATTAGAATAGAGTGAGGAGAGGAGACAGAGACTGTGTCGATAAGTAAGCAAGAGTTGGGGTCAGGGAGGGAATAAGGTTAAATTAGACTCCATTTATGAAAGCACGAAGGCAAAGGCCAGGGTGGTGGGCTCGTGCCCGTGCTCCCTAGGGAGGAAGACAGGTCCCTGGGAAGGATCAGAGCTGGGTAAGTCTGCAGGTGCCCGCTCTCACTTCTAGAATGTCTTGACCTCAAGAAGTAACCATTAGGAATTCCCAAGACACTCTTCCCTTCACCAGGGAAACCCAGGAAATTCAGTCAAACCTGTGAGAAGGGATATCAGGGAGTTTGGTTATGGCAGATCCATGAGGGAAAGCAGAGAACTGGTGTGGTGGGGTGGAGTCCTCTGTTACAGTCTTTCCAGTGTGTTCTCATGTGTTTTGGAAGGCTATATCTCTCTCCCCCATTTTACACCTGACTTAGTCCCAGGGGAGGACTCGTTGTTACAGCAGCCTCATAAATGATTGCTTTGGAAACCTAGTGCATTTTAACAGATAAAAGGCCATTTTGGTCCATTCAATAAAGTTAATTTAGGGGACCATCTGATTTGAATTCTTGGAAGAAGTTCTGTGTAACTTAAAAGGAATGAATAGACAATAAACAGCAACAGAAACATTTCAAAATGCTGAGGAAAAGAGCCACAGTGGAGGTGGCCAAAGGAGTGGGGTTGGCAGAAACAGACTCTTTATTCAGAACTGCCTTTCAGAATGCTTCTTGGGAAGTCAGGAGATCTCTGTGGGCAGACATTCTACCGTGATGTGAACAGGGAGGGGGTAATAAGTCACTGAGGACAGGGTGTCACTGAACTGCTGGCATATTCCCTCTGCCTGCTCTGTCTTCCTCATCTCCTACCCCCCAACACACACTCAGGGCGTGTACACCCTCATGTACACGGACAGTGCCATATGTTCTTACTCAGCTGAGGCTTTCCCCGTGTCTCCACAGAACACTGAAACCAGCCAAACACAGAGTAAAGACTCGATAAATACTTGTCAAACAGTTGACTCTCCTGAGTGACGGAGCAGTAGAATTTTGAATCGAGTGTTAACAAAAGCCATTTTCTGTTATAGATATTCTGTTAGGTTCTAAAGCGGTTCCCAAAAGTGTATGTCATAATTTGGAACTTGAGCTTTTTCATCTTATTTGTTTTTTTAAGTCCACTTACTCTTAAGAAGGAAAGTCAAATGAACCCATTTTGCGTCTGCTTTCCTTGCCAACCATACTGACTCATATCTGATTTATTGGGCAGTGGAAAGGCCCTGTGGCCAATTCAGGAAGTGTCTAGAAATAGTGGTTGTCATTCTGTAGAAAAGGGGAGGAAGGAAAGAAGAAAAGCGTTCATAGCTGGTAAGAAAGGGACAGGCCAGCCCTGGAAAGAAATTCAGGGGGATCTGGCAGAGTTGTGGCTTTTAGTTAGTGAAGATCATGCTGAAGAAAGACAAAAATGTGCTATGTTTGCAGAGCTACCTTTGGATACATAAAGTAACCCAGATGTGGTAGAAACCCAACCACAGAGGACTTGGACCAGTTTTCTAGAACCTCTTAGAAGTCTTTATAGGTGCTCCCCCCACCAGGCAATAGTTTTAATTCATCTTTTTTATGAAGAAATAAGTTATGTTCATTTTGTATTTTAAGGAAATAGCCAGCATTAAAAGGAAAAAACATCAGCTACGGTCCATCACAATCCATGGCTCTCTTCATCACTATCAGAAGTTTTATTATGTTTCCTTTTTAAAAAACATTCATTGAGGTATAACACCTGTATGGTGTAAAACTACATTTCCTGAATGACAAGCACATGGTTATGTGTCTTAACCTGTGTTGAAGGAGAGGGGGCGGGCTCTGCACCCTAGTGGTGTGAGTAGTGTGGGAAGTGTAGCCGCTGTGAGCAAATGATGGAGCACACATCAGCAGTAGTTTCTGCTGGAAGGAGTCCTCCCACCATGTGAGCTGTGGGGCGAAGTCTGATCCCAAAACCCCTGCCCACCTCCTAACCTAGGCCTCCTAACCTAAAATGACTTTCTCCCTCTGTTGTACATGGGCCTAATCCCTGCCCCCGTGTCCTGAGGAAAAAAAGACATTTTCTGAACAGGATTACAGATGGCTCCCTGCCTTCCAGGCAAATCAGCCGCGAGACCCACGCTGACCTATCCTGGCAAAATTTGTAACGTGCTGGAACATGACAGAAAAAAAATCCTACAGGCACCCAGGTATTAAAAATGGGTTGCCTGCAAAGTGTGGCAGTCAGGTGGGCCGCACGTGCACCTCCCTGCAGCCGTCAGTGCCAGCCTGAGGTGTCGTAGAGACGGTTTTCACCCTCAAGTCACACTCTGTATGTGAAGGCTACAGAGGAACTGTCCTAGCTACACACAGACTGGCAATGATACTGTTTCTGAGAGGAGAAACTACTGAGAGACCTACTCCAGATAACTCGGAGGTGAACAAAACAAACGCTTCCGAAAATCCAGACGGCATACGATAAAAAAAAAAAAAAAAAAAAAAAGAGTCTCTTAAGGGGCGCCTGGGTGGCGCAGTGGGTTAAGCGTCCGACTTCAGCCAGGTCACGATCTCGCGGTCCGTGAGTTCGAGCCCCGCGTCGGGCTCTGGGCTGATGGCTCGGAGCCTGGAGCCTGTTTCCGATTCTGTGTCTCCTTCTCTCTCTCTGCCCCTCCCCCGTTAATGCTCTGTCTCTCTCTGTCCCAAAAATAAATTAAAAACATTGAAAAAAAATTAAAAACAAAAAAAAACAGCAGCCACAGCGTCCTGGTGCAGCTTGTACCCCAACCTCAGAGGCCCAGCCGGAGGCCGTGCCCGCAGCGGTTCCCGTGGTCCTGGGCTGGTCGTGGGCTGCCAGCGCGCCCACTTCCGCTTGCTCCCAGGCCCGCTTTCCCGGCAGCCGGGGGGGATCTCTGGACCCATGCTCACGCGGATGTATTCACTGGGTGGGAGGACGTGCCCCGACACCTGCCCGCAGTGGCCACGCTTCGGGTACAGCTGACACCGCTACCGCGCAGAACTCGTCCCCTTTGTTTAAACCACGGTACAGGGAAGCTTAACCGCGTGCTTGTCACGGAGGAGGTGGAGTAATGGCTTTTGCATTTTTAAAACACACTGAATGAGTTAATTTAGTTAATTTAATCATGAATTTTAATTAAACTTTTACCAGTATACCAGAGGGTCTTCAAAACAGCCAGCACGTGTGTTGATGACTGGTCCTTAGGTACAGTTCACATACGTACACTCAGAATTGAGTGGAAGGAAGTGATAGGGAGCAGGAAGGGGGCAGAAACTGGCCTTCACTAAGATCCCTGAATGCAAAGTACCCTGCGTGTCCAAGAAGCTATGGGCCACAATGCCTGCCATCAGCTAAGTGTCAGTAGCTCACCCACTGCTGCCTCCTAAGTCTGTCCAAGCTGAGGAGGAAGAAGCATCTTCATGTCTCTGCTGAGCTTTGGTCTGGCACATCCACGTAGCCTGAATCCCGTGAAAGTGAATGGTACCTACAGAGCTCTGCTCTTTCCTATGAGGTCAGGGGGCAGGGCCTCCCCAGTGGCTTCTATTTTCTATTAACAAGGCCCTTGTGCCTCTTTTGCCTCCTTGTTACTTGCAGCCAACCGGGAAAGTGCTTTCAGACAGCCGGCTTGTTCAACCCCTGGTCTATATGGAGCGCCTGGAACTCATCAGAAATGTCTGCAGGGATGAAGCCCTGAAGAATCTCTCACACACTGCGGTATCCAAGTTTGTCCTGGACCGGATATTTGTCTGTGACAAGCACAAGATTCTTTTCTGCCAGACTCCTAAAGTGGGCAACACCCAGTGGAAGAAGGTGCTGATCGTGTTAAACGGTGCGTGCAGCGCCTGGTGGATGTGTGTGGTCAGTGGACAGCAGGGTTTGCCTGGGGAGGGGCACTGTGGCCTGGGCAGGGGAGACGGAGGAGGACTGCAGGAAGGAGCTAAGGGAAGGGACAGTTGTCCTGGAGGGGCTGGTAACCTTGTAGTCAGTTCTCTGTTGTTTTCCCTGTTGAAGTTGTACTTTAAAAGTTGGTGGTTTAAAAGTTTTAGATACTGAGGTTTTCAAAGGGCCCTGCCTATGGCCAGAATCTCCTCACTTTCCACAGCGGAATCCCTGTCTCAGGCAGCCTGCCTACCCCCAGGTTGACCCCTTTTCTTCTCTTCAGATATGTTGCCTTGCTTCTCAGCTGTTGCTAGTTCTGTCCTGGTAAGTCGAGGCTCCACACTCACTGCCCTCCCAGCTGTCCCTCTGTAGTGGGAGGGCCGGCACCCATGCCTGGGAGGGCTGCCCCCTTCACCCACAGATGAGGTGTTCTGTGCCGCTTGGGTAGAAAGCAAGCATCTCCATTTTACACTGAGCTTCCATAGTCAGAGGATTCAATTGACTTGCTTCAGGAAATCGGATCTTTATTTGGAAACAAATCAGATCATTGAAAAGTGACCTCATACATTACAGGTTTTGATTACTCACTACTCTCTTCAGATATCATGTTTGCTTAAACTCCAATTACCTTGAGTAGGTCCAAGATAAATATGGGCTCTGTTAAATTCAGCTTCAAAAGGAAATCATTCCAGGACCAGGAATCAGCCCTCAGAGCACTGTGGGAGGTGGCCCTGGGGTCTCTGTCCTCTAGCCCACATCTCCTGCTGTCCTCAGAGTTATTGGTCATTTGGCCTTTTCATGGTTGTTTGGGGGAGAAAAGGGAGACACTTGCTTCATTTTATAGTGTTTGATTAATGTGCTTCTTGAGTCGACAGAATGTTTGATTTTTGACATCAAAGATTGAGGTTACAAATCAAATTTAAAACAATAATTACACAAACGTCTCACAAATCTGCCAGCACAGTGCAAAGCATCAGACTCTAAAGAAGTAAACACCAATTTACAAGGGCAGGATAAAAATGGGGGCAGGTTTGCCAGGCCATAAGATAGAGGATGGTTCCAGTGGCTGTCTTCAGTGGTCCCTGGAGACACCTGCATGGGGACAAGTACTTGAGCAGGTCTCGGCACACATCCTCAGAGCTGGTTCTTTCATTGTCCCCTCAAGAGCAGACGTTCATCTTGCTCATTTTATCGTCATCCAAAGCACTTTGCGCAGAGTTCTGGACTGGCACTTACATATCTGGAGAAGGTATAAGTCAAACAGACAAGGCAGTGGCCACTGCCTAGATGGCCCGACAGATCCTTCCCTGCTGGACTCCAACACAAGAGGATTAACACAAATAAGGATGGAAGGTTTGCAGAGGCCTGGCTGGAACCTTCATGGATAATGACATTTTGTTTCCATTTGGCTAAATAGAGAAAAGAATGAAAAACCTACTCAGTCCACCAGGCTGAGGACGGAGTGTACCCAAGGTTCCTGCTCTGCCTTCTTAAACCCTCCTTGTCCTCCTTGTCCCTTGCCTCAGATATATCACACCGCTCCCACAACAGTGGCCAGGTTTTCCTAGCACCAGTCAGCTTTGCCACTTGCCAGTCTGGGACATGGTGAGGTTGCCTAGGAACCACCTTAGGCCTGGGGATGTGGGACTGGGAGAGCCAAGCCCATTGGGAGTAATGGGCTCCCCCCCTACCCCGCCCCCAACAGGGCCTCAGGCACCAGTATGTTTCACAGTGCCACTCCTCTGGCTTTCTCCCCCCCAGTTTCAGAGTAGAATGAGTATTGCTTGTTTTAGGAATTCTGTATGCATACAGGGATCTTTTTTAAGTGTCAGATTTAACCTAATTTAGGTGTGCTGCCAGGAGTAGGTATTGGCAGTGTCCCTCCCCTTATCCCCCCCACCCCCAACTCATCTATTGGCTTATGGATTACCAGAAGCTTTTCTTCACTCTCTCCTCTTGGCACAGCAGTTGGAATTCAAAGACGTAAACTGAGATTTAGGGGATGGACTTGTGGGGAACATGGGGCCCAAGTTAAGAAACCAAGCATCCTCCTTTACAGGTAGCACTGAGGTGGCCAACCTGTACTCCCTTGTTTCCTTACCAGGGGCCTTTCCTTCCATTGAGGAGATCCCTGAAAATGTGGTTCATGACCACGAGAAGAATGGCCTCCCTCGTCTCTCTTCCTTCAGTGATGCAGAAATTCAGAAGCGGTAGGAGAGGTTCCTAAGGGGAGGGGGATTTTTGTAAAATCCAAGGCCCAGTTCCCTCCTTACCATGTGTATCAAACTGCTCTGAGGATTACTGGGGGCTTTTGGTTTACTTGGGTGAGAGGCCACTGAGCATATGCTCAGGGTTCAGTGCATTTACAGTCACAAACCTTTATGAGAATTTCACAATGTTTTCTCCACTCTTACCTTCCTGCGGTCCATTAAAACAAAGGTTACACAATTTTCTTAGTAGAAATGAGTAGTTGTCTTTGTTCTGCTTCAGTCCTGTTAAATTTTATGGATTCCTTACTTAATAGAACCTTTATGTCACAGGAAAGGGATTTGCATTACAGGGATTCCCACTTAGTTTTTCATTTTCTTCCAAAGGTATTACACCTGCTTCTGTCGTAGCTGCCCTAAGGAGAGGGGTGGGGGATGGACCTGACATAGGCAGAGAGAGACAGACCTCACTGACCACAGCAAGGATGGAGACTGGGCATTTTAAAAATCACTTAGCTAGTGAATTGAAAATTTCTTTTTAGGGGCACCTGGGTGGCTCCGTCAGTTAAACGTCCAACTTCAGCTCAGGTCATGATCTCATGGTTCGGGAGTTCGAGCCTGGAGCCTACTTTGGATGCTGTCTCTCTCTCTCTCTCTCTCTCTCTCTCTCTCTCTCTCTCTTTCTCTCTCTCTCCCCCCCCCCCCACTTGTGCTTGCTCTCTCTCTCAAAAGTAAATAAACATTAAAAAAAATTTTTTTTTAAATTTCTTTTCATTAGCCAAGAAATGACCCCATAAAACAAAGCTTAAAAGGAATCAGAATGCGTAAGCAGCAAATAAATGTCAGGGCACCAAATGAACTCTGACCTCCCTTACTTTTCAGCCACTTGATTTTCATTGCTTCTGGCATTGTTTGGTCTTCCCAGTTTGCACAAAACCTATAGAATGCAGGTGTTAAATGCCAGATCAGAGAGCCTCCTGGGTAAGGGTGTCTTGCTATCCACCTAAGCACTGATCTCATGGGAGCTTTTGTGAGAAAAGAGGAGTTCAAGTGTGCAGAGCACTGAGCACAGTTTCCGGCATGGAGTAAGCACCGTAATTACATCAGTGGCCGATGCTGTCATTGTTCCATCAGCACCATTACAGGCTCATCATGCTGCCACCACTGCACCACCCCCGTCACTACTGACAGCTCCCCTGGGCCGCCTTCCTGCCAGCTGGAGCCTGCAGCCATGTTCCCCACTTCTCTTACCTGTCCCCTGCTCTGGCTGTCCTTCCCCTGGCAGTTGTGAATTGACTCTATACAGATGGACCCTAAAGTAACTTTCTCTGGCCTCTGCTATTCCTATCTCACTCAGGGTTCCTGGCCTTGTCAGTTCTCTGCCCAACAAGACTTAAATGTCCTTGAAGTTTTGGAATATTCAAATACCTATTCAGATAAATAGATGTCTCCACAGTGACCTTCTCAGGTGAGGAGTCCTGTGGCCTGAGACAGTTATGGTTTCTGAGCCACTTCCTCACTGTAAGATGGGTCAGTAGCAAGATCTGCTTCCAAAGGTGGCTGAGTGGATTCAGAAATGCATGTCACTTGCTCCTCACAGGAGTGCGTTCTAGACATGGTGGCAGCGGCTGCAGCAGGGACCCTCCCCTTTCCCACCTCGCCCTGGTTACCATCAACAGCATTGGCCTAACTGCTTGTTTATCTTCATTTCCTTCCTTAGCTTGAAAACATACTTCAAGTTTTTTATCGTAAGAGATCCCTTCGAAAGGCTGATTTCTGCATTTAAGGATAAGTTTGTTCACAATCCCCGCTTTGAGCCTTGGTACAGGCATGAGATTGCCCCTGGCATCATTAGGAAATATAGGAGGAACCGGACAGAGACCAGGGGCATCCAGTTTGAAGATTTTGTACGTTACCTGGGTGATCCAAACCACAGATGGCTGGACCTTCAGTTTGGGGACCACATCATTCACTGGGTGACGTACGTTGAACTGTGTGCACCCTGTGAGATAAAGTACAGTGTGATCGGTCACCACGAGACCCTGGAGGATGATGCCCCATACATCTTAAAAGAAGCCGGCATAGACCACCTGGTATCTTACCCCACCATCCCTCCGGGCATTACCGTGTATAACAGAACCAAGGTGGAGCGTTACTTTCTGGGCATCAGCAAACGAGACATCCGGCGCCTGTATGCACGTTTTGAAGGGGACTTTAAGCTCTTTGGGTATCAGAAACCAGACTTTTTGCTAAACTAATGTGTAGAACTGTGAATTCACATCTTTGTTAGACCAGAGGCTAACCAGGTGGGAGATGTGGGCACAGAAATGACACGTCCTCCATTCCATTCCTACTGGAGACACCGCAGTCCCCCATGGACCTGTGCATGCCTCGGCCGATGAAGCTGGACCCTGACCGTTATGACTTAGTTTGGACATAAGGTGCACTGAGGGCCCTGGCAGCTTCCCCCTCGGTCCTCTCCCCTGTCAATGCCATAAGGCCTTCGCTCTCCTCAGAAGGGGAAAGGGACTAAACATTTGTAGTCTGACAGTCTGGGAAGAAAAATTACATGGTGTAGGAGTCATTTCCATTTCCTTCAGTTGTGGAAGAGGTAGATACACAGCTCCCTGAAGGGTGGGGTCCCGCCTGTCACTGGAGGGTTGCAAGACTAGCACTTTTAGGAGAGAGGGAGAAGCTAATGGTCCACAAAAGTCACATGGGGCTGATACAGGATCAAATCTGAGTAATAAAATTACACCTCTGGCTTTCGTCCTAGTGCTGCTATAATCACAGGCAAACCATTTTTCCATGACTCTCTTGTTCCTGTGAAATTCAGAGGTGACCCAAAGGTACTTGTCAGCAGTTCATCTTTCCAAGATCTGTGCCTATGTCTTCTAGTCCATCTTTCTGAACTGCCTGCCAAACACTTGTCTCACTCAGCCCAAGAGATACAACTTTGGAAAGTGAGGGGACTATACATTCTTTCCATCTGAGAAAGGGAACATCTCTGGGGGCCTTATAGGGCACATAGCATGGGGGAAAGGAGAGCTGCTTAGGTTTTGGCACTCCAGCTGCTGTGGATTTGAGCATGTCCATCCTCTTTGTCCCATCCCAATGGACAACACCCATCTCTAGGGCCCCCCTCCGGGACCAGAGGCAAGTGTGGGAAACTTGCCAGCACTGCAGAATCAGTGCAGTTTACACATTGCTGTTTCCTTTCATCTCTGCAAAATGCTCACCACTGGACCCATTTCTGATAATGCCATCATCCTGAACTGTAAGTTGGATACTCAAGTTCACCAGCAATAAAATCCTGGGCCAAGGCAGCCTCCAGTAACGCACCTTCCAGGCACGGAGGAGCAAGCCACAGCTACTATTTCAGATGTCAACTGACAATGAGGGCTCTTGAGATTCAGGATAGTTTCCCTGTGAAAAGTCCTAAGTGCCCGACTCTGCACAGTGCCCATGAACCCTGCTTTTCTCCCAGGCAGCCTCAACCTTCCCTCTCTCAAAATGGCTTCTTGAGTTTGTAAATGTGAAAGTAAAAGAAAATAAAAAATATGTGCCAAATCTAACGTGCTGCGGTTCCAGGGGAGGTGCTCCATGGCCACACATGGTCCTTGAGACCTGGTGACAGTGATAGGCAGCTCAGGCCTGCTTAGATGGCTGCTAGGGACAGGACTGTGGAAGGGAAGCATGGCTAAAGTGTGACCATTGGCAACATTGATGACAGGCAGTGTGGTAGCCTTTCATCCTCAACTGAAACACAAAGGGTGTAACAGGAGTTATTTTTCTGTAAAGTTTTAGCAAAGTCTTGTTAAAGTCATTTGATACCTAATGAGCTGATTACCTCTTTTCTATTTGAAATGTTATAGTGTGAATAGTAATGTATGTGAATTTAAGGCCTTAAAGTTAGTCCTAATTTAAAAAGATAACGTTTTCTTTCTTAAACAAAAGGTTGGACACCTGGGTGCCATCCCCCACTTCTGGCATTTAGATTTAGGTCATTTTTCTCTAGCATTTGGTTCATTTTCCTAACATATTTTGCCAAACAGGTGGAGACCATTACCACAGCATCTCCTGGGCATTTCACAGTATATCCAAAACCTGCATTCCCACAACCATCCCTACCCTCTGAGGCCTCACTCTCCCGCCCCACTAAGGCCATCTGACTTCCTCTCACCTCCAGAGCCCACTGTGCCTCCCCTTCCAGGCCTAGAGCAGGTGCCCATGTCCCTGTCTCCTGAAGGAGTTTTTCCCTACACTGCTGCTCAGAGAGGGCTTTACAGAAGCATCCTGGGGCAAACCTGGTTGCGGCTTTCCCCGGCAGCGCCCAGCTCTTGCTCGGGACCTCCTTCCTCAGAAGTCCCAATCAGCCAGGTCCTCTTCCGTCAGTCACTACTGCCGCGGGCGGGGCGGGGTCAGTTGCCCATGTGGGGCAGAGCTGGGCAGGCCTGGATGCTTGTAGGGTGGGGCCATGGGCGGGGCCAGGCCGGAGGGGTGCCACCGCCCTGGGGGGGGGGGGGGGGCAGAAGCCAGCCCCTGGGAAACGTCTAGGTGAGAACACAGCAGTAACATTAAGCCTGGAGTTAAACAAGAAGCCACTGTGCCTCCCAGAAGTGGTCTTAAACCAGGGAGGGCAATTCCTAAATTTAAAAATTTAATCATAGTAGGTTGACTTAATAGGCTTTTATCTTCAATTACTTTCTCTTATTGGATTTCTCTCCTCACACTTTGTAGTTTTATTGGTCTTAGCCCTGAAAACCATTATAGTGATGTGTCTAGAGTCAAGATGAAATTTGATTTTCATGGTGGCTAACTGCACAGAAATCCGGCAGATTACCACATGCAAGGGACTCAGCCTGTAACTCAGAGTTTCCTCAGAGGAAGAGCCTCAGACCAGGGAGGGGTCCCAGCAGGTTCCCGGGGATGTTGGTCTCCCATCCCCCACATTTGACACCTCACCCTGACCACACCCTGCTTCCCCCCTCTAAACCCCAGCATGGCCTGTTCAGCTGGAATCTTCAGAAGCAGGACACAGCAGAAACCTGGATTAGAACAGGGGAATAAGAAAGATGGCAGCTGCGTGAGAGGAAGCAAGCCTTGCCACCTATTGGATGAAGTTTAAGTTGTTCAAGGTATATTTTCCAAGCCCTGCACCAGGATTACGGGGTTCCAGAACTGAACCTGGTATAGTAGGCTCTCAAAAGAGCAGAGGTGTGGGAAGTTCTGGAACAGGGCCGCACAGGCCCCCCAGGTAAGTGGGGACAGTCTGGTGGAAGTGGCAGGTACATGGGGAGGATCAGGGAAGGTATAGAGAGCAGGAATTATATCTTTGCTTCCTTGCCCCCAAGACAATCTCCCTGTCAGAAGTTATCCTAAAACCATCTTAAACTAGGCTTGGATGACAATATCACATCCATAATCTTTATTTTCCTCAAGGCTGAGTCCCTTTGTTTACCTGACAAATCTCAATGGTCCTTTGCTTCAGGTCTTTGACAGTCTTATTTCTTATTGTCTCAAATCTGTAAACACTCAATTTTTGTGACAGAACAGTCTCTGTTTTCTCTATGTCATCCATATCACAGGTGCCAGTTTTACTCATTACTGCACCACAGCATGACCCTAGTCTCAATCCTTCCAGGCTTTTTTTTTTTTTTTTTTTTTGCCACGCAGTCCCTAAAGTATTCTCAGGTATTTTAGGTTTATGTAACTGTAGCCCCAATATCAAGGTATCAATTTCTTTATTATATAGGATAACATTAGCTGTTATAACAAATACCAAGATTTCAGTGACCTAAGACAATAAAATGATTTTTCTTGCACACATAACAACCCAACAAGTCTGTTCCTTGTAGGCAGAGATTTTTCCATCTTATGGTTCCTTCATTTCCAGGGCCTTGTCCTCTGCTTCTAGGAGAAGGATAAAAAGCATGGAGGAGCACTGGGGACATTATTATGGACCAGTTGTGGAATTGGGACATGTCCCCCCTACTTCACTGTTTTGGCACAGGGCAATTTCAAGGGAGCTAGGAAATGTTATTCCTGGCTTAATAGATATTTCCTAGTGACAGCTCCACAAATTTGTGGTGGATGTTGGCAAAATGGTATTAATAACCCCTATGTAACTATAGTGCTTTACCATTTATAAAGCATTTTAATGTAAATAATGACACAAAGTAGGCCTAAAAGGTTTGTTGTCTCCATGTCATACAGGGAGAAATGGCCTCAGAGAAGTTAACTTGTGCAAGATCATAAAACTAGACTTCTGGGCAGATCCAATGTGTAAAGAGCTTGGAAGTTATCACTCCTGTCCTTACAACAAAACAAACAAAACAAAAAAATTAGAAAAAAAAAAAAACCAAACCCTGAAAAGTAATGCCTTTTCTTGTACTCATCAGAGAATTGAGATTGCAAGACAAACTGTGTGCTGAAATCTGGAGACAAGGGTGAATACAGAGATTCCCAGCTAAGATCTGCTTACCTAGAGTGGAAGCTACTGAAGCCATGAACTGGTGGGATCACTCAGATGGTAATTTTGACAAATATTGGGTGCTGAGTGTAGGCTGGCTTGAGAATAAGAAACTCCTGGAGGCTGTGTGCACAGGGGTTTTTCTAGATTTTCAAGGGTTTTACCTCCAGGAACCCCACCAGTTTCTTATGGTGAAGAGTCAAGAAACATCTCCTGCTGCTTCTGGCAGGTGGAAGAGAAAGGTGATCATTTTGAGATATGCCCAGACATTCTCCATAAGAAAGGACTACTTTCTAGGGGAAAAGACTGTACCAGAGGCTTGTCCCACATGGGAGAGGAACATTTACCCAGTTCCTGCCCTCTACCCCCATGCCTTCCTATCTTTATTCCAGGGGCAACAAAAATAATAAAAATGCTAAGAATCCCCTGTGAAGGTCACACCCGAGAGACACAAGTCCAGTAAAAGACTGGGATTTAATAATTAAAATTATAGAATGCTTCAGGGCACCTGGGTGGCTCAGTCGGTTAAGTGTCTGACTTTGGCTCAGGTCATGATCTCACAGTTCATGGGTTTGAGCCCCATGTCGGGCTCTGTGCTGACAGCTAAGAGCGTGGAGCCTGCTGCAGATTCTGTGTCTCCCTCTCTCTCTGCCCCTCCCCCACTCATACTCTGTCTCTCTCTCTCTCTCAAAAATGAATAAACATTAAAAAATTAAATGATAGAATACTTCCCCACACACACTTTGCCACCACATCAACAGGTATTAAATATAATTGAGTTACAGTTGAAAGAGCAGAAAGAGCAAGGCACACACTCTGAGGAGGACTTCTTAGGGAAGCCCCAAAACAGTAGAGGACGCAGAAGCAAGGACATTAGAGGGAGCGGAAGCTTCTGGCCCCTACAGTTACAAAAAAACATTAAATGCAGTCCAACACCTAGCCAGATTAACATAAATCCTCACTCACACCAAAAGCCTTTTACCTCAGGTCCAATTACCTGATAACATTATGTCTGGAATTTTAACAAAAAATTGCAAGTCATGCTAAAAGACAAGAAAAAAAACCCACAATCTGAAGAACATCAGAACCAGATTCAGATATGACACAAATGTTGGAATTATCAAACAAGGAATTTAAAATGACTGATTAATATGTTGAGTGCTCTATTAAAAAAGTAGACACCATGACAAGCAGATGGATAATGTAAGTGAAGAGATAGAGACTCTAAGAAAAATCCAAAGAAAATGCTGGAAATCCACAACAATGAAACCAACTAAGAATGCTTTTGGAGAGCTAATCAGTAGACTGGGCACTACATCTGAAGCAGGATGGTGCTATCTGAAGGTTAATTAAAAAAAAAAAGTGGATTTAGATTAGTTGTACATGTATATGCAAATTTGAGGGCAACTGCTAAACAATATAAAATGTAATTGATAATCTAAGAGGAGATAAAATGGAATCATATAAAATGTTCAAAACAAGAGAAAGCAAACAAAAAAGAACAAGTACAGTGAAAGGAAAGTTATAAACATGACATTAACCCAATTACATCAATAATAACTTTAAATGGGAATGGTCAAAATCCACGAATTAAAAGAGATTGGCAGAGTGGATAACACTGTATGTGTTATACAACAACACACTTAGAATATAAAGATCGTACAAATAGTAGCAGAACCAAGAAAATCCTCACTCCTTAACTTCAATCCATTTCTCCTCTCTTCACAGTGCACACTATCAATTAATTACAGAGCCAAGTACAGTGTCTAGGAAAAACAGCCTTATCACGCCTCTAACATGTCAAGTTGGATAAACTAGGCCATCATTCTCCTGCTAGTCTTTGAGGGCTTGCAGTGATTGCCAACAAAATATTGGATTAAATAAAGCTAAATCCTGATCATCCTGTAAGGAAGCATTAGGTCATCTGTTATTGTAAAGAACTTTTTTTTTTTTTTTTTTTAAGATTTTAGTATTCTCTACACCCAACATAGGGCTTGAATTTACAACCCCAAGATGGAGTCATCACATGTTCCCTTGACTGAGCCAGCCAGGCAGGCACTCCAGAAAGAATTTTTATTTTTATTTATTTAATTTTTTTTTCAACGTTTATTTATTTTTGGGACAGAGAGAGACACAGAGCATGAACGGGGGAGGGGCAGAGAGAGAGGGAGACACAGAATCGGAAACAGGCTCCAGGCTCTGAGCCATCAGCCCAGAGCCCGACGCGGGGCTCGAACTCACGGACCGTGAGATTGTGACCTGGCTGAAGTCGGACGCTTAACTGACTGTGCCACCCAGGCGACCCCAGAAAGAATTTTTAAATAGATACACCTCCTTACATTTTCTACTCTCCTTTACCCCACCTCCCCTGCCCCAACCAAGACCATGTGATGTGACCTTCAAGGGCAGGCAGGGACATTTTTTTTTTTAAGAGAGAGAAAGTACAAACAGGGGAGAGGGGCAGACAGAAAGAGAGGTAAAGAGAGAGAATTTTGAACAGGCTCCACACTCAGTGCAGAGGCTGATGTGGGGGCTCCATCCCACGACTCTGGGATCATGACCTGAGCTGAAGCCAAGAGTCAGTAGAGACTGAAGCCATCTCTACACCCCCATTGCAAAGACCCATGAGCATCTTTTCTACTTCCCACCTGCCCTGACCCATAGCTTGAAGGCAGGGATGCTAAATGAAAGCACATATACATACAAACAAAGTTGCCAATTTCTAAATGTATGTCGAGTTCAAATCCTGCATTGGGTGAGCTCCAATGCCACCCCGGGTAAGCTTGAAACCCTCTTTGGGTAAACATGAGGCCCGCTTAGGGTGAGCCCCGCTTCTTTCCTTCTCTCTCTCTCCCTTTCTCTCTCTGCCCCTTGCTCACTTGCACCTTTTCTCTCTCTATCCCCCTGTGGGCCCCCCCCCCACCAAATAACATGAGAGAATCTTGTCTGGAGCCAGGTAAGTTGGCTCTGCTCCACCTTAAGATCTAGAGGCCCATCTAAAGGCCCAGATAAGCTCCTTTATGGCCAGAAGCTTTAAGAAAGAGAGGTGGGTAACACCTCCAAGATGAACCTGAGAGTGCTGAGTACAGGCAGAAGTTAGGAATTAGGGCCTCCTGTCCCAACATTGTTCCTAGTAATAACATCTGGCTGTATCACAGAGGTTACAATGGTGTTTTTTGGCTGGATGAGAATACTTATTAAAAAATCACTGTTGCTTCGAGGTCTTCACAAAAAACTGAAAATCCAGGTGGTAAGGAAAGAGTATTTCTTTTGCTTTCTTTCTATAATCCCTTATATGAGAAATACATTTGAAGCTTCTGGTTCACAAATCCTTTGGTTGTATCAATACAAGAGCTACATTTTCTAAATTCATAATTATGAGCCATGTCCCTGCATGAATAAGTACATTTACTTATATCCCAATAACAGACTATAATGTTGACACTGGGATACAAAGTCAACATAAGCCTAGAATCCCCCTAATTTCTTGCTGTTCCAGCCAGGACTCCTGCAGCTCTGTGCTGACCCCCTGACTTCATGTTGCTCAGACCCTGACCTGGGCTCTGAACCCTGCATTTTTCAGAACGCCAAACCCAAAGATTTATTCTCAACCTCCATACCTGGGTTACAGATGGGAATAATGAAGTAGCATTAGCCACCTTTCCTGGGTCCCAGCCTTCTTCCACTCTAGACCTTGCTGCTTTCCATGGGGCTCTGTAGTACCTGCCATTCTCAACTTGCACCCCTCACCTCCATTTAGGCAGAATCCTAGCTGATGTACCCTAAACAATGGTGTTCTTTTGCCACCTAAATTTTGGCATGAATGACTTATGCTAGCATGCCAAAAATAAATTCCTAAGGTCAATAACTCAATAGCCATGAAGTTTAATTATCAGAATATTTTTTTAAGGATACAGTCTTCATGAAGCTAGAGATGATGTTTTCTTTTTTAATTGGGGGTTTTTGTATTTCAGCATGAATTATAATTTACAAGCCATCAACTTTGCCTATTTTTTTTAAATTTTTTTTTAATGTTTATTTATTTTTGAGACAGAGAGAGACACAGCATGAGCAGGGAAGGGGCAGAGAGAGAGGGAGACACAGAATGTGAAGCAGGCTCCAGGCTCTGAGCTGTCAGCACAGAGCCCGACGCGGGGCTCGAACTCACGAACTGTGAGATCATGACCTGAGCCGAAGTTGGACGCTTAACTGACTGAGCCACCCAGGCGCCCCAACTTTGCCTACTTTAAGTCCACAGTTTGATGATTTTTAATAAATGAAGGTAGTTATGCAACTATTACAATCTAGTTTTAGAACACATCCATCACCCAAAAAAAATCCTGCATGCCTATTTGAGATCAATCACTCTGCCCACCTTCAGCCCCAAGCAACCACTGATCTTTGTCTCTATAGTTTTGCCCTTACCAGAAATTTTCCATAAATGGAATCATATGATACATAAACTCTTGAGTATGGCTTCTTTCCTTTAGCATAGCCTTTCAGTTTCATCCATATTGTCACATGTCTCAGTGTTTAGTCCCTTTTTACTGCTGAATGGTATTCCTTCCTATGGAAATACCACATTTTGTTTATTTACCATTTCATTGATATTTGGATTGTTTAAAGCATTTAGCTCTTATAAATGAGGATTTAAAATGTTAATATGAACATTTGCATACAAGACTTTGTGTAGATATGTTTTAATTTCTCTTGGGTATATTCCTAACCATGGAATTGCTGGCTGTAGATAGTTTCCATTGGTCAGTTGGTTGGGGTTTTTTTTTTGTTTGTTTTTTGGTTTTTTGTTTTTTTTTTTTTTTTTTTTGGTAAAAAAAAAAAAAAACAAACCCAAAAACAAAAGAAACCAATGTTATGACTTTAGGGAAGTATTTAAAGGGCAAAAAAAAAATAATAATAATACCAACCCCTATGTTACATAGAGAATAAAACTAAAGAATTAGCCATAAGCATATTGCTCAGAGAAACTATGTGGAAACCAGAAGGATAATAATAAAAATAGCGGTGGTGTATCCTTTAGTCTCCAGTGAGTCGGTAGATATTAGACAATTGTGACCAAAACCAGTGGACTTCTAGGCCAGGGACCACCCCATAGAAAGGCATGGTCACCTCTGCCTAAGCCAGGGAGTCTGGGAAACCCCAGGATCTCTAATCTCTATAACAGAAAGAAGTGACAGCCCATTTCCTTCTTCCCCAATATATATGCATGAAACCCCATGGTTAATCAATTTCCTCATGTTTCACAATTTTCCCATTGATGGTATCTCTTACTGATTTTGAAAATAGCCAGATATAGGAACACATAAAGTTTTGGATAAATTGAAAGTGGTTCCTTTAGGAGCAAAATGTCAAGGACCTCTGATCTTCATGGCACTTTCAAGTATAAGAAGATGAACAGGAAAATTGATGTGAGAATACCCATTTCACAGTTGGGAACATCAAAGAAGAGCGGCACAAATTAAGGGAGCTTTAGGGTCACCCCTTATTCACTGGTTGTCTTGTGCTGGCAGTTTTTCTTCCAGCTTTGTTTCACCGTCTTCCTCCAGGGGCCACTGTTTCCTATTCTAATACTTGCTAAACCTAGGTTCTCTTCATGTAAGCAGGGAAGTTCACTAAGATACTCTTAAGTAGCTACAGTGGTGACAGTACAAAACACTAATGTACAGAAATTAGGCCCAGGATGTACATGGGTGGATTTTCTCTACTAAAGAGCATGTAGAGAATAGGAGATCAAACCAAGTCTACAGAGGGATCACTGAAAATCTCTGAGCCATGGAAATAGAAATCCTGCCTTTTTCATTAAATGGTAAGCTCTAAAAACAAACAGTGGAAAGCTTCCCTTCTGGGGAGGTAATTCCTAGTACAAGATGCTAAAGCATGCAGAGATTTTGTTGTTGTTGTTGTTGGGGATGGTGGTACTGGTTAGTTTTAAATCTGGAACCCCTTGTTTTGGTCTTCATATGATTTCACCATGGTTTTCCCCTGCTTGTCCCACTTATAGTTGGGGCAAATCAAGCTAACTCTATGTCTTATTCTGAAAGGAATGAGGACGTACTGTGGGCCCAGAGCAGTCGTTCTGCTTGTGAAGGACTGTCTTCACCTGCAGTGAAGAAATTGACAGTCTGCAGTAGAGACCTCAGCCTGCCTCTGCCTGAACTCTCAAGGCTTTGGTGTGAGTTTCAGAAAAATAAATCTTTCCCCATGCGTGTCAAGAATTGCACACTCATTAACATCTACAAAACCCAGGTAACAAAAACCAAACAACGGTTAGGCATGTGGCATTTGTGAGCCGTTTTTCTATTCAACAACTGCTCAAACTTGCAAGTAAATTAATTATTCTACAGAAAGGCTTTCCTGCTTAGCAAGAGCCCAGCAAACAGTAAAATTAAGACATGCAGTAAAAGCTTTCTCTGTATGTGGTTTTGTATGTATGTGCACGTGTGCCTATCTATACCTATCTATACATATATATCCGTATCTATGTGTAATTTAGGTTCATTTCAGTAAGCCTACAGCTTCAATTCTTGGCAAACAGATATGAAATGTATACTTTACTTTCATGTGTTCACTGAGGTTTTCCTTCTTTAAAAGCTTTGTGCTCCATACATTGACTGGTGTTTTGCTTCCCCTGTTAGCATGTACACATTTTATTGACAACCTTCGACCTTTATCACCTAAGATCATTATCTTCTGTGCAGAGATGCCACAACATCCTGTTGATTTTGCCTTCCCAGTTTTAATGGAAGGTGGCTTTAAAAAATGTAGGTGGGAACCCTCATGTGCATACAGTCACCTGGGGAGTCCTTGGTGGGTACAGTCCTTTAATGCCCTGAGTAAAGAGCAGGGGGGTGTATAGTGAGGGAATCCAAGAAGTGGGTACAGGGCCCTTTCAGAAACAGCTGTGAATGAAGACAATGCAGAATAGGTATGATTGTTTTATGTCTTTAATTTCTTCTTAGCCTACTTGCT
This sequence comes from Acinonyx jubatus, assembly GCF_027475565.1. Lineage (NCBI taxonomy): Eukaryota > Metazoa > Chordata > Mammalia > Carnivora > Felidae > Acinonyx > Acinonyx jubatus. The sequence goes on from NC_069388.1 coordinate 58,310,787, forward strand.
TGCTTTTTTACCACATGATTCTGGAGAATGGAAACCAATTGCTAGGTGTATATGAAACAGTTAGATATTTAAGGATGACTTTGTGAAGAAGATTTACAGGGACATTGTGGAAAGGATTTGTGGAGAAAAATGTCTATTGTAATGCTGTGCATGCTGAGGCTCAGGGAGTTCCCAAAGAAGAAAAGACCACAGAGCTTTTGTCTGATCAATAGCCTCATTAACTCTCAGCCAATAACTCTATTAACACTAAGAGCTGGTTTCCACTTTTGGCAACAAGTTCCAAGCTTGAAGAATGACTAATGGTCACTTTCTACAGAAATCCACATCATCTCCTGCTCACTGTGCATCTGTGTCACAGATGGTTGGGATGTTTCCCATAGTTTATTTTTATACTCTATGAATCCTATAAAGTCTGTGCCTGATTTTAAAAAAACCCATCCACCAAGGGCCAGTATATCAGTGATGGGTGATGTTAACTATGTTGACCACATCACCATCCTATAGGAATTCCTCATCCATCATTCAGCTTTAATACATAGAGAGTCCTACTCATTTAGGCATCAGCATGTTTTCTCAGTATAATTGTAGTGTAAGTACAGTTTAAGTAAGTATAGTTGCTCACAGAGCACTAAAGAGCTCACAGTTCTTACTGAGATTCCAACATTTATCTTGAACAAATGCATCCTGGATTGCTGAAAAACCTTTCCAAAGTTCTAAAGAAAAGTTGATTTTTAACAATTTTTGCCAGTTTTCTCATTGCTTTTATGGAGGAGATAATTTTGTAGGTCCTTACTCTGATATTTCCCCTCATATCATCCTCTAATTAGCTCTTTAGTGGCTATAGGATCTGTAGTGATAATCCCTATTTAATTTCTGATGATAATATGTGTCTTCCTTCTTTTTATTGGTATCGTTCTTGCTAAAGCTTTACTAATGTTAATGGCTTTTTTCAAAGAAACATCTTTTTGTTTCACTGATTTTTCTCCTGTTTTCCTATTTTCAATTTCATCATCATCTGCTCTGATCTTTATTTTTGTCTTCCTTATACTTTTTTTTGGAGTTATTTTTCTTTTCTTTTTTTGTCTTTCCTTTTGTTTTGAGATAAGAACTCAAATAATTTATGAGCCTTTACTCTTTTCTAATGTAACCGTTTAGTACTATGAGATTTCTTCTCAGAACTGCTTTCAATGCATCCCACATATTTTTATATATTTTTAATTTATATTCAGTTCTGTGTACTTATTTTAAATTTTCTTTGAGGCTTTCTCTTTGACCTATGGATATTTAGAAGTGTATTATTATTTCCTCATGTTTATAAATTTTTTCTTTTGTTTTTCTGTTACTAATTTGTAGTCTGATTCCATTATGGTCAGAAAATATACTGTTTATGATTCAATTTATTTTAAATTTGTTGAAAAAATTTTTATGACGCAGATTATGGTCTATCTTTGTGAATGTTCGTGGGTTTTTGGTGGTGGGTGGGGATGTGTATTCCGCTGTTTTTGGGTGGAGTACTCAATATATAACAATTAGATTCATTGGTTGATTGTGTTATTCAGATCTTCTATATCCCTACTAATTTTTAGTCTGGTAGTTCTATCAGTTGCTGAAGGAGGGTGTTGAAGTTTCCAACTATAACTGTGGATTTGTCAGTTTCTTTTCTTTTTTTCTTCTTCTTTTTTTTTTTGCACATTAAGTTTTTGTTTCATATATTTTAAGGCTCTTAGGATAATTATGTCTTTTGGTGACTTCTTTTATCATTATGTAATGCCTCTTTATGTTCTAGTAATTTTCTTTGCCCTAAGTCTACTTTATCACATATTAATAAAGTCTGCTGACTAAAAAATTAAAATTCTGAATTAAAAATAAACAAATGTTAATCATTTTGACTTAATATCAAGAATGAAACAGGTGATATCACTATAAATATTTTTAAAATAACTTTAACTATTACATTTTTAATTTTTAAATGACTGTTTTCATGGTATATCTATTTGCATCCTTTTTCTGTTAACCTGCCTAATGTCATTGAAATTGAAGTGAATTTCTTTTAGACAGCATATAATTGGTCTTTTTTGCATACATTCTGCCAATTCCTGTCCTTTGCTGGTAGGTCTGCTCGTGACAAATTCCTTTAGTTTTCCTTCACCTGAGGTCTTTATTTCCCCTTTATTCCTCAGGAATAGTCTCACTGGATATCGAATTTGCAGTTGACTTTTTTTTTTTCTTTCAGCACTTGAAAAATATGTGCCACTTTCTTCTGTTCTCCATGGTGGCATATGAGACCCACTGTCATTTTAATTGATGTTCCCCTATAGGGACTGTATTTCAGTTAGACATATATTTTATTTTATTTTATTTTTTATTATTATTATATTTTTATTGGAGTTGTTTTTGTTTATGCTTGATAATATTTTTTTTCAATATATGAAATTTATTGTCAAAATGGTTTCCATACAACACCCAGGGCTCATCCCAAAAGGTGCCCTTCTCAATACCCATCACCCACCCTCCCCTCCCTCCCACCCCCCATCAACCCTCAGTTTGTTCTCAGTTTTTAAGAGTCTCTTATGCTTTGGCTCTCTCCCACTCTAACCTCTTTTTTTTTTTTTCCTTCCCCTCCCCCATGGGTTTCTGTTAAGTTTCTCAGGATCCACATAAGAGTGAAAATATATGGTATCTGTCTTTCTCTGTATGGCTTATTTCACTTAGCATCACACTCTCCAGTTCCATCCACGTTGCTACAAAGGGCCATATTTTGTTCTTTCTCATTGCCCTGTAGTACTCCATTGTGTATATAAACCACAATTTCTTTATCCATTCATCAGTTGATGGACATTTAGGCTCTTTCCATAATTTGGCTATTGTTGAGAGTGCTGCTATAAACATTGGGGTACAAGTGCCCCTATGCATCAGTACTCCTGTATCCCCTGGGTAAATTCCTAGCAGTGCTACTGCTGGGTCATAGGGTAGGTTTATTTTTAATTTTTTGAGGAAACTCCACACTGTTTTCCAGAGTGGCTGCACCAATTTGCATTCCCACCAACAGTGCAAGAGGGATCCCGTTTCTCCACATCCTCTCCAGCATCTATAGTCTCCCGATTTGTTCATTTTGGCCACTCTGACTGGTGTGAAGTGATATCTGAGTGTGGTTTTGATTTGTATTTCCCTGATGAGGAGCGACGTTGAGCATCTTTTCATGTGCCTGTTGGCCATCCGGATGTCTTCTTTAGAGAAGTGTCTATTCATGTTTTCTGCCCATGTCTTCACTGGGTTATTTGTTTTTCGGGTGTGGAGTTTGGTGAGCTCTTTATAGATTCTGGATACTAGCCCTTTGTCCGATATGTCATTTGCAAATATCTTTTCCCATTCCATTGGTTGCCTTTTAGTTTTGTTGGTTGTTTCCTTTGCTGTGCAGAAGCTTTTTATCTTCATAAGGTCCCAGTAGTTCATTTTTGCTTTTAATTCCCTTGCCTTTGGGGATGTGTCAAGTAAGAGATTGCTACGACTGAGGTCAGAGAGGTCTTTTCCTGCTTTCTCCTCTAGGGTTTTGATGGTTTCCTGTCTCACATTCAGGTCCTTTATCCATTTTGAGTTTGTTTTTGTGAATGGTGTGAGAAAGTGGTCTAGTTTCAATCTTCTGCATGTTGCTGTCCAGTTCTCCCAGCACCATTTGTTAAAGAGACTGTCTTTTTTCCATTGGATGTTCTTTCCTGCTTTGTCAAAGATGAGTTGGCCATACGTTTGTGGGTCTAGTTCTGGGGTTTCGATTCTATTCCATTGGTCTATGTGTCTGTTTTTGTGCCAATACCATGCTGTCTTGATGATGACAGCTTTGTAGTAGAGGCTAAAGTCTGGGATTGCGATGCCTCCTGCTTTGGTCTTCTTCTTCAAAATTACTTTGGCTATTCGGGGCCTTTTGTGGTTCCATATGAATTTTAGGATTGCTTGTTCTAGTTTTGAGAAGAATGCTGGTGCAATTTTGATTGGGATTGCATTGAATGTGTAGATAGCTTTGGGTAGTATTGACATTTTGACAATATTTATTCTTCCAATCCATGAGCACGGAATGTCTTTCCATTTCTTTATATCTTCTTCAATTTCCTTCCTGAGCTTTCTATAGTTTTCAGCCTACAGATCTTTTACATCTTTGGTTAGATTTATTCCTAGGTGTTTTATGCTTCTTGGTGCAATTGTGAATGGGATCAGTTTCTTTATTTGTCTTTCTGTTGCTTCATTGTTAGTGTATAAGAATGCAACTGATTTCTGTACATTGATTTTGTATCCTGTGACTTTGCTGAATTCATGTATCAGTTCTAGCAGACTTTTGGTGGAGTCTATTGGATTTTCCATGTATAGTATCATGTCATCTGCAAAAAGTGAAAGCTTGACTTCATCTTTGCCAATTTTGATGCCTTTGATTTCCTTTTGTTGTCTGATTGCTGATGCTAGAACTTTCAACACTATGTTAAACAACAGCGGTGAGAGTGGGCATCCCTGTTGTGTTCCTGATCTCAGGGAAAAAGCTCTCAGTTTTTCCCCATTGAGGATGATGTTAGCTGTGGGCTTTTCATAAATGGCTTTTATGATGTTTAAGTATGTTCCTTCTATCCCGACTTTCTCAAGGGTTTTTATTAAGAAAAGGTGCTGAATTTTGTCAAAGGCCTTTTCTGCATCGATTGACAGGATCCTAAGGTTCTTATCTTTTCTTTTATTAATGTGATGTATCACATTGATTGATTTGCGAATGTTGAACCAGCCCTGCAGCCCAGGAATGAATCCCACTTGATCATGGTGAATAATTCTTTTTATATGCTGTTGAATTTGATATGCTAGTATCTTATTGAGAATTTTTGCATCCATATTCATCAGGGATATTGGCCTGTAGTTCTCTTTTTTTACTGGGTCTCTGTCTGGTTTAGGAATCAAAGTAGTGCTGGCTTAATAGAATGAGTCTGGAAGTTTTCCTTCCCTTTCTATTTTTTGGAATAGCTTGAGAAGGATAGGTATTATCTCTGCTTTAAACGTCTGGTAGAACTCCCCTGGGAAGCCATCTAGTCCTGGACTCTTATTTGTTGGGAGATTTTTGATAACCGATTCAATTTCTTCGCTGGTTATGGGTCTGTTCAAGCTTTCTATTTCCTCCTGATTGAGTTTTGGAAGAGTGTGGGTGTTTAGGAATTTGTCCATTTCTTCCAGGTTGTCCAGTTTATTGGCATATAATTTTTCATAGTATTCCCTGATAATTGTTTGTATCTCTGAGGGATTGGTTGTAGTAATTCCATTTTCATTCATGATTTTATCTATTTGGGTCATCTCCCTTTTCTTTTTGAGAAGCCTGGCTAGAAGTTTATCAATTTTGTTTATTTTTTTCAAAAAACCAACTCTTGGTTTCATTGATCTGCTCTACAGTGTTTTTAGATTCTATATTGTTAATTTCTGCTCTGATCTTTATTATTTCTCTTCTTCTGCTGGGTTTAGGCTGCCTTTGCTGTTCTGCTTCTATTTCCTTTAGGTGTGCTGTTAGATTTTGTATTTGGGATTTTTCTTGTTTCTCGAGATAGGCCTGGATTGCAATGTATTTTCCTCTCAGGACTGCCTTCGCTGCATCCCAAAGCATTTGGATTGTTGTATTTTCATTTTCGTTTGTTTCCATATATTTTTTAATTTCTTCTCTAATTGTCTGGTTGACCCACTCATTCTTTAGTAGGGTGTTCTTTAACCTCTATGCTTTTGGAGGTTTTCCAGACTTTTTCCTGTGGTTGATTTCAAGCTTCATAGCATGGTGGTCTGAAAGTATGCATGGTATAATTTCAATTCTTGTATACTTATGAAGGGCTGTTTTGTGACCCAGTATATGATCTATCTTGGAGAAGGTTCCATGTGCACTCGAGAAGAAAGTATATTCTGTTGCTTTGGGATGCAGAGTTCTAAATATATCTGTCAAGTCCATCTGATCCAATGTATCATTCAGGGCCCTTGTTTCTTCATTGACCGTGTGTCTAGATGATCTATCCATTTCTGTAAGTGGAGTGTTAAAGTCCCCTGCAATTGCCACATTCTTATCAATAAGGTTGCTTATGTTTATGAGTAATTGTTTTATATATTTGGGGCTCCCATATTCGGTGCATAGACATTTATAACTGTTAGCTCTTCCTGATGGATAGACCCTGTAATTATTATATAATGCCCTTCTTCATCTCTTGTTACAGCCTTTAATTTAAAGTCTAGTTTGTCTGATATAAGTATGGCTACTCCACCTTTCTTTTGACTTCCAGTAGCATGATAAATAGTTCTCCATCCCCTCACTCTCAATTTAAAGGTGTCCTCAGGTCTAAAATGAGTCTCTTCTAGACAGCAAATAGATGGGTCTTGTTTTTTTATCCATTCTGATACCCTATAAATTTTGGTTGGCGCATTTAGCCCATTTACATTCAGTGTTATTATAGAAAGATACGGGTTTAGGGTCATTGTGATGTCTGTATGTTTTATGCTTGTAGCGATGTCTCTGGTAATTTGTCTCACAGGATTCCCCTTAGGATTTATTGTAGGGCTGGTTTAGTGGTAAGGAATTCCTTCAGTTTTTGTTTGTTTGGGAAGACCTTTATCTCTCCTTCCATTCTAAATGACAGACTTGCTGCATAAAGGATTCTCAGCTGCATATTTTTTCTGTTCATCACATTGAAGATCTCCTGCCATGCCTTTCTGGCCTGCCAAGTTTCAAAAGAGAGATCAGTCACGAGTCTTATAGGTCTCCCTTTATATGTTAAGGCATGTTTATCCCTTGCTGCTTTCAGAATTTTCTCTTTATCCTTGTATTTTGCCAGTTTCATTATGATATGTCGTGCAGAAGATCGATTCAAGTTCCGTCTGAAAGGAGTTCTCTGTGCCTCTTGGATTTCAATGCCTTTTTCCTTCCCCGGTTCAGGGAAGTTCTCAGCTATTATTTCTTCAAGTATACCTTCAGCACCTTTCCCTCTCTCTTCCTCCTCTGGGATACCAATTATGCGTATATTATTTCTTTTTAGTGTATCACTTAGTTCTCTAATTTTCCCCTCATACTCCTGGATTTTTTTTATCTCTCTTTTTCTCAGCTTCCTCTTTTTCCATAATTTTATCTTCTAGTTCACCTATTCTCTCCTCTGCCTCTTCAATCCGAGCCGTGGACGTTTCCATTTTATTTTGCATCTCGTTTAAAGCGGTTTTCAGCTCCACCTGACTGTTCCTTAGTCCCTTGATCTCTGTAGCAAGAGATTCTCTGCTGTCCTCTATACTGTTTTCAAGCCCAGCGATTAATTTTATGACTATTATTCTAAATTCACTTTCTGTTATATTATTTAAATCCTTTTTGATCAGCTCATTAGCTGTTGTTATTTCCTGGAGATTCTTCTGAGGGGAATTCTTCCGCTTGGTCATTTTGGATAGTCCCTGGCGTGGTGAGGACCTGCAGGGCACTTCCCCTGTGCTGTGGTGTATAACTGGAGTTGGTGGGCGGAGCCGCAGTCAGACCTGATGTCTGCCCCCAGCCCACCGCTGTGGCCACAGTCAGATTGGTGTGTGCCTTCTCTTCCCCTCTCCTAGGGGTGGGATTCACTGTGGGGTAGTGTGGACCATCTGGGCTACTTGCACACTGCCAGGCTTGTGGTGCTGGGGATCTGTCCTATTAGCTGGGGTGGGTAGGCGAGGTGCATGGGGGCAGGAGGGGCGCTTCTCCTTAGGAGGGGCCCTGTGGCAGCGGGAGGGAGTCAGACCCGCTGCCAGAGGGGTGGCTCCGAAGAAGCACAGCGTTGGGTGTTTGTGCGGAGCGAGCAAGTTCCCTGGCAGGAACTGGTTCCCTTTGGGATTTTGGCTGGGGGATGGGCGAGGGAGATGGTGCTGGCAAGCACCTTTGTTCCCCACCAAACTGAGCTCTGTCATCCCGGGGCTCAGCAACTCTCCCTCCCTTTGTCTTCTAGCCTTCCCGCTTTCCGAGCAGAGCTGTTAACTTATGACCTCCCAGATGCTAAGTCGCGCTTGCTGTCGGAACACACTCCGTCCGGCCCCTCCGCTTTTGCCAGCCAGACTCGGGGCTCCGCTTGGCCGGCGGGCCGCCCCTCCACCCCGGCTCCCTCCCACCAGTCCATGGAGCGCAAACCGCCTCAGCGCCCTTCCTACCCTCTTCCGTGGGCCTCTCGTCTGCGCTTGGCTCTGGAGACTCCGTTCTGCTAATCTTCTGGTGGTTTTCTGGGTTATTTAGGCAGGTGTAGGTGGAATCTAAGTGATCAGCAGGACGCGCGGTGAGCCCAGCGTCCTCCTATGCCACCATCTTCCTAGTAATTCTCCTAGACATATATTTTAAACTACCCAAGATATTTTTTTAATGTTTATTTTTGAGAGAGAGAGGGAGAGAGCCAGCACAAGCAGGGGAGGGGCAGAGAGAGGGAGACACAGAATCCAAAGCAGGCTCCAAGCTCCGAGTGTCAGCAAGAGCCCGACACGGAGCTTGAACCCACAATCTGTGAGATCATGACCTGAGCTGAAGTCAGACGCTTAACTGACTGAGCCACCCAGGTGCCCCAAACCTACACAAGATATTTATTATTTCAGTTCTGTCATATTATTTTAGGCTCTATTTTTATTCATAGGTCATTATATAGAATTAAATCACAATTCTTTTTTTGTTGCTGATAATGTTTAAATAAGGAGCATTTTCCTGTACTTTAGGGAGAGTCCAGTGTACAAGGTGCGATGGTTTGTTGCATCCAACGACTCCTGAAACAGAATGCTACGGGCACCAGTGACAGTCACAACAAAGTTTATTACAATGAGAGGCAAGGCCGGCACCAGTGACAGTCACAACAAAGTTTATTACAATGAGAGGCAAGGCCGACAGATCGGGACCAACACTCTTGATAAGAGTGAGGCCCTGAACAGCCGGGGTACAGAGTTTTTATAACCGATCACATCGTTTTATCATCACCTGGGAACAGAACAAAGAAACAGTTTCCAGATGAGTTACAAACAGTTGCCTAATGAGGTGTTTACTTTAGACTTTCTGCCTCTAAGTTGCAACCAGTGGATCTCCTTGACCCTGCCTCTGATGCTCTTTTCTTTGAACTTTTGTTTCCTTAATTGGTGAAGCCTAATTTACAAGAGTATGAGGCGTAGTTTACCAGAGCAAAGCAAGGCTGTTATCTCTTAACCTTCAGTGTCAACACAAAGCTGTTATTTTTCAAGCTAAGCATTAGCCCTACACTACAATTTAACCCTTACAGGTTCAGGGTAGTTTTCCTAGCTTTGTTGCCCAAAGCCTTTTTCCTTTGTTGTTACCAGGAAGCAACAAAAAATGGCCTCTTGATATCTGGCTTTTTTGCCTTTTTTCATATTTCAGTATCAGCGCCCTAGTTCTGACTCTGCCAATCTGAGTTACTACTAGCAGTTGCTTCGTTGCACTTCTGGAAGGGAGATTTTGTCAAAGGTATTGGGGCACTCTCTGATCTTCCCACTGCCGCTCAGCAGATTCCCGTGGCCTTCTGCACTCACACCCAAACAGGAACATGCAGAGATTACTTCCATTTTGCCAGTTGCTTTCAGAAGCACTTGCAGAGGTTTCCATGCAAGTGGGGTCCCTCCTTGTGCTCTTCCCTCCCCTCTGCAAGCTGCACATCTCTTGCGGGACCTGCGAAGGTCTTTTTGTTGGCAGTTGCTTTGTCCTACTTATACATATTTTAGGTCTTGTGGGATATCTTGTCACTTAGTCTTATTAAAGATGTGATCCATGGGTTTTCTTTTGCTGGCCTGATTTTCCTGTCCATTTTAGGAGGGAATTTAAAGGAGAGAGAAAATTAGGATGATACCAGGATTTTGCTTCAATAAGAATTCCTCCCTCTTATTTATTTTTTTCAAACTGTATTACTCTGACCTTAAGTCTTGAGTTGGAATTTTTGACTCTGAGATCCAAACCTTAATTCTAGCTCAGACATGGCATTTATGTTGGCCTTTCCAGAGCCTGAATGTGGCCTTTTCAGGTAGATAGACTTGATTTGACCCTCGTTCTGGATACTTCACTTGATCATGGAATCTAGCAGTGACAGTGGCCATCCTGTCCCAACCCAGCTGTGCTCCCAGGTTCCCTCAGAGCCCCATGGAAGAGATTATTTTGTTTGTTCTCGTTGTTTTATAGATGAGGAAATTTAGGCTTAAATAAATTAGAAAAAATATCCAGATTCCCAGAGCTTTTTCATAGCAATATGAATGAACTTACTGGTTTATCTAATATGCACCAGTAATCTCTGGCAGAAATCAGTCCTGTACTACTTCCCACTGAGTCTTAACAGAACCATAGAATCTTTGTTAACACAATGTGCATGGCAGTCATTTCTAGTAACTCCTAGTTCCAGTCCAATGCTCTTTCTAAAACACACTGTATTCTTGTTCTTAGCCACAACAGCAAATACACTAACATTTTATCTAAGTACACTGTAATACTGCCTTAATTTTGTGTGTGTGTGTGTGTGTGTGTGTGTGTGTGTGTGGTTCACTATGATCCCTAGATCCTTTTCTTTTGTTATCTCAAATAGAAAGAAATTCCCAATTGTATTTTTTATAGATTCTCTCTCCTCCATTCCTCCCTCTTTTTTTGTGTTTTTTTTAATGTTTATTTATTTTTGAGAGAGAGAGAAAGACAGAGCACAAGCAGGGGAGGGACACAGAGAGAGAGGGAGACACAGAATCTGAAGCGGGCTGCAGGCTCTGAGCTGTCAGCACAGAGCCCAATGCAGAGCTCGAACTCACGAATGGTGAAATCATGACCTGAGCCAAAGTCGGACACTTAACCGACTGAGCCACCCAGGCACCCCACTTTTGTGTGCTTTTTGTTTGGAGATTTCTCCCCCAACCCCCCCTTTTATTAAACAACAAATTGAAAGATTTAGAAGAGGAAAACTAATGTAGAACTATAAATGTGCACAAAATTGCCTACCAACATCCATGAGTAGATTGCCATATTTTTTTCCCAAGGCATTTCATAAAATCTTTTACAATATCTTCACGAGTTACACGGGTTTGAGTGTTTTTTCCACCCACTTGTTTCGCCATACTATTTATGAAATTGCACATCTTTATGCTTCAGCACATCTTGTACTGACTATCCAGTGAGAAGAGGCTTTTAATGTTTCATTAATGCCTCATTCATTTGTGGCCTGCACCTTCCTTACTCTCACTGCTGTTGCATGATGTGCTGCATGGCTGAATATTTATTTGGCTCAGCCTTTAGGTATATAAAATCTGCTACCTAAGTCTTATTTTATGATCAAAACTTCTCTCAATGATTTTGTTCACCTCTTTTCTTCTAGTTTATTTTTTCTCCTTTCTACTTCACTTAAGACTAAAAATAATTAATACATATGAATTTTCTATCTACCTGATATACTTGATATTTTTTCTTCTCTTTTCTGATTTTCTGCTGAGACTTGCTATATATCAGGATACCCTGAATTCCATTTATATGATCAAGTTGGCTTAAAATATAATTGAAAGGAATATTTCTAGGTCTCTTTGGGCTAAGACAAAGCAAGTTCTCCATATTAAGCAAAACTGTAGAAAAAATATAAATAAATACCTGGAGAAGACTGAGTTTCATCTTTTTCAAAATTGACTAGGAGAGATGAATCTCACTTTTGTGTTGCATCTTTCTGGCCAGTGCAGAGGCTGGAATGGGTTCCTAATCTTGGGCACATGAACCAGAACTCCACTCAAAGACCTGAAAATGACTCCTTTATTAAAGAGAATGTTTGACGTTACAAGAGGGAGGAGTTTGCCCTGAAGCCTCCCATGCCCAGAAGTGCAGCCAAACACAGGCCCTGCCAAGATCAACATCATCTTGGGTTGAGGAATGGAGGGATGAATAAAACACTGCGTAATGACACAGGTGCCAGGCGAGGTAGGTGTTTTCCAGCCATCCTAGCTGATTCCCACAACACCCCCTTGACACTTGTATTATGAGCCTTTTATCAAAGATTGTCAACGAAGTTTAAGGTTTGACACTATTACGTTTTAAGGTGGAAACAAAATTCAAATCCAGGTCTTCTAATTCCTTATCTCAACCTCTTTCCATGATTCCTCTGTGGTGCCATCTTCTTGTCTGTTCTCCCTGGTACCAAACAGGGCAAACACTTAACAGAATAGTGTGTAAGTGTCATTTATTTCAATGTATTCATGTCCGAAAATGTTGGTTGTTTGGGTTTGTTTTGTTTTGTTTTTGGCTTTTTGGTATAAATCCTTGCTTCATTCTATACTCTTGTTCATTTTGATTTTGTTTAAGTATGTTAGATGAATGTTGCTGCTTTGAAATTAGATTTATTCAGAGATAAGAGTTTATTAATATATTTCTTTTAAAATTTTTTAAGCTTTATTTATTTTTGAGACAGAGAGAGAGAGAGCATGAGTGGGGGAGGAACAGAGAGAGAGGGCGACACAGAATCCAAAGCAGACTCCAGGCTCTGAGCTGTCAGCACAGCCCAACGTGGGGCACGAACCCATGAACTGCAAGATCATGAGCTGAAGTCGGACACTTAACCAACCGAGCCACCCAGGCGCCCCAAGAATTTATTCATATATTAATGTGTCTTTAGAGCTTACTTGGGCTCTTACTTGGGTGGGCTGCCCCACTCAAATTGTCACTTCCTCTATGCTGATAAGGCGAAATTTCCCAGTAAAGAGTCAGAATCCTCTGGTTCTCACCTTGAGAGCAATCCAATGCCTTCCCCTCCACACTGGTGGTAACAGACTTCCCCTTTATTCCTCCACTGTAGTCATTGTCCATTTCACACCATGGGAGATGCTGTCCCTGTATGCTTGCTGGTGCCTCTGGCAACTCCCCACTGCTCTCTGAGGCTAATGGCTTAGTCTAGAATAGTGCTTCTCAAACTCAAGTCACTTGCAGCTCTGGCTAAAATGAGCATTATGATTCAATGTATCTGAGGCAGGACCTGAGATCTTTCATTTCTAAGTAGCTCCAGGTGATGCCAGTCCTGCTGGTTGGAAGACCACCTTCTAAGCAGCAAAGTTTGAGAAGCTGCGCCCTTCCCTATGGCATAGGCTGTTCCCAATTATCCAGATTACCAAGTGGAAGCCAATTTACAGATAGTCAAAAATCATGGTGAAAACAAGGCCATAGTCAGCTCTTGATTATCCAGGAACAAATTAACTGTGACAGCTACAGCAGGAACCTGGATCAGAGGGGCTGATCTCCCTAGCAGGTGCCTTAATTAGGTTGACAATTAAGCAACAGTTAATTAGAATTTCTGACTGTAACAGTCCAGAAGAATGCCAACTGGCTGGGTGGGCAGCCCAGGAATGGCACTTATTAATGGGGGAGGGACAACAGGGAGAAGACCTGAAGTCCAGCCAGTGCAGAATGTTCTGAGAGGGAGGGAGCTGGGACTGGCCATGAGCACTAAACAGGAAGGACAGAGCTTGCAGCAGTAGTGAATCCACAAAAGGAGACCCTAAAACAACACAGAGGTGATAACATTCAATAGAATGATATCTGAAGGTTGGCTTCTGGGGGTTCCCATCATGACAAAATAGGGGCTGCTGCAATCTGGCCGTGTGGTACTCACACACCACTCTGCTCAGACTCTATATGCATCTGAGGACTCTTATCAAGCCTACTGACCCCGTCATATTCATGATGTATAATCTGACTGGATTCTCCTAATTAGGAGCATTACTATGGATGCCTTAAATCATTCCAAACATAATGTAATCTTAATCATTCTGATAATGATCTGACCTTTCATACTTTAGAAGCACTTTCATGTATACTAGCTTGTTTGATCCTGAAAACAACTTGGGATTGGGCAGAGCACCAGTCATTGGCTCATTTATAGATAAGGGAATTGAAGCCCCAAATCACAGAGTAACAGTTATAACCAAAACTTGAATCCATGTTTCTTTATTCACAGGCTAGTCAGCTTTCCATCATGTTGCCCAGGTTGTCAATTGCTCTTAACATCCATGGCAGTACACCAGAATAGTTTTAAATTAGTCTTACTGAATGAAGATCCTGAGGAAAACTTAAAATATCAGTCCCACCCCCCATTTTCTTCTGGAATGCCTGGGGGAAGAAATACTGTTGGCTTTAGTAGTTTTCTTCCATGAATTTACTTCATCTGTTCATCAGATTAAGTTTAAATTTATATAAACTTAGATCCTAAGATAGCAGAGGGACTGTTTTTGTTTCAGTAGTAAAGATTGTATATGTGGGATAGTCTATTCTCTATTATTCCATGCATGCAAAATTATATATATTTACCCCCATGATACTCTAACTATCCACTCCAGCTTTTTGTCTGGATACACAGTTTGGATCATGGAGCAAGGTGGGGATTCCAGAGAACAGAATTCTCATCGAGTTTAGGAGACAGAGATAGGAATACAGGCAACTGGAAGCTATGGGGGCAGGGTACAAGAGAAAAGAAAAAACAGAATGAAAGAGACAATGAGCCACAGAAATTTGCATGGGTGTCTCCTTGAGTCTTTCCTAAATAATAAGATATGCGTGTACAGGATGAAACTCTGTGACGTAAGACAAACAAAGGTCAGACAGTAAATGAGCCGAATGGATCCCAGAATTTACAGTCCTAGAAATTAGGTAAGTTCACCATTAGCCAGAGTGAGGAATCCTCCTGAATCATTCAAGGCATTCAATAGAAACTTCAAAAAGAGCCACATCTTAGAAGTGGGGTTATTCTATACCTAAAATAAAGGCAACTCCAGATGAATCATAACAAAAGTTAAAAGAAACATCAAAAGAAGCTGATAATAACTAACCTGCTTCCAGAAAAATGCTCTACACATTTAAGATCAAACAAAAATCCAGATACTTATCAGAATAAAATTTATAATCTATAGCATCCAATTAAGAATTACCAGACATGCCAGAAAACAGAAAAATGTGACCCATGACTAGGAGAAAAACTAGACAATAGAAATGATGGAGTTGACAGAAAAGTACATTAAAACAGTTATTATAATTCCTTTTAAGCTGATTAAAGGAAAATATCAATATAGGGAGGATAGAAGTGGAAAACATATAAAAGAAGCAAATGGAATTTCTAGAGATATAAAACAATCTGTGAGGAGCGCCTGGGTGGCTCAGTCGGTTTAGCATCCAGCTTCGGCTCAGGTCATGATCTCATGGTCCGTTAGTTCGAGCCTTGCATCGGGCTCTGTGCTGACAGCTCAGAGCCTGAGGCCTGTTTCGGATTCTGTGTCTCCCTCTCTCTCTGACCCTCCCCTGTTCATGCTCTGTCTCTCTCTGTCTCAAAAATAAATAAACTTAAAAAAAAAAAACCAATCTGTGAGATTATTGAGGGTGAGAGACTGGGAAGGTTGCAGAGTAGGAGGACCCTAAACCCACCTCATCTCATAGATACAACTAGATAACATTCACATCAGCATAAATAATCCAGAAAATGATCTGAAAGGCTGACAGAACAAACTCCACAAAAAAAGGTAGAGAAGAGGCCATATCAAAGAAGGTAGGAAGGGTGAAGACACAGTTGGGAATGAAATGGACCATGGCTGTCCATAGTTGGGAGGGAGCAGGTGGCACAGAAAAGGGCAAGAAAAACAGATTATCACACCAGGGAGCCTGCATGGGGAAAAGGAATCTGCATAACATTTGGCTTTGAAAATGAGAGGGTCCAAATCTCATGAGTTCTTACAACCAGCTGGACTTAAAGCCTGGAATTTTAAAAATTGGAGGGCTTGGCTCTGGGAGAACCTGGAAAGCATTAAGAAACTGAGACCCCACACTTAAAGAGACAGCATGACAAACAGCCAGCAGAGATACAGTAGGGAAGCAGCATTTTGAAAAACACGATGGACAGATGGGAGGGAGAGTTATTTACTCATCTCAGAGCATGGCCCAGAGAGGCAGGGATCACAGGGAGACCCCTCCAGGAGCAAAGGAGCTGGCAAGTGCCATTTCCCTCCCCTGTCCCCAATATAAACACACTACTACCTGCAGGAAACAGTGTGGCACCAATACTCGCTACCTAACTTGCTTACACCAAGTTCCACCCCCCACCACGTTTTAGCAGATTCACCCTTCCCAGTCATGCTTGCCTCAGTCGTGGTGCTGCAGGACACCCACCCCCACCCCCACCTCCCAGAAGACTAGCATAAACCTCACCATACCCTGTATCCTCACCTGTACCTTTTGCATGTCCTTGGTTCCAGGAGTGGTGGT
The DNA here is from genome assembly GCF_027475565.1 of Acinonyx jubatus. Taxonomy (NCBI): domain Eukaryota; kingdom Metazoa; phylum Chordata; class Mammalia; order Carnivora; family Felidae; genus Acinonyx; species Acinonyx jubatus. The sequence continues at coordinate 58,327,024 of NC_069388.1, forward strand.
AGCAGGTCTTATTTTGCAAGCAGGTCAGTGCACACCTTGTTAAAATGTACCCCATTTGGCCAGGAACCAAACACTGACCACAACAGGCAAAGAGAGCCTCTGAGGACAACTGGACTGAAGGGAAAAGAGGCTAGGACTGAAAAGAAGGGCATAGAAACACACATAGGAGTCACTCCCTGAAGTGCCAGGTCCTAGGAAAGAGGAGACACTGCACTCCAGGGCACTACAGGACATCCTCTTCATAAAGCTGTTACTTTCAAGAGCAAGAGACATAGCTGACTTTCCTAACACACAGAAAAAGACAGAGTTAGACAAAATGGGGAGACAGAGGAATATCTCCCAAATTAAAGAACAGGACCAAACCATAACAAGAGACCGAAGTGAAAAGGATATAAGTAATGTGCCTGATAGAGATTTTAAAGTAATGATCATAAAGATACTCACTGGACTTGAGAAAAGAGTGGAGGACATCAGTGACCCCTTTACAAAGAGATAAAAAAGACCAATCACAGATGAATAACATAATAAATGAAATTAAAATACACTTGATGGAATAAATACCAGGCTAGATAAAGCAAAGAAAGGAATTAATGGCCTGGAAGACAGAGTAATGGAAAGTAATCAAGCTGAGCAAATGAGAGGGGAAAAAATCATGCAAATGAGAATAGTCTTAGGAACTCACAACTCCATCAAATGGAATAACATTCAAAAAGGGAGAAGAAATTTTATTTGAAGAAATAATAGCTGAAAACTTCCCTAATCTGGGGGAAGAAACAGATATCCAGATCCTAGAGGCACAGAGATTCCCTGCCCCCAAATTCAACAAAAGTAGGTCCACAACAAGACACATATTAATTAAAAGTAGTGATAAAGACAAATTCTTAAAGGTAATAAAAGAAGACAATTACATACATGGGAAACCCAAAAGGCTATCAACAGATTTTTCAGCAGAAACTTTGAAAGCCAGAAGGGACAGGCACGATATATTCAAAGTTCTGAGAGGGAAAACTCTACAGCCAAGAATACTCTATCCAGCAATGCTATCATTCAGAAGAGAAGGAGAGATAAAGAGTTTCCCAGACAAACAGAAACTAAAGGAGTTTATGACCACTAAACCAGCCCTATAAGAAATACTAAAGGGGACTTATAAGTGGAATAAAAAGACCACAAGTGAGAGTTTAAAAAGCAAAAAATACAAAAGCAGTAAAAATAAATATTCTTGTAAAAATCAGTCAAGGGACTCATAAAGGATGTTTGTTAGCTATGGCATCATATGCCTGAAACATGGGGTGAAGGGAGAGGAGTAAAGAATAGGTTAAAACTTAAGCGACCATCATCTTAATATAGACTGCTATATGCACAAGATGTTATATACAAACTTAATGGAAACCACAAATCAAAAACCAATAATAGATATGCAAAGAATAAAGAGAAAGGAATCTGAGTATATCACTAAAGAAAGCCAAGGTGCCTGGGTGTCTCAGTTGGTTGAGCATCTCTTGTTCATGAGATTGAGCCCCATGTGGGGCTATGCACTGACAGCAGGGAGCCTACTTCAGATTCTCTCTCTCTCTTTCTCTCTCTCTGTCCCTCCCCCACTTATGCATTCATGCACTCTTTCAAAATGAATAAACTTAAAAAAAAGAAAGCCTATAAACCATGAAAGAAAGAGAAGATCAGAAAAAAAAAACCTATAAAACAACCACAAAACAAGTAACAAAATGGCAACAAATACATATTAATAATTGCTTTGAATGTAAATGGACTAAATGCTCCAATCAAAAGACATAAGGCAACAGAGTAGATCAAAAAAATAAGACACATCTATATTCTGCCTACAAGAGACTCATTTCAGACCTGCAAGTTGAAAACAAGGAGATGGAGATACATTTAACATGCAAATGGATGTCAAAAGAAAGCTGGGGTATCAACACTTATATTGGACAAAAAGACTCTAAAACAAAGACTGTAACAAGAGATAAAGAAAGACGCTATGTAATAATAAAGAGGAAAATCCAACAGCAAAACCTAACAATTGTAAATATATACTCAATATGAAGCACACAAGTACATAAAGCAGTTAATAACAAACATAAAGGAGCTAATAGATAGTAATACAACAATAGTAGGGGACTTTAATACCCCCCTCGCATTGATGGACAGATCATCCAAACAGAAAATCAATAAGGAAACGGTGGCTTTGAATGACACATTGGACCAGATGGACCTAACATATATTCAGAACATTCCATCCTTAAACAGCAATACACATTCTTTTCAAGTGCATGTGGAACATTATCTAGAATACATCACATGTTAGGCCACAAAACAAGTCTCAACAAATTTAAAAAGATCAAGGCCATACCATGCTTTGATACATACTTTTTTGACAAAAATACTATGGAACTAGAAATCAACCACAAGAAAAAAACCAGGAAAGAGCACAAATACATGGAGGTTAAATAGCATACCACTAAACAATGAATGGATCAACTAAGAAATCAAAGAAGAAATCAAAAGTTACATGGAAACAAATGAAAATGAAAACACAATGGTGCAAAATCTTTGGGATGTAGCAAAATTTGTTCTAAAAAGGAAGTTTATAGCAATACAGGCCTACCTCAAGAAGCAAGAAAAATCACAAATAGCAACCTAACCTTACCTCTAAAAAACAAACAAAACCCCAAACCAGCATAAGGAAGGAAATAATAAACATAGAGCAGAAATAAATGATACAGAAACTAAAAAAAGAAGAAGAAGAAGAACAGATCAATGAAACCAGGAGCTGGTTCCTTGAAAAGATCAACAAAATTAATACACCTCTAGCCAGACTCACCCAAATAAACAAAATCAGAAATCAAAGAGAAATAGCAATAGACGTCACAGAAATGTATGAAAAGAGAATATTATGAAAAACTACATGCCCACAAATTGGACAACATAGAAGAAATGTGTAAATTCCTAGAAACATCACCTACCAAAACTGAAGCAGAAAGAGATAGAAAATTTGAACAGACTGATTACCAGCAATGAAATTGATTCAGTAATCAAAAAACTCCCAACAAACAAAAGTCCAGGACCAGATGGCTTCACAGGTGAATTCTACCAAACGTTTAAGTTAATTATTATTATTATTCTCAAACTATACCAAAAACTAGAAGAAGAAAAACTTCCAAATTCATTCTTTGAGGCCAGCATCACCCTGATACCAAAACCAGAAGGACACCACACAAAAAAGAACTACAGGACAATATCTCTGCTGAACAAAGATGCAAAAATCCTCAACAAAATACTAGCAAGCCAAATCCAGCAATACATGAAAAAAAATCATTCACCATGATCAAGTGGGATTTATTCCCAGTTTACAAAGGTGGCTTAATATTTGCAAATCAATCAATGTGCTACATCGTATCAATAAAAGAATAAAAACCTATTATCATTCAATAGACACAGAAAAAGCATTTGACAAAGCACAACATCTATTCATGATAAAAACCCTCCACAAAGTAGGTTTAGAGGGAACATGCCTCAACATAGTAAAGGCCTTGTATGAGAAATCCACAGCTAACATCATACTCAATGGGAAAAACTAAAAGCTGTTCCTCTAAGGTCAGCAACATGATGTTAACTCTGACCACTTTTATTCAACATAGCCATGGCAATTAGACAACAAAAAGAAAAGGCACCCAAACTGGTAAAGAAGAAGTAAAATTTTTACTATTTGCAGATGGCATGATACTATATACAGAAAACCCTAAAGACTCTAACAGAAAACTACTAGAACTGATCAATGAATTCAGTAAAGTCGCAGGATACAAAATCAATGTACAAAAATCTGTTGCATTCCTATACACTAATAATGAAGCACCAGAAAGTGAAATTAAGATAACATTCCCATTTACAATTGCACCAAAAAGGATAAAACATCTAGGAATAAACTTAACCAAAGAGGTGAAAGATCTGTACTCTGAAAATTATAAAATGCCAATGAAAGAAACTGGGAAACAACACAAAGAAATGGAAAGACATTCCATGCTTGTGGATTTAAAGAATAAATATTGTTAAAACGTCCATACTATCCCAAACAATCTACAGACTTAATGCAATCCCTATCAAACATCAACATCATTTTTCACAGAACTAGAACAAATAATCCTAAAATTTGTATAGAACCACAAAAGACCTCAAATAGCCAAAGCAATTTTGAAAAGAAAAACAAAACTGACGGTATCAAAATTCTAGACTTCAAGTGATATTATAAATCTGTAGTAATCAAAACAACATGATACTGGCATGAAAATAGACATATAGATCAATAGAATAGAAAACCTAGAAATATACCCACAATCACATGGTTAATTAATCTTTGACAAAGCAGGAAAGAATATCCAATGGGAAAAAGACAGTCTCTTCAACAAATGGTGTTGGAAAAACTGGACCACTTTCTTATACCATACACAAAAATAAACTCAAAACAGATTAAAGACCTAAATGTGAGGGGCACCTGGGTGGCTCAGTCGGTTAAGCATCCGACTTCAGCTAAGGTCATGATCTCATGGTTTGTGGGTTTGTGCCCCGTATCGGGTTCTGTGTTGATGGCTCAGAGCCTGGAGCCTGCTTCGGATTCTGTGTCTCCCTCTCTGTCTTCCCCTCCCCCACTCATGCTCCCTCTCTCTCTCTCTCTCTCTCTCTCTCTCTCTCTCTCTCTCTCAAAAATAAATAAACACTAAAAAAAATTTTTTTTAAAGACCTAAATGTGAGACTTGAAACCATAAAAATTTTAGAAAAGAGCACAGACAGTAATTTCTCTAACATCAGCTATAGCAACATTTTAGATATGTCTCCTGAGGCAGTGGAAATAAAAGTAAAAATAAACTATTGGGACTACATAAAAATTAAGTTTCTGCACAGTGAAGGGAATACCAAAAGGCAACCTACTGAATGAGAGAAGATATTTGCAAATGACATATCTGATACAGGGTTAGTATCCAAAATATATAAAGAGTTTATGAAACTTAACACCCAAGAAACAGATAATCCAATTAAAAAATGGGCAGAAGACATGAACAAACATTTCTCCAAAAGACATCCATATGGTCAACAGACACATGAAAAGATGCTCACATCACTCATCATCAGGGAATGCAAACAAAACTACAATGAGAAGTGACCTCACACCTATCAGAATAGCTAAAATTAACAACACAAGAAACAACCAGTATTGGCAAACAAGGATGTGGAGAAAAAGGAACCCTCATGCACTGTTGGTGGCAATGCAAACTGGTGCAGCCACTGTGGAAAACAGAATGGAGGTTCCTGAAACAGTTAAAAATAGAACTATCCTATGATCCAGTAATTGCATTACTGGGCATTTACCCCCAAAATACAAAAACATCAATTCAAAGAGATACATTCATCCCTATGTTTACTGCAGCATTATTTACGATAGCCAAACTATGGAAACAGCCCAAGTGTTCATCAATAGATGAATGGATAAAGAAAAGGTGGTATATATATACAATTGGATATTATTCAGCCATAAAAAAGAAGGAAATCTTGGATGGAGCCATAGGGTATAATGCTAAGAAAAATAAGTCAGAGAAAGATAAATATTATAGGATTTCACTTATATGTGGAATTTAAGAAAGAAAACAAATGAGCAAAGAAAAAGGAGAGAGAAAGAGAGAGAAACCTAGAAACCAACAGTTAACTAAAGAGAACAAATGGATTGTTACCAGAGGAGAGGTGTGTGAGGGGATGGGTGAAATAGGTGATGGGGATTAAAAAGTATACTTATCATAATAAGCATTCGTCTTTATCCATTAATCCATGGATGGACATTTGGGCTCTTTCCATACTTTGGCTATTGTTGATAGTGCTGCTATAAACATTGGGGTGCATGTGTCCCTTCAAAACAGCATATAGCTGTATCCCTTGGATAAATACCTAGTAGTGCAATTGCTGGGCCATAGGGTAGTTCTATTTTTAATTTTTTGAGGAACCTCCATACTGTTTTCCAGAGTGGCTGCACCAGCTTGCATTCCCACCAGCAGCGCAAAAGAGATCCTCTTTCTTCACATCCTCGCCAACATCTGTTGTTGCCTGAGTTGTTAATGTTAGCCATTCTGACAGGTGTGAGGTGGTGTCTCATTGTGGTTTGATTTGTATTTCCCTGATGATGAGTGAGTGATGTTGAGCATTTTTTCATGTTTCAGTTGGCCATCTGGATGTCTTCTTTGGAGAAGTGTCTATTTATGTCTTTTGCTCATTTCTTCACTGGATTATTTGTTTTTTTGGGTATTGAGTTTGATAAGTTCTTTATAGATTTTGGATACTAACCCTTTATCTGATATGTCATTTGCAAATATCTTCTCCCATTCTGTCGGCTGCCTTTTAGTTCTGCTGATTGTTCCCTTCGCTGTGCAGAAGCTTTTTATTTTGATGAGGTCCTAGTAGTTCATTTTTGGTTTTGTTTCCCTTGCCTCTGGAATCGTGTTGAGTAAAAACTTGCTGTGGCCAAGATCAAAGAGGTTTTTGCCTGCTTTCTCCTCGAGGATTTTGATGGCTTCTTGTTTTACATTGAGGTCTTTCATCCACTTTGAGTTTATTTTTATGCATGGTGTAGGAAAGTGGTCCAGGTTCATTCTTCTGCATATCGCTGTCCAGTTTTCCCAGCACCGCTTGATGAAGAGACTGTCTTTATTCCATTGGATATTCTTTCCTGCTTTGTCAAAGATTAGTTGGCCATACGTTTGTGGGTCCATTTCTGAGTTCTCTATTCTGTTTCATTGAGTGTCTGTTTTTGTGCCATATAATAATGCCTTCTTGATGTCCATTTATGTTGTCAGAATCAACTTTTCATCCATAAAGCACTGTACACAAAAAAGATCATCTTAAAAGGAGCACACAGTTCAAAGCTTCTTTTAAAGTTCTGCACTACTTTTTAAAAAAGGATTGTCATTCTTACTTTGAGCCCAATATAATGCTCTCTGTAGAAGTTTTGGAAGAGAGCATACAGAGATTCAAGAAACGGTTTAAGTACTCATATGATCCTGTCTCCTGGAAGCAACACGCAATTATATCCTGGCCATTTTCCTATGTATTGTATTGTATTGTATTGTATTGTATTGTATTGTATTGTAATTTATTGTATTTATTATTTTTTTTAGAAAGAGAGCAAGAGCAGGGGAGGGGGCAGAGGAAGAGAGAATCTTAAGCAGGTTCCACGCTCAGCATGAACTCGATGCAGGGGCTTGGTCCCACAACCCTAGGATCATGACCTGAGCCAAAATCAAAAGTGGATGCACAACCAACTGAGCCACCCAGGTGCCCTCTATGCTTTTCAAATTTTGAGATCATACTGTATAATATTGTTTTATTTTTTTAATTTGTGCTTTTAATGAATATATTTTATTGTGCATCATCTCATACGCATCTGTCTATATCATAAAAAATCATTTGTAAGCCTCATTTCTAATAAATGCATAACATTCCTCTAAGGTGAAAAAAACAATCTCTAAAAAAAATCCACTGGATAGGGAAAAAAATGTAAAGATTAGATTCTGCAAAAGAAAAGTTTAGTGAACTTGTAGACATAGTAATATATAGTAATAGAAACTATCCAAAATGAACCATGGAGATACAAAGGACTGAAAATAAATAAATAGGTCCTCAGTGACCCATGGAACAATATCAAGTAGTCTAGGATACATGTAATTGAACAACCAAAAGGAGAAAAGGAGGGACAGAAACATGTATTTGATGGAATAATGGCTCCTAAATTTGATCTAAACTGTATTCATTGTATCTAAGAAGCTCAATGAAACCATGAAGTGAAAACAAAACAAAACAAACTCATAAGATACATTAAATTCCTGAAAACAGAGTGTTAACAGAAAACCTTAACAGCAATCAGAAGAAAAAAGACATATTAATTACCTAAAGAACAACAAAGAATAATCATAGACTTCTTATCAGAAACTCTGCAAGCCAGAGCAATAGAATGACATCTTTAAAGTGCTGAAAGAAAGTAACTTTCAACTTAGAATTCTGTGATCACTAAAAATAATTTTCCAAATTAAATCAAAATTAAGAATTTTTTCAGAAAAAAATCTAGAACAAAGTAGCACAAAAGGTAAGGCAGAGAGTGGACATATAATATTGTAAGTTTCTTGCATTATTATTGAGGTTTTGTAATAACCAACTATAGGTTAATACAGCAACCAGTGTGAACATTTTCAAATGTAAGTCAAATCATGTCATCCCTCTGCTTAAAACCCTCCCATAGCATCTCACTTCATTCAAAGTAAAAGCCAAAGTCTACAACTTCCTGTGAGATTGGGTATAATCTGAATCCATCCCTAATTTCCACTACCACTGTGACCTCAATTAATAACACTTAGCAGAAATTCATGTTTGTGAGTCTTCTTTCTTTTATAAAATTTCATAATGAATTCTTTTCAATGGAAATTATAAAATGTACTTTTTAAGATATAAAGCTCATGACAAATAATGTCATCCTCTTTTTTCCTTGTTTATAATTCACTCTAATGTAACGAAGAATTTCTTGCAAATTCACGTCACTCCCACTTTGCCAAATAGTCCTTCCTCCTAGAATTGAGGTCACAGAAGAAGTTCCTGCTTGTTGCCTTAATTTTCAAAATGATTTTTAAATTTTTTTTAACGTTTATTTATTTTTGAGACAGAGAGAGACAGAGCATGAACGGGGGAGGGGCAGAGAGAGAGGGAGACACAGAATCGGAAGCAGGCTCCAGGCTCTGAGCCATCAGCCCAGACAGAGCCCAACACGGGGCTCAAACTCAGGGACCGTGATCGTTACCTGAGCTGAAGTCGGACGCTTAACCGACTGAGCCACCCAGGCGCCCCTCAAAATGATTTTTAAAAATAGAAACAAAATACCTTCAAATCAATCATATTCTACTTAAGCAGACTTCCACCAGCTGCCAAGATATTGAACCTGTGACAATTTTGAGTTGCCCTAACTTTATAATCTGTATTGGGGAACTATAATATATATAAAGAAACCAGAAAACAATAATGTAGAAATATAAGTATGCCTAGGCTTGGTATGTGGTAAGAAGTTTTTGATCAAAACAGGGCTTATTCTCTACCCAACCTCTTTTTTAAACTGTGTTTATTCAGAAACTCTCGAAACAAATCAAGTGTTTATGAATGATCAAGAAATGTCTGTAACATTCATGGAGCTGTTACTGATTCCTTAATCCCCATCAAGCTATTATTAAATAGTATCAATTAATGTATGGGTTGGTAAAAGTTATTCAGCAGATAGACTTTCTGTCTTGTTTGGAATATATTTAAGTTGTGGTTTAAGAAATCTTGTAACTGGGAAGGAAATAGGGTTGCTTGATTTTGAGTATGGTATAACAACACAAGGGTTAGCACTAGCTATTCATGGAGGCAGATTATGGGGAAGACTGAAAACTCCCTTAATCTGAAGGAGTATAAAATGGAGCAGGCAAGATGGAAGAGAGCACAGCAGGAGCCTTATAGAAGAGGCTGATATTTAGACAAACCACCTGGCCCTGCCCTTTGGGGAAGGCAGTTTAGAGATAAGATAAATCCTGTGCAAGTCAGGTAAACCTGTCTTGTCCTTTAGGCCAGATTGCCAAATAAGGCCATGGAGTTATTCTTTCCCTTTGTTCAATAACTAATATAACCACTGATTATGTACAGAGTTGGAATATATTAAAACATAAAAGAAATCCAATTAAATCCAGTTAAATCCAATTAAGTTTTAAACTATTCCTCCGTATTAATATTTCATTACTATGGTTAATATTCAGGTAGAATTTAAAAAATTTATCCTCATCATTTGCCAGATTTACGATGAACACTATCTTGCCTCTTGAGGTTTATTATGACCTCTTTAAACTTTCCTGAAAGCCAGAAAGTAATAATACAGAATTCTGCTTTAGAGATTCTTATATTTCCAAGGAAAAAATATATCTTAATTATTTCAGAAAACAATTGAAAATAAATCTATTTGAATAAAACCCACATTGGCCTATCTAAGGTGAAGGACCTAAGGACAGAGACCACTTGTCACATTTATGACTTAAATTCTCATCCCCATGTAACTGAAACTGTTCCCTTTGTCACTCCCTAGTCAATTTGCTCAAGTGAAGAGTGACTATAAAAACAACACCCACTATTTCCAGATAGTCTGGGGTTTTTCCTCTCCTCCTGAGCCTTGTGTTTTCTTTCTCTCTTATTCCTATTTTTGTTCAATGAAACAGTTGAGTGATTCTCTCCCTTATGCATGTCTCTGATCTGTCTATCTATCCATTACATGTTCCATTTTTTTAAATGTTTGTTTGTTTGTTTGTTTAGAGCTTGTGAGCAGGACAGGAGCAGAGAGAGAGAATCCCAAGCAGGCTGTGCACTATCAGCGCAGAGCCCAACATAAGGCTTGATCTCATGAACTGTGAGATTATGAGTTGAGCCAAAATCAAGAATTGGATGCTCAACCGACTGAGCCACACAGGCTCCCTACATGTTCAATTTTTATTGAGTGAACGCGCCCATAAACCAAGCACCCATATTAAGAAACAGAGCATTTCTGACATCTGAGAAGCTACCCTCATTTCTACTTCCAGAGGCTATACTCTGACTTCTAAGAGATCAGTTTTACTTGGTTTTGAACTGTTTACAAACAGCATTATACTGCATGTATTTATTTGCGTATGGTCTTATTTTTTTTCAGTAGTATGTTTTCCAAGATTTGTCTATGTTGCCCTGTATGGTTGCAGATGCTTCTTTAGATTGCTCTATGGTATTCCACTGATTGAATATAACAAATGTATTCCATTTGGATCATTTCCAAGGTTTTGGCTTTTTTCCTATTAGAAATAGCGCCATTTATGAACACTTTTGAACATGTCACATGATGAACACGCATGCATGCTTGGTGGGTGTATGGCTAGCAATAGAATTGCTTGACCACAGAGTTCACCTCAAGTCAATACTGACAAGCAGTTTTCCAAAGTGGCTGTACCAAGTTTTACTCCCAATTAACATGTAGACCTCTTGTAATATTACTAAATTCTGTGGGTTTTTTTTACTTTTTTATGGAAGTATGACGTAGGTGCAGAGCACTAATTTAATTAAAGCTATCTTCTTCAAGGTATGTTCATTCTGCTAAATAGTAAACTAAATCTCCCCTTTCTGCGGTCATTTCCAGAGGGATGCTGGTTTTAAAGAAGGTGAAATTCTAAGTATGCTATGTCAGCAGAATCCTGGGGTAGTCAGGCAGCATGATATATAGAAGAAACATAGGGTCTAGCACTAAAAACCCCATGTTCCTCTCTTAACTCTGGACTTCTCACATCATTCAGCCTATTTTCTCAGTTTCCTCATCCATATAAAGGGAATTAAAGAAAAACTTTATAGAACTAAGTTTTTGTGAGGCTTCTCTGAATCACTTTTGACAACTTATGAATGCATGGAGTTAATTAAAACCTTGAATCTCTAAGTAGGAACAATTTAAAATTTGTTTGTAATGTAGCAAACTAAACATATTTCTTGCAGGGGAGCCTGCGTGGCTCAGACAGTTGAGCTCCTGACCTGGCTCAGGTCATGATCTTGCAGTTCACGGGTTCAAGCCCCGTGTTGGGCTCTATGCTGACAGCTCAGAGCCTGGAGCCTGTTTTGGATTCTGTGTCTACTTCTCTCTCTGCCCCTCCCCTGCTCATGCTCTGTCTCTCTCTGTCTCAAAAATAAACAAACATTAAAATAAAATTTATAAACCTATTTCTTGCAAGCTTCAGAGGGTACCACAATTCTAACATTCCAGGGGGTAGTAATTAATTCATAGATACCCTTTATTTCTACATAAATTTATACACGTTGAACCAACTGACTTTTATTACTCATTTTATATTTCAGCAGAAAACTCTCATACCTAGTTGGAACACTTTAAAAAGCTGCTAAATTTTATAATAACTAATGTAATTCCCGGTATTATTTGAAAATATTCCAATGTAATATTTCTTTTTTTTAATATGAAATTTATTGTCAAATTGGTTTCCATACAAAACCCAGTGCTCATGCCAAAAGGTGCCCTCCTCAATACCCATCACCCTCCCCTCCCTCCCACCCCCCATCAACCCTCAGTTTGTTCTCAGATTTTTAAGAGTCTCTTATGCTTTGGCTCTCTCCCTCTCTTACCTCTTTTTTTTTTTCCTTCCTCTCCCCCATGGTCTTCTGTTAAGTTTCTCAGGATCCACATAAGAGTGAAAATATATGGTATCTGTCTTTCTCTGTATGACTTATTTCACTTAGCATAACACTCTCCAGTTCCATCCATGTTGCTACAAAAGGCCATATTTCATTCTTTCTCATTGCCACGTAGTATTTCATTGTGTATATAAACCACAATTTCTTTATCCATTCATCAGTTGATGGACATTTAGGCTCTTTCCATAATTTGGCTATTGTTGAGAGTGCTGCTATAAACATTGGGGTACAGGTGCCCCTATGCATCAGTACTCTTGTATCCCTTGGGTAAATTCCTAGCAGTGCTATTGCTGGGTCATAGGGTAGGTCTATTTTTAATTTTGTGAGGAACCTCCACACTGTTTTCCAGAGCAGCTGCACCAGTTTGCATTTCCACCAACAGTGCAAGAGGGATCCCATTTCTCCACATCCTCTCCAGCATTTATAGTCTCCTGATTTGTTCATTTTAGCTAGTCTAACTGGTGTGAAGTGATATCTGAGTGTGGTTTTGATTTATATTTCCCTGATGAGGAGCGACGTTGAGCATCTTTTCATGTGCCTGTTGGCCATCCGGATATCTTCTTTAGAGAAGACATGTCTAGTCATGTTTTCTGCCCATTTCTTCACTGGATTCTTTGTTTTTCAGGTGTGGAGTATAATGAGCTCTTTATAGATTTTGGATACTAGCCCATTGTCCAGTATGTCATTTGCAAATATCTTTCCCCATTCCATTGGTTGCCTTTTAGATTTGTTGACTGTTTCCTTTGCTGTGCAGAAGCTTTTTATCTTCATGAGGTCCCAATAGTTCATTTTTGCTTTTAATTTCCTTGCCTTTGGGGATGTGTCAAGTAAGAGATTGCTACGACTGAGGTCAGAGAGGTCTTTTCCTGCTTTCTCCTCTAGGGTTTTGATGGTTTCCTGTCTCACATTCAGGTCCTTTATCCATTTTGAGTTTATTTTTGTGAATGGTGTGAGAAAGTGGTCTAGTTTCAACCTTCTGCATGATGCTGTCCAATTCTCCCAGCATCATTTGTTAAAGAGACTGTCTTTTTTCCATTGGATGTTCTTTCCTGCTTTGTCAAAGATGAGTTGGCCATACGTTTGTGGGTCTAGTTCTGGGGTTTCGATTCTATTCCATTGGTCTATGTGTCTGTTTTTGTGCCAATACCATGCTGTCTTGATGATGACAGCTTTGTAGTAGAGGCTAAAGTCTGGGATTGCGATGCCTCCTGCTTTGGTCTTCTTCTTCAAAATTACTTTGGCTATTCGGGGCCTTTTGTGGTTCCATATGAATTTTAGGATTGCTTGTTCTAGTTTTGAGAAGAATGCTGGTGCAATTTTGATTGGGATTGCATTGAATGTGTAGATAGCTTTGGGTAGTATTGACATTTTGACAATATTTATTCTTCCAATCCATGAGCACGGAATGTCTTTCCATTTCTTTATATCTTCTTCAATTTCCTTCCTGAGCTTTCTATAGTTTTCAGCCTACAGATCTTTTACATCTTTGGTTAGATTTATTCCTAGGTGTTTTATGCTTCTTGGTGCAATTGTGAATGGGATCAGTTTCTTTATTTGTCTTTCTGTTGCTTCATTGTTAGTGTATAAGAATGCAACTGATTTCTGTACATTGATTTTGTATCCTGTGACTTTGCTGAATTCATGTATCAGTTCTAGCAGACTTTTGGTGGAGTCTATTGGATTTTCCATGTATAGTATCATGTCATCTGCAAAAAGTGAAAGCTTGACTTCATCTTTGCCAATTTTGATGCCTTTGATTTCCTTTTGTTGTCTGATTGCTGATGCTAGAACTTCCAACACTATGTTAAACAACAGCGGTGAGAGTGAACATCCCTGTTGTGTTCCTGATCTCAGGGAAAAAGCTCTCAGTTTTTCCCCATTGAGGATGATATTAGCTGTGGGCTTTTCATAAATGGCTTTTATGATGTTTAAGTATGTTCCTTCTGTCCCGACTTTCTCGAGGGTTTTTATTAAGAAAGGATGGTGAATTTTGTCAAATGCTTTTTCTGCATCGATTGACAGGATCCTAAGGTTCTTATCTTTTCTTTTATTAATGTGATGTATCACATTGATTGATTTGTAAATGTTGAACCAGCCCTGCAGCCCAGGAATGAATCCCACTTGATCATGGTGAATAATTCTTATTATATGCTGTTGAATTTGATTTGCTAGTATCTTATTGAGAATTTTTGCATCTATATTCATCAGTGATATTGGCCTGTAGTTCTCTTTTTTTACTGGGTCTCTGTCTGGTTTAGGAATCAAAGTAGTGCTGGCTTAATAGAATGAGTCTGGAAGGTTTCCTTTCTGTTTTTTGGAATAGCTTGAGAAGGATAGGTATTATCTCTGCTTTAAATGTCTGGTAGAATTCCCCAGGGAAGCCATCTGGTCCTGGACTCTTATTTGTTAGGAGATTTTTGATAGCTGATTCAATTTCTTCGCTGGTTATAGGTCTGTTCAAGCTTTCTATTTCTTCCTGTTTGAGTTTTGGAAGCGTGTGGGTGTTTAGGAATTTGTCCATTTCTTCCGGGTTGTGCAGTTAGTTGGCCTATAATTTTTCATAGTATTCCCTGATAATTGCTTGTATTTCTGAGGGATTGGTTGTAATAATTCCATTTTCATTCATGATTTTATCTATTTGGGTCATGTCCCTTTTCTTTTTGAGAAGCCTAGCTAGAAGTTTATCAATTTTGTTTATTTTTTCAAAAAACCAACTCTTGGTTTCATTGATCTGCTCTACAGTGTTTTTAGATTCTATATTGTTTATTTCTGCTCTGATCTTTGTTATTTCTCTTCTTCTGCTGGGTTTGGGGTGTCTTTGCTGTTCTGTTTCTATTTCCTTTAGGTGTGCTGTTATATTTGGTATTTGGAATTTTTCTTGTTTCTTGAGATAGGCCTGGATTGCAATGTATTTTCCTCTCAGGACTGCCTTCGCTGCATCCCAAAGCGTTTGGATTGTTGTATTTTCATTTTCAGTTGTTTCCATATATTTTTAAATTTCTTGTCTAATTTCCTGGTTGACCCATTCATTCTGTAGTAGGGTGTTCTTTAACCTCCATGCTTTTGTAGGTTTCCAGACTTTTTCCTGTGGTTGATTTCAAGCTTCATAGCATTGTGGTCTGAAAGTATGCATGGTATGATCTCAATTCTTGTATACTTATGAAGGGCTGTTTTGGGACCCAGTATGTGATCTATCTTGGAGAATGTTCCATGTGCACTCAAGAAGAAAGTATATTCTGTTGCTTGGGATGCAGAGTTCTAAATATATCTGTCAAGTCCATCTGATCCAATGTATCATTCAGGGCCCTTGTTTCTTTATTGATCTTGTGTCTAGATGATCTATCCATTGTTGTAAGTGGAGTGTTAAAGGCCCCTGCAATTACCACATTCTTATCAATAAGGTTGCTTATGTTTATGAGTAATTGTTTTATATATTTGGGGCTCTCATATTTGGCACATAGACATTTTTAATTGTTAGCTCTTCCTGATGGATAGACCCTGTAATTATTATGTAATGCCCTTCTTCATCTCTTGTTACAACCTTCAATTTAAAGTCTAGTTTGTCAGATATAAGTATGGATACTCCAGCTTTCTTTTGACTTCCAGTAGCATGATAGTTCTCCATCCACTCACTTACAATCTGGAGGTGTCCTCAGGTCTAAAATGAGTCTCTTCTAGACAGCAAATAGATGGGTCTTGTTTTTTTATCCATTCTGATACCCTATAAATTTTGGTTGGAGCATTTAGTCCATTTACATTCAGTGTTATTATAGAAAGATACGGGTTTAGAGTCATTGTGATGTCTGTATGTTTTATGCTTGTAGCAATGTCTCTGGTAATTTGTCTCACAGGATTCCCCTTAGGATCTATTGTAGGGCTGCTTTAGCGGTGAAGAATTCCTTCAGTTTTTGTTTGTTTGGGAAGACCTTTATCTCTCCTTCTATTCTAAATGACAGACTTGCTGCATAAAGGATTCTCAGTTGCATATTTTTTCTGTTCATCACATTGAAGATCTCCTGCCATTCCTTTCTGGCCTGCCAAGTTTCAGTAGATATATCCGTCACTAGTCTCATCAGTCTCCCTTTATATATTAGAGCATGTTTATCCCTAGCTGCTTTCAGAATTTTCTCTTTATCCTTGTATTTTGCCAGTTTCACTATGATATGTCGTGCAGAAGATCAATTCAAGCTCCGTGTGAAGGGAGTTCTCTGTGCCTCTTGGATTTCAATGCCTTTTTCCTTCCCCGGTTCAGGGAAGTTCTCAGGTATTATTTCTTTAAGGACACCTTCAGCACCTTTCTCTCTCTCTTCCTCCTCTGGAATCCCAATCATGCGTATGTTATTACGTTTTATCTCATCACTTATTTCTCTAATTCTCCCCTCATACTCCTAGAATTTTTTATCTTTTTCTCAGCTTCCTCTTTTTCCATAATTTTATCTTCTAATTCACCTATTCTCTCCTCTGCCTCTTCAATCTGAGCTGTGGTAGCCTCCATTTTATTTTGCAGCTCATTTATAGCATTTTTTAGCTCCTCCTGACTGTTCCTTAGTCCCTTGATCTCTCTAGCAATAGATTCTCTGCTGTCCTCTATACTTTTTTGGAACCCAGCAATTAATTTTATGACTATTATTTTAAATTCATTTTTGGTTATATTGTTTAAATCATTTTTGATCAGTTCGTTAGCAGTGGCTACTTCCCAGAGTTTCTTTTGAGGAGAAGTCTTCCATTTCGTCATTTTTGATAGTCCATGGAGTGGCACAGAACTGCGGGGCTCTTCCTCTGTGCTGTCTGGAGTAACTTGCGTTGGTGGGCGGGCCACAGTCAGACCTGATGTCTGCCCCCAGCCCACCGCTGGGGCCAGTCAGACTGCTGTGTACCTTATCTCCCCCTCTCCCAGAGGCAGGACTCACTGTGGAGTGGTGTGGCCCCTGTCTGGGCTACTTGCACACTGCCAGGCTTGTGGTGCTGCTTCCATGGGATCTGGCGTATTAGCCAGGTGGATCCACAAGGTGCCCAGTGGCCGGAGGGGCAGACTCAGCTCGCTTTGCCTTCAGTGGTCTGCTTCAGGAGGGGCCCTGTGGCACCAGGAGGGTGGCAGACCCTTGGAGGGATGGATCCACAGAAGCACAGCGTTGGGTGTTTGAACTGTGCAAGCAAGTTCCATGACAGGAACTGGTTCCTTTTGGGATTTTGGCTGGGGGATGGGCGAGGGAGATGGTGCTTCCCAGCACCTTTGTTCCCCACCAAGCTGAGCTCTGTCCTCTGGGGATCAACAACTCTCCCTCCCATTGTCCTCTAGCCCTCCCACTTTCTGAGCAGAGCTGTTGACTTATAACATTCCAGATGTTAAGTCCCGCTGGCTGTCAGAACACACTCCCTCCAGCCCCTCCGCTTTTGCAAGCCAGACTCAGGGGCTCTGCCTTTGCCGGGCAGGCTGCCTCTCCACCGCCCGGCTCCCTCCTGCCAGTCCGTGTAGCACGCACTGCCTCTCCGCCCTTCCTACCCTCTTCTGTGGGCCTTTCGTCTACGTTTGGCTCCGGAGAGTGTGTTCTGCTAGTCTTCTGGCGGTTTTCTGGGTTATTTAGGCAGATGTGGGTGGAATCTAAGTGATCAGCAGGATGTGGTGAGCCCAGCGTCCCCCTATGCTGCCATCTTCCCTCAAGAATGGTTTCTTCTCACCCCGTCCAGAATACAGAATTGAGTGCGGCATAAGTAGGAGCAGGAAGAGACTGGGACTCTTGAGGACACTAAGAAGATACAGATCCAACTAACTACATCACAGATTCCACTGAGAAGCCTGCCCAGGAAATTAAGTAGTGCACCTGTTGTGATGAGCACCAGGTGATGTATGGAATTGTTGAATCCCTGTATTATACACCTCTCACATCCAGTCCGGCATTCACCAGCTCTATGCCGGTCATCACCACCATCATTCTCTTCCTGCACTCCCCTTCCTATGCGGCCAGATCATGGGGTGAGTGAGAAAGAATGTGACTTGGGAACGGCCAGGCAGGTGCATTACAAAGGAGGAGGGGTGCAGGATGGGCGGACAGCTTCTCTGCCATCACCAGGCTGCCACTCTCCCCGCAGCTCCACGTCTCCAATGCAATATTTCTTACCAATCCCCAATTTTATTTCTAGGTGAACATGAGATAACACGCTTTATTAAAAGCACTGGATTGATATTTCAGTCTTAGTGGCCCACTTGAAATCATTAACTAGGTCATCATTTTTCCATTTACAGTAACCACGTTGTTACCCCTTGTAAAAATAACTGTCATATGTGAAGATATGATCTAAATATTGCCAAAGGCAAATGAATTATTTTTGTAGATGATCATGAGATTAGACCCAAATAATGTGTAAAACAAAGCACTTATAAAAGTATTTTCACAGGAGTTACATTTCAGGCCCAAAGTTGAATGGTGGAAAGTTAGGGCCAGGGAGCATTCTGAGAACTGGCGTGCCACAGTCCCAACTACAAGTGGAGCTGCACACATTTAGGTCCTGGGAATGAGAAGAGATGGCAGCAGAGCAAGAAGTGGTGGTGAAGAGCTGAGAACACCAGCATTCAAATCTCGGCACTGGCCTTTCTGGGGCCCAAACTCTCTCTGCCTGTTTCCTCATATTTATTTTTACCATAAACTAAGAGAAGAGAGATGTTGGGAGTTACTGACTTTTATCAATGGGGAACAGCAAGGATGTGCTCTTGACCTTTTGCTTTCATTAGGAGATGAAGCATCAAAGCATCTAAGTACAGGTGTGTATATAAATATTCTCCCTGTGGGGTGAGAGCCTGGAATTGGTCAGGAAGACCATGCAGATGCTGCAGTGTCCCACCTGCTAATTGCAGCATTTCAACTTCCTTTCTGTGGTCCCAGCTGTGGGGACAGCTCAGGCTGGCCCTTAGTGCCCGGTTGCTTGTAGAGCTGGTGTGTGGATGTGCTGGCATGCTGGGCTCGCTCACAAAACTGACCTAGCATCTGTGCTCTTAGGTATGACTCCCCAGGCATCTAGTATTCCTCTTGACAACTGTCAAGGGGGATAGAGTCATGTTTCTTGGCTGGTGTGATCAAAGAGGCTCACCCTAGATCCCTTGGTGAGTGAGCAAGGTGGAGCTATTGGCTCCAGATGGTTTATGATGTTAAACATATCAGATGAAAAGCTAATGTTTTTGTCCAGATTACTGAACATAATGCACTTGGATAACAAATCCATTTTCTTACTGCCCTATAGATTTTCAAAGTCTAATGCACAGCACATTCTGGTGTGTGTATGTGTGTGTGCATATGTGTGTATGGAGTTGGGTGTCAGGGGGTAGGCTGATAAGAAAATTCCTAGTAATGGACGCTCTTCAGGAGCAGGCATCTGAGCCACTCATCTGCTGGCTCCAATGTTCCACCAAGTGAAATCAGCCACAGGGCTCCAGGGTCACTCAGGCTTTCCAGGTTTAAGAAAAGTGAGACACTCATTCTGCAGAGGTTTATTGGGCACAAACCACAGTCCAGGCCCCATGCTAGGAGTTGTTGGGGAGAGATATCACTACCATACACAAACTCACCATTTCATGAAGGCAGACAGGCACACATGGAAGATGGTGGGGGGCCACGATGTCATCCGAGTTGTCCTCCCACTGCCCATTAAGTTGGCACCTGTGCAGATGGCTCATGGTTCATCTCATTTATATTTCTGAACTCTTTAACCAGTTTTAGAGTATTGACTTCTTCTAATTCATCCCCCCAAGTGAGATGGTTCAGGCTTCCATGCATTACGTGTTCAACCTCTACCAGCATATATGATTCTAGGATTAAACTGCAGAATTTACAGTGTTCCAGCTGAGCTTTGTTTGTAAAGCTGAGAGTGGGACAGGGCTGGCTATGGGCAGAGGGTCCAAAGTGTTTTTTTTATCTCTGACAAAATACATAAAAAGGGTGGGCTGCAGAAGCCCAGTGACAAATGGGCTTCTAAATACTGGAGGAGCATGCATCCATTTGGGTTAACTAGTTGCACTTTAAAATATGAATAACTTCCTAGAGGATTAAGCCCTACTAAGCTTAGGTCATTGCAAGTAAATAATCATCCAGCACCTCTCAGAGAGTGGATATAAATACTTTAAAATTTGGAGATTTGAAGCAGATGCATTTTGGGAGGAGGTGGCTAGCAGTTCAAAAGTGAAATATTTTGAGCAGACAGAGGGAGTCATAAAAGCAGGGAATAAATATTTTCCAAATAATTCACTGAATAGTGGTGGTTCTGTTCCTTCCTTTCTCACAGGGGCCAAGTTTGGGAATTTAACCAGTCCTGTCCTTCCCTTGCCATTCCCTAAAATCACACCGATTATAAATGCAGTGAATTAATTATCAAATATCCCAGGGAAGGTTAGATAGGAAAGGAAAGGAGTGAGCATCAGTTGATTCCATCTGAATAGTCTACATCAAGAGAATGGCCATTTTGATTGGGTGAAAAAAAGTAGGGATTTGTACAATTATCAGTTGTAGTGTTTCTCAAACTATTTTTAAATTTACATTGCAGATAAATTAACTTTTGTAAATTACAATAAAACAAGTATCAGGAAAATGAAAGGAAATACTAAAGATACAAGTCTAGATTTTTATTAAGATTCAACAGATCCTACTTATTGTTAAGTACAACATAAAATTACATTTTGATAAATATAATCAGCACACACATAACACTGGAAAAAGAAAACAATTACAAAACTGTACACATTCACTGAAGGTATGTATTTGTGTAGGTAATTAATCTATACTCTTGTAACCTTCTGTGGTTCCACAAGTGCAACTAAATAAAAGTTGCAACTAAATAAAATAATTCATGAGTGAAGTGATGATTCCCTATTTCAAATGCCCCTGTGCATCCTTTGAATGAATACCACCATGTATGTTAATATGTGAAGTTTTTAGGGTGACAAACGAGTTTGTTTCTCAGTTGCTAAGTCATCTAAATTCCCAACAGTACTATTTGCAGGAGATAGTGTTTCTATCTTGTTCTATATTTTGTTTTCATAACACTAATAGTAGAGACACCATCTTGCAGAGAAATGTTGACAGTAATTTTAATTCAAACATTTTAAATTTTGAAGGAATTTCAGTGAATTGAGGCTATTCATTTTGAAGCTTTCCCCAAAATGAATCAAGTGGTACTGTATCTTCAAAATTAATCTTCAATTTTTTATCAATAGCCTGTTCCAACTATTTGCTCTATGAACTCCTAATTGATTTTAAATTATCTTTTGATGAGGGGCACCTGAGTGGCTCAGTCGGTTAAGCATTCCACTCTAGATTTTGGCTCAGGTCATGATCTTGTGGTCATTGGTCTCTGCACTGACAGTGTGGAGCCTGCTTGGGATTCTCCCTTTCTCTCTCTCTCTCTCTCTCTCTCTCTCTCTCTCTCTCTCTCTCTCCCTCCCTCCCTCCCTCCCTCCCTCCCTCTCTCTGCCCTTCCCCAGTTTGCTCTCTCTCTCTCAAAGTAAATAAACTTAAAAAAATAAATTATCTTTTGATGAAAGAAATTATTCCTAATCTGTGAATTTCTTATGAGAAATTCTCTTGATAAAACAAACTCCATATCTTTTCCAACACTTGGTCAATCTTTTTAATTGTTGACATTCTAGCAGGTATGCAGTGGTAGCTCATTTGGGTTTGATTTGGATATTCCTAATTAGTCTGAACATCTTTTCATGTACCTATTTTTCATCAATGTATCTTCAGTAGTTAAGTGGCCAAATATTTGGCCCACTTTTTAACTCAGTTACGTGTTTTTTTATTACTGACTTTCCGGTGTTCTTTATATACACTTGATAAAAAGTCCTTGACCAGATACATGATTTACAAATATTTTCTCCAAGTCTGAGGCATATCTTAACTGTCACTTTAGAAGAATAGAAGTTCTTAATTTTCATACATCCAATGTATCAATTCATCGATGCCCCAAACCATCAGGCACACTATATTTTATATCTTTATAATTTATATTTTGGTTTTTTACTTATTGCAATGAAGGAGAACACTCACCATGGGGAGCCATGGGGAGTTGGTGGGAGGGTGTTAGAAAGAACCTATTATAAGGTTTGGGCTTTAGTTGGGTAATTTTGGCTTCAGTAGGTGCAATTCTGTGATAGAATCTCTCACTCAATCTTATTGAAAAGCAGAGCAAACCAGAGCAAGGATGAAGCTGTATTTGGTAAAGAAGTAGTAATCACTCATTTTAGCTGGAAGAGATGGAGATAGTGAATATTTTGTGGGTTACACAGTGAACTTGTTTTTGTATCACTTTATCATTGTCTCAGGGTGACTTTGTTTGATGTTGGTGTTTTATGAGATTGTTTAATGTCCAACATTAACTAGTTGTGAGCATCAGGCTAGCTTTGTAGTAATACTGAAGCCCCGCTGTGTCAGAGCTGTTCCCAGATGTAAGAATCTCCTTTTTTTTTCTCTTGTTTCTCTTATGGATCATAATTTTGCTATTAAATATAAGACCCAAGGTCACAAAGATTCTCTTCTATGATTTTTTCCTGTAGAAGTTCTATGGTTTTACTTTTAGGTCAATAAACTTTGAGTTAATTTTCATATATGATGATAGGTATAGATAAAAGTGTTTTTCTTCTTCTTTTCCTCCTCCCCCTTCTCATATTTTCTCCTTATCTCCTCATCCTTTTCCTCCTCCTTTTTGCCTATAGATATCCAATTAGTTCAGCATTGCTTATTGAAATGACTATCCTTTCTCCACTGAATGGACTTTGTCAAGAATCAATTGCCAGTACACACATGTGGGTCTGTTTTTGAAATCTCTCTTATTTCATTGATCTACTTGTTTATTTTGATAACAAAACCATACTCTCTTGATTTCCATAGCTTTATAATGAGTCTTGAAGACTCAACTTTGTTGTTTTCTTTTTTTTTTAAGTAGTTTTGGACATTTTAGGTACTATGCATTTCCATGTGAATTTCAGAGTCAGCCTGCCAGTTTCTACAAAAAGGCATGCTGGGATTTTGATTGAGATAGATTTGGATTTATAGATCAATTCATAGATCAAAGATCTGAATCTTCTGATCCTTCAACAGAGTGTGTCTCTCCATTTGTTTAGGTCTTCTCTGATTTCTCTCAGTGATGTTTGTAGTTTTAGTGTATAGGTCTTATACTTTTTTTCACATTGTCTTTAAGTTTTTCATACTTTTTGTAATATTGTAAATACTATTGTTTTTAAATTTCAATTTCCACTTGTTGCTAGTATATAGAAATGCAATTATTCATCCCTGGGTTACTTAAAGGTGTGTTAGTGTCCAAGCACTTGAGGATTTTCTAGATGCTTTTCTATTATTTTTATTTTCAATCTACTGTGGTCAGAGAACATACGTTGTATGACTTCACTCCTTGAATCTCTTAAAATTTATTGAGACTTGTTTTATGGCTCAAATATGTAGTATATCAGTAAATGTTCCATGTGCATTTGAAAAGAACGCATATTATGCTGTTGGGTGGAATGTTCTATAAATGTCAATCAGGTCAAGCTGATTGGTAATACTGGTCAAGTCTTACTGATTTTCAGGATACGTATTCTGTTGATTGTTGGGAGAAGGGTATTGAAATCTTCATCTACAATTATGAATTTATTTAATCTTATGGTTCTATCAGTTTTTGCTTCATATATTTTGAAATTCTGTTATTAGGTACATATGTGTTTAGCAGTGTTACATCTTCTTGACCAGTGTACTTCTTTATCATTATGAAATGGCCACCTTTTCTCCTAGTCATGTTGTTGGGTATGATATCTACTTTGTCAGATATCAATATAGTCACTCTAGCTTTATTTTGACAAGGTTGAAGATGGTCTATCTCTTCTTATTTATATCTTTTTCTTTAAAGTGAATTTTTCTATAGGCAGTATATATCTGGGTCTTCCTTTGAATATAAGTGGACTATGTTTGCCTTTTAAAAAATGTTTATTTATTATTTTGAGAGAGAGAGATAGAGAGAGCAGGGGAGGGGCAGAGAGAGAGAGGGAGACACAGAATCTGAAGCAGGATCCAGGCTCTGAGCTGTCAGCACAGAGCAGGACACAGGGCTCGAACTCACGAAATATGAGATCATGCCCTGAGCAGAAGTTGGATGTTTAACCGACTAACCCACCAGGCGCTCCCACAATCTTTGCCTTTTAACCATGGTATTTAGATTATTAATATTTAATTAACATTAATTGATATGGTTGAGTTTAAACCTACCATCTGACTCTGTTTTGTATTTGTCTCATCTGTTTTCTGTTCCCTATTTTTTTCTTCTTTTGGATTAATAGAGTTTTAAAAAAGTTTTATCTCCTTTGTTGGCCACTTAGCTATATATAACTATTTGTGTTATTTAGGTGGCCACTTTGGGATTACATCTTTAGCTTATTAAAATTTTCCTTCAAGTGGTATTATACCATTTCACATGTAGTATTAGACCTTACAAAACTACTCTTTTGTTTCTCCTCTACTAGCCTTTGTAGATTTTCTTTCTACATACACTGTAAACCTCACAATAAAGTAATATTTTTGCTTTAAACATTTCTTGTTCTCATCACATATGCCTCCAACAAGTTTCTCTTTTCTGTTCTCTTAGTGGAAATCTGTGTAAAATAAGAACAAACAGGATCTGAGATCCTTTGGTTTCATAATCTTTAGTGTATCGTCTTTTTAAAAATTTTTTAAAAAGTTTTTAAATGTTTTTTTTTTAATTTATTTTTGACAGAGAGACAGAGTATGAGGGTGGGAGGGGCAGAGAGAGGGAGACACAGAACATGAATCAGGCTCCAAGCTGTTAGCACAGAGCTTGTCACAGGGCTCACAAACTGTGAGATCATGACCTGGGCTCAAACTCACCAACTGTGAAATCATGACATGAGCCGGAGCAAGTCAGACACTCAAACAACAGTGTATCATCTTTGTAGCACCAATGTAACTATTCAGAAGCTTTTTTCCTCCTAGTTTTCTTGTTGTTGGTTGTAAATTTGTGGAATAAGCAACTTTCAAGTGAATTGTTACTGTATAAAGAAAGTAGATAAAAAAATTAAAAAATTAAAAAATAAAGAAAGTAGATAAAAAAGAATTGGGAATAGTTGAGTGTTGAGAAACAGATCAAAACCTATTTTGACTACAACTGTTACAGTAAAAAATAGAGAGCTGGGGGTGGAAATCATTCATGGAATGATTCATGGGATGGGAGGTGGTGGGATGTTGCATTTGTATTATAGGACTTGAAGATTGGCTAATGTTGTCTCCTTTTCCCTTTGGTGAATTGACCTAGTTTTCTCTCCTTGCTTGATGAGGAAGCATTTCCCCTTCCCCAAAACCAGATTTGATTAAGGTATTTTATATTTTCTTTAGTCATCGTTTTAATGTTAAACCTCACAAACTTAAATTTAGACTTGACATAATGAACATATGGATTCTGGAATGTTGCGTTTTATTGCATTCAAATACAGAGCATAAAATAAATGGTGGAACAATAAGGAGACAATAGGCTATGTGCAGTGAGTACACTAAAAACTGGCTAATGATCACAGAAGGAACATTTAGTCCTTGCTTATATACCAATACAGCTTTTAACTCCCTCCTTCCAGCAACTTCTGTCTGCGATACTCTACGTTAGGAGACATTGAAAAAAATTATATTTCTGCTTCCTAAATCAAGGGCACAGTACAACGTCCACTTGGAAAATCCCTCCTCTCCCAACACCTAGCACGGTATTCCTTTACGTTCTCTTTTAAAACTATTCTAAATTAGAGTTCTAAAATGTTTCAGTCTAAAATTCAGAGTTCCGTTAGGAAGCTTGCTGGACATCTGTTCAGTACCCACTTCAGGCTTCCCTGTCACTTAAGACAATTTCCTAAATCAAATTCGTGATGTGCTCGGTAACTGCCTCGGTTCTCTTTTGAATCGCGGCCACAGGTTGTCTCGGCGGCCAGGCCTCTGGGAAAGCGGGACAGGGCTGGGCGCCCAACCGGCCGCGGACACCTGTTCCAGGCACGGCCGCGGCTGCGGGAAGAGAGCGCGCCGCAAAGTGCACGTGTAGGTGAACGCGCACGCACACACGCGCCCAGCCGCCCCGAGACGCGGTGGCGAGAGCGTTTGCAGGAGACGCGGAGGTGGGGAGGGGGTCGCCGCGTTCTCACAGGCGGCCTGGGTTACATAAGCGAGCGGGGCAAGAAAGGCGCTTCGCGTGCGCGGGGGCTCGGGCCGTGCCTGCCTCGCCCCCGCCCGGGTCCGGTTGTGGTCCTGCGGGACCGGCGGCCCACGCCGCGTGGGGGACACCGCCGCATTCTTGCCCCTGCCCGTGCCAGTGGTCGCGGTGGCCCGTAGCGGCCGCCTCCAGACGCGCGTGGCTCTCGGAGAAGGCGGCGGCCGCGCTCCCGCCGCCGCGCCCCAGGCAGCAGAGCATCCGCTTGCCTAGGCTTCTCCCGTCCGGGCCTACGGGGCCGCAGGCTCGAGGCTATGAGCCCCGAGCCGGTCCCGCCGCCGCCGCCCCAGTGCCCCGGCTGCGACTGCGGGGAGCCTTTCGCCAAGCGCCTGGAGAAGGGCGATGAAGCCTTCCGCGCCGGCGAGTATGAGATGGCCGCGGAGCTCTTCCGCTCGATGCTGGCCGGGCTGGCGCAGCCGGACCGCGGCCTGTGCCTGCGGCTGGGGGACGCGCTGGCCCGTGCCGGCCGGCTCCCCGAGGCCTTGGGTGCGTTCCGCGGGGCGGCGCGGCTCGGGGCGCTGCGGCCGGAGGAGCTGGGGGAGTTGGCGGGCGGTCTCGCGCGCGCCCTGGGCCAGAGAGAGTGGCGGCTGCCGGCTGCGGGGCCGGGCCGCGCCCCCGAGGAGCCGCGTGGGGAGCAGCCGGCCTCGGCGCCCGCCGCGCCCCGTGATCTGCTGGGCTGCCCGCGCTGCCAGCGGCTGCTGCACAAGCCGGTGACCCTGCCGTGCGGGCTGACGGTGTGCAAGCGCTGCGTGGAGTCCGGCCCTGTCCGGCCGCAGGCGCGGCGAGTCAACGTGGTGCTGAGCGGCCTGCTGGAGAAGTGCTTTCCGACCGAGTGCCGTGTGCGCAGGCTGGCGGGCCAGGCGCGGAGTCTGCAGCGCCAGCAGCAGCCCGAGGCCGCACTGCTCAGGTGCGACCAGGCTCTGGATCTAGGTAAGTCGGCCTTGGGAGTTGGCCCGCCGGCCTGCCCACCTGTCGATGCAGGGGTGGGCGTGGAGAGCTTTGTTCAGGCGTAAGGGTTATTCTCTTGATAAAGGTGGTAAGATGAACCTGCACCCAGAGTGGCTGGTGTCAGAGGGCAGGTGCGCCCCGCTGGTTGCGTCTTTTACCTCCGCAGCCGGTACCTCCGCAGCCTTCCTGAGTAACCCTGTAAGGCCAGGACTGTCTTTTACTCCCATCTCAGCTGTCCAGGAGTGGGAGGATGACCTAGTGTTTTTACTTGTCCAGCAGGAATGTGCAAATAACCAGCACCCTAGAGGCGCACTAGGACCGTTGCCTTGTGATGTGGAAGGATTTGCTCTGGGGGTTTCAGCTAATGAATCCAGGAAGGATCGCCTTCCATTCTGCTTTTGTTACTTGTACGTTCTCTCTCAAAGGGCATTAGACGTCGTGTAATTAGCTTATTAATTACATTAACTAGTGTGTGTGTGTGTGTTTAAGTTTTAAAAAATAACTGAAATCTGTGACCAGCACAAAGGACCTCTGATTTCCTACCCACCCCCCACTCCAGCCCACCTGTTAAGAATATGTAATTTAAAAGACCAAATTTCCTGTCATTGTATTTGATTCCCACTGCCATATGCTCTATTGACAGTTATTGGGGTGAAGTGTGTGTGGAGGGTGATTTGGCTTCACTGTTTTTTTACAGGTTGTATGTGATTTAAATCACTGGCCAAGAAGACTTGGTTTAATCTCTGTTACTAAGAGTCTTGTATGCTGTGCTCATCCATTTTATTTTAAATTCAGAGTTAAGGTTTTCCCTTTTTGAGAGCACACCTATATCTAAGTTGGGAGATGCTTTGTTGGAGTAGAACAGTTGAATTGCTTTATGTAAAAAAATATTGTGTACCATTTCTGCAGCCAGTATATTCCATACCTTAATATGGCTGCATGTTTCTGAACTTTTGTCCATCTTGTTCATGCACGTGCAAGGTGGAACAGCACTATCCAGTGGAAATACTGTGTAACCACATATATGCAATTTTAAATTTCTAGTAGTCACATGTAAAAGGTAAAAAGAAGCAGATGAAATTTATCTTAACACTATTTTTTAAACCTATACATTCAAAATACTATTTCAGCATACCTTCAATATAAAAAATGATGGAGATTTTACTTTTTTTTTTTAAACCAACCTTTCAAATGCATTATGTGTTTTACATGCCCTGCCCACCCCAATTTGGGCACAAATTTTTCATCAGAAATACTTGCTTTATATTTAGATTTTTTAATATTTAGAGTTGAAAAACTAGGTTGGCATATTGAAGTTCCAAATTAAAAGTTTTCCACTAGTCAATAGGGTATCAGGTTTCAAATTTAAATTTCAATTAATTAAAAAGTTAATAACTTTGTTCCTCTAGTCCCATTTTAGTTGCCCAGTAGCCACATGTAGCTAGTGGCAACTGTATTAGTGGAAATCTAGAACTTTTAAAAACAGCTGCTGGAAATGTAGAAGATCACAATACCAACTGTTGGAGAAGATGGATAAAATGAGGATTATCATATATACTGCAGATCTGTGAATTGTACACCTGGAAAATTGCTTATAATATCTGAAAATATTAAATGTGACTTTTGGCCAAGCTGTTTCAACCAGGTGCATGTATATGTGCACTGAGAGAATTATAAGAATGTGCAAGAGTGTATATCCTTATTTAGAGATAGCCCTGAAGTAGAAGCAACCCACATGTCCAATAAGAACAGAATGAATGGCTAAGTAGGAAGAGAATAAATGCCTTTTCTAATACTGTATAGAAAGAAAGTAAACCGGCTACAGACACACACACTACAATGTGGACAAATCACAGACATAATGTTGGGTGAAAGAAGCCAAGACTCAAAGGCATTTTTATGATCTGATTCTATTTTTTTGTAAGTCCAAATACGCAAAACTATTATAGCATGTTGGAAGTAAGGGCAGTGGTTACCTCTGGGGGGGGGGGGGGGGCAAAATATTGGCAGATTGAATCCAGTGGTACACTTAAAACACATCATGGTCAAGTAAAATGTCATTATTCAATCATTGTCAAATGTTTTAATCATTATAAATCAACCAATGTAATTCACTGCATCTACAGAATAGAGAATGGATCTCTCAGGAAAGTTGGAATAAAAGGGAATTTCTTAATATGTTAAGGAGTATATACAAAAATCTGTAGCAACCATTGTAATGATGAAATATTGAATGTTTTACTACTGAAGGAAAAGGTTGACAAGGGTGTTCACCTGCCATCACTGCCATTCATTCAGCATTGTATTAAGATTTTAGCTAGTACAATGAGAAAATAAAAGGTATTAAGATTGGAAAAATAAAACTTACTATTTGTAGATGACATGCTGGAGTACGTAGAAACTCCAGAGGAATATTTGAACTGTTAGAAATTATAAGCAAATTATTAAGATTGTTGACTATAAGGTTAATATAGAAAGATCACTGATATATATACCTAGTAAAAAAACAAACAGAAAGAAAGCCCATTTATATAACAAAAATTCTTTGGAGTAAATGTTGAAATATCTGAAAGTTGTTCAAGACCTCTACACTGAAAATACAAAATATTTCTGGGAGAAATTACAATTGACTTAAGTAAATGGAAACATATGTTATTTTCACAGATTGAAAAACTCAGTATTGATGTCAGTTCTGTGCATATGGAACTATAGATTGAGTGCGTTCTCAGTCAGAATTTTAGCTAGGGGTTTTGGTGGAAGTTGATGAATGGCCAAGGCAATAATGAAGAAAAATAACAAAGCTGGAGAACTGATACCTGTAAGATACCGAGACTTACTATAATGTAGCTGCAGTAACTAGCACAGAGTTGTATTGGCCCAAGTTTAGACACATAGAAACTGACTCTCACATACATGGTCACTTGGTTTGCTACAAAGATGCCAAAAGAATTCAATGAGGGAAAAAGGCTTTTAAATAGTCTGAGTCTGGTGCATATCCATTTGGTAAAAAAATGAACCTAGATGCCCACTACACACCATACATGGAAATTATAATCCCATATCTAAAATCATACAATATTTTCATGATTGTTAGGCAGTTCTTTTTTTTTTTCTTAAGACACAAAAAACATATCCATACAGGAAAAGATAGATAAATTCAATTTAAAATTAATAACTTCTCTTCCTTAGAGACCCCCCAAAGAGTGAAAGGGTGATGTGTATTTGTAATATATCCAAATGAAAATGCGAATCCAGAATGTTGAAAGAATGCCTACAGTTCAAGAGGAAAATAGGAAGTCTATCTAAATAATAGGCAGATTGAACAGATGCTTTGTAAATTGGATCTCAAATGACAATAAATATATGAAAGGGTACCCAAAGTAATTACTGATCAATTGAAAATTTAAACTAAAATATTACTACATGTCTTTCAGAATGATGAAAATGAAAGGGTCATGGTACCTAGTTCTGGCAAGTATTTGAAGTAAACGGGACTCTTAACATAGCTGTGGGAAGTGCAAATTGGTACAAGTTAAGTATGTTTGGGAGTACCAAGTAAGTTTAAACATAGATATAACCTCTGGCACATTTCCACTCTTGAGTATATATCAAGTAGAAATTAATGCTTATGTCCACTAAAAGTAATATACAAGAATGTTCATTTCTAGATATATGTGCCAAAAAAACATTTAGATAACAACCCAGTGGTAGAATAAGTATGTAAGTCAAGTCATACAGTGTATTATGCAACAGTTTATTAAAAAGAAAAAAACTGAGACATACAGCAATGTGGAGGAATCTCACAGAATGATACTGAGTGACCTGTACAAAAGAGTACATTCTATTCATATAACCCCATGCTAAGTTCATAAACAGGCTCAAGTAATCTAATGATGATAGATGTCAGATGGTGGTTCCCCTCAGGAAAGTGTACTACCTGAGAAAGTGCACGAAGTAGCCTTCTTAGGTCCTGATCTGGGTGGTGACCATTCAGGTGTGTAGGTATATAAAAGTTTAAGATACACACTTAAAATTTGTGGCCTTGACTTTTGAGTCCTACATCACTTTGAACAAATAACCTCTGAGGAGAATTGCCGTTTATTCTATTTATTGGGACCACTACATAGCTGTCCTTGCTTTATGTCTCCACTCACTCAGCTCTTTCTAAATAATACTTGGGATGCCTAGGTGGCTCAGTTGATTACGCATCCCACTCTTGATTTTGGCTCAGATCATGATCTCGTTGTGAGATCGAGCCCTGAGTAGGAGTCTGTGCTGACAGTGCAGAGGCTGCTTAGGATTCTCTCTCTCTCTCTCTCTCTCTCTCTCTCTCTCTTTTTCTCTCTCTCTCTCCCTCTCCGCCCACCCCCCCCACTTCCATGCACATGCTCTCTCTCTCAAAATAAACTTAAAAAAATAAATAACACTTGTACAGTTCTCTACTTCTCACCACTGTCCACTCATTTGACACATTTTACACCGGTAACTAGCTCCAAACACTATGACAACTCTGGGTTGGAGTTGGAGGAAAACAGCCTTAGATTAACCCTAAACACAAATGTAGAGAGTAGATTATCTCTTCTCTTCCTCACAATGCCAGGTTCTCAGACTATACTCTTTTTGACTCATTTCCCCATACAGGGGTTAATTGATAAACCCTTTGGATATTTGTGTCAGTTTCTTGGAAGGTGCACATGTGCATTTTTCTTCCATAAGCTGTCTTCATACAAAGAATTTTAAGTTGCTTTTCCTCTTCCATTGATTTTTTTAGTGATTCTTCCATAAATTTTTCTCAGTTTTATTAAGCTTAAGGCTTAATGGTTGCAAAATGTGTAGAGATTTATTAGAAATATTTTAAAAGATTAAATTATGAAGCTCTGGCTTCATAAATGGTAGAAGTCAACAGAGAAAACAGTCTGATTCATTCAGTGTCTGGATGGGAAGTGACTTTTTTGGACTTCATTAAAAATAGCCTTTAGAATGTGTGGAGTAGAGGCTTAAATGCATTTATTAGAAAAGAATGATTAAAAACAAATGCAAATGAAGAGTGTTTTTCACTGCAAAAACTTTGTCAAAATCAATTAAGGTAACACAAGTGTAAGCAAAGAGATCATGAAGAAAACATTAGTGAAACAAAAAGATTGAGTTGGTTAAGAAGTCAGAAGCTGGTTCATTACAAAGACCAACAAAAGAAACAAATGTTTGGCAAATGTAATGAAGAAGAAGCAAACCACAAACAGTAGGATCAGGAGTGAAGAAGTAGCAGAATTGCAGATGTAAAGGAATATAACAGATTTTAAAGCCTCTAAACAAGGGACAGTTTTTTTTAAAATTTTTTTAATGTTTATTTATTTTTGAGACAGAGAGAGACAGAGCATGAATGGGGGAGGGGCAGAGAGAGAGGGAGACACAGAATCCGAAGCAGGCTTCAGGCTCTGAGCCATCAGCCCAGAGCCCGACGCGGGGCTCGAACTCACGAACCGTGAGATTGTGACCTGAGCTGAAGTCGGACGCTCAACTGACTGAGCCACCCAGGCGCCCCAAAAAGGGACAGTTTTAAGGAAACTATAAATTATCAAAATTTACCCGGGAAGAAATAAAAGCCTAACGCTGACCAAAAATAAATGAAATAGAAGTGCTACTTGGGGCTTTTCTTTTGACAAACAAAACAAAACACTAAGATCAAACAAGTTTTAACAAACTTTCAAGGAAGATAAACTTTCATTTCAGATCATGGAGAGATATGGAAGATTTTTCATTGTTTTATTTTAGAATGCATGAATGGGGTAGAGGGGTAGAGGGAGAGAGAGAGTTTTACGCAGGCCCACACTGACGTGGGGCTCAATCCCACGACCCTGGGTTCATGACCTGAGCTGAAATCAAGAGTCAGACACTCAACTGACTGAGCCACCCAGGTGCCCCACATTTAATTTTATAAGATTAATATAACCTTGATATTATAATCAGGTAAAGCCTAGGAAAAATTTTGTAGACTAGTCTTACGTATATACATGGTTGCCAAAACCTTAAACTTGTCAGTATTTGAATCCAGCAATATAATAAGAGTTAAGGTCAAGATGTGCTTATTCTAAGAATATAAGGATAATTCAGTATTAGACAAATTGTTCAATGCAATTCACTGTAAGGACAGATTAAAGGAGATATATTTCATGTAATCTCCCACATGTTGAAAGAGCATTCTATAAAATTCAACAGCCACTTTTTATAATGCCTATATAGAAAACTAGGAATAGGAGGGAACTTACCTAATTTGATAAATATTCTCTGTCAAGAGTTTACCATAAGCATATTTCATGTTAAAACATTATACATATCCTTTTTCAAATTCAAGAATAAGAGCAAAATGTCTGCTGTTGCTGTCTCCCCTGTTACTGCAACGTGGGAGTGAAAAGAAACACGAAATAAAATTTAGAATGCCACAGTCAAAGCTGATTGTTAGCATATGATATGGTTGTTTAGAAGATTCAAGTGGGAGCAAGGTGGGAGAACTTCATTCTCACGCTTGCAGCAAGTGTATATTTCAAGCTTGAACTATAGTTCTAGAAGCATTTTTTTGTTTGAGATTTCCAAAATCTCCAAAGGTTTTTTCTGTACTTGATAATGCATTTAACTGTGCAGTTTGAGGAGATTTCACTTAATCTTTAGTTGGAAATGAATAATCTGTAACTACATTTACTGTATAATGACATACTAAAGATATAAGAAGAATCTAATAGAATTCTGCAAATAACTCCCAAGCAATCAAATGCTCAATTAAAAATTTTATGCTTGTGGATGGACATCCGTATTTTATAGTACCTATGTGTGTTTTCAAAGATGAAATATGAAAAATCTCATTACAGATCATAACCAACACATGAACATCTTCAATTTATTTTGATGATAGGGAACATTAACTTTGAATTTTAAGGAAAATGTTATCCCTTACCCAGATAATTCTGTTCTTGTACAATATCCTCAAGCTTCTAACTGGCCTGCAAAACGTAAAATATTTACTGTTTGATTTTAACAGAAAAAAGTTGTCGATCCTTAACTCTCACCAATGTTATTTTAAAGGATTCAACTTTTATTGTTAGATTCTCCTTTCTTGCCATTTCTTTCCTCTTTTTCCCATTTTTTTCCTTGTCATACATTGCTCTATGAAACACATATGCAGCGATAACACAGTTACAAGCAGTGGCTGTAATATCTTTTTGTATGATTTGTTATGCACACTTGCTCAGTTACCTACATAAACTAAGAGGAGATGTAGTAGCATTTGCAAAGTTCCAAGTGGCTAGTTTGAGAAAGAGCCAAGGTCAAGGATTTGGAGCAAACTGAAATGGGTATTAGGTAGAGAGATGAGAACATATTTTAGGTACTGAGAATATTTCTTATCAATTAAAATGAAATGCTATAGCTGTATTACAAAGATCCTGCAATGAGTATATAGAGTGAACCGGGTCCAGCAGTATGAAAAATGGCTTTCATGAGCTCTGTCACTTTTCCATGGTACCTTGCCAAGTCAATGACTTCATATACTACATATCATAGTTCATAGAGTCACTCTTGGCCTTTGCATAGCTAGGCTCTGTCCATAGTCTCATATGAGCAGTTCTCAAGCTTCCATCTGTTTGAGGACTCTAGGGAAAAGGCAGTTATTTTTTTCCCTCATTTTCCCACTTAACATACTATAGGTACAATTATGATGACAAGTCCACATCCATGCAGTTATATAGGAAAGCAAATTATGTGCTTTATTTTTTTTAGTTTCTTAAACTATTTTATAAAATGTTTATTTATTTTGACAGGGAGAGAGAGAATCCCAAGCAGTCTCCATGTCAGAGTGGAGCCCAATGCATGGAGCTTGATCTCGTGACTGTGAGATCATGACCTGAGCTGAAATCAAGAGTCAGACACTTAACTGACTGAGCCACCCAGCTGCCTGTTAGTTTCTTGAGCGTGAATTTCCTTGTGTAATTTCAAAAAATTATTTTCAATCTTTTCTTTTTAATATGTAGTTATAGCATTAGGATGCTTCAGCATTTACTCAGTATTATTGCAACTTATGTTGTTCCTAGTGTCTTTTTCTGGGTGCATTTCAACATTTATTTATTTTTGAGAGTCAGAAACAGCAAGCTGGGGATGGACAGAGAGAGAGGGAGACACAATCTGAAGCAGGCTCCAGGCTCTAAGCTGTCAGCACAAAGATCATGAACAGTGAGATCATGACACGAGCCAAAGTCAGACGCTTGACCGGCTGAGCCACTCGGGTGCCCCTCTGGCTGCATTTTGAAGTCTTGCCAATCATCTGTTTTCCTGAGAGAAGCTGTGTAAAATATATGTATCAAGTTACTAAACCACATTATAATTTGAGGGAGGAAGTATTTATTTTGCCTTTATATTTACTTTCCAGTTTATTATTTTTAGTGACTTAAAGATTTGTTTTTAAATGTAGTCATTTTAATTTTTTTCTATTCCCTGTGTCTTTCAGTTCCTAGAGATAATTCGTTATTGCTGCTGCGAGCAGAGTTGTATTTAACCATGAAGAACTATGAGCAGGCTCTACAGGATGCCAATGCAGTTTGTCAGAATGAACCTCTCTTGACTAAGGTATTTGTATTGGCTGGTTTTAGAGATAAGAAATGTAAGTTTATGGGATTTTCTTAAGAATAAACTAAGATGACTGTGATGAGGTACCTACACACAGTGTATATATCCATCAATAATAGCAATGTAGCAATTCACTTCATGATAAACCAACTCAGTTTAGAAGATCAAAATGTTCCCAGCTGGATTTAATTAAGAAACACTAATTTAGATTATTCTTAGGAGATATTGAGCCGAATGATATACCTTATATACTAAATAAGTACATAAACACAATGATAAAATTGGATAAATTTGTGAGTTCAGGGGAAATGTTTAAAATTATACTTTAAATAGGAAGATTGTAAAATAATCATGAATAACAGGCCCTGCTATGCAGGGAACATATAAATGTTGTTAGTGAAAGGATGAATGTTTTGTACGTATTTTGGAATAATTTTATTGTGTGTTGGAAAGGTCTAATATTTCTGTGATGACACAGAATAAGCTTTGTTAATGTAATAACAATAGCTTAAGTTGCCCTTGAAGATTAAGAAGCCACATAATTAAAGTTGTAGCTTTTTTCATGAATCTCTGGAATTTTAAACCCAAAAGGGGTTTTGAAGTTTTAAAGAATTTGTGATGAAATTAATACCAATTGCATACTCTATTAGCTAGTAATTAAAAATATTTTTGTCCCACTGTATTACTTTTTATCATTTTCATTTTAGAGACATTGAAGAGGCATTAACCCAGGTTAATAGAAAAGATGCCCTTTCCTTCCTTCCATCCAACCTTCCGTTCTTTAAAACAAAGTGTTTTCAGATTAGATTGAGTGTTAAATTGGAATTAGGGATGAGCCTTAGGATGGGAAACAAATGTTTATTGGACCAAGTCCAGAAATCTGTATTGTTGCTTGCTTGCTTTACTAAAGACATTTTCTCCTCCTTTTTTGATGACTTTTCTTCTATCCCTTGATCTGTTAATCTTCTGAGCTAATTTCATCATCAGTGACTGAGCCTTAATTGTTATGAATGATAAGCTTAGTATTTCTGACTGACAGTAGACCTGTAGTACCCTGTGAAGCTAGTTTCTTCTCCACAATATTGGCCTTTCAGCTAAAAACTTGGCAGTGTGTCTGTGACAAAAGACAGACTTCATTACTACAAAGTTACATAGATAATTTTAACTGTAAGAGACCCAGCAAATGCATCATTAGCTTTTGGGATTTTGGTCCTGTCTTTAGAATTTGTTGTAAATATGTGGGCCTCAATTCTTGATAAATGCTTAGTAAAGAACAGCTTTAGCAGAAATGTACCCTGATAAATAACTTTAAGATGTGAAGGATAGAAATTTGTTTCCAGGCTAACATCATAACTAAAAGATTAGGGCAGAAGCAACATTGTTAAGTATGTTGAAAGCACTGAGGGAAGGATGAGGTTGTCCAACTATGGCTGAGCTGAGATGGAAGCACTTGTAGAATCAATTGAGTTTTCTGTTGGGGGCTACCAGAGCAATGTGTTTTATCCAGGCAAAACTATCCTTTCAAGCTACCAGCCATGGCTGATACTGATTCACAACTTTTGGTACAAACGGAGGTAAGTTAGTGCTAACAAAATATTTGACCACATTCAGAAATATAAATAGACATGTGATGAGTTTGACCTTATCTAAGTGGGTAAGTATACCTGTGCTTTTTAATGTTCATAGAATCCTATGCTGGTAAAACATGTCTCAGTAGATTTCAAATCATTGAAATCTTGAAGAATATACTGACAATAGAATGAAAAGAGTAATCAATGATAGTAAAATATCCAGCAAATCCTTAAATATCTATTTTTTAATTAGGTCACCTTTAAACAATCCATAGAACAAAGAAGAAATCACAAGGAAACCAGGAAATATTTTGAAATCATTGATAATAAAAGCACATTATATCTAATTTGTCATATGCAGCTAAAGCCACTTTTTGAGGGAAATTTGTAACATGAATAAATTATTAAAGAAGTAAGCTCTCAAATGAGTGATCTAAGTTTCCACCTTAAAAAAACTAAGAAAAGAGCAAATTAAAACAAAGGTAAGCAGAAAGAACAAAAAAAAATACATAGAAGAGGTTGGAGTCGATAAATGGAAGACAAAAAACAATAAAGAAAAGTCAGTGAAACAAAAACCTGTCGTTTTTGAAAAGATCAATGAAATTGATATATCTCACCAGACTAATCAGGAAGAAAGAGAGAATGCACAGATTACCAATATCATGAATGAAAGTGGAGATATCACTATAGATCCCACAGACATTAAAAGGATAAAAAAGGAACAGTTTCATGAACAACTTTGTGTTAATACATTCAACAACATAGAAGAAGTTAACAAACTCCTTGAAAGACACAAACTGCCATTATCCATTCAAGAAGTAGATAACTTCAATAGCCCTATCTCTATTTAGAGAAATTAAAGTTGTAGTTAATTACCTCCCCCTGCCCCATACCAAATATCAGGACTAGATAGAATTACTGTTGAATTCTATCATACATTTAAGAAAGAAATAATACCAGTCCTTCAAAAATTCTTCTGTAAAACAGAAAACGAGGGAGCAGTTATTTTATGAGAACAGCATTTTTGTAATAAAACCAAGCAAAAATGTTAAAAAACAAACTTCAAACCACTATCTCTCATTATCTCATTTGAAAATCAATTTGTATTGGCAGACTGAAAAAAAGCAATAAATGAAGCTAAAGCACTTGATAAAATTGAACATCCTTCATGTTAAAACTTTGAATGAAATAGGAAGAGCAAGGGATTTCCTCAATCTGGTAACGAGCATCTATGAAAAACCTTACAGCAAACGTCATACTTAATGGTAGGAAATGGAATGCCTTTCTACTGAGACCAAGAACAATAAATACATTTGCTTTTACCACTTACCAATATGGTACTTGAGTTCCTAACCAGGAAGGTAAAGCAAAAAAAAAAAAAAAAAAAAAGGAAGAAATAAAAGGCATACATAATGGAGAGAAAAATGTTATACTG
Organism: Acinonyx jubatus; assembly: GCF_027475565.1. NCBI lineage: Eukaryota > Metazoa > Chordata > Mammalia > Carnivora > Felidae > Acinonyx > Acinonyx jubatus. The sequence continues at coordinate 58,366,102 of NC_069388.1, forward strand.
TCTATTCACAGTTGACATAATTGTGAGGAAATCTCAAGAAATTTATAAAAAGCTTGCATTGTACAAGGTGAATATGCAAAAATGAAACCAATCATATTTCTACACACCAACATGAAATAATTGTAAAAATGAAATTTTAAAAATAATATTGTTAAAATAGCTTAAAGAAACATGACATGTTTAGTGATAAAGTTAACGAAGTACCTAAAAGATCTATACACTGAAAACTATAAACCATTGCTGAGAGAAATTAAGTAGCACTTAAATAAGTATAAATACATACTAGGTTCATGGATCAGAAGACTCAATTTTAGTAAGATGACAAATTCCCCAAATAAATAGAGCTAATTTGCCAAATTCTGCAAAGAAGCCTATCAGAATTTTAATCGGGACTGTGTTGTTTTTATTTAGGGAATTTGTCCTCAATGTATATATGTATATATCTAATTATTCATTAGTACAAATTATATACATACGTATGTATGTGTGTATGTATGTATATGTCTGTGTGTATTTATGGAAATACAAGGGAAAGAATAGGCAAACAATTTTAAAATATAAGAATGGAGTTCCAGGAAATATACTACTTGATTCTAAGACTTCCTATAAAGCTAAAGTAATGAGAATTGTGCGATATTTGCTTAAGGAAAGACATAAGATCACTAAAAGAGAAGGCAGTCCAGAAATAGACCTACACATAAATGGCGAATTAGTTTTTTTTACAATAGTGCAAAGATTTAGGGAAAAGATCATCTTTTCATAATTTGTAGTAAGGGGCAATTGCATATCTATTTGCAAAAGAAAAAATGAACCTCACCCCTCTCTTTACATCATATATAAAAATTAATTCAAAATGGAGCATAGCCTTAAATATATAGGCTATAACTATAGAATATCTGAAACAAATGTAAAAATCTTTGTCACTTTTTGTTAAGCAAAGACTTCTTAGGACAAATTGTAAAAGAAAAAGTTAGTAAATTGGTCTTCATCAAAATTGAAAACTTCTGTTCTTCAAAAGATGCTGCTATAAAAATGAAAAGGCAGAATGGGAGAACATATTTGCAAGGTATATATCTGTATATAGCATATATAAAGAATACTTACCAACTCAATAATAATTTCAATAACTCAATTAAGTAACAGGCAAGGATTTTAGCAGATACTTCACCAAAGAAGACCTAGGAATATCAAGTAAACACATGAAAAGATGTTCCACAGCATTAGTCATTAGGGAAATACAAATTAAAACCTCAAGGAGATACCACTCAGTACTCACTAAAATGGCTTAAATTTAAAATACTGACCATACTAAGTGTGGAGAAGGATGTCCAGCAAGTAAAACTCTCACACAGTGTGTGAATGCAAAATGGTACAGTCACAACAGAAGACAGTTTGGAAGTTTCTTTAATGTTAAGCATATACTTCCTATGTGATCCAACAGTCACTCTTAGATATTTCCCAAGAAAAGTAAAAGATATTAATACAGTATTCATAACAGCTTAATTCGTAATAGTCAAAGACTGAGTATAACCCATATGCTTGTCCATCAGCATGTAAATAGAGGCTATCACAAGATGGCAGACCAGGTGGTCCCAACACTTACCTCCCCCATGAAAACAACCAAAGCCATAAACAACTACAAAACAGTGAAAACTGTGGGAAAGCTCTGGACTACAGCAAAGCAGCAGCAGAAAACCTATAGAGCTCCAAAACTAAGGATGGTCACATAGAAAAGTGTAGGAAGTATTTTACTTGTATCACTACATCCCCCAGTTCAGACCAGATCAGCACCAAGAAGGATCCCCTCAGAGGGATTTCACCGCATAGGGTAAAGAGAACAAGAGAATTCCAGCAGTCCTTGTTTTCACCAGGAACTTCTGCAGCCTTTACTACTGAGGACCCCAGAACTCTTAACCAATGCCGAACCCAGCTGATGGAGCTGTCCAGAATCCTGTCTCAGGGTCTCCTTCCCAGGGCTGGAGCCATTGCTATGGTAACATTTGCCCACTGGAGCCTGAGTTATTGCTGTGCCCAGTTCTGCAGGACTGGGATGCCACAGGGCCTCACCATCTACAGGGACCAGAGCTACCTCTGTGTTGTACCCCACCCCCCTCAGTCCTAAGCCCTGTCATTGGCCCACTATTACCAAAGCTGAGCTTCTGCTGCTCTATGCCCTGCATCCTGGGTCCTAAGTGACAGCTTTTACCTGCTATCACTGGGTCATGTTGCCTTTGCTCTGTATCCCACCCCTTTGGTCCTGAGTTGGGGGCTGTGTAGCTGCTACTGTGCCATCACTAGGGCCACACAGCTGCTTCTGTGTGCCCTACCCCTCAGTCCTGAATAGGGATACCTCTGTGCCCTGTCATCCCTGGGCTGTGCTGCTGCTGCATCTTGCTTTCCCTTTATCCCCTTAAACTAATGTCATTGTATGAGTTTCCCAGATCCTGTTTCCATGGGTGATCTGCACACACTCTTCTTTTTTTTAATGTTTATTTACATTTGAGAGAGAGAGAGAATGAGAGAAAGCGAGGGAGGGGCAGAGAGAGAGGGAGACCCACAGAATCTGAAGCAGTCTCCAGGCTCCGAGCTGTCAGCAAAGAGCCCAATATAGGGCTGAAACTCATGAGCGGTGAGATCATGACCTGAGCTGAAGTCAGACATTTAACTAACTGAGCCACCCAGGAACCCATGCACACACTCTTACATCTCAGATATTATCATCACAGCAAATAAGTCTGTGTCCCAGGCCATGGGCTCGGGTAGTTCTGCATGTCACTAAGCCCATGACTCCAGCTCCTTTGCTGTTCTGAATGCCAGCACATCAGAACTGTCACCAAGAGGGATCCACTTGGCAGGGCACCTGGATGACTCAGTTGGCTAAGCGTCTGACTCTCGATCTCAGCTCAGGTCATGATTTCAGGGACATGAGTTCAAGCCCCATGTTGGGCTCTGTGATGGGCATGAAGCCTACTTAAAAAATAAATAAAGGGATCCTCTTGGCTAGAACTTAACACCCACAAAGTAGAACATGAGGATCCCAGCAGCCTTTACCATCGAGGACACCAACAGCCCCAGCCACCACTGCCATCACAGACCCCCACAGAATGCCCACAGTCTTGGCCGCTGAGGATTCCCACTGCCTTTGCCAGCATTGGACTCAGTAGACAGATCTGCATGGAGACTATGCCACTGCACCTCAGTCAGCCAGTGCCCTTGCAGCCAGCTTTAGGTGAAAATCTTTCCCCATCAAATACGCATCATCCAGACAGAAAATCAGCAAGGAAATAATGGACTTGGACTATACTTTAGACCAATGACTCTGGCAAACATATACAGAATATTCCACCCAAGAGCAAAAAAAATATGTATTGTTTTGAAGACCACAGAGAACATTCTCCAGGATGGATCATATGTTAGGTCACAAAACAAGTCTTAACAAATTTAAGAAGATTAAAATCTTATCAAATATCCTTTCCAAACACAATGGTTACTAGAAAAAGTAACAGGAGGAAAGCTAAAAAAATTCACAAATACGTGGAAATGAAACGACTTCCAAGCAACCAATGAGTCAAAGAAGAAATCAAAAGAGAAATTAAAAAAAAAAATCTCGAGACAAATGGAAATGGAAACACATATACCAAAATTTATGGGGGTGCAACAGAAGCAATTCTAGTAGGGAGGTTTATAGGACACCTACATTAATTAAAAAAAAAAACACAAAGATCTCAAACAACTTAATCTTATTTCTCAAGTAACTATAAAAAGAACAAACTAAGCCCAAATTTAGCAGAAGGAATAAAGATTAGAGCAGAAATGAAATAGAGACTAGAAAGACAAAAACATCAATGAAACTAAGAATTGGTTTCTTGAAAAGAAAAAATTGATAAACCTTTAGCTAGACTAAGAAAAAAAAGATGACTGAAAGAAATGAAATTATAAATGGAGGAAGCATTAAAACTGATGCCACAGAAATACAAAGGATCGTAAAAGACTATGAATAATTATGTGCCAACAAGTTATATAACTTGGAAGAAATGGATAAATTTCTGGAAACATACAACTTATCAAGACTTAATCATGAATATCATGGTTTGTGAGATGAGCCCCGCATGAGGCTCTGCATTGACAGTGTAGAACCTGCTTGAGATTCTTGCTCTTTGCCCCACCCCTGCTCTCTCTCTTTCAGAATAAATAAACATTTTTTTAAAAAAAAGAAATAAAACAAATGAGCAAAGAAAAAAAAGAGATAAAGTAAAAAATGGACTCTTGGGGGTGGCTCAGTCAGTTGAGTGCCTGACTCTTGATTTTGGCTCAGGTTGTGATACCAGTGTTGTGGGATCGAGCCCCACAACAGGCTCCAAGCTGAGCATGGAGCCTGCTTAAGATTCTCTCTCTCTCTCTCTCTCTCTCTCTCTCTCTCTCCCTCTCCCTCTCCCTCTGTCTCTGATCCTCTCCCCTGCTAGCACTCTCTCTCTAAATAAATAAATAAAACAAATTTTAAAAATTGAAAAAAAAGTCTCTTAACTATAGAGAACAAACTGATGGTTAGTGGAAGGGAGGTGGGGGTGATGGATGGAAGTGATGGAGATTAAGGAATACATTTGTTGTGATGAGTACTGGCTGATGAACTGCAGAATCACTGTATTGTATACCTGAAACCAAGCTTACACTGTATGTTAACTAACTGAAGTTTAAATAAAACCTTTTTTAAAAAAAGAAAAAAAAGACTTCATCATGAAGTAATAAAAAATCTGAACATACCAGTAATCAGCAAGGAGAACGAATCAGTAATGAAAATCTCCCCAAAAAAGCAAAGCCCAGGACAAATGGTTTCATAAATAAATTCTACCAAACATTTAAATAAGAATTAATACCAATCCTCAAAATCTTTAGAAAGAATTGAAAAAGAAGGAATACTTCCAAACTCATTTTATGGGGCCAACATTACCTTTATAGTGAATCCAGATAAGGACACTACAAGAAAATTATAGGCCAATATCCCTGATGAACATAGATGCAATAAATCCTCAACAAAATACTAGCAAAATCAAAATCAGGAACATGTTAAAAGAATATACCATGATCAAGTGGGATATATTGCTGGGATGCAAGTATGATTCCACTTCTGCACATCAATCAGTGTGATATACCACATTAACAGAATGAAAGATAAAAATCACATGATCATCTCAATGGATGAAGAAAAAATATTTGACAGAATTCAATATCCTGTCATGATAAAAATTCAACAAATTAGGTGTAAAAGGGATGTTTCTCAACATAGTATAGGTTATATGGGCAATCCCACAGCTAACATCATACTCAAGATTGAAAAGTTAAGTCTCTCCTCTAAGATCAGGAACAAGACAAGGATGCCCATTTTTACCACTTCTATTCAACATAATATTGGAAGTCCTCACCACAGCAATTTGGCAAGAAAAAGGAGGGAAAAAAAGGCATCCAATCAGAAAGGAAGAATTACCTGCTTGCAGATGACATGACTTTTTATATAGATAACTCTGAATATTCCACCAAAAAACTGTTGGAACTAACCAGGGAATTCTCTAAAGTTGCAGAACACAAATTAGCATTTCTATACAATAACAAGAAACTATTTGAAGAGAAATTAAGAAAGAAATCCCATTGACAGTAGCATCTGGAATAAAAAAAATAGTTAGGAATGAATTTAACCATGAAAGTGAAAGACCCTGAAAGCCATAAGATCTTAATGAAAGAAATTGAAGATTCAAATAAATGGAAAGATATTCTGTGTTCTTAGATTGGGAGAGTTGATATTGTCAAAATGTCCATACTACCCAAAGCAATCTACAGATTCAGTGCAATTCCTATCAAAATTCCAATGGGATTTTTCACAGAAATGGAAAACACTATCCTAAAATTAATAGCGAAGCACAAAAGATCCCTAGTAGCCAAAACAATCTTGAGAAAGAACAAAGTGGGAAGCATCACACTTCCTGATTTCAAACTATATTACAAAGTTATAGCAAGCAAAACAGTGCAGTACTGGCATAAAAATAGCCACATAAACCAATGAAACAAAATTTAAAGCCCAGAAATACACCCATGCATATGTAGTCAACTAATCTTCTACCAGGGTGCCAAGAACACACAATGAGGAAAGGGTTTCTTCAATAACTGGTGTTAGGAAAAGCAGATCTCCATATGCAAACAAATGAAATGGGACTTCTATCTTACACCACTCACAAAAATGTACTTGAAATGGTTTAAAGACTTAAATGTAAAACCTGAAACTACGAAACTCCTAGCAAAACATAAGGAGAAAGTTCTTTGAGAGTGGTCTTGGCAATAATTTTTTTGGATATGATACCAAAAGTAGAGGTACCAAAAACTAAAATAAACAAGTTGGGAGTGTATCAAACTAGAAGTTTCTACACAGCAAAGGAAACAATCAATAAATTGAAAAGGCAAACAGTGGAGTGGGAGACAATATTTGCAGACCATATATCTGATAATGGGCTAATATCCAAAATAGATGAAGAACTCCTACAACTCAATAGCAAAAACTGAATAGTGAGACTAAAAAATGGACAAAGGACCTGAATAGACATTTTTCCAAAGAAGATATACAAATAGTCAATAGGTACATGAAAAGGTGCTCAACATCACTCATCAAGGATATGCAAATCAAAACCACAATGAAATATCACCTTACACCTTGTTAGGATGGCAAGTATCAAAAAGACTAGAGATAACTAGCAAAGATGTGGAGAAAAGGAAACGCTTGTACACTGTTAGTGGTAATGTAAATTGGTACAGCCATTATAGAAAACTGTATGCAGGTTCCCCATATAAAAAATGGAACTGCTGTGTGATTCAGCTGTCCTACTTCTGGGTATGTAAAGGAAATGAAGTCAGTATCTTGAACAGATACCTACAGTCTCATGTTCACTGCAGCATTATTCACAGTAGCCAAGATATGGAAACAACCTAAGTGTGGGTGAGTAACGACGGTGAGAGACACACCTGTGTGTGTGTGCACGCACACACACACAGGAATATTCAGCCTTAAAACAGAAGGAAATTGTGTTATTTGTAACAATGTGGATGAACTTGGAGGGCACTGCGCTAAGTGAAGTAAACCAGATAGAGAAGACAGATACTGTGTGCTACAAGTATATGTGGAACCTAAAAAAAATAAAATCTGATTTCATAGAATAGAGTGGTGATTCGCTGTTGTTTAACATAGTGTTGGAAGTTCTAGCATCAGCAATCAGACAACAAAAGGAAATCAAAGGCATCAAAATTGGCAAAGATGAAGTCAAGCTTTCACTTTTTGCAGATGACATGATACTATACATGGAAAATCCAATAGACTCCACCAAAAGTCTGCTAGAACTGATACGTGAATTCAGCAAAGTCACAGGATACAAAATCAATGTACAGAAATCAGTTGCATTCTGATACACTAACAATGAAGCAACAGAAAGACAAATAAAGAAACTGATCCCATTCACAATTGCACCAAGAAGCATAAAACACCTAGGAATAAATCTAACCAAAGATGTAAAAGATCTGTAGGCTGAAAACTATAGAAAGCTCAGGAAGGAAATTGAAGAAGATATAAAGAAATGGAAAGACATTCCATGCTCATGGATTGGAAGAATAAATATTGTCAAAATGTCAATACTACCCAAAGCTATCTACACATTCAATGCAATCCCAATCAAAATTGCACCAGCATTCTTCTCAAAACTAGAACAAGCAATCCTAAAATTCATATGGAACCACAAAAGGCCCCGAATAGCCAAAGTAATTTTGAAGAAGAAGACCAAAGCAGGAGGCATCACAATCCCAGACTTTAGCCTCTACTACAAAGCTGTCATCATCAAGACAGCATGGTATTGGCACAAAAACAGACACATAGACCAATGGAATAGAATCGAAACCCCAGAACTAGACCCACAAACGTATGGCCAACTCATCTTTGACAAAGCAGGAAAGAACATCCAATGGAAAAAAGACAGTCTCTTTAACAAATGGTGCTGGGAGAACTGGACAGCAACATGCAGAAGATTGAAACTAGACCACTTTCTCACACCATTCACAAAAACAAACTCAAAATGGATAAAGGACCTGAATGTGAGACAGGAAACCATCAAAACCCTAGAGGAGAAAGCAGGAAAAGACCTCTCTGACCTCAGTCGTAGCAATCTCTTACTTGACACATCCCCAAAGGCAAGGGAATTAAAAGCAAAAATGAACTACTGGGACCTTATGAAGATAAAAAGCTTCTGCACAGCAAAGGAAACAACCAACAAAACTAAAAGGCAACCAACGGAATGGGAAAAGATATTTGCAAATGACATATCGGACAAAGGGCTAGTATCCAGAATCTATAAAGAGCTCACCAAACTCCACACCCGAAAAACAAATAACCCAGTGAAGACATGGGCAGAAAACATGAATAGACACTTCTCTAAAGAAGACATCCGGATGGCCAACAGGCACATGAAAAGATGCTCAACGTCGCTCCTCATCAGGGAAATACAAATCAAAACCACACTCAGATATCACCTCACACCAGTCAGAGTGGCCAAAATGAACAAATCGGGAGACTATAGATGCTGGAGAGGATGTGGAGAAACGGGATCCCTCTTGCACTGTTGGTGGGAATGCAAATTGGTGCAGCCACTCTGGAAAACAGTGTGGAGGTTCCTCACAAAATTAAAAATAGACCTACCCTATGACCCAGCAATAGCACTGCTTGGAATTTACCCAAGGGATACAGGAGTACTGATGCATAGGGGCACCTGTACCCCAATGTTTATAGCAGCACTCTCAACAATAGCCAAATCATGGAAAGAGCCTAAATGTCCATCAACTGATGAATGGATAAAGAAATTGTGGTTTATATACACAATGGAGTACTACAGGGCAAGGAGAAAGAACAAAATATGGCCCTTTGTAGCAACGTGGATGGAACTGGAGAGTGTGATGTTAAGTGAAATAAGCCATACAGAGAAGGACAGATACCATATGGTTTCACTCTTATGTGGATCCTGAGAAACTTAACAGAAACCCATGGGGGAGGGGAAGGAAAAAAAAAAAAAAGAGGTTAGAGTGGGAGAGAGCCAAAGCATAAGAGACTCTTAAAAACTGAGAACAAACTGAGGGTTGATGGGGGGTGGGAGGGAGGGGAGGGTGAGTGGTAGGTATTGAGGAGGGCACCTTTTGGGATGAGCACTGGGTTTTGTATGGAAACCAATTTGACAATAAATTTCATATATTGAAAAAAAAAAGAATAGAGTGGTGATTGCCAGTGCCTGGAGGGAGGGGAAAATGGGGAGATGTAAGTCAAAGGCACAACTCTAAGAAGAGCAGGTTCTGAGGATCTAATATACAGCATGGTGACTATAGTTAGTAATACAGGATTACATACTTGAAATTTGTTAAAAGTAGATTTTAAGTGTCCTCGCTGCAAAAAAAAAGAAAGAAGAAAAGGAAGAAAGAATGAAAAGAGTTAACTATGTGAGGTGGTAGATGTGTTAATTACCTTGATTGTGGGAATCATTTCACAGTGTATGTGTGTATCAAATCATCCTCTTGGGTGCTACATTTTATATGTTATATTTGTTAATTGTTCTTCAATAAATTTGGATTGAAAAAACTGGATTCAGCTATCATCTGGAGGAGTTCAAATTCTTAGTTTTGGGCTATGTGACAGTATTTTTTTGTGTTTGTTTGCTTTAACTCCCACAACCTGTCATTCCTGAGACTTTTCAAGGAGATAAACGAGATGAGTTGTACTGTGCATATAACCTATCATAACTGTCCATTTGAGTAAGGTTACTCGTCAGCAAATTTCTGGTAACTTAAAATTTTCTGGTTTATTGTGTGTGATTCACTTATCTGAATGAAGTACTATGAAATTAATAAAATTTCTTTTTAAAAATTAAAAAATTCAAATAAGCAGATTGTAGTATAATCATTCAGTGGAACCCTACATGGTGATAGGGAATAATGAAGTATCTGTCTATTCAACAATGCGGGTGAACCTCAGAAGCATCACGTTAAGTGAAGGAAGGAACACAAAAACATGTGTGATTACATTTATATGAAATTGTCAAAAAGGCAAAACTGTAGTGACAGATCAGTTGTTCCTGAACTTGGAGAGAGGAGAGGGTAGACTTCAAAGGGCATGAGGGAACTTTCTGGGGTGATGGAAATGTGCTACATCATGATTGTGGTTGTAGTTACACAGTGTATACATTTGTCAAATGTCATACATTGCATATTTAAAATTGGTAACCTCCTAGCCAGACTTCTCAAAAAGAAAAAAGATAGGAACCAAATAGATAGATAAAATCACCAATTAAAGAGGACAGATCACAACCAACACCATAGAAATAAAACAATTATAAGAGAATACTATGAAAAATTATATGCCAACAGACTGGGCAATCTGGAAGAAGGCAATCTGGAAGAAATGAACAAATTCCTAGAATATCACAAACTACCAAAACTGGAACAGGAAGAAATAGAAAATTTGAATAGACCCATAACAAGCAAAGAAATTGAATCAGTAATCAAAAATCTCCCAACAAATGCAAACTGGTGCAGCCACTCTGGAAAACAGTGGGGAGGTTCCTCAAAAAATTAAAACTAGAACTACCCTATGACCCAGAAATAGCACTACTAGGAATTTATCCAAAGGACACAGGAGTGCTGATTTATAGGGGCACATGTACCCCAATGTTTATAGCAGCACTTTCAACAATAGCCAAATTATGGAAAGAGCCCAAATGTCCATCAACTGATGAATGGATGAAGAAGATGTGGTTTATATATATAATGGAATCCTACTTGGCAATGAGAAAGAATGAAATCCTGCCATTTGCAACAACTTGGATGGAACCGGAGGATATTATGCTAAGTGAAATAAGTCAGTCAGAGAAAGATATCATATGTTTTCACTCATATGTGGAACTTGAGAAACTTAACAGAAGACCATGGGAGAAAGAGGGAAAAAATAGTTTCAAACAGAGAAGGAGGCAAACCATAAGAGACTCTTAAATACAGAGAAAAACCTGGGGGTTGATGGGGTGGGGGGTGTGGGGGAAAGGGGAAAATTGGTGATGGGCATTGAGGAGGGCACTTGTTGGGATGAGCACTGGGTGTTGCATATAAGTGATAAATCACGGGAATCTACCCCCAAAACCAAGAGCACACTGTATACGCTGTATATTAGCCAACTTGACAATAAATTACATTTTTTAAAAATCTCCCAACAAACAAGAATCCTGGGCCAGGTGGCTTCCCAGGGGAGTTCTACCAGACATTTAAAGAAGAGTTAATACTTATTCTTCTCAAACTGTTCCAAAAAAAAAAAAAAATAGAAATGGAAGGAAAGCTTCCAAACTCATTCTACGAAGCCAGCATTACCTTGATTCCAATACCTGGCAAAGGAGAATTACAGGCCAATATCTGTCCCTGATGGACCTGGATGCAAAAATTCTCAACAAGATACTAGCAAATTGAATTCAGCAGTACATTAAAAGAGTTATTCACTATGATCAAGTGGGATTTATTCCTGGGCTGCAGGGATGGCTTAATATTCATAAATCAATCAACGTGATACATCACATTAATAAAAGAAAGGATATGGGGCACCTAGGTGGCTCAGTAGGTTGAGCATTGGACTTTGGCTCAGGTCATGATCTCATGGTTTGTGAGTTTGAGTCCCACGTCGGGCTGTCTGCTGAACCTGCTTTAGATCCTCTGTCCTCCTGTCTCTCTGCCCCTCCCCTTCTCATGCTCTCTCTCTGAAAAATAAATGAAAACATTAAAAAAATAAAAGAATAAGAGCCATATGATCTGGTCAATAGATGCAGAAAGACCATTTGACAAAATACAGCACCTATTATTGGTAAAAAGTCTTAACAAAATAGGAATAGATGGAACATACCTCAACATCATAAAGGCCATATAGGAAAGGCCCGTAGCTAATATCATGCTCAGTGGGGAAAAACTCCTTTCCCTTATGGTCAGGAACAAGACAAGGATGCCCACTTTCAGCATTACCGTTTAACATAGTCCTGGAAGTGCTAGCCTCAGCAATCAGACAACAAAAAGAAAGGGTATACAAATCAAGGAAGAAGGCAAACTTTCACTGTTTGCAGATGACACTGTACCCATGTAGAAAATCTGAAAGACTCCACCAAAAAATTGTTAGAACTGATACATGAATTCAGCAAAATTTTAGAATATAAAATCAATGTGCAGGAATCTGTTGCATTTCTATACACAAATAACAAAACAGAAAAATCAAGGAATTATTCCTATTTACAATTGCACCCAAACCAATAAGATACCTAAGAATAAACCTAATTAAGAGACAAAAGATCTGTACTCCAAAAACTACAGAAGACTTATTAAAGAAATTGAAGAGGACACAAAGAAATGGAAAAGCATTCCATGCTCACGTATTGGAAGAACAAACATTGTTCTCGTTGCTTGCTATCCAAAGCAACCTATGCATTTAATGCAATCAAAATACCATCAGCATTCTTTGCAGAACTAGAACAAACAATACATTTCTATGTAAAATTTGTATGGAACCAGAAAAGACCCTGAATAGCTAAAGCAATCCTGGAAAAGAAAAAACTGGAGGCATCACAATTCTAGATTTTAAGCTATATGATAAAGCTGTAGTCATCGAGACCATATGGTATTGGCACAAAAACAGATCAGTAGAACAGAATAGAAAACCCAAAAATGGGCCCACAGCTATATGGTCAAGTAATCGTTGACAAAGCAGGAAAGAATATCTAATGGAAAAAAGACAGTCTCTTCAACAAATGGTGCTGGGAAAACTGGACAGCAACATGCAGAAGAATGAAACTGGACCACTTTCTTACACCATACACAAAAATGAATTCAAAATGGATGAAAGACCTAAATGTGAGATAGGAAAGCATCAAAATCCTAGAGAACATAGGCAGCAACCTCTTTGACCTTGGCTGGAGCAACTTACTGGACATATCGCCAAAGGCAAAGGAAACAAAAACAAACATGAACTATTGGGACCTCATTAAGATAAAAAAAAAAAAAAACTTCTGCACAATGAAGGAAACAATAAACAAAACTAAAAGGAAGCCTACAGATTGGGAAAAGATATTTGCAAATGACACATCTGGTAATGGGTTAGTATCCAAAATCAAACTCAACACTCCAAATAACCCAGTTAAGAAATGGGCAAAAGACATGAATAGGAACTTTCCCAAAGAAGGCATCCAGATGGCTAACAGACACATGAAAAGATGCTCAGCATCACTCATCATGAGGCAAATACAAATCAAAACCACAATGAGGTATCACCTCACACTGGTCAAAATGGCTAAAATTAACAACACAAGAAACAACAGGTGTTGGTGAGGATGCAGAGAAAGGGGAACCCTCTTGTACTGCTGGTAGGAATGCACATTGGTGCAGCCACTCTGGAAAACAGTATGGGGGTTCCTCAAAAAACTAAAAATAGACCTACCCTGCGATCCAGCAATTGCACTATTAGGTATTTACCCAAAGGATACAAAAATACAGATTCAGAGGAATATATGCACCCCAGTGTTTATAGCAGCATTATCAACAATAGCCAAACTATGAAGAGAGCCCAAAGGTCCATCAACTGATGAATGGATAAAGAAGATGTGGTATACATCATAAACACACACACACACACACACACACACACACACACACACACATATACACACACAATGGAATTGTATCCATACGTACAGTTGTATACATACAATGGGATATTACTCAGCCATCAAAAAGATTGAAATCTTGCCATTTGCAACAACATGCATGGAGCTAGAATGTATTTTGCTAAGTGAAATAAATCAGTCAGATAATGACAAATACCATATGATTGCACTCACATGTGGAATTAAAAAACCAAACAGAACATGCGGTGAGGTAGAGGAAGAGAAGAGGGGAACAAACCACAAGAGACTCTGAGAGAACAAACCGACGGTTTATGGAGGTAGGTGGGTGGGAGATAAGCTAGATGGGTGATGGGTATTAATGAGGGCACTTATGAGCTTTGAGCGTTGTATGTAAGTGATGAACGATTAAATTTACTCCTGAAGCCAATATTGCACTGTATATTAACTAAAATTTAAATTTTAAAAGTATTCATAAAAATTTGTGGATTTTATTATATATAAATTATATGTCCCTAAAACTGTGGTGGCAAGAATGTATAAGCAAGTATAAGTCTATAGCTGAAGAGAATAAGGAACATTCATGAGATTAGAAAGCTCAGAAAATGTTTGGAATGCAGGTTAATGGATGAAAGAGCAGAGGATGTTATAATTCAATGGGAGCCGAGTTCACATCATAATATAAACTCCAGGAAGGATTCGATTTAAGCGCTTAGGAAAGGAATAAGAGAGAAGGTTTGCTTGATGGTGCCAGTTCACTCTGCCATGCAGATCAGTTGTGGAGAAAGAAAAGTCCTGGTGCCTCACCCCGACGTCCTGCAAAGAATTGGACAAACTGCCTGGGGAAAATTGTGGCTGCCAATGCATGTGACAGGTCCTTCCCCCACCCCCACCCCCAAGTAAGCCCCTCTAAATCCTGGTACATGGGGCTCCCAGCATAAGGCCTGGCTTCCCTGTCACACACCCGAAAATAAAATCTCTCAAATAGATCTCTTTTATGTAGACAAAGGACCCAAAAAAGCTTCCATTCAGCAGTGAAGACTATGGAGGACAAGGGTCGGACTCAACATAAGAGAAAAACAGTTGGAAACAGTACATCTTTCTTAAATATGAACAAAGAACCAGAGAGTAACAAGAAAAAATAAATAAGAAAAAGACTAAAGATAATATGTGAACTGATAAATTACAGTATTTACAATGATTTGAGAAAATACTGCAATTACCAAAAAAAAAAAAAATGCTGGTGGAAAATTCTGATCCATATTACACTTTGTTTATTTCTGTTGTAGTATTTTGTAGGCTGTGCTTTGTGTTATAGATATTTCTGCTCATGTCTGTCTTACCTCACAAGTCTATATGCTCCATGAAGACAGGAACATGGTTGTGATCTGTGATTGCTGAGCGTATTTAAAGTTGGTAGATAGCCAGTTCTCTCTTAGCATGTACCTTGGAACTGCCTTGGGCTCAAATTCCTAGTCTGGTGACCCCTGTTGGCTGATTGTGGATTGTGTTTATGAGACATTTGGGTTTGCTTGGTTTCCAAGGCAGAAGAGCTAGAGCCAACCTTGATGGGTTTTTGTTTATTCTAGCTAATTTGAAAATTAAATAGTTCTAATGGTTTTTTTCAGGTCTCCTTGTATACAAGAATATAATCACACCATTTTTTAAAATGTATATCTTGTTTTTTGATGAATCCAGGGGCATCATGTGAAAGCTCAGGCTCTTTCTGGATTGGGAAGAAGTAAGGAAGTGTTGAAGGAGTTTCTCTACTGCCTTGCTTTAAATCCTGAGTGTAACTCTGCGAAGAAAGAAGCACAGAAGGTGTGATTTTCTTTAAATGACTTTCTTCTTTAAGTCTCATTTATATAGCCCTTGTGTCCATGCTAGTGACTCCTGTCACATAAACAAGAAATATAATTCTGAATATTCATAACAATATGATTAAAAACACACAGGAATAATGATGAGTTTCATGCACTTGATAACTTTCATCCAGGGATAAAGCACAGTGAGATGGCTTTCGTATAGCTCTGTTCTGCTGAAATAATGGCACGTGCTAGTGAGGGAGGATCCATGTGTGAGACTGGAGAGGCAAAGTGAGTTTTCTTAGAGTGGTAATTTCAAGCATTATCGTTTGTATAGGAGCCCTATAAAAGACATTGTGATAATACGCAAAATATACCAGTCTAGCTGCATAGGTTGACTTGAAAGTTTTAGCAAAGCTTCACCAGAACAAGGCAGAAATATCTTCTCTCTTATTCAGGTCTTTAACCCAGTCTTCTTAGAAGTCACTGAGTCACACTTACTGTAAAAGAGCCTGTACAATAGTTACAGTCTTAGCAGGTGCAGTGACCAGCAGTTCTGGTTTTTATGTCAGTGTTTCCCTATTTTAACACTATCGCTGACTTCTACCACACATTTACCTTGTAATTTCCACTTTCCAGTCTAGTTTTATTTTTGGCAGCAAGGAATAATGAATCTATTCTTCCTTCTCCATTTTAAAGCACCTTAGATATTTGAGATGGATTGTTATCTTTGTCTCAAGTCTTTCTTTGGCCTGAACATCCTTATAAGGTAATAAGGTTTCCTCTTTTGGATACATTTAGTGTACCTCAGCATCCAAATCTGACAAGTATAGGGGGCACCTTTCACCTTCCCTTGTGTTCATTTCATGAGGCATGTTTATTTTTAGCCTAATACCATCACACCATTGGCTCATAGTTAGACAAAACACCTACATCTTTTTTGTTTGTTTTCAGTGAGAACCTTGTAGCAATATTTTTTTTATCCTTTTATTATGCAGTCTATCCGTCTTCGCTAATGCTGTCAAGTCATCACTTACTGGTTTTGGCCATTGTTTCAACTTGCCAAAATAACATTGAATCTTAACATTGGCTTTTCTAACTATCCCTGCCTGCTTTGTTCCACCTGCACATTTCACAAGAATGTTAAAATGCGTCTCAACTGCTTTTTACAACAGCACCATAGGAAATTCAGCTTGAGCTCAAAATTAAGCAGATGTATAAAGGTCCCAGGACCAGAATTTAGATCTTGTGGTGCTTCTTGTCAGTCTGGTGCTATTTCAGATATGATGTTTTTCCCTGTAGCATTCTGTCTGTGGTAGATGTCTTCTGTCTCACACAGTCCCAAAACAGTGCCTGGTGGTGCCCGTGAAACATGGTATCCTCCCAGGCAGCCTTCTGCTGCTCTAGTGAAGCCCCTCAGAGCCAGTGCTGAGGACATTGATGTCCATGCTGAGTGCTGTTTCTTCTTGATACAGCAGTTATGGGTGTGGTGCACTGACCTGTGACATGAAGAACCATGGAGGACTCTTTATTAGGTTTCAGTCACTGCTTTGTACTTCTCTTAAGCCCTTGGATTTCAGCTGAGTCCATGAGGATTGGCAGGACCATCGAGTGATCGGCAGTTACTTCCCGCTACCACCAAAGGCTGGTCTGTGGCTCTTGAACTAGAGTTACGGCCCTTCACCTTGTCTTCCTTTTATAGTTCTTTACTAGGTGGCTCTTCCAGTTCTCTTGTAAGTTGAGCAGTCCTCTAGAAATGTCTCAGTCCTGTGGGTGATCATGACTTGGATTTAATTTAGGATCCCTGCAACCTCTAGACCCCACTTTTCTCTCTTAACCCTGAGACTTTAGGGGTGATTTTCTGTAGCAGATGTGTAAGGGCCAGACAGAAATAGTGATGCTCATATTTTGTAGTTGGTTAGACTAAAGTGGAAAGGTACTGCTAGCCAGAATGCTTAAAGCATCGATTATGGTTTCAGAAACTTGAGTTTTAAAACATTGGCAATTGGAATATGGTAACTATTCTTTTCAATGTCTTGGATCAGTTTGCCCCGTAGTTTCCTTTGGATCTTTAAGGCATACTATGTATTTTTCAAAAGTGTTTTAAAATATATTTTTTTCTTCTTGGAAATTTTACAGGTAATGTGTGAGGTGTTGTTCCCAGCTTCAGAAAATATGCATCAAAATTTAACACCTTCCATCCAAAGCAGAATATTGAACAGCAGGTTGAAGGCTCAGTGTGCCAGTGATATAAACACCCAGCCTCTGGAAGAAGGTGACAATGCAGGGAGTTCTAAGGTACAAAGTGCATGTGTTTGTCAATTTTATCTTGATTAAACTTTATGTAATTCCTTAATTTTCAACGTTTACAAGTTATTCAAACTGTGGTGTTATATTAGTTGGAAGTACTTCTCAAGACAGGTTCTAGCTCCTCAACCTGAGAGTTGAACCTTTTAAAGGAAATTGATGGAAGTAACGAAAACAATGCAAAGAAACATGTAGAAAGAAAGATTTAGGACAGCACACATTGGGAACCCCAAGCATCAGGAGACCTGAACTTATTTTGGCTTGGAGAAAAGAAAGCAGAGGGATGATTTGAATATATGAAGACTGATATTCAGTTGATCTGTCTCAAGGAGAATTATTCTGTATTTTACTACAGGAAGTGCAAAGCTCATCTTAGAAGTTAATAGATGAAACCAGTCATGAATGAAGAGTACAATCCTGTTTTTTCCAAAGATGTCTAAGAAAGGCTACTGCATGAATACTGTTTTCTCTTATTTTGTGATTTCTTTAATATTTTGGATTCTTTTTTCTTAACCAGAATCCATCTGAGAAATCTGATGTGTTCAGAAATACAAATTCTTCGGTTTTGTATTTTATACTGGGTCTGCACTTTGAGGAGGATAAAGAAGTGTTAGAAAGTATCCTTCCAGGAGCACCCAGCACCAGTTTAAAAAGACAGTTTCCAAATGATATGGAGGATGTGCATGACCTGAATGGTCCTGGGAAAATTCCCAAAAAAGGTCAGTAAACTATTTTATCATGGAGTTGTGTGACTCCAGAGTGATAGAATGTTAGCTAATATTCAATGCATTTTTTTTATTTTTTTTTAAATTTTCTTAATCTTTATTTATTTTTGAGAGAGAGAGAGAGAGAGAGGGAGAGAGAGAAAGAGACAGAGTGCAAGTAGGGGAGGAACAGAGAGAGAGGGAGACACAGAATCCAAAGCAGCCTCCAGGCTCCGAGCTGTTAGCATAGAGCCTGACGCGGGGCTCGAACTCACGAACCGTGAGATCACGACACGAGCCAATGTCGGACACTTAACTGACTGAGCCACCCAGGCACCCCCAATGTTTTCTTTTTTTTAATTTTTACACAGTTTAAAATTAATAATGAAAGGAATATGTCAGCTTTAAGATTATAGAACAATTTGAATGGTTAACCCCACAAGGATTTCATAGTCAAAACGAGGGAAAATTTAGTTATAACTTTAACTTTTATTCAAGTCCACTGTCCAGATAAATTATTGCTGTATATTGTTAATCAGGTTAGGAACTATTCCTTCCTAGAATGATTTGTTACATTGATGTAACACTTTTAGCCAGAGGAAATACAATTATTGCATGCTGATATCCATATACGCAGTGTTAATTTTAGCATTTTAAACTTTTTCAGAGGCAGATTCCTCACCTCAAAGGAATATGACCTCTAATGTAGGAGAAGGTCCAGAGCTCTCCATAGATGTAACGGACTTTGAGTGTGCCCTTTGCATGAGGTAGGATGACATAGAATCTGTGCAACTCTTTGAAATATCCATCCTTCCTGAATTTGATATCATAAACATAATAGGCTTTTCATTATCAGAAAAATTATATATACCTTAGCAATAAATGATTTCTAAAAATTTGATAAGGAAGCTATAAATGGAAATAGATATAATTGATTTCTACAACAGCAGGGAAATTGTCTTAAGGAATTCTTAGAAAATAGATTATTTGAAAATCTCTTCTGGACAATTTTTGGCTAAAAATTCAGATATATTTTCCAGGTTGCTCTTTGAGCCTGTGACTACGCCATGTGGACATACATTTTGCCTAAAATGCCTTGAGCGCTGCCTTGACCATGCCCCGCATTGTCCGTTGTGCAAAGAAAAACTTTCAGAAGTAAGTATTTCTTCTGAAATAAGAAGACTGTTCGGCCCCACTTCTTACCCCTCAGCAGGTGCTCATTTCTTGGGTTGGCTTTGTTTTGACTACCCATTTATTAAAGAAAGTTGGATTTCTCCAATCAAAGATAGGTCTTTTTCCTATTGGATTTCTCAAAAGATACACAGAGGAAGTTTAGATACAGAACCCATTAAACTTCAGGGAAATTTTCAGGCATGAGTATCGAAAACAGGTAACATAATTGGAGCTCTTACTATGCGTTAATTATAAATAATTGAGATAACATTGCTGAGTCCTTACCCTATGTTAATCATAAAGGGTTGAGGTAACATAATGGCATACTTACTATGTGCCAAGGATTCAGTCCTTTACTTCATCTCAAGGTGAAGTCATATTATAGTACTTAGTTTTTCTTAGGATCGAAGACTTGATCATTTTTGATACTGGGAAATCCCTTTGGTGCCCTGTCAGTTGCATCTTTTGTCTGAAATCAAAGCCAGTAATACATAAGTTTCCATGAAGGGAAGCTGCTTAGTTATGTCTAACTCAAAAATAAACTGTTTAAATCCATACCATAGGTATGGTAAATACAATAAACAACACTTAAAAGCTTTTAAAAGCTTTCTGATCAACTTTGCACATCATGACTCTGTCAACTATGTGGGCTCTGGTACTTTTGGTGCCACTAACCTTCCACGAAGCAAGTTATTTAACTTCTTGGAGGGCAGTTACCTGTAAAATGATACTACAAATATTTGCCTTAATTACTTCTAGAGATCAAACTCACTCAATGCATTTTAAATACGATCAAGTGTTTTTTTAAAAAAAACAAATATACAGGAAAATTTATTTTTGAATTTGATATGGTACAGGAGATATCATACTTACACGAGTTTTTAAATAATTGTGACTTAGTTTACTGCCAAAACTATAATTGAGACCTTTCTAGAGCATTATCTGTACATAGTTTCTTTTAATTGCATACATCCTGAATCTTTCTAAGTTACTCAGGGAGAGACTGAATAATCATGAATATCATTCATTGTACCATGCACCATGTGTCCTGATGGTGGATGCTTTTGGAGTCTTTGTAGCAGTTTCCTTCAGCTGTTCCTGTGCAGGTCTACTCCACAGTATTTGCTCTCTCTTCTTGCTAACAGTGGGTAGCATCTGGCCCACTGCCTTGTTGTACCCATGCTTGTCTGGACCGGTGGACCTGGAGGCAGCTTTCTTATTCTCAGAGAGTAAGATGCATGTCTTTATGACCACTGTTTCTAACACAGACCCTTCATTCATGTCTGCGTTCAGTGCTATTTGGTTAGGGGGCTGTGTGATGAACCAGTGCATTGAGGTTGGCACTATAATATAAGCTCCTTAGGGACAGAGATGACTTCTGTCTTGTTTTCACTCTACCTCCAGAGACCAGAACATGTACTAAAGGTTCAGCAAGTCCATGTTGAATGAATGATCAAATGAGTGAATGAGTGAATGGCTAAGTGCAAGTTCTGTGTAGATTGCCGGTGTTCCAGAAATTAGAATATAATAAAACAAACTAAAATAATAATAATTTGATCTTTCTTCAATGCAGAAATACTTTCATGAGGTTAAACTTTTTCACATGCGTTATTGTAAACACGAATTGTCAATTATCTGTGTATGTGCCGAAGTCTTGGTTGACATAAAGCCAAGTGAAGCAAATTTTATTGTATTACTCTTCAATAAAATGATACCCTAAAAGAACAGTATAAAATACTGATGTCATTAATAATACTAGTTGTGAATTAAGTTAAACTTGTTTCTGCTAGTTACTCCGTTACTGAGGGTCTCAAACACAGTTGTTGTTTCCCAAAGTTGAACTTCTAGTTCTTAGTGGGTTATAGCAACACATGTAGCTTGCTTCATATACTTTGTTTCATGTAGCTTGCAGCCCAGAAATGCAGCAAGTTAACAAAGAAACAATAGGACATTGAAACCTACCGGCCCTGGGGTCCTAGCTGTGCCACTGTCACTCTACACTAGTCCCTTAACCTTTCTGAGACCCATCTTCTGTATTAGTGCATTGTAGATGGTGCCTGTGGGACAGTGCTGTTTTAAGGCCTAACTTAATTTATATGAAGCATCTTCAGCTGGTACCTGATACGTATTCAAATGTTGTTGAAAAAGAACTGTTATTTGCAAATTCATTTGTCTAAGATAAAAGCAGTGCACGCACAGACACAGAATGATAGATCTTCAGCTACGTGTAACTCTTTCACCCACTGATCCTAGCACATTTTAATTCAGTTTCCACCTATTTTCCTTCATATCCAGCTGTAATTCCTTGGTCTGTCAGTTCCTTTCCCAATCCAAATAAAGTCAACTCTGCTTCTTGCACATGTCCATATAAATAACAAAGCAGAGCTAGAGAAAAGCCACAAAATTGGTAAGATTGGTTTCAGTTTAAATTCACAATCTTAAATCTTAGACTGAAAACATTAGTACTCATCCTCACTATGCTTCTCTAGTAGCTTCAATTTTCTACTTTCCCGGATGAGTATTTCCTGTTTCTCTTCTTTGACAACATATCTACTCACTTCCTCTCCCCTCCCTGACATTATGATACGTGATTGAGAATACAGAAGCCAACTCACTAATCCTTCCTCTGGGTGAACACCTTCTCCTGCCCTTTTCTCAGAGGGGAGGAACTGCCCTGCCCCTCTCCATATCCCAGACTGGCTGACCTCCAAGCTCTCTATCCCCATCCTTTTGTCTTCCCAAAGACTGCACCCCTCTACTTTGTTGTCGACCTTTCCTACTGGGAGAAGAGTGCTTTGTCCTTTGGAATTAATTGCCATGTGGTATTAATATTGCCTTTTGTTACAGTTGTTGGCAAGCAGAAATTTTAATATAACTAGTCTGGCCGAAGAATTAATATTTCGATATTTGTCAGATGAACTCTCTGATAGAAAGAGAATTTATGATGAAGAAATGACAGAATTGTCAAAGTAAGTCCTCATGTTGTATATACTTGGTCTTGAGTTCAGATTAAAGAAGGAAATCCTTGTTAACTTAATAGCTTTATCTCAGGTGTTGTTTTTTTTTTTTTCCTCCTTGGCAGAGAAATTAGAAATCCCACAAATAGAAAAAAATTAATTACAGAGACTTATAGAAATTTAATTGGGATTATAAGAACTACTTCAAAGGTGTGGCTTCATAAAAAGTATGTAGTTGCTTTTTGTATCTAAATAAGTGGTACTGAATTTTTCAGAATTGAGAGGTACGGTATATAGAAACAGAAGGGAGAGGAGGATTACCACTCAAAATAGGCTTGACAGTTGTTTTTATCTTTTAAAATGACCAGAGTTCTGTGTTGTAGCAACTTTTAACTATTGAGGTCTTAAAATTCTGCTACTCTTTTTTATTTAGAACTCACTACTTTTGACTACTATGTAGTTTATGCTTTCATCAGAACTTTTTTCTCTTTTTCTTATTTGTTTTTATTGAGGTGTAATTGGCACATAACATTACATTAATTTCAGGTATGTAACATAATGCTTTGATATTTATGTATATTGCAAAATGATCACCACAGTAAGGCTTAATGTCTATCGCTATACATAGTTAATTTTTTTTTCTTGTGGTGAGCACTTTTAAGATCGATTTTCTTAGCAACTTTCAAATATACAATGCAGTATTATTAACTGTAGTCACAATGCTTGGCATTACATCCCCAGGACTTACTTATTATACAACTGGAAACTTGTATCTTTGACCCCTTCACCCATTGCCCACCTCCCCCCCACCTCCCCATCCCAGCCTCTGGCAACCACCAATCTTTTGTCTGTATCTATGAACTTGGTGTTGTTTGTTTGTTTGTTTGTTTGTTTGTTTTTAAGATTCCACGTGTATGTGAGGTCTTGTGGTATTCATTTTTCTCTGACTTCTGTTTTTCTGTTTAAAATGTTTACTTATTTATTTTGAAAGAGAGAAAGAGGAAGAGAGAGAACCCCAAGCAGGCTCTTTGCTGTCAGCGTAGAGCCTGACATGGGGCTTGATCTCACAAACGATGAGATCGTGACCTGAGCTGAAATCAAGAGTTGGACACTTATTTCACTTATGATGGTACCCTCAAGGTCATCAGAATTTTTTTATAGGAGTCATAAGCTATAACTTTTCTAAGAAAACTAATACAATATAGTATGTTCTAGCTCATCAAATTAAGTAAGAAAGGCTTGGCAGGAAGCCTGGTGAGTTGAAAACTTTCTCATGTGGTGGGCTTTCTTTTCCCACTAAAGACTGAGGAAGGGAGTGCCTGGGTGGCTCAGTCAGTTAAGCATCCGACTTCAGTTCAGGTCATGATCTCATGGTTCGTGTGTTTGAGCCCCACTTTGGATTCCGTGCTGACAGCTCAGAGGCTGGAGCTTGCTGCGGATTCTGTGTCTCCCTCTCTCTCTGCCCCTCTCCCACTCATGTTCTCATTCTCTCTCTCTTTCTCCCCCTCCCTCCTTCTCTCTCTCTCCTTCCCTCTCTCTCAAAAATAAATAAGCATTAAGAAAATTTTTACAAATATAATAGAGACAGAAGCAGGCTTCAGGGTTTTATTTTGTAAATGAGAGAATTGAGGTTAGCTAGCTTTTGCTATTTTACAGTGACTAATACTCCCTTCTGTTTCTGACAGCTCCCACTTCTAAGTTAACATTTTTTCTCACCCCACAGTCTGACCAGAGATGTCCCCATCTTTGTGTGTGCCATGGCCTTCCCCACCGTCCCATGTCCACTGCATGTGTTTGAGCCCCGCTATCGGCTTATGATAAGAAGATGCATGGAAACCGGCACCAAACGGTTTGGCATGTGTTTATCTGCTGAACATGCAGGGTAAGAATTGCCAATGTCCAGAGGGTCCTGAATAAATGCATAACCTGTTATTTTTCTTGAAGAACAATTTAAGGTGATGTTGAAAAATTCTGGTGGCTTCCATCACATAACAAAGTATAAATCCAAGGCCATCCATGATGTGATCCCAGCTTTCCTTCTAGCCTCATCTCCTACTTCTTTCTTTCAGACATAATATTTGCTAGTCCATTACCATATTATTTGCTTTTCTGTAAATATACTTCATATCCATACTTCCATGCTTCTGCCTGTAAGTCTTTTGTAGTTCATCATCATACAAACAAATCCAGTCTAACTTTTAAAGTTCCAGAAATTTGCTATGTAGGAGCACCTGGGTGGTTTAGTCGGTTGAGTGTCCAACTCTTGATCTCAGCTTAGGTCTTGACCTCAAGGTTGTGAGCTCAAGCCTGCATTAAGCTCTGCATGGGCATGAAGCCTACTTATAGGCAGGTAGTTAGGAGATAGATAGATACATACGTACATACATGCATACTTACATACATATGTACATGCATCTTCCGTGAAACCTCCACCTATACAGCCAGACAAATTTCAGTCTTATAAAAACCCACAGCTCTTAGTTTTGACCTCTCCTCATTTTACATCATTTGTGTAGGGAAGGTGTTCCAAATCGACAGGCAGCTCCTTTCCATGGGCTGCTCTGAGGACTCTGGGAAGGAGACTCCCAGCAGATGGGAAGGAATCCCATCTGTTGGCTTCCTTATCCCCTAGGACTTTGTCATTACTGCATGGTCATGATGAGGCCTCTACATGTAAGCTCTAGCTGGTAGAAGAGGCACAGGTGCTCTGAAAGGATTTGAAGAAAAGGGGTACTCATCACTATTGTTCATACCTACTGCAAAGGAGGCTGGGAAATGTAGCCCATCCATGTGCCCAGAAAGAAAAGGAGAGCGGATACATAGGACCACCCACTAGCTTCCATAATATATACCTAGGAACAGATCTTTTTAAAGATATGTGTAGCACCTTTATGGAAAAAATTCTACAGCTTTATTGAAAAATATTCAAGAAGGCCTAAATAAACAGAAGTACCATATCCATGGATGGATGCATAGATTCAATGTCATAGTAGAAATGCCAGTTTTACTCAAATTAGTCTCTAAATCTAAAGTAGTTTCAGTCAACATTCCAAGAGGACTTTTTCATGGACTTGTTCAAGCTGACTTTAGAATTATTATGGAAAATCAAAAGACCAAGACCATGATAGTTTTGAGGAAATCAGCTGAGCAAGATGGGAGAACCCTTCCATCTTGTAAATCCTAGTGAGTAGACCATTACAGTATATGGAGATAAGAAACAGATCATTCATATTTGGACCCATATTTAGATATAATTATGTGAGAAAAAGCAAGCCGCTCATTTTTAAAAGGTGCTCAGAAAATTAGTGGGCAGTCCAAATGTGGAAAATAATCTCTTCTCTGCCTTGCACTGTACACACAAAGTAACACATGTTATTTACATTCTCAATGTGAAAAACAACATATAAAAATTTTAAGAGAAAATGTTGGAGACTATAATTAGGAAAAGACCTTTTTTTACACAAGATGCTGAGAGCACATAACATAAAGGAAGAGATTAATAAATTTGAATTTGTTAAAATTCATCAAAATCAGCAAAAGCTAAGTGATAAAACATCCAGAAGTTCTGCTTCCACTGAGGATATAGAACACTAAGAAGTGAATTATTCCATATAAAGTATATTCCATATAAAGTATATTCCATATAAAGTATAAATTCATCAAATTCCATATAAGTATAAATTCATCAAATTCATCAAAATCAGCAAAACAAAGTGATAAAACATCCAGAAGTTCTGCTTCCACTGAGGATATAGAACACTAAGAAGTGAATTATTCCATATAAAGTATTATTCCATATAAAGTATATGAGTCTCTTGAACCTTGCTCTGGTGAGCAGAAGTTGCTCAGGGGAAGTGAGAAAAGGTAAGTCTATCCAGGGAGAGAGTAAACAAAAGTGTGGCTCATCTGTGGCAGAGCCTAGAAGGAGACCTGCAGGTGTGTAGGAGGAATTCAGCTAGATTTTTGGGACCAACTTCTAATGGCCTCATGTGGACAAGCACGAGAGTCCAGAAAACCCTGGGAGTTTCAGGCGCAAGGGGAGTTTGCATCCACTCACAAATTCTTGTCCACATACAAGACAGGATGGCTCATTGGAGAGACAGGTTCTGCAGCTGAGACGAGCTTTGGAAGAGCTGGTATTGGAAGACATTTGTCTGCTGATAGTGGGGGCAGCAAGTCCTCTCTTGAAAGGGATCTTCAGGGCACCTCCGTCCATGCCACAGCTATGGATAAGATAGCCCTGTTAGATAAGCAAGAAGAGATCGTTTTATTAGAGATTCAAGTAGAGGTTTCCAGCCTTACAGGCATGTGACTTGGGAACCATCACTCATTGTTAGTTTGAAGGCATGTAGTGAAGTTGTTCATTCACTTTAGAATTGGGTAGCCTTGGGTTCAGATCTCAGGTCTGAATCTTACTGTGGCCTTATAGAAGTTGTTTGATTTTTCTAAGCCTTTTCTAAGCCTTTCTGTTTTTGTGCTTGAATGAGTGCATATTATAAACTGCTCCTAATAGTGCATGACACATAGTAGGCACAATCAGTATCCTCAGGATACAGATGATAGTTCAAAAGGGTGAGAGTGGGTAAGGTCACACAGGAGAGCTTTGGAGCAAAGATGCCATTGTGGGTGACGCTGGTGTTTAAGGGACATGTGGAGGAACCAAGCTGTGAAGGGGTGCACTGGTCGGGGAGGGCAACTGAGAGCAGCAGTGGGTGTTAGGTCAGTGACAGATCAGTAGAGGATATAAGTAGCAGATGGGGTCATGCCAGAGTCATTTGTGACTTCCACTGGGGTTGTTTCGGTGAAACGGAGGCCTGATGGGGAGGTAGGAGATGGAAGGCAGTGACTGTAGATGACTTCCCATAGTAGTTTGTTGGGGACGATAGAGTTGGCCAGCATCAGTGGCAATGAGAGAGGAGGGAGCAGAATCTGTGAGTAGCGTGGGGGCCCAGGCATACTTTGTGCTCTCTGTACCCCCTGCTGGTGCCCTGGCCAAGGGGACTGAGGATCCTGTCTCTCTCCACCTCTTAGGTCCTTCCAAAGCACTAGCTTATTTCAACTACTGAGGCACAAGGGCCCTTTCCCCTCCACCTCTCTCTCAGTGGCCTTGCACACCAGTGTGTTTTGCATTTAACAGAAGGAATCATCTGCAGGTATCTCTTAGAGAAAACAAGCTTGCTGGTCCCATGCAGAGACACCATTTGTTTTGTTTGGACCTCCTGCGTTTTTAAAATCACGGTTTTTTTCTCCCGCCTGTCCTGTCAGAATTTCAGAGTACGGCTGCATGCTGGAGATTAAGGATGTCAGAACATTTCCTGATGGGAGTTCAGTTGTGGATGCCATTGGAATTAGTCGGTTCAGAGTTCTAAGCCATCGTCACAGAGATGGCTATAACACAGCCGACATTGAATATCTCGAAGATGAAAAGGTGAGGTTTATTTTCCTGGCGTGTGTTTAGAGGGCCATCGAGTCAATACTGTAGACTTGTCCAGGCCATGCAGTCTTGGTTGCAACTCCTCAGCTATGCTCTTATAGCCCAGAAGCAGCCAGAGACAATATGTAAATGAGTTGGCATGACTGGTTTCCAATAAAATGCTGCTTACATATGGAGTGAACAGGATTTAATTTGTGAGTAGTAGTCCATCCCTGTTCTAGATACTGGTATTAGTTCAGAATGAGATATAAAAAGTAGCATTTAAAAATACCTTCTAAAAGCAGTGTGGAAGTTCCTCAGAAAATTAAAAATAGACCTACCCTATGACCCAGCAGTAGCACTGCTAGGAATTTACCCAAGGGATACAGGAGTACTGATGCATAGGGGCACCTATACCCCAATGTTTATAGCAGCACTCTCAACAATAGCCAAATTATGGAAAGAGCCTAAATGTCCATCAACTGATGAACGGATAAAGAAATTGTGGTTTATATACACAATGGAATACTACGTGGCAATGAGAAAGAATGAAATATGGCCTTTTGTAGCAACGTGAATGGAGCTGGAGAGTGTTCTGCTAAGTGAAATAAGCCATACAGAGAAGGACAGATACCATATGTTTTCACTCTTATGTGGATCCTGAGAAACTTAACAGAAACCCATGGGGGAGGGGAAGGAAAAAAAAAAAAAAGAGGTTAGAGTGGGAGAGAGCCAAAGCATAAGAGACTCTTAAAAACAGAACAAACTGAGGGTTGATGGGGGGTGGGAGGGAGGGGAGGATGGGTGGTGGGTATTGAGGAGGGCACCTCTTGGGATGAGCACTGGGTGTTGTATGGAAACCAATTTGACAATAAATTTCATATATTGAAAAAAAAATTAAAAAAAACTGATGTCTTTATAAAAAAAAATAAAAAATAAATAAAAATACCTTCTAAAGCTAAATATAAAAGGTTTGGCTCTCTTACCCCTTAAGAATTATTTATATGCCTAAAAGAAATAACAGAACCCATGTTTTGACAAATTAACAAAATGTTTTGAAGGGATTCTCAAAAGATGTGTACAAAGATGTCTCTAGCAGTCTTATTAATGGCCACAAACAAGAAATAGTGCAGATACTCATCAACAGGGGAATGGATAAACAAATTGTAGTACATTTATACAATGGAATACTACTTGGCAATAAAAAGGAAGGAGCTAATGATACACAAAACCATATGAAAGAATCTCCTAGATCTCTCAACAAACACATCTCTCAACATCCTGCTAAGCCGGGGAAGCCAGATGCACAACCACGTGTGCTGTGTGGCTCCATTTATATGCTTCCAAGACCAGGCATCACCTGTCTCTGGTTTTGGAGGGCAGAGACAGGCGGGGGTGGGTTTGTAACTGACCAGAGGAGGGTGTAGGGCCATTGTGGGCCATGGCAATGTTCTCTGTCCTGTTTAGGATGGTGATTCCACTGGTGTGTGTGGCTGGCAAAACTCTGAGCCAGCCAGTGAGATCTGTGCATTTTCTGTACATAAATTATCCTGCAACAAAAACATTACAACTATTTAGAAGGAGGGAATCCTTGGAATTACTGTATCCCTCTTTTGAATTCTGTCCTTCACATTTAGAACCACACCATGGTTCTCACCGTGGCGAGTGAGAGTCTTTAGCTGTCTGACATCACACTGGAAGTCGCTTTGGGGACAGTGTTGTACATTTGTGACGCCCATCAGGAGACCCACACCCACACTGCCAGCACTGCCCCCTTTCCAGCTGTTTCTGGTCATCCTAGGCACAGGGCTATACAGCTCAGAGGAGCCAAGGGCAGCAAGTCAACCCCAGCATCTCAGGAGCAGGGAGTGGGTTTAAAGGATGGGACTGAATGTGATTGTTCTCTGCTGCCTAGGTAACAAATCTGATGGAAGAGTTTACTGACTGTTGTGGATGGCAGTTTTTAGTGGTGTTTGTATTTATTTCAAAACAAGAGCTTACCTAACTACAAATAAAATAATTTTTGTGTTTTTTTAAAGAAAACCCTCTACTACATAGGAATATTTGATTTGTATAAATCAAATTGAGAATGGTTGCATGCATTATAATCTAATTCCTCAGTTTACCCTAGTTTTCAGAGATCCTTGAATTTTATAACCAGAAAGGACCTGAATGGTTTATTCCCATTTTGTAGATGAGAAAACTCTACCCTCAGGAGGCTGTGTGACTGGCTCATGAGAATCAGCAGTGAAGCCAGAACAAACCTGGGTCCCTCGGTCCCCAGCCCAAGCTTTTCCCACTCAGGTGTTCCTCAATAGGGGTTGGATATACTTAAAATAGTGACTTGGCTGTGAGATAGGCACCCAGCAGTAAAGCATGATACATCTAAGGTATCAGGGCTTACTGCTGCTTAAGGCTAATACAGTGATACAGGGTAGCTGTCATGTTTTCTGGAATATAGTTTGGTGATATGGAATATAATTTTTTAAATGTCTCACTCTTTGACTTGGCAAGTCTGCTTCTAGGAAACTATCCTGAGGGAATGACAGCCCCTTCTATCACCACCACTGACAAAAAACAAACCACTTTTGCATAAATATTTATATTACTGTGTAATATTAAAGTCTATTTTATCTTAATGGTGGAGTAAGTTATAGTATATCTCTACATGTAGCCATTGAAAATGATTCATAGTAACATGGAATATATGTTTATGTTGTTAAGAGAAAAATCGGGATGTTATGGATAGACAGGATAGGTAGATCTTCACTGTATAAAAAAAGTACAAATTTCTATATTGAGCACATATCATGTTTATAAAACACTGATGAATTATCTGAATACTAAATGTCCCAGCTCCACTTACCAAATATGGCAGATGATCACTATATTTCGTGTGCTAATAATAAATTGCTAAAATGGTCATCCCTCTTTCCTTGATCAGGTGGAAGGAACAGAGTATGAAGAACTTACCAGTCTTCATGATTCAGTATATCAGCAGTCAGTTTCTTGGTTTACTTCACTTCAGGATCACATGAAAGAACAAATCTTAAGCCATTTTGGGTTGATGCCAGACAGGGAGTCTGAGCCTCAGGTATATTCTCCTTATTTCTTTTAGAATGCTATTATTATTTCCTGCTATATGTTAAGACACATTATTCTGAAGGAAAATTTGCCCGTGCTGTGCTGTGTACTCCATTGTGATCACTTATGAACGGGTTCATTTGTCAACAGCCCAAAGAATCACCTAATGTAGTAGCATGTGCCTTTTGGAGCAAAACAACCAATGCTTTTTGATTAATAATGTGTGAAGGTCATTTCTTTTCTATCAAAAATCAGTTTATTCTGACTGGCTGTTGGCTTTGGTACTTTTACTTCTCTCACCCACTGTTTAAATCAGCTGTTTCAATCTTATGACTTAGAGAGTAATAATTTGTGTGTATTGGCATGAACAGTCCATATTTTGCACATACTGTTGCCTTGTGCCTAATCAACAGATGTTGAATAAATGCAGAGAAAATCTAACTCCTGTTAAATTAGGAGTCTTCCTTGCCCTCTATATCCAGTCAGGCTTTCTCTGTGTTCCGCCAGCGTGCTTTCAGTGAACTTGGCTCTGCAAGCAGGGCGTGGCTTTGGGCTGGGAAGCGCTTCTAAGTGTACATGAATCCTTTCTTCCTCCTCCGGGTGACAGAGCCAGGCAGGAATGGCTTAGGCCTATGACAGAGTATAAAGTTCCTTCTGTACAAACTCACCTGTCTTGTGGAGAAAGCAGCATCCGGGACCAGCTCTCAGCAGGTTTGGGGAAAGATGAAATGTACTTTGTATTTTTCCCATCCACTGTTACACTCTTTTTCTATCTCTAGCCGACTTCTGTCTTTTACCCCCACCTGAGTTATGTCTTTTCCAAACTCAAGACCAGCCTTTAAGCCAAAAACTGCCTCAGTGTTACTCCTAATCTTCCAATAGAAGCTTCCACATCCTAAGCTAAAGTGACTTCAGAGTCCACCCTCTCTAGTTCCCAGTTGGATTCTGTATTCCTTTAGGGGTAGGATTGGAGGAGAATCCAAGATGGGAAGCCAGGCGGCCTAGATATCTTGGTTCTTAATGCAAGGAATACTGAGAACAACTTTATGACTAGCTTTTGCTTAGATCTCAGTCCAGAAGTGTGTGTTGGGTTATGTGAAATATAAGCTATCAGGTAGCAGAATAATTCTTATCTATTTAATTCATGATGACTCCAATCTATATATAATTGACAATAATTCATATATAGATGTTTTGTATACATGTGCATATTTATCACACAGATATTGTTAAAAGATTTATAATACTCAGACTTGTACACCTACTTTTAGCCTTCCTAATATTGGGCTTTCTATAGTATATTTAAAACTTAAAAAATAATAACACAGAACATTGGAAAGTAGAGGTAAAATTTATGGTCCCCTCTTCTGACTGGTATATACTCATAACAAGAGCTTTGAGAGAACAGAAGCAATTAATTCATGGAATTTCCCTATAAAAGATGCTTCTCTTTGCAGGCTTTACGTTTTGTGAATTCTCCCACATTTAAATTTGTAACAGAAAAGTAAACTTTGTATCTCAAGGGTTGAATGGATGGAAAGTAGATCTAAAATAGAAGGTGGCATTTAATCCTTGCCCATGCCTTGTTGGTGAAACAAAGAGAAGAGACTTGCATTTTAGGTGCTGATTTTCCTTCCCTTTCATGTCCCTTGCAGAGTAACCCTAGTGGTCCTGCGTGGTCCTGGTGGATCCTGGCAGTGCTGCCTCTGGAGCGCAAGGCTCAGCTGGCTATTCTTGGCATGATCTCATTGAAAGAACGTCTGCTCGCCATTCGGCGGATATTAGTCATCATTACGCGTAAGATGAATAGTCGGCAGGAGCTGGTTAATAGCAGGGAGAGAAATAATTGATTTTTTTTCTCTCTGTCAAGGTTTCTGGAAGCCCTTGTACTTTTATGAGGAGCGCTAGACGTGGACAAGTAGCATCCCATTCATCGTGCTTTGTAAAATGCTTGTTGAGGGTTACAAAACGGAACACTTAGCAAACATTGACTCCTGCTCAAATGTTAAAAGTTGGTGCCTGGCGGAACCTGACTGGGTACCAGGTTAGCCTGAAGTTTGCATGGAGCCCACAGTTGGAAACCAACCTAAGAAAATCTCCTTGAAGCAGATGCTTTAATGTGCAGTTCACTGACAGCAGGGAACACCACAGATGGTTGGCAAGTGGTTTAGGTTTTGCGAGAAAGAAGGACTCCCTCCCTGGTAAAGTATCTCACTACACCAGATGGGAACAGCATGCTTTGGTGGCTAGAGAGTAAGAGGGAAACCACATTTTTATCTGGAAGCAGATTTCTCAGAGCACAGGCTAACTGAAAATGCACTTCGGCTTTGTGTGTCGCTGTGAAGTTGTGTGCGAAATTGAGGGATCGAACTGTTGTCCAGTACAGGAGCCAAAATTAGTCCTCACCCAAGAAGTAGTAGCTACCAGATAGAACTATGTTGTGTGTCCCGTAGTAGTTCAGATATCATACATTGCATGTTGTAATCAGATGAACATCAGAATACACGAAGGTGTACCTTGGATATAGAAAAATCTGACAACAGTATAGTTGATTTGAGGATATATATTTATATGCACCCAATAAAGAGTGAGCAAAAGTTCACTAAAACTGTATGTGTATTGGAATGTCAAACATGCAACCAAACTAGTACAAAAACCCCCTTGAAAGCATAAGCCTGTCTCATTCATAAGCCTGAACACTAAACATCCACTCATCCATCCACTCATATATGAGGACATTAACGTCTGCTCTGGAATGGGACTCTATCTCTTCCAGGAAAATATATCAGGACAGTGTGCAAGAAGAGGGGGGGGTGCATATGGCGTGTACATATTCAGCAATCTAAAAATTGTTTTCCATCCTCAACCTAAAAATTGTCTCTGTGTCTTTTGAAAAGAAGTTTTAAGAGTGATCAGACCCAGTGTTATCTATTACAGAACAATACATTACAACTTCGACCTCTAATGCATATTGGTAGTATTAATTGGAATAACCGTGTGAACTAAGATACTGGATCATTAGCACTGGCCTAACCAGCTGGTGCACTGAGTTGGCTTCTTGGGCTGTGCCATGGATGCTCTTAACTAAAAGATGATGAGAACCAGACCGGAGAATAAATCACAGCTTTAAGTTTTGCTTTTTTCATTCAAGGTGTATCATATTTGAGGTTTTTGTTTGTTTGTTTGTTTTTTGTTTTTTTTCCAGGTAATTTATTTTTTTTTCAATAAATGAAATTTGTTGTCAAATTGGTTTCCATACAACACCCAGTGCTCATCCCAAAAGGTGCCCTCCTCAATACCCATCACCCACCCTCCCCTCCCTCCCACCCCCCATCAACCCTCAGTTTGTTCTCAGTTTTATTTAAGAGTCTCTTTGAGTTTTAACAGAATATTTCATGATGTCAGAAGTTGGTTGTTTATCAATCCATCAAACATTTTATTAGAAACTTTATAATTGTATTTTTTTTTAATTTTATGGGTTTTCAATAGCTAATGCTCGGTTTCATTATGGGATTGAGAAAATCCTCTTCTTGTATAACTTAGTCATAAAGAGAAAATGTGAAAGTATTTCCAATCACATGTTTCTGGTACCTCACTTATTGCAAATCTCATATCTTATCTTGAATATGGTTTAAAGGCAATTTGGCCATGTGATTTCTAAAATATTTTATTGATTCATGTGTTAAT
Organism: Acinonyx jubatus; assembly: GCF_027475565.1. Classification (NCBI taxonomy): domain Eukaryota; kingdom Metazoa; phylum Chordata; class Mammalia; order Carnivora; family Felidae; genus Acinonyx; species Acinonyx jubatus. The sequence continues at coordinate 58,400,941 of NC_069388.1, forward strand.
GATAGTATTCAACATTCTTAGGCATTGTATCCTAATCTGATCATCTAAAAGAAAGCAAAACTGTATCTAGTATGCCAGAGGACCTTTCTTAGAAATGGCTCCTAAAAATGGGTATGCATTGACCATTTTCTTTTTTTTGGAGAATCTTTCCTATGTTAAAATCATATCATTGCTGTTTCCTTTTGGGAGTGTGTAAAATAGCCACAGTGTGATCGTAGTGTCTGCAGGAGCCTTCCTGAAGTTAAGTCTCTGTGCTTGGAGTACCAGGGCTTTTCCTGTCCCCATCACATGCTGTGGCTTTCTCACCCTTATGCCTGAAATGTCATAACTGGCACAGATCTCTGATCGGAATCATTAATTATCGCTTCCTGATTCTGTCTGCCTCTTTCTGAATTGTCACCTTGTTCCTAGTGCTCTTATGTAAAAGACTATTCAAACAAGTAATGATGTAGATAAAACAGCCAAAGTTTTGGTTGTTTTTGTCTCTTGACACCCAAGGGAATGGACTGCGACTGCTTCATGCTGTGTCCAGTATCTCACCTCTCTGTCCAGAGCAGGGCAGGACTAAATGGGTATTTCCTGAGCACTTAAATGACAGGAAGTCGGATCAAGGAAAGAATATTTCAAGTCATATTATGAAGGAAGCTTCCTTTCAAAAACTTAAAGAAGGACACCTAAATTCTGGTTTGTTACAAATTTAGCTAATGCAGAATAGCTTTGCCCCTGCCCCTGCCCTCTTTGCTGTCATGGGGATGTTGTTTCTAATATTTCTCAGAAAATAAGCTCTTATTCAGAGTCAGAACATTCAAGTTTAATTTTACTGAAAATGTTCCAGCACTAATGGTCTAGTTAGTTCTGCATCAGAATAAAAGCAGAATCTACTTAGAGTAATAATAACAGTGTGGGGGAGTAATTTTTCTTCTTTAAATATAGTAATTGAAGTACATTCTATACACTTTGTTAGGTATTTTCCATTTCACTCTCCTAAGTGGCTTGACTCATAATTCCATCCCTGCATTCCTATGTCTCTGAAATAGAACTGATATCCTGACAGGCAGTATTCTGAAAGCTTAGATTTTTAGGGTACCACATTCCCTATGTGTCCTCATCTTCAGAATTGAAAGTTAGAATACTTTTTAAAGTTCCAAATTAAAAAAAATTTTAAATTTTAAGGTCTATCCATGGAACCACAATAAGTATTAGCTGATTCATGTGCCAAATTTTGGAGTGTTATCCCATTTTTACAACCACAACAAAGTCTTTCTCTTAAGCATCACCCTCCTTGACCTCCCAAACCAAAAAGCACCAAGACTGTTGAGTAAGTTGTATCTCAACTATTAACATACATTAAGCCTTACCACAGGACGTTTAAATCATCAAGGAACAAAATAGATGGTAGAGTTACCATGAACTATGATATTATCATTTTGTCATAAAATTATTTGAAAATTGGCAGTTCGTACAATCAAAGTACTCCATTGCCTGACCTAGCTGTATCACATAGAAGTCATTATGCTTTTTAAGTTGCTTTTTAAAAGTACTCATCTGTTTCTTCTTTTGTCCTTTTGTGTTTTCTCCCACTTCTTAAATTACTTCGGTAGATACCACTCTTTAAAATTTAAATGCTTTTAACGTGGACGGAACTGGAGAGTGTGATGCTAAGTGAAATAAGCCATACAGAGAAAGACAGATACCGTATGTTTTCACTCTTATGTGGATCCTGAGAAACTTAACAGAAACCCATGGGGGAGGGGAAGGAAAAAAAAAAAGAGGTTAGAGTGGGAGAGAGCCAAAGCATAAGAGACTCTTAAAACCTGAGAACAAACTGAGGGTTCATGGAGGGTGGGAGGGAGGGGACGGGAGGTGATGGGCATTGAAGAGGGCATCTTCAATGAAGATATGAAGAAGAAAGAGCCATTAGGAGGGAAAATAAATGTGGGTGGGTGACTTTTGTTTGTTCAACAGGCATGGGGTTTTATTTTTTTCTAAATACCCTTATGAAACAGGGTAGAGACGCTCCCATCTCCCATTTTCAACCTGGATAGCAGCGGCAGCTTGAAGAAAGAAACTCTTCCTCTGTAGCTCTACCCCTGCTAAAAGACCCTGTTATGATTCTATGTTTCATCAAAACCCGGGAGGCTAGATCTGGATGAGTAGGGTGAGCTGTATCAACCACACATGGGAAAAATTGAACCCTTCATGTTTCCCAGTATCACCTTGTCCCTACTGGCACTGCTTCATTCTGAGCCATTGACTTCTGACTTGTAGCAGAAGGTCTTTCCGCCTTTGCAACTCCTCACCTTAACTTCACCTTAATTTTGGCTTCTTGACTGATAAAAAAATTACCAATATCTGCTGAATCCTGCCAAGTAGCTTTTAGTAGTAGGTCTGCTTTTAGGTGAATATTAGCATATTGACTATTAGAATATTGAAGTAGCATAAACTATTGAGGAAATTAGAGTGCTGCTACCCCAGGTGGACCATTTGGGGGACACTAGTTCTGACTTGTGGCCAAGTCTTAATTTCTAAAGGTGACTGGGTGACAATGCAGACAGGGCCGTGCCACTGAAAGGCAAGGTTGTTGTTACTCATAGTTCCACTAGAAATGAGAGGCATGAACTTAAGGCCACACGGGGAAGCACCAGAGCTAGAAGGCAGAAGCAGGAGTGAAGGCAAAACGTGGGGAGGGCCTTTATTGTGGGAAACACCAGACAGGACAGGGGAAACAGCTTAGGATTGTCTAGTTTGGATGATCATGATTGGCTCTGGGCTATAAGAGTGGGATCTACTTGTCTGGTATTGAGTCCTGGGTGATTAAGGCCAGGACTCTTTTCTCCTAGACTGTAAGAGCCAGACAAAGGAGGTGGCTCCGAATATGGGCTCTGGGTTGTTTAGTTCTCATATGAAAGGCATGCTTCCTTGTGGACCCTTTGCTGTCTCTGACTGGCCAGCCCAGGAGGGTCAATCTCCCCAGCCAGTGAGGCCCTGGAGATGTCAAATGCATGATTTTTAAACGCATGATTAGTACAATTGGTCCTCCAATATTCTGACATCATATTAAGGAAACTTCGGGGTGATGACAATGGAGACATTAAAGAGTAAGGCGTAAGTTACCTTAAACACATAGAAAGCATTTTATTATGAGAATAAAAAGGAGAAGCATAAGGAGTCCTTGAGGCCAGTCTATAACTAAGGTTCCCACTTATAGGCCTTAGTCAAGATCATAGATCTGGAACTCTGGGGGGTCTTCAACACTATCTTGGTGGAATTGTAAAGTGTATAAGAAGTATGAGTGTGATAATATCTCAATGTATTTCTCGAGTTAAGATGGCAGGCCCAGCAGTTATGCTATTGGAGGGTATGATAACTTAGTAAATACATTAACGATTAAGCAGTTATGTGTGTGTAACCAAGGAAAAGGAGTGTTACAATTAGAGACACAGGGCAGGAGAGGTGGTGGAAAGCTGGAGAGGGCAGTAGAAGGCGGCAGTGGAGAGTGAGTAGTCCTCTCCCAGACACTGGAGGGGTTGGCAGAGACAAGGCAGGCTCTTCCTGGGGAAAGTGATAATCACCATTGATTTTTGGAATAGTGTACAGATAGTAAACTCCATCAGATTTCACTTTAGGCAGGGGAGTGTAGGGGTGTGTGTTTTGGCAGAGAGCAAGGAATATACCAGAGTAATGCACTAGACAGGCAGCAAGCTCAGAAACATAATAGAATCCCTGGTATTGAAGGAAGAGAAGTAAAAATGTCCTGGGTTTACTTTGTGACTTAGCAAAGGTAGTCTGTGGGCATAAGTTCTAGTGTCCAGTGTAGAGTTATCTCCAGTGGCAAGCTTGGGGTCTGGGCAGTGAGCTTCCAGGCCAGAGTGATGTCGTATGGGGTTTGGGACTTGGGGTATCCATTTTAAGTAGGTACCCACTCAGGTCGATGTGGGTCTCAATGTTTGCTATGTTTGCTTGAAACAGTGGTTTACTTCAGGTGTTCGCAAACCAATGAAAACGTCCAGATCAACAGTGATAAGACCAACAGTCAGCAGAATGGTGGGCAGCTACACCTGGCAGAGTTTTTGGTTTTGATTTTTGGTTCAGGTTCACTTGGGTCCCTTATCAGCTGCGTAGCTGCCTGACCTATGGGAATGTCCATGATTAATGCGTCCCAAGAAAGCATGTGCCCTCAATCTGGCCGCTAGCCCTTGTTAGATGGGGGAAAGATAGAAACATTTATAAAGGGAGGGGGAAACATTGTTAAAGGGCCTAACATATATAATGAGTTTTTAATATACATGAAGGCAACACATATCCCCCTTTATTTTATTTTGTTTTCTTTTTTTTTATTTTTGAGAATGTGTGTGTGTGTGTGTGTGTGTGTGTGTGTGCGCGCGCATGTGCATGCGCACGTGCGTGAGTAGGGGAGGGGGAAGAGGGAGAGAAAGAGAGAATCTTAACCTCCACACTCAGTGCGGAGCTTGATGCAGGGCTGTGATAAAAATGCTTAAGATCTACTGTCAGCAACTTTTAAGAACACAATACTGTATAATTTAGTCCCTGTGCTGTACATTAGAGCCTCAGAACTTATTCTTCTTATAACTGAAAGTGTGTACCCTTTGACCTACATCCCCCCATTTCCCCCTCTCCTCAGCCCCTAGCAACTCTGCAATTCTATTCTTTATTTCTATGAAATCAGCTTTTTCAAGATCCCATATATAGTGATATCATAAGTATTTATCTTTTTGTGTCTGGTTTATTTTCACTTAGCATAATGTCCTCTGTGTTCATCCTATTTGTGACAAATGCCAAGATTTCCTTCCTTTTAAGACAAAATCATACTCTACTGTATGTATACAAATATGTGTGTGTATGTATCAGATTATCTTTTTCCAGTCATCCCTTGAAAGACATTTAGGTTGTTTCCATATCTTGGCTATTGTGTGAATAAGCTGCAGTGAACCTGGGAATGAAGATATTTCTTCAAAATACTGATTTCTTTCCTTATAGGATTTCATTTTATTTCATAAATGGTTTACAAATATTTGTTTCCCATTCTATAGGTGCATTTCCAAATTATTAATTGCTTTCTTGCTATGCAGAAGTACTTTAGTTTTACGTGGTCCTACTTGTTTGTTTCATTGCCTGGGCTTTGGGCATCTTATCCAAAAAGAAAGCATTGCTAATACCAGTATCAAGGAGCTTTTTTCTAGGAGTTTTACAGTTTCAGCTCTTACATTTAAGTCTTTAATCCATTTTGAATTAATTTTTTTAAAAATTTTTTAAGAGAGAGAGAGAGTGTGTGCACAAGTAAGGGAAGGGCAGAGAGAGAGAAGGAGAGAGAGAATCCCAAGCAGGCTCCACACTGTCAGTGCAGAGCCCAATGTGGGGCTTGAACCCACAAAACATGAGATCATGATCTGAGCTGAAGTCAGGAGTTGGGTGCTTAACTGACAGTCACCCAGGTGCCCCTTTTTTGAAGTGATTTTTATAGGTATAAGATAGCTTTCAATTTCATTATTTTGCATGTAGATATCCAGTTTTTCCAAAACCCATTTTTTGAAGAGCCCATCATTTACTCATTGCGTTTTCTTGGCACCCTTGTCAGGATTAGTGGACCATATCTGCACAGGTTTATTTGGGGGCTGTCTGTTCTGTTCTACTGGTCTGTGTGCCTTTTTAGGCCAGTATGAAACTCTCTTGATTATTATAACTTTGTAATGTAGGTTGAAATCAGGAAGTGTGATGCTCCCAACTTTATTCATCTTTCTCAAGATTGCTTTGGATTTTGGGGTCTTTTGCGGTTCCATATGAATTTTAGGACTTTTTTTTTTCTATTTCTGTAAAAAATACCATTGGAATTTTGATAGGGACCACATTGAACTTGTAGATCACTTTGGATAGTACAGACACTGTAACAGTATCAGTTCTTCCAATCTAGGAACATAGGCTATCTTTCCATTTATCTGTGTCTTCAATTTCTTTCATCAGTGTCTCTTAGTTTTCAGTGTACGGGTCTTTCATCTCCTGGGGTAAACTTATTTCTGTGTATTTTTGATGCAATTATAAATGGGATTTTTAAAAATTTTTCTTTCTGATAGTTTGTTAGTGTATAAAAATGCAACCAATCTTTATATATTGATTTCATATCCTGCAACTTTACTGAATTCATTGATTAGTTCTTACAGTTTTTTGGTGGGATCTTTGGGGTTTTCTATTTATAAGAGATAATTTTTCTTCTTCCTTTCCAGTTTGAATGCCTTTTATTTCTAGGATTTCCAGCACTGTCTTTAATAAAAATGGTGAGTACTTGGCTTCTTTACGACCTTAGAAGAAAGGCTTTTAACTTTTTGCTGTTGAGTGTAATGTTAGCTATGGGCTTATGATTCATAGCCTTTATGACATTGAGAAACATTGATTCTACGCCTAATTTATTGAGAGTTTTTGTCATGAAGTGGTTTTGAATTTTGTCATATACTTTTTCTGCACTATTGAAAAGATCATATACATTTTATCCTTCATTCTGTTAATGTGGGGATCACACTGTTTGATTTGTATATGTTGATTTTTCTTTGCATCCCAGGGATAAATCCATCATGATCATGTTGTATAATCTTTTAAATATGCTCTTGAATTTGGTTTATGAGTATTTAGTTGAGGATTTTGTGAATCTGTCTTCATCATAGATATTGACCTGTAATTTTTTTCTTATAGTGTCCTTGCCTGTTTTTGTGTCATAGTAATGATGGCCTTGTAAAGTAAGCTTGGAAGTGCTCCCTCTTCTTTGATTTTTGAGATGGTTTGAGAAAGATTAGTATTAATTGTTTAAATCATTGGTAGAATTCACGTGTGAGGCCATCTGTTTCTAGGCTTTTCCTTTTAAGAAATTTTCGATTACTGATTCAGTCTCCTTGCTTGTTATTGACACTCATATTTTCTATTACTTCATGATTCTGTCTTGGTAAATTGTATATTTCTTTGAATATATCCATTTCTTCTAAGTCATCTCATTTGTTGACATAAATGTCCAGGGAATTCTCTTAAGAGCCTTTGTGTTTTTGTGGTATCATTTGTAATGTCTCCCATTTTGTTTATCACATACTTGAATCATCTCACTTTTTTCTTAGTCTGGCTGAAGGATTGTCAGTTTTATTTTTTAAAAAAACAATTCTTCATTGATCTTTTCTGTTGTCTTTCTAGTGTCTATTTTATTTACTTTCTGCTCTAATTTTTATTATTTCCTTCCTTTTGCAAACTTGGACTTAGTTCCTCTTTTCCTAGTTCGTTAAAGTTTAAGGTTAGGTTTATTTCTTTGTACACATTTACTAGGCATTAATGTAAACTTCCCTCTTTAGAGCTGCTTTTGCTACATCCCATAAGTTTTGGTATGCTATGTTTCCATTTTCATGTGTCTCTTTTGATTTCTTTTTTGATTCATTGATTGTTCAGAAGTATGTTATTTAACTCCTACATATTTGTGAATATTGTAGCTTTGCTTCTGTTATTGATTTCTAGCTTCATATCATTGTGCTTGGAAAAGATACTTGATAAAATTTCATCTTTTAAATTTATTAAGACTTGTTTTGTGACCTTTATATGATCTATCCTAGAGAATGTTCCATGTGCACATGAGAGGAATGTATATTTTGCTGCTGTTGGGTAGAATATTCAGTATATATCTGTTAGACCCATTTGGTATAAAGTGTAGTTCAAGTCCATTATTTTCTAATTGATTTTCTCTCTGGATGATATCCTTGCTGAAAGTGGGGTTGAAGACGCCTGCTGTTAACTGCTTTGCTGTCTGCTTCTGACTTCAGATCTGTTAATAATTGTTCATTTTATTTAGGTGCCCGATATGTGTTATCTGTATATGTGCAGTTATTATATCCTCTTGATGAATCGATTCCTTTATCTTTTTATAATGATCTTCTTTGTCTCTTGTTACAGCTTTTGACTTAAAGTCTATTTTGTTTGACTTTAAGTATAGCTACCTCTGTTCTCTTTTGGTTTCCATTTGCATGGAATATATTTTTCTGTGTCTTGACTTTTAGCTTATGAGTATGGCTAAAGCTTAATTGAGTCCCAGCATATATTTGGGTCTTATTTTTTTTTAATCCTTAGCCACTTTATGTCATTTAACTGAAGAATTTAAACCATTTACCTTAGAATAATTATTGATAGGCAGTGACTTACTATCACCATTTTGTGAATTGTTTTCTGACTGTTTTGTAGTTCATTTGTTCCTTTTTTCTTCTGTTGTCTGACTATCTAAATTAATGATTTTTGTAGCGATATGCCTTGAGTTTTTTTCTCTTTATCATTGATGTATCTGTTAATAGGTTTTTGCTTTATGATTTCCACGAGGCTTTCATAATGCATTTGTAGTTTCAATAGTCTATTTTAAGCTAATAAAAAGTTAATTTTAATTGCGTAAAAAGTTCTACACATTTATTTGTCCTCTACATTTTATGTTGTTGATGTCACAATTTCCATCTTTTTATATTGTGTATCCATTAACAAAATATTGTAGCTATAGGTATTTTTAACACTTTTGTCTTTTAACGTAGATGCTAGAGTTGAAAGTACTTTGCACACTACCATTACAGTATTAGGGTATTTTGATCTTGCCTGTATGTTTATCTTTACCGGTGGTTTTATATTTTTATATGTTTTCATGTTACTAATTAGCATCCTTTGGTTTTATCCTGAAGAACTTCCTTTGGCATTTCTTGTAAGGCAGGTCCAGTGGTGATGAATTCCCTCAGCTTTTGTGTATCTGGGAAAGTCTTTATCTCTCCTTCCTCAGGGAGGGACAACTTTGCGGGCAAAGCATTCTTGTTTGGCAGGTTTTTTCTTAGAGAACTCTAAATATATCATCTCATTCTCTCCTGGTCTACAAGGTTTCTGCAGAGAAATCTGCTGATAGCCTTATGAGGTTTCCGTGTATGTGATGTGATGAGTCTTTTTTTTTTTTTTTTTTCTCTTTGGCTTTTTTCAAAATTCTCTCTGCCTTTGATTTTTGAGAGTCTCATTATAATGTGTCTCAGTGAAGATCTGTTCAAGTTGAATCTGTTTGAGCTTCATGTGCCTGAATGATCCATATCTCTCCCCCAATTTGGGAAGTTTTCTTCCATTATTTCTTTAAATGGTTTTCTGTCTCTCTTCTTTTTCTGTGACATTCATAATATGGATATTTTTTTGCTTGATGGTGTCCCATAACATAGGTTTTCTTCACTCTTTTTCTTTTTTTGGCCTCTGATTGGATAATATCAATGCTCTGTCTTTAAGTTTGCAGATTCTTTCTTCAGCTTGTTGAGGCTGCTGTTGAAGCTCTCTGTTGCATTTTTTCATTTACTTTATTATATTCTTCACAGTATTATATTCTAGAACTTCTATGTGGTTCTTTTTAATGATTTCTAAATGTTGAACTTTTTGTTTTGTTCATGCATTATTTTTTCTTGAGTTCATTGAGTTGCTTATCTCTGTTTTCTTGAATTTCACTGAGCTTTTTAAAAATAATTATTCTGAATTATTTTTCAGGTAACTCCTAGAGTTCCAATTCTTTGGGGTCAGTTGCTGGAAAGTTAATTGTGTTCCTTTTGTCATGTCATGTCTCCTTGCTTTTTTTGTATTTCTAGTGGGTTTCACATTGATGCCTGAGCATTTGAGGGAGAATTAACCTCCTCTAGGTTTTTCAGACTGGCTATGGTGGGGAATGACTTTCACCTGACTTTCACCTGGTGGGCTGTGAGGGCCCTGGCTTAGTAGGATGCATTTCTTGTTCTGGGGAGGGTACAGTGGCATAGTTTCCATGCAGGTCTGTTAATTTTTTTCAGGTTTTTAAAAAATTGTAATGTTTATTCATTTTTGAGACTGAGAGAGCACAAACAGGGAAGGGGCAGAGAGAAAGAGGGAGACAGAGAACCCAAAGCAGGCTATGTGCTGTCAGTGCAAAACCCGATGTGGGGCTCAAACCTAAGAACTGTGAGATCATGACCTGAGCCGAAGTCAGATGCTCACCTGACTGAGCCACCCAGGCACCCCATACAGGTCTGTTAGATGAGGTCAGTGTTATTGAGGACTGTGGGGATCTTTAGTGGCCAAGACTGTGCAGGGCTTGCTGGTGGCAGTGGCAGCTAGGTCTACTGGAGTCCTTGGTGGTGAAGGTTGCTAGAGTTCTCCTGTTCTCTTTTGTTGCCCATGGAAGGAAGTTCTAGCTGAGAGCATCCCTCCCAGCACCAAGTCAGTACACTGATACTCAGTGGAGCTGTGGTCCAGGTCAGTTGCACATGGAACTACCATGGTGCCTGGGTCTTGAGGCACAGGTGCACCTGCTGCAGCTGTGGCACCCATGTCTGAGGTACTGGCATTTGCAGATCTACAATGAGACCAGGGTTGGGAGCTTGCTGCATGATTTGGGTCCTGGGAGCAGGGGATGCAGTAGTGGCACAGACCCTAGGATGACAGAGTGTAGCAGTGGCCTGGGCCTAGGGGGCAGTGGCCGGCATCCATCAGCACACCCTGGGGGTAGTGTGTCAAAGTTCCAACTCTGAGTCCAGGGGGCAGGAGACAGAGCAACAGCAGTTTGGCCAGTAGTTACGCTGGATCAAGGCTCCAACTGAGGAACCAGGGGGGAACACAGAACTACAGTGGCATGGCCTGATGATGGCAGGGCAGAACTGTGACTTAGGACCTGGGGAAGAGGTGTGGAGCAGCAGCACCTCTGCCCCAGTAATGGTGGGTTGAAGCCCTGACTAGAACCTTGGAGTCAGACACAGAGCTGCAACAGCACAAGCTTGTGATGGCGGGTAAAAACTGTGACTTAGGACCCTGGGGGCAGGTCTCACCACAGGGACCACTCCAGCCTCAGGAAGAAGACCCTGCAGGACTCTGAGCAGCTCTGTTAGCTGGGTTCAGCACTGATAAAGAATGTCAGGGTCCTCAGTAATAAAGGCTGCAAATGTCTACTGCTGGGGGGCCCTGCTCTCCTTTCCCTGTGGGGTGACATCCCTCGAGGGGATCGCTCTTGGTGCTGAGCTGCTCTGGACTGAGTTGGGGTCTTGCATGTAAAATGCTTCCTGCACTTTTGTAAGTGGCCATCCTCAGGTTTTGAGTTCTACAGGGTTGTGGCTGCTGCTTTTTTGTCGTCCAGAGCTGTTTCCACTTGGTGTGGAGTTATTTATTTGTTGCTTTTGCTATTTTTGGCAGGGAGAGAAGAGCACTAGGACTACCTACCCCATCAACCGCCAGATATTTTGGGGGGAAGTTTTTAAAAGTTTGTATGAGGAGTGAGGCAGCCAAAAGGTCCTGAATTAAGAGACATTAAGGCCTGGGGCACAATTGGGGCCATGGAAGGGTCTGTTTGCTAGACTCGACTTTGAAAAGGAAATGTTTGAGGACATCATTATTTTTCAAACTGGTTATCTGGGACCTAACAGGGACATGAAAGGTCTGTTGAACATCTTTTCCAAATGCCCGGCATTGCATATTCTGAGAAGTGACATGTATGTCTTGATTACTATTGAAAATGCCTGCAACCCCAAAGGAGTAAGAAGTGTCCTGGCAAAGGCTTGTGTTGTGGGTCTAGTATGTATATGAGTTTGATTTGTGTTTTAGATAGCTGTGAGGGATAAGATTCCCAGCCATTTTTATCCCAAAAGGGACAACGCTTAGGCAATGGCAACAGTTGTGATATTTGCCAAGGAGAGCATCCAGTGCTAATATGACTGTCTGAAGTTTGGCCATTTGTGCTGACACTTGGGGTCCAATCCTTTTAGAGACATCCTAGCTGAGAGACAGAACGTTTCAGTGTTCCATTGAGCTCCATCATTTTCATGATGGTGGACAAGGTCATTCATGTGGTCCGTGAATTTTACCTCCTGTTCACTCATTTAATCCCAAGGGCTTCTCAGGTAGCCAGGGAGTCTGGGGAGGGTGACCTCCTCCAGCACAGTGGCATCTGGAAAAGGACTAAGGACAGGAGAGACCACCCTCTCTTGTAGCTGAACTGTGTCAGGTTTGGCTCCATCCTATATCAGGGAAGCCTCAGTACCCATGCAGACCTTGTGGGGTGCTACTTCCATGGCCCAGGGGCATCTGGATGCAGAGATATAGCCCAGGGTCTGTGAGAGCCTATGTTTTCAGGAGAGTCTGGTATGTGGTCAGTCATTTGTTGTTTTAATGGTACATAGCATGAGACCGAGAGGCTCAATTTTTGCATCTACAGCCTTTTGGCCACTTACAGCCACATCGGTGGTCCAGAGATGCTGGGAGACCTGAGAAGAGGTTGCCAACATCTCTTGAATGAGGGAGTCTCTGAGGGCAGTGCCTGTTGGTGTTAATTGGATCAGATTTCAGATGTTTTTCCGAGGCAGCCCCATTTAAGGGGGCTGATTTGTAAGTAGCAGCATCCATGAGATTAAGGGCAATTTGTAAATGAGGACTATTACAGAATATTTCAGAGGACTACTTTCAGAACCCCCAAAATACTGAAAGATGTTGGGCTTGTATGTCACTTGGGGAGTGTGTGAGGTGAGTCTCCTTGGAGCAAGGGTGGTATTACTGTGATGTCATGCCTGTGCTCCTGGAGAAGATGGGTGCAGCAAAGATCTTGTCTGAAAAGCTGCTGAGGTACCCCACAGAGAGCTGGAGAAGATGGGTCCATCCCTTTGAGGTGAAGGCAAAGTGTGCCTGAGAGACTGTTGAAGTAGGTGCTGAGCAGAGTGTACTAGCCAAATCTGTAAGAGCAAAATATTCACCAGTTACTGATTGAATAGAATTAGTAATTTTAAGAATATTGGATATTGGTTATGGGGGCCCTAACGCAATAGGACCATAGCAACAAGGCTGCAGTAATCCACCATGAGGGACCCTTTATGTTCCCTGGGTTTAAGAACAGGCACATTTGAGCTATAAAAATGGAGAGGCATTTGGGATAATCACCCCTTTGTGAATTAGGTTTTATGGAATACATCTTAATTTTTTTTATGTTTGTTTATTTTTTAGAGAGAGTGAGCAGGGGAGGGGCAGAGAGAGAGGGAGACAGAGGATCCCAAGCTGACTCTGCGCTGACAGCAATGAGCCACATGTGGGGCTCAAACTCATGAACCATGAGACCATCACCTAAGCCAAAGTCGGACACTAAACTGACTGAGCCACCCAGCAGCCAGCCCCTAGAATAAATGTAATAAATTTATATCTTGAAAGGCCTTCTTCACTTACATTGGGCCAGATAAACTATTTTAATGGGGGGAGGGGGATCATGGAGTCCCATTTTTATCGATCTAATTTGTAAGTGACAAAGACTTACTGTAACTTAATTTATTATTCATTATGTTAGAGTGTCTATACTCAACATGGGGTATTTTAAGGGAATTGGTACCATCACTATAGGAGATTGAGACAAGGCTACACTTACAGTGGACCTATGTTTTTTTCTATTTTCTATGTGGTTACTTTATTTCAGATTATAGGAGGTACAATGTCTAAACTTAGTAGAATCCTCAGCTATAACTATAATTTGAGCCCCAGTATTCAGTCTAAAAGTTTTGTTAATTGGTGCATTTTAGCAAAATGTTTGAGGTAACGTAGAACCTAGGTTGTAGAGGCACAAAAACCAATGAAAACTTTTTAAAAAATCTTTTGGCTATATAAATCTTTTAGTAAATAAATTTTATTATATATTTGCTGCATATATAATTATTCTACATAATTTGTTATATAAAATGTTGTATCCTGGGGCGCCTGGGTGGCTCAGTCGGTTAAGCATCCGACTTCGGCTCAGGTCATGATCTCGCGGTCCGTGAGTTTGAGCCCTGCGTCAGGCTCTGTGCTGACAGCTCAGAGCCTGGAGCCTGTTTCAGATTCTGTGTCTCCCTCTCTCTCTGACCCTCCCCCGTTCATGCTCTGTCTCTCTCTGTCTCAAAAATAAATAAACGTTAAAAAAAAAATTTTTTTAAAAATGTTGTATCCAAGAGAGCAGTGGTGGCAGCATCCTGAGTGTGTGAGCATGTAGTTTGTTTGTCTTTTTAAAGTTTATTTATTTACTTAGAGAGAGAGTGGGAGAGGAGCAGAGAGAGAGGGAAAGATAGAATCCCAAGCAGGCTCCACGCTACCAGTGCAGAGCCTGATGTGGGGCTTGAACCCAAGAACCATGAGATCTTGACCTGAGCCAAAACCGAGAGTCAGAGGCTTAAGTGACTGAACCACCCAGGCACCCCCCCTCCCCCCCAGGCACGTAGTTTTAAGGAGGAAGCTTGAAGCACAACCTTGAGCTACCAGTCTCCACGGAAGGGATTTCCTATATCACTCTGGGTCTCGGGACAAATTGCAATAGCAGAAAGGCAAGTGACAACAGAGAGATCTGCCATTGAAGCAACTTTCTAAGCCTTTTGGGGGCCATGGTTTCCATGAGGAGGGCGCTCAGCACTGTGTTACCAGTGGATCCTGATAGCATACTTGAGACTAACACCCAGACTTCTGCCAGAGACACTTTCTAAAAGGGAGACAATCTGGAGGAAGTTGGCATCAGTGTGATGGCAGCAGTTCACTGAATGAGGAGGGAGGTGACTCAGTCATGCAGCCCCCACTGACGTGAGCTTTGCTGGCCCAGTCAGTCAGGCTTACATCCCAACACAGTCTGTTGGAGAAAATTACTCCTCACTCCTTGTTGCAAAAAGCCTCTGCCTTGTATGTTGGCCAGTTATCCTAGTCACTGAGGGGTCATCAGTCCAGAAATGAAGCATATCAGGGTAGAGAATCACATGTGACCCACGGATCCAATTATTTATCCCAGAAGGTGTCCACTAGGGAACGTGGATTACCATCAGCCTAGGCTACAGAACCTAAAGTAAATGAGGACCATGGATATGCACGCCTTTGAGGTCCTCCTGCAAGTTAGGCTGGAGCACCGTGTCAGCCTATGGCAGCTGCAGCATAAGTGGTAGCTGCCAGAGTCCAGGTGTGTCAGCATGGGGCTATCCTTTCATAGGCAGTGTGGGCCACTTAGTGGAATCTGTTCAGTAAGTGAAGAGCAATTAAGAGGCATGCCCCTCTGTCAAAACCAGTCACCCTTCTGCACTGTTAAAATATACCCATGGGACTCTAATTTATGGAGGTGACTGAGGAGCCGACATGGAGAAGCTAATGCCATGCCACAAAAGCCTGCAAGGGGGCACACCAGAGCTAGTCAGGAGGCAGGAACAGGCTTGCTGGGAAAATATGGGGGAGAAGAGAAGTGTGAGTGTTTTTGCAAGAAAGGCCAGGCAGGGCAGAGGAACAGTTGAGGATTGGCTAGTTTGGATAAGGTCAGCTGGCTCTGGGCTATAGGGCGGATTGATCTCTAGTTGTGTGGTGCTGACCCTGGGTGATTAGGACAGAGGAATATTGCCTCCTGGAGGGTAAGAGCTAGGTAGAGGAAGTGGCTCAGAATTTGGCTCTGGATTGGTTTTCCTATGAAAGGTGTGTTCCCTGGTGGGCCTTTTGCTGTCTCTAAGAATTGGCCAGTCCGTGAGGAGCAGGCTCTCCACAGTCAGGGAGTCCACCAAGTTGCCAAAATGTCACAAAATATTTTTAAAGCATGCTCATTCTAGCATTTCTGGCTTCAGCTTCAGTAAGAGACATGAAACTCTCCAGTGAGTAGGTATTTCTCTTCAGAGGGGCCTGGGCCTGCAGGCACAGACCTTTGTGCAGAGCTCAGCAGCAGAACCACTGTCATAGTCGTGCAGCAAAGGAACAGGTCTGCGGAGTGGAGAGGCTCCTCAGCATGAGCCAGTGTCCAGGTTAAGAGCTCGAACCTAGGTAACAGCAGACTACACAGAGCACGTCTGCCTAAGTCATGAAGCTGAGTTGGCATATGTGGCCCTTAAGGACACAAATGGCATTTGCAACATGGAATATCTCTAACCTTTTATTTTTAGGGATCACTTGAAGCATTGCATTGGGACTTTTGTTACCGTAGTCTTTTAACTTGAATGGCTTGGTCAAGTTTTGGATGCTAACAGTTGGATCAGTGACTGGCTTATCTTGCTTCTCAAACTACTCACTCCCCATTCCCCCTCCCCCCTAACCTATACACACAATTTTCCACTGAACTCTGGAAAAAAAAACAAACTGTGGATAGGTTGGGCAGCTCTATTTGTATATTGTTCTGTGCTAGTAGAGAGTGGTGTCATTAGCATTTTTTATATCTGTGAAATGATTTTACCAGTTTAAAATTTGATGTGTATTTTTTTCCTTTTAATTAGAAACACAGGTTTGAACCAATAAGTCAATGTAGATAAACTTATAAGTTATGCTTTCACCTGTTCAGAAATAGGCAATGTGTTCTCACATTCATGTAATGTATGTTATTCTTCTTGCCTTTTATTTTTTAAGTTCAAGTCAGGGTTAAAGCTGGAGCAACGATACTTGGCATTTCCTGTTGCTTGAGTGAGACCAGTCTTAAATGTTGCAATATTTACTTTATGTATTCTTGTACTGTTCATTTTCATTCCTTGGAATTTGATATCTGAGATGTGATACTTGGAGTAAATAAAACTTACGGTGTTGTAAATGATCTTTAATAAATAATTGCACCCAAGTGATAGGGTACAGTGACCAGAAGTTAGATCAGCTCAATGTGTAGCATATCATATTCGTTTCCTGTGGCTGCTCCAACCAATCACCACAAACTCAGTGGCCTAAAACAACAGAAATTTATTCTCTCACAGTTTTGGATGGAGGTTAGAAGTCCCAAATCAGGGCACCAGCAGGATCACACTTTCTCCAAAGGCCCCCAGAAAGAATCCTTCCCTGGCTCTTCTAGTTCATGGTGGTCTAGCCAGCAGGCCTTGGCTTGTGGCACCTAACTGCATGTCTGTCTTGGCCATCACATGGCCTTCCTCCCTATGTGTGTCCATGTCTCACCTTTCTTCTATAAGAACACCAGTCATTGGATTTAGGGCCCACCCTAATCCAGCATGATCTTAACTTGATTACATTTGCAAAGACCCTGTCCCAAAGAACACTATTCAACCCAGTGCAGATGTGAAACTATTCCAGCTTAATTTGGTAATAGAAAAATAAGAGAAGAGACTGTAAATGGCTTTGTGTTAGAAACAAAAGTTACCTTTTTATTAATTTGATTTTTTAATTTACATCTAAATTAGCATACAGTGCAACAATGATTTCAGGAGTAGATTCCTTATTGCCCCTTACCCATTTAGCCCATCCCCCCTCCCACCCCTCCCAGTACCCCTCTGTTTGTTCTCCATATCAAAGAGTCTCTTATGAAAAATTACTTTTTAAGAACAGTTCTATCCAAGTCATAGAGATTTTATAGGAACTGAGTGGGGGTAGGTCTTCATCAAAAAAAGAATATAAAATTTCAAATACAGAGCTAGGTTATGAAACTGTATATTTATTTAGAATATTAAAAGGAGTAAGTTAAAAAATTTTAAAGCTGGCATACCACACTTACTGCAAAATACTAGAAACTATTTTCATTAAACTTCTGACACCTTTATGATACATTCCTTCCTTCCTTTTTTTTTTTTTTTTTGGTTGCATTTACTTTGATCACCTCTTCCTATGACAATTTTGTATTAGTTTCCCAAGAGAGGATGATATTTAAATTCTTCCTCTCATGTGGTTGTTGAAAAAGTTTTATGATTTGGAAGTTTCTTTTAATTTTCACAAGTTGTTGGTTATGTGATTTAAATTATTAGGATTGTTGACAAATTATGGAAAACCTAAAGTGATATTCCTTTGTATATCAGCTATAAGATACATTTTTAAAGGTATCTCATGTAGTGCCTAATCTCAAATCCTTTAGTACTATCCAACAAAATTTTCTGGGATCATGGAAATATTTATTTGTGTTGTCCATTATGGTAGCTACTAGCCATAGATAGCTTTTGAACACTTAGTGTGGTTAATGTGGCTGAGAAACTGAATTTTTTATTTAATTCAGTTTTAACCTTGGATTTTTGTCCATATATCTGTCCACTCCCAGCCCTGTGGCCCACCTCAGTGCCCTCTTCTGGGCCTCCCTTCAGGCCTGGTGACTGTGTTATCAAACTGGGACCCAAGCCAGTAAATTTGGTGAAACTAATTAAGAACATGGAGGTATGAAAAAAATTGTCTACCTCACTTACCTATGTGCTCACAATGACTATTGAATCAGCGTGTTTAAAAAAGAAAAGACATAGCGTTCTGGGAAAATGTTCTTTTAATGTTCTTGAGACTTGAAAGATCTTTTTCCTTCTTTCAGCATGAAGTCAGATGTATCAGTCAGGACAGACTACATGGTGCCACAATAACAAACATTCCCCAATCTCATTGTCTTCAAATGGCAAAGATTTATTTTTCATATATGTGACCTATTCAAAGAAGTAGCTTAGAGATGATGTACATCTCCTTCATATAAGGGATAACACCTTGTACTCCTCAAGACCTACGCCCACCTACCCTCCTGGTCACTAAGTCTATAATAGGATTAAATCATAGTGAACCCACCCAGGGATATTCTGAGCCTGATAAAGGGGTTGGGGAGAGTACTATATCCCAAAGAACAGCAAAACCTAGCCCATATGTACCAGCAGAAGGCAGGAGACTGTGTGGGATGGGATTGTGGGGTGTTCCATCAAAGTAATTGGAATATAACTTGCTTAAAAGAAACCTGACCAATTTGGGAGCAATCTCCTAAGATTCAGGATTTATTTAACACACTAGTAAGGACCCCAGGAGATGGGAGAGTGCCCTAGTGAAAGGAGTCCCAGCAGCCCTAAAATCCAACCCAGAGCTGATGATAGGAAAGGGCATTGCAGAACCCAGCCCATTGATGGCAACTGGGATTATGGACTTACAAAGGAATAGAAGCCACATGACAACATGGAATTGCCAGATGAACAGTTACTATAATGTGCACCAATGCCTTAGGTGTGGAGGGAGGTGTGCTGTTGACCCATAGATAGAATACTAAGGTGGATATTAAAATAAGGTATCCCTGGGGCAAAATAAGTGGACAGCCAACAAGAGAGCTACCCAGTCTGTACTAACAAAAGAAATCAAGAGGTGAAGAAGAGTTACTCCAGTAACAATTCACCTTCCTTTGCCTGCCTTCCATATCTGAGTCAATTTCAGGCCCAGAACCTGTTGAAGGAAGAGGATAACCAGCTTCCCAAGAGGGAAGGGAACTATAGCACCATGGTAAGTTTCCCTGATCCTTCTCCAAAGACACCTTCAACCATTCATTCAGCTAACAACATACCAGGGAAGCAGATTACTTCACATTTCAAGGACCCCTGAACACAGGATCCAAGTCCATATCATTATCCAGGTACATGAAGCACCATCATGGCACTCTTACTAGAGTGGAGCATATGAGGACCAAGTAATAAATGCAGTCCCAGCCAGAATCCAAGTCACTATGTGTCAGTTGGTTCACAGACCCCCCTGGTGGTCATTTCCCTGGTGACTGAATGTATAAACAGAATAGACCTACGTTAGTGTCCTTGGCCTGAGAGGTAAGAGCTATCCTAGTGGGGAGGGGCAAGTAGAAGCCTCTGAAACTATTCTCCCTCTTCCTCAGCCAAGATAGTAAATTAAAACAATATCCTGTCCCAGTGGGATGGCAGAAATTTTTGTCACAGTTAAATATCTAAAGGATGCAGAGATAGTGATCCCATCATTTCTCCACTTACTAATCTAGCCCCTGAAAAACCCTGTTCCGGGCGCCTGGGTGGCTGAATTGGTTAAGCAACTGACTCCTGATTTCAGCTCAGGTAATGATCTCAAGGTTGTGGGATCAAGCCACGCCCAGTGTGGAGCCTACTTAGGATTCCCTTCCTCTCCCTCTGCCCCTCCCCTGCTCGCATTCTCTCTCTCTGTCTCTCTATCTCAAAAAGAAAACAAACAAACAAACTCCTGGTGGATTTTGGCAAGTGAGGGCAGACTTCTCTAAATTCAACTGAGTACTGGCCCTGATTGTAGTCAGCCATACCAGATGATCGATCTTTGCTAAGACATATAACTTAGGCCGCGGCAAACGGTGTGCAGATACTAATTTAGCAAATGCATTTCCTATCAGAAAAGAGGCACTTTGCGTTTACATGCAACAAATAATGTACACATTTACAGTCTTTCCTCTGGACTAATGTTGATCCTTTTGCCCTCTGTCATGTCATAGTCTAAAGAGATCTGGACCATCTGGGAGTTCTGCAGAACATCACATTAATCCACTGCATCACTGATCTGATTCTAATCAAACCAGACAAGCATGAAGTGGCTAGCACATGGAAGGCCCAGGTAAAACATATACATTCCAGAAGATGGGAGATAAACCCTAAAAAAACACAGGGCTTGTGTTTCAAGAGGGTCCAGTTATGAGAGGCATACAAGACATCCCACGCAAAGTAAAGGACACATTATTGCACCTCCTATAGTGAAGAAAACAGTGCAGCATCTTGAAAGCCTCTTGAGATTTTGGAGGTACCATGTTACATGTTTGGGGGTGCTGATGCAGCTCTAACCCATATGCAAGCTGAAACAAGAGCTGCCGACTTCCGGTGGGGCCCAGAATGCAGAGGAAGGCCTGGCTGTGGTGGAAGGATCCCTGACATTTAGACCATATAACCTGGCACATGTATCATTGGCGGGCAAGGAGCCAGGCAGAATTTATGGCAAACCACAATAAGGCAGTCGCAGCACATGCACATCTTTGGCCTCAGGAGAGCAGGTGTACGCCATTTCCAGGAGAAAATGATACAGCTTTTAAAAACACTCCCGGTATGCTAGTGGGGCCCTGGCAGAGACAGAACCCTTGACCATGGGGCGTAAAGTGGCCCTGCAGCCACAAGTGCCCATACGATGAGCTGGGTTCTGACCCAAGCCATAAGGTAGGGTGGGCTGGCAAGAATCCATTTTAAGACGGAAGTGGTATATCTACAGTCACATGCAAACAAGAGCAGAGGGTGCAGCACATGACACAGCCTGTGGCCGAAACCCCCTCCCCCCCCTTGATCCCCCAGTCTTGCCCCAGTGCGGCTGGGCAGCTCCTACTTATGTCTGTTTGGGAATTCTGTATGACCAGATGAAGGATGAAGAAAAAGTCCAACCTTTGTCCATGGTCAGGTGGGCTTGATATGGATATGGAAGCCGAAAAAAGGTGACAGGTGTCTACAGCTCCTTCAAGGGTGGTCTTACATGAGTAGGGAGGGGAAAACCTCCCAATGGGCAGAACTTTGAGCAGAGCACCTGGCTGTCCATTTGGAGTAGAAAGAAAAGGAGGAGGAAATTAGAATATATGTGGACTCATGGGCAGTGACAAGTGGCTTGTCTGGCTGCAGGATCCCGGAAGGAAGATGATGGGCAGATGTGGGACAGGAGGGATGGCGTATGGGAATGGTAGGCAGAGTGTGAGGAGACTCGTGTCACGTGTTGGTGATAACTGGAGACCCTTCACTAGAGAAGAGGCACTGAGCAATCAGGGGGACGAGATGATTCAGCCAGACTCTGTCACTGATCATCCCTGTGCTGACACGGTGGTGACAGGATGAAGGCTATGAATGGGCCCAGCAGCATGGGCTTCCGCTTATCAAAGGCGATGTAGCCACTGCTACCACCAAATGTCTAATCTGCCGTTAACAGAGACACACACCAAGTCTCTGACACGGCCTAGTCCTTCAGGAGACTTGGTAGCACACTGACTTGCATTGGACCCCCTCCAGCCTGAAAAGGGCCAGTAACTCATTCTGACAGCAATAGACCCTCCAGGTATCAATTTACCTTTCCTGACAACAGGGCCTCTGTCAGAAGCACTCTGACATGCTCATGGAGTGTTTTATTTGCATCAGAGGCAAATATTACTGTCACACATCACACAAGCTCAAGAGATCCTCTTCCTGGCTAAAGGGCAAGAACGGGCCTGTGGCCCTGGACTCCTGTCGTAGACTGAACCCCCCTGATGGCAAGAAGGAGTGGCCTGTTACAGGAATAGTGCCACCTTGGGGGCACTGCCGTACAAGAATGGGATGCCAGCCTCCATGATGCGGACACATGTTGGAGCTGGCACATTTACGTGGTGCTATGTCCCCAGTAGGAAGAAGACACAGATCTGAGAGCTTAGGGCTGGTTCTTGTAACCCTCAGTGACCCACCTGGATGGAGCACCTGTACTTCCCAAAGCCTCGTTTCCCAGCTCTGCAGGTTGAGAGGTCTTGGTTCCCAAAGGCAGATTTCTGCCTGAGAACACCCTCAGACTCACTGGGTTACAAGCTGCAGTTTTCACCTGGACACATCCAAGCAGCCAGCAAGCAGGAAGAGTGTCCCCATCCTGATGGGGGGTAGTTGACTCTGATCAGGAGGAGGAGGCAGGGCTGTTGCACCCTGGGGAAGAGAGGAATGTGTGAAACCCAGGTGACCCACGTGGGTGCCTCCTAGAACTCCCTTGCTCAGTTTTGATGGAAAATGAACACGTGCAGCACCCTGGCCTAAGATGGGTGTGTAGACCAGGGTGCACACTTCTCAGAGAGGAGGCTCTGAGTCAGTTAAGGCACTGAGACCAGCAGAGGTGCAAGCTGAGGCGAGGGAGTCTGCAATGGATGGTGTGGGAAGGAGATAGCGCTCATCAGTTACGGCCGTGAGACCAGCAACAGACGTGGGAGCTATAGAGCACCCTACCTGTCTTGTTTTGTTTCCTCCAGGAAGAGGCCAACCGGTATCTTGAAGGAGCTGCTTCCCAAACCGAGTATGAAGAAATGTCTGAGAGGCACAAGGAGTGGGATGTAGTGAGCATATGGTGTCCTGCCCAGACCCCTTCCAGTGGAGGGCTGGTTGCTCAAGCGGCTGGGTACACAGCCTTCAGCCCCCTGCCCCTTCTGGAACGGTCTCCAGTGCAGAGCTTCCAGGTAGCTCACATCCCATGACTGACCAATGTGAGAGTACGAAGGCCTGGCCCTCTCTGCCAAACTTGGACATCTCAGAAGGGTCATTCCCGTTCCAGAGCTTTCCAGGGCTGGCGAAAGGAGGGTCAGCCCAGGCCACTGTTGGGCTTGTGCTGCCATTTGGCTTCTCTCTCTGTCCACTTCTGCCTCCTTCCTTTCCCTTCCATAGGTGCTGATTCCAGGTGCATTCCTTAATAAACACTGCATGCCAAACTCCGTCTCAGTTGGGTTTCTCAGAACCCAACCTGCAACATCACATCAGGGAAACCTACAGGCTGCAGAATGTGTTAACAACCATAACCTGTGTCTGGTGACCAAATCAGAAGTACGGGGTTGTTAGCAACCAGGGACAGACCAGGGGCACAAGGCAAGGATTGGATGGACTTCTTTTGGCCAACAATAATTCCAAATCCAGAATGCTGCCTGAGCCATGCAGGAAAACCTTACTTAGTTAGGTTCCCATGCTCCTCATTACTTGCAGCCTAAGAGCCCAGTGCCCGGCTAAGTGCCCACAGGCTGACTGTTGAGGCCCCGTGGAGTAGGCAAAATAATATCTCCCTGAAGATGCCCATTTCAAGACCTGTGAACATGATAACTTACAGGCAAAAGGGACTCTGTGGATTGGAATGAATTAAGCATTTTGAGATGAGATTATCCTGGATTATCTGGGTGGGTCCAATGTAATCACGAAGGTCCTTAAGAGTGAATGAGGGAGATAGGAAAGTCAGGCAGAGATGGGATGGCAGAAGCAGAGGTCAGAGCAATGCAGGTGCTGGCTTTGAAAATGGAAGAGAGTCATGAGCCACAGAATGTAGAACCTGGCAAGGGCAAAGCCGGAGACTGAAAAAACAGATTTCCCCCCTAGGTGCTCCAGAAGGAAGGCAGGCCTGGACACCTTGATTTGGGCCCAGTGAGACCTGTGTTAGACTTCTGACCACCAGAACTGAAAGAGAACTAATTTGTGGTGATCTGTGCCAGCCCCCAGGGAAACGCATGCATTCCAGAATGGCTGTCTTTCCAGGACCTGACCCATCTCTTAGGCCCTCTCTTGGCAGGATGGGTGAGACAGCTCTGTTGAAAGAAAAAGAGACCTCTTACTCCTTGGCTCTTCAAACCTAAGACTGCCATGGAGATGCACAGCCCGGCACTTGTAAGAGGTCAGTATTCCGTATGAAACCTCGGAAGCTGACTTCGGAACAAAGTGATGGGCCGTGTTTCAGAAGGAAGGGGGAAAAACCCAGGGGCTTGGACAGGAAACAGGTAGCAGATTTCTTCCTCTTGAGGTAACAGTGTCACCGACTCCTCCCAGACAGACCATAAGCTGTAGGTCAGCTGCTAAGTGCATGGGCTTCCCCGGGACAGACGGCCACCCCATGGGCAGCAGCAGGGGAGAGCAAGTCAGTGCTGTGTTCCAGATCCCTTTTCCTGTGGTTCCTTGCCACTTCAAGACTCTTTCAGAAATTCATTTTTGAGAAAAGTGCTTATTTCCGTTAGAAGCCTGAGAAGCAGAGCCTAGCAATTAGCATAAACACAGCCCTAAAATAAATAGCTGACCTTTAAAAGCTCAGCTCATGGGGTGCCTGGGTGGCTCAGTCGGTTAAGTGTCTGACTTCAGCTCAGGTCATGATCTCGCGGCCCATGAGTTCAAGCCCCGCGGTGCGCTCTGTGCTGACAGCTCAGAGCCTGGAGCCTGCTTTGAATTCCGTGTCTCCCTCTCTTTCTGCTCCTCTCCCACTCACACTCTGTTTCTCTCTCAAAAATAAATAAACATTAAAAAAAAAAAAAAACTCAGCTCACAACTGAGGTCACCAGATTGCTGCTGGGGAATGTAATTTTCCTGGTGTTTTGTTTACTGGAAGAGTACAACCAATGTGGCTGGAGCCAGGGCCTTGGAGCTAGAGAAAGGGAAGGGGTACTTAGGTTTGGGGATACTTAGTTTGTACCCAGAGCTGATTCTATGGTGCTTTCTTCCTGCCATCCACCTCCACACGGGGCAGGGCCCCTGACCCGCCCCAGCTGCTGTTTACAGGCTCTGAGAGGCCCAGAGGCCCTAGGTTCCTGTTGCAGTTGAAATCAACACATGAATAAAGCCACATAAAAAAAGCAAACTGTAGCACCCGAATGAGTTATGATGTTACTGGACCATTCTTCAACATGTGGCGTTTTGAGCCGGTTTCTGTGCATGTTACTGCTGCGAGAGCCGCTGAGCCCATAGCAGGTGAGCAAGCAAAGCACAGCCGATGGATGTCTCAACCAGAGTCAGCACAAGGTGCATCAGCAAAGCCAAGAAGGAGCTCAGGACAAGTCATCTCCTGGGCGTCTGCCCAGATGAATGACCAACCCAGGGCCAGTGGTGTCTAGGCCCCCATATCCCACTGTGGGGAGGAGAGCCTTAGGCTGGGCAGAAAGAGAGCCCCCTCAGCCTGAAGCTCTGCTGAAACCACTTGAGCATCCTGAGTGTTCCACCCTCGGGCATTGCCACACCCAGTCAGTGGGAAGAGAAGGACCCTAAGTCCCCATGTAGCCAAATGTGCCCCTCCTTGAGCTCCCCTGGATGTGGGGGCACTTTAGCCCATGGAAACGTGGAACCGTTGGCACTAGGCAGCCACCAGTTCACTGTAGAGCATCACTGACAACTAGCCTGGGGTCACTGGTGCGTTGTGATGTCTGTTTAGTGGATTGTGTCCATCACTTCCAAGTCATGAACCAGAATAGAATAAAAAACTGCAGAATGCATTGAACACAGTAAGAACATGTTGGGCTACAGTCCTGAGTATCTATGGTATGGTGTGGCTTGTAATGTAAAATGTATCTCTTAATGGCAGAGGGGGGCCACAACTCAAAATTTAAAATCCTGTGGAGCCCAACACCACTCTTGAACCCAAAGTAGTGGAGTGAAATGCTGTGGTCACAGGCTGATTCAGGCCTTCGGGATCCCTGCCTCTGGCCTGACCTCAGTTTCAGCAAGATCACTTCATCGGATTAACATTGGTCCCTGCTCTTAACAGACAGCCAGAGAGCATGTCTCCAAAGGGCAAAGCATAGGCTATGCTGTGCAGGCAGCTTCTAGGAGATTGAGAATAGCTTCCGTGGAACGAGCACCTGGCATACAGGTGGCACTCAATAAATGGACAGCAGGAGAGGGAGGTTGCTCAAGAGTCTTCACAGTGCCAGGCCTGGAGGAGGAGGAGAGGGGCAAGGGTGTGCATATGGGGGGCCCACACATTTCATCACACGATATGTCCTCCTAGATACTCAGCCCATATTTCCTTTCCCAGGACCCACTTTTCTTCTTCCTCCCAGTCCTGAAATGGGGACTCTGACCCCAGCACCATGCATGCTGTGCTCTTCTTCTAGAAGAGGGGACTGAGGGCCCCACAGCCTGTCTGACCAGGGAGGAGCTGCAACTCTCACCCCTCCATACTCAAGGAGAGTGAAGGCCCTGGTATCCTGTAGGCCGATGTACCCTAACCCAGCACTGTGGACACTCTCTGTGGCCCAGAAGGGCAGTTAGCACTGCCTGGCACCTGGCAAACAACCAAGTCACCAGTCACTGAGCCAAACCCAGCAGCCCCATGGACCTGCAAAGAGCCAGACCCATTTGTTGGTCCAGATCCCAGAAATGGAACACTGGGGTCCCTCAGACCCATGTTTAAGACTGCACAGGTGTCACTTGCCCCAGAGCCCACTCTCCCTGGTGGATCGCCCTAATGCCACTGGGCCTGGAGAGAATTGTCACAGGCCTAGGGGATGGGGAGTGCAGGGACTGGCCCAAGGCATCTGTGCCGCCATCTTGAGCGAGCACAATTCCTAGCCCAAGGATGCTCCTGGAAGAAGTGAGTGAATCTCGTTTTTAGAGGCACACCCTGTAGTCTAACAAAATCCAATTTATTGTCTGGGAGGACACTCAGGATGAGCCATGGCACACTGCTCAGTGAGAAGGAGGCCAGAAGACTCTCTTGGAAGACGCAGGCTGCCCCTGCAGGGTGTGAGGAGGTCCTGGGGGAAATGTGTCAGTGGTGTGCTGGCTGCTGTTTCTGGGGCAGGAGTAGGAGATGTGCATTAGGATTAGCTCAGAGTAGGGTGCCCTCCCAAGCAACATTGGTTCTGTGTTTGGATGTCCCTAGTAAAGGAGAAGAGGAGCAAAGCGAGTGTGGGGAGTCAGGGGTTAGAAGGCACTGGTCGCTCAAAGAGGTGGTCATTGAGGCATTTTTCTGCTGTGGCTTACCTTGGGAAAAATTCTATTTTCTGGGAACAGTGCAGCTGGCTCTCTGAGTTTGCTCCTCCCTGCCTGGCTAACACTGGGGCTGCTCTTTTCTCATTATAGTCTAAGCTGATTTTACAACTTCAGTTGTGATAGATTTTTACACTTTCACCAGAGAAGGTATTGAGAAATATACTGAACAAGTATTCATGCTGAGCATAGCTCCCTAGAGCACAGGAAGTTTCCTTATATTTATAAATGTGCCTCTCAAAACAAGGAGGCACCCTATGTGCTATGTGCTATGTGCTATGTGCTAGGTTTCATGTGGTTAGATACAACAAATACCTATGGAATGAATGCTTGCATGAAAGAATGAATGAGTTACATGTTTTAAATAACACTTTGAGGATTTTTATGTGCTACATGCTTTATGTATATTAACTCATTTATTCCAACGTTATGAAAATCTCACGGGGTGATCTGTATCCCCATTCTGCAGATGAGAAACTGAGGCTTTGAGAGATTAAAGCACTTGCGCAAGGTCACAGTAAGTGCGCAGTTGGGACCTGAAGATAGACAAGACGGGTCTAACTTCCAAACCCATAGGCTGAGCTAATGGGGCTCAAGAATGATACTATTCCCTTAGCAACCTGCCAGCCTCATTTGTCTATTGTATTTCTCTTTGTATGCTCTGGGCTGCTCTATGGCAAGAACCTCGTCCTAACTCATTTCTCCACTATCTTGCACAGAGCTCAGCTTTAGGCTTTCACAGACATTTGGTGAATCAATGAATAAAAGAAGAAAGGGAGGGACAGAGAGAAGAGAGAGAGAAAAGAGCAGGGAGGAAAAGGAGGAAGGGAATGAGGGAGGAAGCAGCCATTTTTGGTGAACATCTCTTCCAAAGGACAAGAGATGTTTTGCGCCATCTTCTGGACATGCTCCAGTACTGCAGGGGCTTGAGGCACCGTATGTGAGCAGGGATTCCCATCAGGACTTCAGCCTGTGCCTGATGGTTTTCCAAAGAACTCCACCAAAATAATAAGTCTTAAATGAGATCCCATGATAAATGGCTTTAAGACAACAAAGTACAAACGCCATTGCCCAGGCAATTGATGGTGGAGCCCAGTGCTTCCAGAGGCCCAGCTGTCAATATTTCTGTTCTTTATCAGAACAGATAAACCTTCCCTCAGGTTCTGGGTTAAGGGAGTAAGTTTTTAAAAGGGGAAATTCAGGGGCACCTGGGTGGCGAGTTGAGTGTCCAACTCTGGGTTTTGGCTCAGGTCATGATCTCACGTTTTGTGGGATCGAGTCCCAAATTGAACTTTGTTGAACATTTGAGCCTGCATGGAATTATCTCTCTCTCTCTCTCTCTCTCTCTCTCTTTCTTCTTCTTCTTCTTCTTCTTCTTCTTCTTCTTCTTCTTCTCCTCCTCCTTCTCCTTCTTTTCCTCCCCTCCTCCTCTTCCTCCTCCTTCTTCCTTTTCTTCTTCTTCTTCCTCTTCTTCTTCTTCTTCTTCTTCTTCTTCTCCTCCTTCTCCTTCTTTTCCTCCCCTCCTCCTCTTCCTCCTCCTTCTTCCTTTTCTTCTTCTTCTTCCTCTTCTTCTTCTTCTTCTTCTTCTTCTTCTTCTTCTTCTTCTCCTTCTTCTCCTCCTCCTCCTCCTCTTCCTCCTCCTTCTTCCTTTTCTTCTTCTTCTTCTTCTTCTTCTTCTTCTTCTTCTTCTTCTTCTTCCCTCCCCTGCTCATGCATGCTATTTCTCCCTCAAAATAAATAAAATAAACTTAAAAAAATAAATAAAGGGAATAAATAAATACATGAGAAATTCAGGGTAGGAGATTACATACATATTAATGAAAAGAGCAGGGAAACTTATGACTACTCATGAGTAAAGATGGAGGACGCCATTGAGCAAACGTATATGTAACATACGTCCCATGTTCACTTGGGGTGTAGACTTAACACCAGAAAGAGTCAGAATTCAGCCCCTGACATCAGGAGGTTCTCTTAGGAGAAGGAGAGGGACTATGAGCATGCTCCAAGAACTAGTATAAACTGGATGTGGTCTGGAGCTCCTTATCTTTTTCGTTTAATTTTTTTGTATTTATTTATTTTTGAGAAACAGAGTGAGACAAAGCCTGAGTGGGGGAGGGGCAGAGAGAGAAGGAGACACAGAATCTGAAGCAGGCTCCAGGCTCTGAACAAGCTGTCAGCACACAGCCTGCTGTGGGACTCAAACCCACAAACTGTGAGATCATGACCTGAGCCGAAGTTGGACGCTCAACCGACTGAGCCACCCAGGTGCCCCTTGGGCTCCTTGTCTTGAGTAAGGAATGCAGGGCCTTGCTTGTTCCTAGGCTGGAACCATATCAATTGACTTTGAGTCCAGGCTTCTGCAGAGACAGCTAGTGGATTTGTTAGTGGGGTCTGGAAAGACACAGTAGCTGATTAGGGGGAAACCGTTCTCTGAAAGACAAGCTTTCAACTTTCTGCTACCTTCAATCTCATTAACCCAATGGGCACAGTTTTCAGACCATGGAATTTGGAGTAAGATCTAGGTTCAGATTTTTCTCCATCACTCATGGGCTGTAGTGCTGGTTACAACCTTATGAGGCTTCATTTTTCTCACCTGTGAAGTAGAAAAACAGACTCTGGCAGGTTATTATGAGGATAAATGAGACAGTGCATATAAACATAGTAGGTGCTGAAGAACTAGTGGCCATTATAATCACCACTAGTTACAGAGGAGGCTTCTAGTTGTCTATATTTTCATTCTCTCGCTTCCTTCTTAGCAATGTGCCCAGCTTACAAAACTGCAATTCCAAGCCTCTTTTTATAGGTAGGGATGGCCAATAAGAAATGAGGTAAGGTATTGGAAAATAGGAAAAGCTATTTAAAAGGAAGCTTACCTCTCTGGCAAATTAGCTTTTGCTCTTGCTCTTTCTTTCTTTTTTCTGCCTGGAACTCAGAATTGTTGGGTGGGTCTCTAGCAACCATATTGTGCTCATGATATAACCTTGTAGCTAGGCTTTATTCTTCAGAGCTGATGAAGCAGAGGGCAGAGGAGTTGGGGTCTCAGATGACATTTTGGAGCCAGGAAAGGAGCCCTGGGCCACCTACCTCTGAGGGACTTTAGTTAATATTGATGCAGACAGGCTGGGTCTGAAGACCCAAAGGCGGGTCCTGCAGGACCAGCCAAGAGGGTCCTTGGCTTCAAGCAGGATAGAAATCAAATGTGAACTGGAGAAAGCAAAAGCAGAATTTACCGAATAGCGACCGATTATAGCAGATGGAATGTCTGGGAGACTCAGAAAGGAAAGGAGAATGAGTTTCCTGGTCACTTGGGGTTAGGGGATTCTATTGAAATGAGGTCCAGGATACCTGTTCCTTCAGGAATCCAGGGTGGGGTCCAATCAAAGGTGAGTGACAGGTGAATAATAGGTGTTATTTCGTAAATGACCAAAGGTAGGGGTACAGATGCCAGTGTCAGCTGAGGGTGGTTCCAAGCTAATGTCCTGGAATGTGTTTGGGATCTTCTTAGATGTTATCAGGTGTTTGGGAGTCTAGGACAAAACTCAGAAAATGATTGACTTTCTTGCTTCCCCCTTGAAGTGTTGGTTTATTCACATGCAAAATATAGACCTTGAGTAAATGGGGCCTGGAAGAAAAACAGCACAGTCAGAGTCTTTCTAAAAATGGAGTCCTTTTCAGTTTCCCTATCTCAATATGAAAGAAAATGACCCCTACCTAGTTTAAGCCATCAGGACTTGACAGTTTAGTGGCAGTCATATGCAAATCCTTGCTGGGTGGCTTTAAGGAGAGATTTCTAACACTTCTGGCCTTTACTTTTATTTATAAAATAAAGAGTGGCTTAGATCAGTCCCATGGACCTTCCCAGCTCTTGCATGACAGGCCCCCATTTCTACTTTCTGAGTCTGGAGTTTACACCACAGGAGAATTTCCCTGGTGCAGTAGCTTAGTCTGGGATGGGCTGGTGGGGGGGGCAGGGGTGTCACAGAGGAAGAAGCCAGGGAGAGGGGTGCATAAAGGGCAGAAATGGACCTTAAGGTTAGCTGTCCCAATCACCATAGCACAACATTGCTGTCTCTCAAATGCTGCCTCAAGGGGACTCCCTCATCCCACTTCCTGAGCTGGAGGGTTCCTGTTGTCAGCATGCTGGAAGGATATTTGTCCCGGAAAGTTCAACATGCCTCTTCCCAGTCAAAGCTGCTTCTTTCACCTGCCTCCTCAGTGGAATGAAAGCAAAACTTCTAACAAAAGACATCAATCTGCTGATCTTTTTTTTTAATGATGAACTAGCAGCAAGTGGCTGCTCTGGGAAATGGCCACGTGGGGTCACTGCACACTCAGGAATGAAGGGACACCAGCTGGGTTCCTGTCAGGCAGTTGGGATTTGTGAAAGGAGCTGCCTGTGGAAGGGATAAAGATGCTCCTCTTCTGCAAAGCTGATCTGACCAGGACACCATCGAGTCCCTCCCTAAAGTCAGGAGGGAAGAGTCTTAGTTTAGAAGACAGGCTTCTGGAACATTACTGTTATTATTGTTTTCACTGTTATAGGATTTTGGAATGCCTACCTAATCTTTTTTTGACTCACAGCTGATGAAAGTTATCAATCTTTTCTCTAAAAAGGTCAAATACCTACTATAATAAAATCAAGGCCAAAGCCTTTGACTCAAAGGGTCCTGCTGGTAAGTGACAGTCCAGTTTTGTGCTGGGTGGATGGTTTTGTGTAAAAGAACATGTGGTTGTAAAGCAATTGCTTTACATGGGTTTGAATCCCATGCTGGCTGGGTGACCTTGGTTGAGGTGCTTCAGTTCCCGGAGTCTTGATTTTTTTATTTGTAAAGTGGGAAACCTATTATCTACCTTGATTTAGAGTTAATGTGCAAAGAGCACCAGTCAGTGCCAGGTACATGGTGAGCAATAAACATGACCATGTTGCTCCCAGGGTAGGGAGAACAGGAAGAAGACAGGCCTAGGGGAGAGGAGGGTGGGCGCAGACATAAGTTCGGATGTGTTTGCACTATTCTGGGAGAGGGAGGTGGAGAAGCAGGAGACAGGGAGCTCAGGAGAGCTGGGGCTCTTGTCTGAGATGGTGCAGAGGTGGGGCCATCCCCACATAACTGAAGTCACAGCAAGTGGGATGGACCAGCCGTTCTCAAACTTGAACAAGCTCAGAAGCATCTGGAGGGCTGTTAAAACACAGGTTGTTGAGACAGGTGGCCCCAAATGCTGTGCAATTTGTAATCGGGTCTTTCAGGGCCCATAACACAAGGCCTGGACTGGCCACTTTCTGGTGGTTGGTCAAAAGCCAAAGTGAGCTGGACAATTTCTGGTCAGTTTGTAATTGTGCCTTAGGTACTGTCCAGCAAGGCACCCCTGACCCCACACCATCATCTTATTCCTTTATTTTTGCCTCCAAGACATTTCATTTGACCAAAGGGTTCCCTGGCTTTAAAACATTTGAAAGCATTGTTGTCTTGTCTAAAGCATTGTTCTCTAAGTCCATTGCCCAATCAGCAACACCAGCATTGCCTGCAACCTGCCAGACATGCAAAATCTTGGGCTCCACCCCCACCTATGTATCAGAAACTGAGGTGGGAACCAGCAAGCTGGGGCTTAACAAGCCCTGCAGGTGATGCTGATGAAACTAAAACCTGAGAAGCAAGGATGTAAAGGAAGTGTGGGCCCTGTGCCCATGCTCCAGCCACCCTGCTGGCAGTGTGCTTCCAGTGTCATTCTCCTTAGTAGCTCGTCCCTCTTTGGCACCCCCCCTCCACCGCCCCTAAGCAGACTCCAGGCCCTGCTCTTCCATCCCTGCAACAATTTCCACCTGCAACAATGCACGCTTCCTTAAGGGTCCAAAGTAAGATCCACAGGGTTAGATGTGGATGCTGGCAATTTTGTGGCCTTCGGACACCCTTCATTCAGATGGCTAATGATAATGGCCACTGTTGGTGGTGCAAGTAATAACAGCAGTGATGATAACAATGACAACAAAAACGGCCACGGCGGCTGACATTAGTGGGCACTTTCCAGATGCCAGCCACAGTTCTGTACTAACTCACTCTCCTCACAATGAACCACGAGGCTCTCAGGACTGTTATCCTATTGTAAGGAGGAGGGAAGGTAGGCTCAGAGAAGTGTTCTGGACTGCATTCACACATCTGGTAAGTGGGGAGCAGTGGCAGCTCAGCTAAGGTAAACCCTGCCCCACCCTGAGGCTCCCCCACGCCCCCCAACCCAAGTTTCTGCCCACTAGGCTGCATGGAAGTCTCTGACCAGCCAGTATTAAGAGGACAACTCATTTGGACTGATCAGGTCTACACCTCTTAAATTATCCAGGTACTCCTGGACATCCTCCCCAAATTCTAAGATTGAGGAAGGAGACTGCGGGTTCTGAATTTCTCCGCCATTTTGGGAGGTGGTAGACATGGCAAATCCAAGCACGGGCTTGAGTGTTTCACTTATAGGAGGCACCCTCAGGACAGCTTCTTAGCCTCCCGGTGCCTCAGTTTTCCCCTGTAAAATGGGGATGAGAATAGTGCCTGGGGCGTGGCCATGTGAAGCCAGGGCCCCAACACCCTCCATTAGCTAGATTGAGAGAGTCTTGCCAGACACGCCCCTGGGGACAGGTAGGTCTGACCAGGTACAGGTGCTGGTGAGTATCTCAAGAGTTCTGGATGAATACATATTGAGCACAGTCTGATGGGGCTTACAAGTGCTATGTTTTTCCTAAACATAGCAGAGAGTATGTCTACTCGAGATAAATGATACAGCAGTTGGTGCAAACCATGGCTCTGTAAATGCAGTAAAAATATGTCCCATGACTACCAAGTGTTCCTGTGACTTTTCCAAATGCTAGGAGGGTGTTTACTGCAGAATAAATAAATAAGAAAAAATAGAGACAATGACACATGCATGGAAAAGAGAAAAAAGAGGGATAAAAAAGAAAAATAGAAAATATATTATAAATAAAACATAATAAATATTGTACAATATAGTCATATATAATTATATATTATGTATAATATATGTAATTATATTATATTAGTTACATATAATTATATATTAATACACACACATACTTTCAAAGGAAAAATAGCCCTTTATTCTATTTTAGAAAATCCTTAGTACATTTTGGTATTGAAAATGTCCTTTCTTGGGATGCCTGGATGGCTCAGTTGGTTAAGCATACGACGTCAGCTCAAGTCATGATCTCACAGTTTTTGAGTCCAAACCCTGAATGGAGCCCCTCATCAGCCTCTTCATTATTAGTGCTTGGGATTCTCTCTCTCTGCCCCTCCCCCATGCCCTTTTTCTCTCTTTTTTGCTCTATCTCAAAAAAATAAGTAAAAACTTTTAAAACAGTCATTACTCTTATGAAGTGTTGCTGACAATTGATGGTAGTTTTCTCTTTTAACATCTTTAGTTGGTGAAATAAAAAGTTAGCAACCCGAGAACAACCTCCCGAGATATTTCTGAGCCTTGACCAGTCTGAAATCTCTGAGTGCCTGCCCCAGCACACTCTTCCTCCTTCCAAATTGTCTCCCACAGTCCCTGTGCCCACTGACCAGGGTCTGAGCTGCTCCTGCACCAGCTACTGCAAGGGGTCTGCCAGACCCCAGCAAAGACGCTGCCCTGATCTGAGGGCTGGGGACCCTGTTTGGGCCCCGCTGGAGCTCCACAGTCAGTGTGACCACCTGAACATTTCAGTTCCATCACACCACCCATCCTCCTCCAGAAGGAGCTCAGGGTTGGGAACAGGGAGGTGAATCATTTTCAGTATCCTCTGCATAAAATTCAGCCCCAAGCACACATGTCACATCTGCCTCATGGCACTTGCCACCTCCTCACTAGATTGAGTGCAAGGTCCTAGGTGAGGTTCCTAAGCCAGGCCCACACATTGCTGAGATGGGCTTCTGTCCGGGCCACATTTTGCTCCCTGAGAGTGTTCAACACAGGGTCTGGGGTTACAATCAACTGTGCCTGACCCCCAGAGCTTCGACTGGAGGACATAAATACAGGCCTTAAGAGCCATTCTGGGAACAAAGCACTGATTTTGTTATAGTTACCACGCTGGAGTGCAGGATACTGCCTTCTCCTGTGCCCCTCTGAATCTGTCTCTTTCATCCCCAAACCCCAGAGAGGTGTTTCACCACAACAATGTGGGGTGCTAACAATCAGAAGCACCCCGGTGCCAGAGAAAGACCATGGCAGGCAGCAAGAGAGAGGGGGTTGGTTCCATACGTGCATTAAAGCCATCGCATTTGCCAGCTCTGTTTCCTGGACCACACTGCCACATGGATGGAAGGACCGCTGAGAGGGACATGCCAGTTCTTCTCCTCTGCAGGGAAAACTGGCCTTGGGTCCCTGAAGGCATAATGAGCATGGATCCAAGAGTAGGAGATGGGAAGGGAACTGGGTTCTCACTGGTGGGTAGGACCCAGTGGATGTCAAATTCTCACCATTCCGCGGTGTGAGGGAGGATGAGAGATTCCTTCCTCTCTGAGCCATGAGAAAAGAGCGTAGCATCCCCCATACCCTGTGTGCAGTAGGTACTCAATAAATACATACGGGACCTATGACTGCTCATCTACCCAAGGTCACTCCTTTGGTTCCCCCTGCCACCAACCCCAGGGTTGTAACCCCATGGTTACTAAGGACTCTGCTTCCTCCTGCTCTGAAAAGGTGCCTATTTTTAGCTTCAGTCCTCCCATGCATCAGTGCTATTGAATCATTTCAAACACTCAGCTAGGACGAGTTCAGGTTAGAGAGCAGGGAGATGAGCCAGGCTCAGCATCCTGGGCATAAATGCAGGGTTTGGAAGAACCTGGGACCCAGGAGGTGCAGGAGTGTAAGGAATGCCTGCGCCCTCCACAGGAAGCAATTCCAGTCCTCCTGGGTATTTGACCCACATGTGGGTATTCAATCCAGGCAAAAGCAGGTTTGGGACACATTTTCACAAGCTGATGAAATTCTACCTTCAAAAGTGCCTGGATCCAAAAGCTAAAATGCAATGAAAGAAATAAGCCACGAAGTCACAGGAAGTGATTTTGAGTTTAATCAGAATCTCCCCCTTCCCCTGAGGGACCTACCCGGGCATACCCCTCATTCTTTCTTTGCTCCCAATTTCTCACCTCCTCTGGTCACAGTCCCAGCTGCACTTAAAACTAACAGTGGTGGCACTTAGGTGCCTGGGATGGTCCTGAGCACTCTACATGTGTTACCTCCGGCCCTTGTAACCACTGTCCCCACTGTATGGAAGGGGACACTGGCACAGAGGGGCCAAATGGCCTGCTCAGGACTGTGCAGCTAAGAACGTGAGCCCCTTCAACAGCCTCTTCCTTTTCTCACCTCTTCCCTGGCAGAGGGAAGCCCGTGCGTGAGGAGTTGTGAGGATCAATTTTATGTGTCAACTTGGCTGGGCCATGGTGCCCAGATATTTAGTCAAATATTATTTTGGGTGAGTCTGTGAGGGTGTTTTGGTTAAGATTAGTGTTTGAATCGGTAGACTTTGAGTCTACCTCCATAATGTGAGTAGGCCTCATCCAGTCAGTGGCAGGTCTGAATAGAAGGAAAGACTGACCTTCAGATAAAAGAGAATTCCTCCAACCTGCTAGCCTTTGAAACAAGCTCTTCATGGTTCTACACAGCTTCCGGCTTTTGGACTTGAACAGGGACATTGGGTCTGCAGATTTGGGAACTGCCAGCTTCTATAATTGCATGAGCCAATTCCTTATAATAAATCCTTTTCTCTTTCTATTTATACACATCCTATTGGTTCTGTTTCTCTGGAGAACCCTAATACAGGAGCCTTTCCTAAATTCTATGCTTTTTGCAGCCCGAGGGCACATAGCACAGCCCCAAGCCCATGGTGGGGGCAACAAAGGCATTTTGAACTAGAGGCCCCTGTCCGGCAGATTCTCATCCCTGAGAGGGGCATTCGCTTTCTCTGTCCCATGGAGGACTGTTGGAAGAGGTGTAGGGAGAGGTGGACAGTGTGGAAGGGTGAGCAGGGTCAGGACTGCAGAACTGTGAGGGCCCACGTGAAAGCAAAGGGGATGTCAGCACGCGGCCCCCGAGCAGCCCAAAGGTTCAATGCCACCCCTCATCACTGTCAGCCAAAGCAGGGTCATGTGGGGTGGGACGCAGGGGAGGCATCCTACCTCAGTGTCCCAAAGCTGAGTCTTAGACACATCAGGCTCGGTGCAACATCCTTTCCTTATCATTTATCCAGAAAACAACTTACTAACGCAGAAGACAATTAAGCACCTCCCTTGTTGAGGACGGTGCTGTGTAGTGGGAACAGCAAGATGAACAAAGCACAGGTCTGCCCTCAAGGAAGATGCACATATAACAGCTATGAATAGTAGTATTTCTATAGTATTAATATTACTCTTAATGCCCTCACATGGTGATTAGTATGCCAGGCACTGCTTTCAGTATTATAGTAGTTACATGTATCATATTAATTCTTTTAAGCTTCCCAACAGCCCAGGGAAGAAGCTATAACTACTCCCCCTCTTTTACATATGAGGAAACTAGAGCACAGAGAGGTTAAGTGACAGGCTCAAGGTCACACAGCTATTTAGTGGCAGAGCTGGGGTTCATACTCAAGTAGTCTGGTTCTATTTGTTGATAGAAAATTATAATGTAGTACCAGCCTAATGTATGCACCAGGCACAGCACGCACCAGGCACTCTGCTTGAGTGGGCACTGAGGGTTTCACCCAAGGGGAGAAGCCTGGCAGGGAGGGCCCTGAGGCAAGGGCCAGAGTTTTCCACAGATGGTACAGAGGGACAGAGCCCTGATTCCAAGCAGAAGTGAGAAATGTTGCATCAAAGAGAGGCCCCCCTCCCTAGCAGGAAGAAAACTGGGAGGCGTACAGATAGCTGAGTTGTAGGAGGGAAAGATATTCATGGCCTATTGGACCCAGAGGGGGCTACCTGTTCAGAGCTGAGAAGACATCACCAGGAGCCATGCCGTGAGACATGGCCTGTGTTTCCTGGGGCAGAAGGGAATGGAGAAGGGGACAAGCATGTCGCAATTCTGCCCCACACTCCTCTTTGGGTCTGATGTCAGTGGGCATCTGAGTTGGGGGGGATTCAATGAGAAGCTAAGGTGGGGGGGATGTCAGTACGCATCTGAGGGGTGAGGTGCTGTAGGAGCCATTCAGTCAGCCAGGAAGGAGCCATTTGGCCCTGATGATGATTTAAAAAAAAAAAAAGACTGACCTTTGTTTGAGTTTTATTATTGTTTTTAATTTTTCTACAGACAACACATCCCTTATTGCCCACACCAGGCAGCCACTCCCACCACCCTGGGTAGGAAACCTTTGGAATATCTTGGTGGTAGAAGCGAAGTGTTTGGTTTAGTTGCTGTGATTTTAGTTATTTTTTTTTTAAGTCTGGATTCCCTTGGAATATATAGGTAAATATTCCCTTAAAACAACTGAAGTATAATCTTAGCCACATATGCAACTCATATGGGTAATCTAGTAGTCCTATTTTAAAAAATGAAAAGAAACAGCTGAGATATAAACGTTAACAATCTATTTTATTTAATCTAGTCTGTTAATTAAAAATGTAATCCATATAAAATTATTAATGAGCTATTTTACTTTTTTTTTCTTTCTTTGAAATCCATTGTGGGTTTTGAACTCAGCACCTGTCTCAGTCCAGATGCCACCCTTCACGTGCTCAACAGCCATAGGTGTGGAGTGGTTCCCCAATGGGACAGCACAGCCTGAGAGCCTTGACCCGTTGAGAAAATCAATCTACAGAGAGGTGGCCACTCAGAACGTGTTAGTTGCTTGGTGGTGCTTTGTTTGCTTTATTTATTTATTTATTTATTTATTTATTTATTTATTTAATGTTTATTTGTTTTTGAGAGAGAGACAGAGCGAAGTAGGGGAGGGGCAGAGAGAGAGAAAGAAGGAGACACAGAACTCAAAGCAGGCTCCAGGTGCTGAGCTGCCAGCACAGCTGACAGCTGTGAGCACAGTTCACAGGCTGGAATTCGTGAACTTCGAGATCATGACCTGAGTTGAAGTCCGGCACTTAATCCACTGAGCCAACCAGGCGCCCCTGCTTTTAATTTTCTTAATAGGACTGTTCCCCAGGCAGCATGCAGGTGTCATTTAGCTCTAAATATTAACTACACATGGCCATCTGTCCCGGGCGGAGGGGAGGGCAAATTCTCCAGATTTCTACAGCACAAGGGGGAAGCGGGCCCTGGGAAGGCGGAGAGGAGATGCCGAGGGAAGAAGTGCTTCGCCCACTGGCTCCTCCGCACCTGTTAATCACAAGGCGTGATTCTGCTTGCAACCAAGCGGTCGGAAGAGGAAGGCAGAGACAAGGGTCAGGGGTCAAGGTGGGGCGCCCGCTGCTGGGCTGCTCACCAGAGACTCTGCTTTTGTTTCTACCCTGGCACGGTTCATTTGAAAGCGTACACTGCTTGGTTTTGGTAAAAGAACCGGTCTGAAGGTCGGCCCGGAAGTC
This sequence comes from Acinonyx jubatus, assembly GCF_027475565.1. NCBI lineage: Eukaryota > Metazoa > Chordata > Mammalia > Carnivora > Felidae > Acinonyx > Acinonyx jubatus. The sequence continues at coordinate 58,440,572 of NC_069388.1, forward strand.
GGCCCCGGGGATCTGAGGTCCCCAGGATCTGAGGTTCCACAGGAAAGGGCTGCGTGTCCCTAGGATGGTGACGGGGCCACCGCCAGGTCATGACAGTATGTGCGTGACCTCAGCGCTTCTCCGTGGCCAGCACAAGAAGAAAGCTTTGTTTATGGCTACAACACAGACCTGACCACATGGGGCGCCCAGACCACGGCCTCCAAGCCTCACCTCGTGGGGAGCGAGGGCTCAGCCTGTGCCCGGCCAGACCACCCCTCTGACGACATGCTGTTTTCCGAAGAGACAGTGCAGGGTCATCCGTGATGCTTCCTCCCTGGAGTCCTCTGCCATGGAAAGGGAGGATCAGAGTGAGTTCCCGTGATCATTTCCCTGGCTGTGGTGGGCCCCCCCACAAACCCTGACTTTGGCTGGGAATCTCCTTGCAAAACATGAACGGGGTGTAAGAGCTGAGTGGGAGCCCGGGGAGCCTGCACGCACACCTCACCTGGAGGGCCCAGCAAGCTTGCCCTCACCACATGGCCACTGTGGGCAGATGAGTGAAGCCTGAGCTTCGGCTCAGCCCACCTCAGCCCATTTCCCCTCCTCTTCCCTTCCTCATTCTGTCCCTACTCCCCCTTCCCCCTTCCCCTTCCCCCTCCCCCTTCCCCCTCCCCCTTCCCCCTCCCCTCCCCCTCCCCCCTTCCCCCTCCCCCTCCCCCCTTCCCCCTCCCCCCTTCCCCCTCCTCCCTTCCCCCTCCTCCCTCCCTGCCTGCCCTGGCTATGAGGACGAACCTGCAGGGCAGCCCCGAAGAGCGAAGAGCGAGCCGCTGTAAACTGTCTGCCACCCTGCACCCGGGAGAGGGCCTTGTATTCTTCAGTGAGAACCCTTAAGAGAGGCAGGTAAGGTTCAAATTATCATACAATCAAATAATCATGGAGAATCCACTCTTCTGTGTTTGGTTTCTGATGGGGTTTGGGGGCAATGGGTGTTCAGAGCTGACCGCCAAGAAAGAATTCTTGAAGACATCTTTGGTGCAAAAAGGTGATTTTATTAAAGCATGGGGACAGGACCCCTGGGCAGAAAGAGCTGCACTAGGGTTGTGAAGAGTGACTCCTTATATACTATGGGGCTGGGGGAGGTAAAATCAAAAGGGAAGTTTCCAAGGTGATTTTCATATGCTAAAGAAGACTCACGGATTACAGGAGACCTAGCTATTGTCAAGTTAAGGCTGTTTTTCCCTCTAGCAAAGCATTAACTTAAGACAGTAAGGTGTTCCTGGAGAAATGTTTTACTCTGCCTGCCTCAAGTATTTGTCAATGGGCTGCAGGTTATAAGAAAATTTAATTTTATCTGTCATTTCCTTCTTGTCTTTGTTCCCCCACATCATTATGAAGGGGGTGGTGATGTTGGGGCTCCAGGAAACTGAGTCTATAGGTTTCTAGAAATTTCTAGGCTATTGTTAAGATTGCCTTTTTCTTGTAATTTACTAAGATATTAGTAAACCCCATGGAGACCCTATCAGTTTAACCATTTGTTTTCTGTCCTTTCCTTTGTACTTGGGCAGCCAGGAGTGCCTGAGGAATGTCACACATATCCCACCTGGGGGGTGGGAGTGGTAATGCTAGCTTATGCTTGGCCCTCAGCTTGCCTGAGGTCCCTCATCCCTTTCTATCATCACTACACTATCTGTGAGATTCCTCCTTGAGGTCCTTGTACCAGGGGTTCATTTCTATTCAGTTGGTCCATAATATTCCATTGTATGAATAGACATACACATTGAGGAATACACTTACAAGCAGTGAACTTTATGTACTTTGCTGTATGTCCATTTTTCATCAATTTACAAAGTCTAAAAAGGCACATGAGGAACATGAACTATGAACAAAGCCTGGCAATTGCACATGGCTGAAATAATGTCTCACTCATTTGAATTTTAGCAGCAAACATCTCTACATGTCTGTGTAACCTACTGGTTTCACTTCCTGTTAGAATTCTGTACTGTGAGATCCTAAAGGGCAGAAGACTTAGAAGGTTAGCACCAGTGGTGTGCCGGTAAATGATCAATTATGGACTCTTCAAAAAAAGTGTACATAAATATATACAAATAAGTTGACCACACAGTTTACTGACATAAAGGAGATATATATATATATATATATATATATATATATATATATATATATTATAAAACAAAATAATATTCTTTATTGTAAATTATATATAGCCAGTTGATTTTCACAGATTTAAAATTTTGTTTTCTTGAACCCTGTATCCTCAGCCATCCTGTGGTTACATTTCTACCATGAGTTGACAAATGAAGTTGCTCTGCTACCTCCCATGATGTTTGTTTTTATTTTCTGTTTCTGTCTTCATCTTACATTTTGGAAACTTAACAGATTACTCCGCATTTTAGTATTTTAAGAGTCAGAATCCAGAAAAGAATTTTACATTTACAGTGAAATTTATACCCCTTGAAGATTAAAATAAATTTTTCTATTAGTGATGTTAGTCCTTTAAGTTTGGAAATGACATAAATATTAAGGTAGATACTTATTTTTCAGTTTATATGTATAACTTCTGTGTGATTTGCTATTTCTTGCAAAATCTACTAGTCTTTACAGTTCAATCGCCAGTAGTGTAACAAAATCAGACTACAAATAAATGCTTGACGCTGTTTGATTTGGCAGAGAAGTCACTCATGTCATTGTAAATGAGTGTACTGTCAGCATAAATGTTGGTTGATATTTTTGTTTATATTAATAAGATGAAAGTGAAACAACAAAGATGTATATTGGAACTTTACTCATTTGTCAATGATGTGAGCAACTTCTTTGCTAAATTGGATACTAGTTTTCAAATACTAGAAGAACAGATTTGCAATTGTAGTAGCTATAGGCACAACACACTTTTAAATTTAATCTTCATTATTAACTTTTCTCCACCACTTTGTCAAGTCTAGACAATCATCAGAATGATAAACCAAGCCCCTGTTTGCAGTATTTGCCAATTTCCTCAGTGTAAATGCTCCCACCACGGTCGGTTTCAAGTTACTGACATGTCACAAAGAAGTGACACCTAAGTTCAGTTTTGGAGAATAAGCATGGGTGGTCGACTGGATGGACAAAGGAGGGGGTGCATCCCAGGCATGAGAAAATGCATGGGGCACAGACGGAGCATGAAAGGCTGTGTCCAGCGCATAGAAGGTCTTGTCTACCCACCAGAATTGATAGTAACTGAGAGCTAATATGTACTGAATCAGTACATTGTGCCAGGCACTGTACTAAGCATGATCTCATTTAATCTTCATAAGAAGCCTATGAGATAGATGTTTTTGTTACCCCTTTTTGTGCAGAAGGAAACTATTATGGCTTAGAGCAGGTGAATGACTCACCTGAAGGCACACAGCTAATAAATAGCGGAGTTGGGATTTGAATGTACGTTAGTCTGACTCTAGAACTCTAAATTTCCCTACAACGTCTGAAAAACCTCTCCTTTCTTATAGAAGCCCAGGCAGAAAGTGATGGGGCTTGAACTGAGGCAGGCTGTGATGGGGGACAGGGAGGAGGAAAGCAGTAATGAGGAAATAGCTCAGACAAAATTCATAACCAACTGGTTGTGGGAAGTAAGGGGGGGGGTAGGGAGGGAGTATGACAGCAGAATTTTTAACTTGGACAGTTAGATGAACACTATTGCCACTAACCAAAGTAAGGAATAGGGAGGAGGAAGTAAGGAGAGGAAGTGGGGAGAGAGATGATCAAGTGGTTTTGGATATGCTGAGTGAAAGGCAGCCTGAGGCATCCAGGTGAAGAATATCTAGGAGGCATTATAAATATGGCCTGGACATGAGGGAAAACCTAGCCTGTTGGTCTGGATGTGGCTATCATAAACTTGTGGGTTTGGTGGTCTCACCTGTGTGAAATCATTCAAGAGAAGTGACAACATTTACCTTCAGTAAACCAAACACTAAGAACCAACATGGAAGGATATTCTTCACATTTTGATATGTTACTACTTGGTTGAGCATTCCTAGAAGGCTGATTTTAATTACTGCAGATTCTATTAAACAATAAGAAAGCGGTCTTTCTGGGAGTTGCTGCAATACTTTATTTTTGAGATAAACCATCAGTTACCTTCCACTGGAGAGGCCCCACTTGAATTTAAGGCCTGCTCTACAGACCCAGACTGGGGGGTTCCCTGCCCAGACCAGCCCAGAAGCTGTTTTCCTGGAGGTTCCCATCCCACTCTCTTTGGAGGGGGGGGGGGGAAGGAATATAAGGGAATGGGGGAACTTATGATCTTGCTGGCCAAAAAAGGGAAGATACTACCAATCCATGAAAGCTCTCTGCTGGCAAAAAATCTCAGAGAAGAGCAGGTGTTCTCATGCACATGAGAATAAGAACCCTCCCATGGTGCCTATAAGATGAGGATTCGTGGGCTCCTCCAAAAATTCTGATTCACTGGACCTGGGACGGGGCCGAAGAATCCACATTGTATTGATTACCTCTATTAGTCAGTGTTCTCCAGAGAAACATGTGTAAAAATATTTATTTTAAGGAATTGGCTCATGCAATTTATGGAAGCTGAGAAGTACCCTAATCTGCTGTCTGTAAGCCAGAGGTCCAAGATAGCTTGTGGTATAATTCAATAAGTCCAAAGACCTGAGACCCAGGGTTGCTGATGGTGTAAGTCTCAGTCCAAGACCAGAAGACTGATGTCTCAGCTGAACCAGTCAGGTAGAGCAGGGACAAATTCTCCCTTCCTCTGTTTTCTGTTTTATACAGAAATGTTTGGATGATGCCCACCCACACTGGCGTGGGCCATCTGCTTTACTCAGTCTACAGATTCAGATGGTAATCTCATCCAGAAACACCCTCACAGACACACCCAGAATAATGTTTGACCAAATGCCTGGACACTTTGTGTCCCAGTCATGTTGACACACACAACTCATCATCACATTATGTCAGGTGAGTCTGAGGCTTGGCAGTCCTGAGAGGATGGCACTGGGAGAGAAGAGAGGAGAGGAGAGGAGAGAGGAGATGGGAGGGGAGAGGAGAGGAGAGGAGAGGAGAGGAGGAGAGAGAAGAGGAGAGAAGGAAACTAGGAAGGAGATTGAAGAAGGGCAAACTGAGAGCCTGAGGAATGGTTGAATCCTCAAAACCTCAGGAGGGTTTCAGGAAGGAGGAAGGGTCAACTGTTCAGAGGACTGAGGTCCAGCACTAGAGAGGGTCTCTGGACTCTTGCCACAGATGGTCACTGAAGGCTTACATCAGAGCAGCCTTCATTGTGTGGTGGGAAGAGCCTGACTGCTGGACTGAAGCCTGACATGGGGTGAAGAGTTGGCCAGCAGGAACAGTTCGTTTCTGGAGGCTAGCTGGAAGGAAGAAGAGACTCAGGGCTGTGGCTTGTGCTGTCACCAAATGACGCAGCAACTGAGGAGTTTCTACTCTTTTGGCTCCAGCCTGCTCCCTGGCTGGGGTGGGTGTATGGGTCTCTGTTCCTCTCCCTTCTTCTGACCCCCAAAGCATATAGACAGGACTCTAATGTGTCCCAAACTGCTTTGGTAATCCAATCCCTGCAACAAGAGACAGGGTTAACTTGTACTCCGGTTAACAAATAGAGAGTCTTAGCAGCAGAATGGCCCCAGAAAAGGAAACATTGCATAAAGGTGTGAACTACCCCAACAGCCGGAGGGGTTTGTCCAGTGAGTTCCCCGGGCACCTCTTCCTTTTACTGGAAATAATTTTTGGGTGTTCTAACAGATTGGGGCTAATCTTGATTTCAGTCACAGTAATTCCACTGAATAGTTCCTTTTAGAAACATTTACAAATGAAGCCAACTTGTGTTTTAAAAGTGAACATGGGTATCACCACGTTGTGGTCATATAAAACTATTTATATTTGTTTCCTGAATGGATACTATAACAAATGACCACAAAATGGGTGGCTTAAAACAACAGGAATTTATTCTCTCATGGTTCTGGATGCCAGGAGTGCAAATTCAGGGGGTTGCAGGGGTGGGCTCCTTTCAGAGGCAGTAGGAGCGAATCTGTTCTTGGCCTCTTCCAGCTTCTGGTGATTGTTGCATTCCTGGACTTGTGGCCAAATCACTCCAGTCTCTCTGCCTCTGTCCTCACATGGACTTCTCTGATATGTGTCTACATCTCTCCTCTGTGTGTCTCCTAAAAGACACTTGTCATTAGATTTAGGGCCCACTCGGATAATCCAGAACGATCTCAGCTCAAGATCCCTAAATTAATTTCATCTGCAAAGACCTTTAAAAAAATTTTTTTAATGTTTATTTACTTTTGAGACAGAGAGAGACAGAGCAGGAACAGGGGGAGGGTCAGAGAGAAAGGGAGACACAGAATCTGAAGCAGGCTCCAGGCTATGAGCTGTCAGCACAGAGCCCGACGCAGGGCTGGAACTCACCAACCACGAGATCATGACCTGAGCCAAGGCAGGAAGCTTAACCGACTGAGCCACCCAGGCGTCCCTGAAAAGACCTTTTTAAAAAAAATAACGTCATATAAATAGGCTCTGGGGATTAGGATGTGGCCATCCTAATGGGGATCCTAGGATGGGGGCCACCATTAAATCCACTCTACTACTTGCTCAGGCAAACTTTCTAGAAAGCAGATATAACCTAAGCAGCATATGTGACTCAGGGACCCCTGCAAAATAAGAGTTGTTGGGGTCCTAGAGAAGACCTCATACAGTCCCACTGTATGGAGGAGAATGTTGAGGCCCCAAGAGGGGAAGTGGCAGAGCCCAGGAGGTGCTAGTGATAGTTCCTCTTTTCAGAAGTAAATCCTTGTACCTGGAAACAACATTCATTGCTCTGTCTGAAAATGGCAAACCTTGTTTGAACATCTTGCTTTCAATCCAGAAGTCAAGGCCATCAGCAGATGCAATGGCACATATTTGGGGTGGAGTATGGGGAACACTAACATATTGATTTTGGCTAAAGCTCCTAATACTGCTTGGCCTGTGTACATGACTGTCCTTCTCTTAAATTGATGCCTGGAATCCATTTGATTTTTCTTGAAGAGCACTACCGATTTTAAGTGTCATCTGTTGTAAACCTCCATAGCTAAATTGCAATGTATGTCAGCACAAAGGCTTATTTGTCATCATGAGATTTGTGTGGAGGGAGATGGGGAGGTAGTGTGATAAGTTGGAGAAAGGACCTGTGTTCTAAATCATCTCTGATATTTTAATTACTAAGCTGTGTGTTCTGGGCTAATTAATTAACCTCTCTGAACCTTTTCTTCTCCACCTGTGAAAGGGGGCCAGTGACCCCCCCACCCCAGCTCTCAGAGTTGGCTCTAGGATTGGTGAGACAGTGGTTGTTAAAGCACCTGGTATGTAGTCATTACTCAGCAAATCATTTTGAATTTTGCTTTTGAACAAATGTTCATTTACTTTGAGAGAGAGAGAGAGAGTGTGAGTGTGCATGTGCATGTGTGCCGGCAGGGGAGGGGCAGAGAGAGAATCCCAAGCAAGCTGCATGCTCAGTACAAAGCCCGATGTGTGGCTTGATCTCACAGCTGTCAGATCGAGACCTGAGCTGATATCAAGAGTGAGACACTTAACTGACTGAGCCACCTAGATGCCCTGAATTTTGCTTTTTTTAAAAATTTAAATTCAAGTTAGTTAACATACAGTATAGTATTGGTTTCAGCAGTAGAACCCAGTGATTCCTGAATTTTGCTTTTTAAGGAAGAACACTTACAATCTAGGAAGGAAGGTAAGATGTAGTACTTAATAGCTAATACTTCCAGGTGTTAGACTCTGTTCCAAGTGCATCCCATGTATTCACCCGTTTAACCCCCTCTGTGCGGCAGCCTCTGTCCCTCTCATTCTACAGATGGGGAAACTGAGGCTTGTGGCAGTAAAGGGACTCGCCCACAGTCATAGAGCTACTCTGTGATAGAGCTGAGACTTGAGCTGAGGCTCATGTAATCCTGAGCCTTGCTCTGTGCTGCCTCTCCAACATTTCAGGAGGAATATGTTAAAGGAGGTGAAAGAAGCTTGGGGTGGACTTGAGGGTTCAAAGCGAGAGGATACCTGTGGTTGAAGACATGCAGAAAGGCAGAAAGGATGCTAGGCATTTAAGGAGTTGGGCTGAGTTTTAACAGACATGGGTGCGCAGCACCAGCCACTTAGGTCTCTGCGCGTGGGCAGGGAGCAGTACCCGTGTTCACCCTACCTCTCTTTCCGCTGGCTTTCCCAGAGCTTTGGGAAGCAAGCTCACCCCTCTCCAACAGGGGAGCTTCAGAGTGGCTTCGGAGCGGCCAGATTTCAGAGGCCAAGGAGATGGTGCTGGCCCTCAGATCTCTCCCACACAGGGTGACCATAGTTATTGTCCAAATCAAGACCGTCTGGGGAGTTATTAGGCCATTTGTCCAGGACAAGAGGTGTCACCTGAGACTGTCCCAGCAAGCCAGGCCATGTAGTCACGCTGTCCCTGAGCAGCCAGGTGCCTGGGCCTGTAGTCTATTGAACCACGGCCCAGCACAGCCCCTCATGACACAGTGTGCTTCGGCTCAGGGTGGCGGGGCTCGCTGGTGAAAGCGTCCAAACCAAACAGGATGAGGCAGACAAGAGGCTGTCACAAGGCCCTGTGCTGGGGGCGGCTGGGGAGAGGTGAAGGCACCTGACCTGCCTGGACGTGCCATAACAACACCGTGCAGCCTGCTCTGTGTTCGGGGAATTGAGAAGAAGCCCCAGGTATGAGATCTCAAGCCTAAACTTTCCACCAAGAAGGGACTTTCTCACGTATGAAAGGAAGGCACCACTCGGGTTGTTATTTGAGTAAATATAGGCAAAGGAACCCACTGTCTGCCTCCATCAATAGAATAACAGGCAAAAATAGCTTTGTGGGTTTCTTTACTTCTTTTCACTAAGCGAGCCTTTGAGAGGTTTGTGGCGTGTTCCACGTAATGTTGTACCCCCAGGACTCCCGGTTCTCTTTTTCAGTGTCCCTGGAGAGGAGAAGTGGCGGCTGCTCCCGTGCCCAAGGAGCCACAGCTGTGCCGACCCCCTTCTCTTTGTTGCCTCTCAGCATCTCACACCCCTCTGGGAAACCCTGCCTGCAGAAGGGCTCAGGCAACCTTGTTAAGTACTTATGTGTCCCCAGGGGGAAAAGCAGACACAAAGCAGGGCCCTAAGGGTGGGATGCAGACAGGTTAGTTTTGCTGAACACAGAAAGGGTGCGTGACACTGGGGTGCATAGGCAGCTTGAGGAGGGTGGGGATGACAAACTGCCTTCTTCACACCAGGGCCCCAAGCTGGGCTGTGGTGGGCAGGTCATAATATTGGTGAAGGACAGGAGAAGAGCAGGTTCCCAAATTTTCCGGTGTTTGTGAGGTGGAGGGGGAGTGGGGCAGGTGGACACCACTGTGATGATGAGGCCTTGCTGCGGTCCTCACCTGTGGCCCTGCTCCAGGTCACTGAGCCCTTTCTGAGACCACACTGCAGTGTGACTAACACACAAATGCTTGAGCTGCTCTTCAGAGAAGAATTTATCCACTTACCCTCGGCATCCCATGAATTTGCTTTGTCTCCGAGGGAATAATTAACCAGTGTTAGTATGATATCAGAAAATTGCTAATTATGGCAATGAGCTAGCACAGCGATCTGAGAACTTGTGGAGCTATAGTTAGTAATGACAGGAGAGGAAAATATTTGACTGTTTTGTGCTGCACCCAGGTTCTCAGGAGGGGGCGAAAGATGAGGCTTGGCACTGTGCCACACGTGGCACCCATGGCATGAATTTGGAGCGGAGACAGTCGCCTAGGAGTTCAAGATGGTGTGAGGAATGAGGATGGCTATGGGGGCTAATGCCCACAAAGGGTCATGGTGACCTGTCCCCACCCCACATGCTCACAGTGTTTCATGCACACTCACACACAATTTCAAGTTTATATCCCACATTCACACACGTTTGCACACTCACTGTCAACCATACACATTCACTTAGACTTACACACACTTACAGTTCACACACACACATACACACATGCTTTCACATGCTCATAGGTGCTCATATATTCTCTCTCTCTCTCTCACACACACACACACACACACACACACACGCACTTCAAATCATTTGAGCTCTCTTCCTAGTCCTGGAAAGAAGATGGTCACCTCAGTGTTTTGGGCTTATATCCCTTGGGGTTACATCCTTGGTGCCTTGAGAGTAATTTTTCCCCCTTTCATATACTCTGGGTGTTGAGAGAAGGACTGAGCTCCAGCGGAGTGGCGGGGGCGGGGGGGAAGAATTCTAGCAGCACCAGATGTAAATTATGCTAAGATACTTAAGCTCCAGGAAATGTTGGTATAAACAGTACTTGCAAATTACTGCACAAACAACAAAAAACAAACAAACAAAAGCACCCTTCATTTGAATGGGTATCTTATCTGGTAAATAATTTGTGATATGTGATTAATTCTGTATGCTATGGAGCCTCATGAACCTATGAAGAACTACCTACCATGCCATACTCAACATTCAATGTGCTTCTCAGGTGCAGCCAAGATTGAGAATCACTATGTGTTTAGCCAGTGGGTCCCCAACTTTGCTGCACATTAAAATTACAATCCTGATGCCCAACCAAGCACCTGGATGTTGGCTTCTAATATCATCCTCCAATGAAAGGAACCATGGTTTGTTGAAGAAATGATTGATCCTGGGGCTTAGGCAGGAAGGATTCAAGATAAGCCTGGAGCATGTTGTAGAGCTCTCAGTAGCCAAAGCTGAATGATTTGAGCAATGAAGTATTAGACCATAAGCAGTTTATAAAATAAATATCCACAAGTCCATACTGATATAAATTATTGAATAAATAAACAAATGGAGGAGAGTAGACAAATCTCTCATACAGAAAAATTCCAAATGATTTATGTTGATACTCCTCCTTCAAGGAGGTGGAACATAACTCCTACCCCTTAAGTGTGGGCTATGCATAATGACTTCCAAAGAGTATAAGGTGAAAACAGGAAAAGAGTAACTTTACCATGGAGAAACCTACCAAACCCAACCTCAGTCAGGTGATCAGGGTCAACATGAACAGTGATAAGTCACGTGCCCGTGATTGGTGCCCATCTCTGGGGTTGTCCTCCCCAAAGCCCATTACCCTGTCTAACCATGAGAAAAACATCAAACAAATCTAGTTGAAGGACAGTCTACAAAACACCAGACCAGTACTCCTCAAAACTGTTAAGATGATCAAAAACAAGGGAAGTCTGAGACTCTATCACAGTCTAAAGGAGCATAAGGAGACAAGATGACTAAATGTAATGTAGCAGGAGGTATCCTGGGACACCAAAAAGACACTAGGTAAAAACTAAGGGCTTCTGTATGATGAATGAACCTTTATAGTAATAATGTGTCAGTATTGGTTCATGAGTAGTGACAAAGGACCATAGTAATGTGTTTAATTTTTGTTTTAGAGAGTGAGTGCAGGCGGGGAGAGGGGCAGAGGGAGAGAGAGAAAAAGAGAGAGAGAATTGCAGGTAGGCTCCACACTCAGCACAGAACCTGACACAGGTCTCGATCCCGTGACCCCAGGGTCACCACCCAAGCTAAAACCAAGAGTCAGACATTCAACCAATTGAACCACCCAGGTGCCCCACATAAGATGTTAACAATAGGGGGATAGGGGAAACTTGGTGAGAAGCATATGGGAACTCCCTGGACTACTTTCTCAACTTTCCTGTAAATCTAAAAGTATTCTAAAACAAAAAGTTCAGTTTAAAAACGTCCTGATTCCCAGAATACTCATACCAATGAAACCAGGGTTTCTGGTGTGGGAGTGGGCATCAGGACTTTGTAAAGCCCCTGGATGATTTTGATGTATAGCCAAAGTGAGAGCCTTCAAGGCCAGTTTGTGCTACAGCAACAAACAACTATAAAGTCTCAGATACTTAAAAACAACACAGATTTTTATGCCCTTCCAGCTACACAGATATTATGGGAGGCAAGGCCCTGCTGTTCATCATAAGTGACTCAGAGACTCAGCCTGGCTGGGCCAGCCATCTCCAGTGTTGCTGGGCATGGGGCCAGGGAAAAGGAGATCTCCCAGGGTCTTGCACCAGTAATTACAGGCTCTAGCAGAAGGGACACGTGCCCCTGGATCTCATAACTCATTAGACTAGTCACATGCCCCATCAGACCACAAGGGGGCCAGGAAATGCAGCCCTACCATGTCCTCAGAGGTGGAGAGCAAATATATTTGGCAAATGCTCCAATGGCTACCACAAATGTGCAGCCAGAGCTTAACAAGAGGGATGTAAACAGAAAAGTTGTTCCTCCTGACTTGTGGTATTGACCACTGAGGGCCTGGATCTGCCTCATGCCCAAGCACTACCTCATACCTTGATGGTAGAAAATGGCTGCCTGTCTGTCTTGTATCTTGTGCACCTGTCTCTACCTTAGTGCCCTGTCTAGAGTTCCAGTCTCTCTAAGAGTAGGGACTCCCAGAGACTGGAGTTCATGGAGCCACCCCCTGGCCCAGCAACTGGAGGATGAGGTCTCACCATCTGCTGACCTTAAGGCCCCTTGAGAGTTGATTTCTGGTAAGGGTCTGCTCTGAATTCCCTGTCTTTGGGCCTTTCCAGCTGTCAAGACACTTGTGACTGCACAGAGCTTCCTGGCCTGACAGCTGGGCTGAATGACTGGCTACCTCTTGTCTGTGCCCACACATCAACTGCCACATTCAGCTTGTGAGACCAGATTCCTTCCAGCCATAGACCCATCCCCACAATCTGCCTCATCTCAAAGTTCTGAGTTCCCCCGTATTCCAGGTGTCAGACTACATGACTGACAGGCTTCTGAAACATGAAGAACTTTCTTGCAGAGAGCTCAAAGAGGGTCATAATCAGATGGATGACAAGTAAGGCTACAGTGAGAGGGAGCTGCATGAGAACACACCCTAAATTAGTTTCAGCTCTCCTGCAAATCCTTATATATTCCTTCTGTTGATCAACTGAAAACCCAAAATCAATCTAATTCAATTCTGAAACTGAATATGGAGCCAGACGTTGTATAGGGGCCTGGGACCAGTAGTGAATAAAAGACATTGCCTATGTCCTTGAGAGATTTAGTCTTTGGCGAAGATAAATATTAAACAAATGTGAAAATACGAAAAGCCTCTTTGTGTGTGTGTGCACGCACGCATGAGAGAGAGATGGCAAGAGCATGAGCACGAGAGCACTATAGGAGCATGTACAAAAAAATATGATTAACCTAGTCTAGGATGAGAAAAGACCTCCCTAAGAAAATGGCATTTAATATGAAACTGAAAGCATCCAATGGTGCTTGGCCAAACAGGTTGTATGGCTTAAAGATGGTTACAAATTCTTTGCTCCTCCTCCCACTGAAATATGGAGTCTAATTCTTCTTTCCTTGGATCTGGGCTGGCCTTTACTTGACCTATAGAATGTGGCAGAAGTGATGTTCTGGATCTTCTGAGGCTAGGTCATAAGAAGCCTTCAGCTTCTGCCTAGACCTTTTAGAAGATTTGTTCAGGGGAAAGCAGATGCCATGTAAGAGGCACACTTACTCTGAGACCACCATGCTGTTAGGAAGCCCAGCTAGCCTCATAGAAGGGCAACATGGTGGGGAGAGACACCCAATCAGCCCTGGCTTTTCCAGCCCTAGACATGTGAGTAAAGAAGCCTTTTGATAATTTCAGCCCCAGCCGTTATCTGACTGTAACAGAATGAGAAGTGCCCACGTGAACGCAGTCAGCCCACAGAATTGTGAAAAATAGTAACAAGCTATTGACTTAAACCACTGAGTTTTGGGGTAATTTGTTATGCAGCTATGGATAGCTGGATACTGGGAGTGGTATAGAGTTCCATGCAAAGGGAATAGCATATACAAAGGCCAAGACTCTGCCCTTAGACTTTGTTTAGAGAATAAGGCATTAAAAAACATTTTAGAACCAGTTCTGTGGGACCAGTTGCAGTATGCGGTATGTCTTCAGGACTTCTGCAGAATGTTCTCAGATACAGAGGGATTTTTAATCCATCCATGGATTGACTGAGGAGAGGAATGATTCACAAACGCCTTGAGACCATGGCTAAATTAGTTTGGATATGGGTGCATTAAATCTCTTCAGGTCAAAGGGTCTGTGAGATTTAAAAGGAGTCTGGGAACTCTAAGAATCAGGGGCAGTGTTTTAGATTTTAAAAATGGGGCGCCTGGGTGGCTCAGTCGGTTAAGCATCCTACTTCAGCTCAGGTCATGATCTCGTGGTCCCTGAGTCTGAGCCCCGTGTCAGGCTCCATGCTAACAGCTAAGAGCCTGGAGCCTGCTTCAGATTCTGTGTCTCCCTCTCTGTCTCTGCCCCTCCCCTGCTCACATTCTGTCTCTCACTTTCTCTCAAAAATAACCATTAAAAAATTTTTAAAATAGTGTTTTTTAAGCCAGCCATAATTACAGTGGGAACTAATAAGACACACTCTTAGCTGGGTACAAAGTAGATTCTTTTTGTTTTTAATGAATATTTATTTATTTATTTATTTATTTATTTATTTAGTGCACGTGCAAGCAGGAGAAGGGGGGGGAGGGGGTTGGGGGAAGAGAGAATCCCAAGCAGGCTCCGCACATGGTCAGCACAGAGCCCATTGCGGGGCTCAGTCCCACAAACTGTGAGCCACTCAGATGTCCCCAAAGTAGATTCTTTAAAGGAAGAATCAAGGGAAGCAACAGTGTTTGGGTCAGGAAATATGGATTTTACACTTATTCTGTGTCAATTTAGTTTATAAAAATAAACATTCCTTCTCTGAGTTCTAAGAGTCTATAGGGCTAGAATACATTTGCTAAGAGTAAATGTGAAGAAAAGAACAAAAACCAAAAATCTGGAGGAAGCTGACAGAACTCTGGGGTCTGTCTGCTGACTTCTCTCCCTGTGTTCAGTGTGCACTCAGGCTGTGCCTGAGCCTGTCCAGGGCTGGGAGCTGGGGGCATGAGGCTGGGCTTCCTAGGCCTCCCTAAAGTAAATGAAGGTGGGAAAAGCGGACAGGATCTACTACCGTGCTTGTGATCTTCCTGAGTCCATCTGAATATTTAGCCACTTCTGCCTCTAGGTGGCACTCTGTAGCCACCATTCTGTTTCTACATTGGCAACAGCCTGGTGACCCCCATCAGGCCTCAGACAGTCTCTCCCAGAGAACCTGGGGGGCTGAGCCTGTCCTGTGGCAATTAGGAAACTCCATGCAGTGCTTTCCAGAAGTGACGGGGAGAGGAGGGTAGGAAAGCATCTTGCCTCCTCCAGACAAAGTTCGTGACTGAAGCTTTGCCTTGGGGTTTTCTCTTCCTGAAGTAAAGTAATTCACATCTTATACTCTTTCTAGCCATCAGCACTAGAACATTTATAAAAGGGCCAAGCCAGCATTTGCTTTCCTTTGCCCACCTTGTCACATTTTCTAACACCTGGGCAAAAGGCGGTCTCCAGAGCCAGGAGGGATTGCCAGCTTCCGTCTTTCCCCACCCCCCTTTCTATCAGCACCTCACGTCCTTTCCAACAGGTCGCACTGACCTGCTTCCAAGAGGTCTGAGCACCCAACTTCACACAGCCAGGATGTCTGTCTCCACCTGCTAGTAGCTCACACTGCTTCAGACAGGAAGTAGTCAGTGAACCCACATCACTCCTGGAGGAAGGATGTTTTGAGTGCAGAATGAGAGAGGACTCTCTCAGAAAGTGACTCTTTTCTGCAGAGGAAAAGGATGGATCTCCCCTCTTGTCTCGGCAATAGGCCAGTGTGCAGAGCAGGGACCAGAGATCATCAGACCCAGGCCAACCTCAGAGCTGTGCAGGCTGCAGTGAGTACTACCATGGGCACTCCAAATACAGGAAGGCACCTTCCAGAGCCTGCTGGAGAGAACCAGGTCTTTTCCACAGTTCTGCCAATAAAACCTCTGGGGCTCAGCTTTGAACCTGATCCTAGGAATGACATCTTTGCACAAACTTTGTAGGACAAGTCAAATCCAAAGAAGAGAAAGTGCAGGACTGGCCAATGAAAAAAAGCCAAGAAATCTGGACCAGCCCAGAGCAAATGCAGTATTTTCTCCACATGGGTTGAAAGAGGTTCTCATGTGTGAGGAATTGAAAATTTAAGTTAATTGTGTGATAAACTATCTTTTGTCTTCATTCTAGAGCAAGGAGCAGCTGTTCCTTTAGAGTCTTTATGGAACCCGTGTTCATTGAAACTCTTCTGGGATTTGTCACAAATATATTTTTGGTTCGGGTGCCCAGAGTAGCAAAACGAGCCAAGAGCGATGCTTCCAGATTGTTGCTGTAAGAAGACCACATCCCTGTCTGGTTCTCCAGGTAATCCACGTGCACAGTAGGGGACATTTAGAAACAGCCTGTCCCTTCATGTTTTTTCCAAAAGTACATCCTGAGACAAGGGTTAATTTGCAGGGATGTGGTCCCAGGGAGCAAGAGTGAAGGACAGGGGAGCAAACAGGGGGGAGATGTGTTATCGAACTGGGCACTACCAGGAGTCACCGCATGATTGCTCTTTGGTACTCTGAAGAATTTTCTGGAGCAAGACTCAGAACTGTCCACCTGAGCAATGAAGGAGGCGTCCTGACTCCACCTCCCATGCCTCACAGGTCAGAGGGCCCCTCACAGGGCATTAAGTCTCCACACTTCTAGGTGATGACTGAGTGAAACAGCTCTCCCAGGGGGCCCATATCTCAGCATCAGA
Organism: Acinonyx jubatus; assembly: GCF_027475565.1. Classification (NCBI taxonomy): domain Eukaryota; kingdom Metazoa; phylum Chordata; class Mammalia; order Carnivora; family Felidae; genus Acinonyx; species Acinonyx jubatus. Next base: position 58,457,276 of record NC_069388.1, read on the forward strand.
GAGACGACCTGAAGCAGGTGTGGCGAGGGAAGTAGCTGGTGGTTCACACCTGTGGGAAACTGGTTGCAACCTGCAGGGACCTGGGCTTCTGCAGCAGTGGCTACAAGAGGTGAAGCTGACAGGAGGTGAGGTGATGCACAAAAGGTGTCTCCCTCACAGGCACGGGCCTAAGCAGAGTGTAGGGTGACCGAACGGTTGATGTGCAGACCACACTTCTCCATGGAAAGCATTACAAATAAGTAATGGCTAGCTTGCTCTGTGGGCCGGCTCACAAACAAACCGCAATCTGGATGGATTAACTGCATAGGGAAATACAACAGCATCAAGGCTTTCACTATGGAAGACAACAGAAAAACAAACATAGTGAGTAAAATAGTATTTTTAAAGTTCATCTTGAATGCTAGTGCTTGAGGAAAGCAGGTGTCCTTGGAGAAATGGAATGAGGTAGTTAGGGTCTCGAGATTGAAAGGCACTTCTGGATACTTTTCAGAGCTTTAGCAACAGCACCGGAGCATAATTGTATTTACCTCCATGGCAGATGCAGGCACGTCCCTTTCCTGGATGCCCTTGGATTACCAACACCACTTTTATGTCATTCAGCCCTAATTTTGGTTAATATTTTGTTCCCAGATGGAAGGGAGAGATGATTATAAAGTGGATAGAGATTTTCCAATGGAGAAACTCCAACAGGGTTGCAAGGGAATGAGGAGGAGGAGGTTAGAGAGAATATGGGTGGGCATATGAGAGGGAGAATGTCCATGGGGGAATTACTAGTTCTAGATAGTTATTTACTGTGTACCAAACAACTCAAGGACCACAGCACGGGGGTGGGGGGGTGGTGGCAAGGATGAGGGCTGGGGAGAGGCGTGTGGCATAGAAGCACCCTCCCTTCAGAAGTAAGCGGGGGAAGCAATGAGGAGCCAGCTGCAGTAACCTGTACTAGGAGGCGCTGTGGACCCAGGAAAGCTTGGCTGGTTCCTGCCAGATGGGGCTAGCAGGACTTGGGATGGGGGGCAGGGGCAAGTGCAGTAATTGCTCACATGAATGGGAACATGTTTCTTAGGGTGATGGTGGAGGGCGTGTGACTCTCAAAGGTTAATTTGCATTTTAAAAAATGTTATGCTGATATCTCACTGCAATGGAGGAAAAGCTTTGGGTGTTCCATCGAGTCTAGATTCTCTCTCTGAAATGTTCTCACAGGTAAAGATTTATATAAAATGCCCAGAGGAGGCTGTAATAGATCTTGATGCATATTTCATATTTTCAAGCATACCACTTGATCTCACAAACAGATTGATGAAAATGCAGTCTTTATTGTACAATATTCATGTTTTATTAAATGTGATTACATAGCAAGTAAGGGAGAACTGTGGTAGCGGCCATGCTTCAGAGCTGGAGCCATGGCTGTTTCCCAGAGGCCCAGATGGGACCTCCCTCTTTGGGTTTATAACCTTGGGGTCATCCTGCCTTGGGGAAGTCACTGTCTCTTCTAACTCTCACTCGGCAGGAAAAGAACAGCACTTGCTCTCTTTGAACCAAGCAGAGTATTAATAACACATTCAGAGACAGAGGCCTCAATCTTATCTGAGGTAGAAAGGAGTCTGGCTCCTTACCCAGTCTGCCGCCCTTGACTTCTCTAAGGAACCACATAGCCCGGAATTCGTTGTTCAGTACACACTCCCAGCTTCCCAGCAAACCTTCCCTCCTTGGAAACCTGAGAGGGTTCGCTTCAAACACGACTTTCTGGGCCTGGAATCAAATTGGCCTGGCTCCCCTCTGATCTCCCCAGTCTGTAAGCAGGGGTCCAGGCAGCTGTAGTAACTCTACCCTGCACAACCCAGCTTCTTTTCTTTTCTTGGACAAGATTTATATGGCGGGTGTAGTCTTACCGCAGACATTCCCAAGAGAGGCCCAGAACACCCGCGTCACCCCAGCCCCTCAACTCCCTGCAAGTTAACTTTAAGATGGGTTTTTAGATAAAGTTGGGTTGATACTTAAGGAAAATCAAATTTGTGTGTGATTGAGAAACCACTTTATACAACTTGATGGATTACCTGAAACCTTCCTATGAGAGAGGGGGTGAAGGAGAGCTGAAAGAGTCCAACCTGCAGTCTGCAGTTTAAGATGCTTTGTCCTCCCCGATGCTGGAGGAGTGACAGGCTTGGGCTTGGAGTCAGAAACAAACCAGACTTGAGTCCTGGTGACCCCACTTACTGGCTGTGTGACGTGGAGTAGGTGAATTACCCTCCCTGTGCTCAGGTTCCTTTCCTGGAAAATGAAGATACTAATGTCATGGGGTTGTTGTAAAATAATGAATATTAAGCACAGCCACTGGCACAGAGAAAGATGTCAATACATGTTAGCTATTATTATGAAGTCATTAATTCATTTAAGCCACAGAGACAATGGCTTTGCTATTGTTGTTTGATACATGTCCTTTTTGACAAGTGAATAGTGTCACATGCTGGGATATGAGTAGGGGAACCAACAATGAAACCCCAGGCTGTTGCCAATCCCCACCTAATGCTAGAGTCGAAATGGGCCACGTGTTTTACTACTATGTTGGTGGAGGAAGTGCTAAGTGGCACAAAATAGTAAATTACGTTGTGCGCAAAGCATACCCCTGCATCTGGGGGCTGGAGACAGTTTTCACAAGATGGCCATGAATGCTGTGGGTACAGGCATACGCTTTCCCATGACGGGACATAAGAACATGCGCAGTCTCCAGTGAATGCCCTTTTATTTACCTGGCGATGTCAGTTCCAGACAGCCCGGGCCTCGCTGCTGATCTGAATAGTAATCAGATTCTCACATGTCTCCCTGTCTTTCCAAGAAGCCCAGACACTAATAGCATCCCCGGGGAGGGGCTGCCGTTTTCTGAGTGTCCGCCACAGATGTACAGCTTGCCTTGCTCTTCCTCATAGGCAGGAGCCAGGGATAGAAAGGATTTTTTCAACTTGGCTGGCAGTTTCATTTGGAAAAACAAAACAGTATAAGCACTTGTTTCTGTTGGACATAGTGCAGAGATGTTTGTATTTTTAAGCAATTACTCAAAATTACTTTCTATGGAATTTCCATTTTATTTGGTTTATTTCTAAAGTCACCCCAGATAATGCCTACCCTCTACTGATCTGTAACTCGGTGCCCCAAGAAACTGTGACAACAACCCTGTACTCCACTCTAGGTCTTCTACACAAAGGGCGTTGTGTCGGAGGAAACTCCAGTGTGTGCAGACACCCAGAGAAGGGACCTGAGCTGTTTTAAGAATGGCTGTATTTTAATGTCCATGAAATTTGATGTAGCCATTCTTTCCTTCAGTATATATTTGCTGTGTGCACATGTGGATGGATTGAGGCCCTGCGTCAGGGCTTTCATTCAAGGCAAGAGTCTGGAAGCTTCAGCCTGAAGATCGTTTGGGCCCTTCCTCCTGCCCAGGTCCTGGCATTCAGTAACCCCTATTAAGCTCCACCCCCAGCAGGTTGTGCTGGGGGTGCAGTGCAGGAAAGGAGGTGAAATGCCCAGTGAGGAGTTTGGTGGACAAGGAGGCCCTCTACTTAGCGAAGCTTGGGCCTCCCTGTGGACTTCAGGCCCACACCATGCCTGTCTCCCAGCCCCTGGGAGAATACAGATAATTACTGCAGGGACTTCTGGAGAGGCTTCCATTCCCATAACTAAATTTATTCCATCAGAGTTTTTTCTTTGCCTAAGTCTAATTGGTACAGTCATTATGTCAGAGTGAATGTTATTATTTTAGTCAAAAGCAGTAAACTAGGAAAGACATTCTATATTACAGTTCGCCTCTCTGTCCTGGGGTTAGGAGCCTTACGAAAGAATCAACAAGACCTGATTGTGTACCATGGCCAGCATACCAGACCTTCCAGGGACCTCAAAGAACAAAGAGAAAACTGGTCTGTGGGGTTTGCCCCAAATCATCATAAACGAGGTTGTGAATCTACACATAGGTGGACTACTTCTGCATAGATAGAAAAATATCTCTGCACCACTTTCCTTCTTTGATTTGTTTATTCTGTTCTGCAGAATTCCTCATTGTACAGACTGCTAAGCACAGTAACAGAGAGCAGTGTGTGTTTGTTGAATGAATGAATGAATGAATGAATGAATGAATGAAAGAAAGAAATATGCATGTGGCTCCGTGCCATGGTCGTGCTTCATGAAGCAAATTAAACCCTAGCCTCAGCTCTTAGTGAGCTTGTGTCCTGACAGCCTGTCAGGTGTTGGATAACATGTACCAATGATGGAAAAAATACAAAAAGGAATTCATGTTTATCCTTTCAACCAGCAACATGCATATCAGATTACAGAAGAATTAAAATGTCTGTGGGTAAAATTACAGTGCAAAGTTTTATGAAGTCATCAAGGTAAATCCTATTTTGCAAAATTGCCACAAGATTGTGAATGTTCTCATGGCCTTAATTCAGGATACATTCCTTAGACAAAGAACATCTTGGTTTGATTCCATTTGTTTTGAAGCCCATATTCTACAGAATTATTTTTTCAGTGTAGTATAAAAATGTAAGAATGGTAACTGGAAAAATTAGATCATTTTTCCAGATGTATAGATTTTCAATTGGCAGTTGTATGGAGGACTGAAACATGGTTAAATGTAACCAATATTCATTTAATGTAATTTTCATCTAATGTTTGGGCCTTTATGCTTCAGGTATCAGCTCCCTATTTTCTTGTTTTTATTTAAAATCTGTCACTTAAGACTCAAATCTCTTGTTTAAGCATCTGACTCTTGATTTTGGCTCAGGTTGTGGTCTCATGGTTTATGAGTTTCAGCTCCACATTGGGCTCTGTCAGTGCAGAGCCTGCTTGGGATTCTATCTCCCTCTCTCTCCACCCCCTCCCCTACTTGCTCTCTGTCTCTCAAAAATAAAAAACAAACTAAAAAAAAAGAGACTCAAATCTCTCTTACAATGCTGCCCTCAATGTATAGTTGTTCAAAGCCTTCCTAAGAAGTGAGGGAAATGTCATGGAAAGCCCATGGTCCTGTTTGGGGTTGAAAGCACATAACTCTGCCTCTGCTGTATTTTAAGGTGTAGCTTTACACCTGAGAACTGTTGTTTACCATCTAGGTTTCTCTTAGCAGAACTTTGAGACTGAGCTGTTGTATCTGGTTTGCTAGGGCTGCCGCAACAAAGTACCACAAATTGGGCTGCTCAAACAAGAGAAATGTATTGTTTCACAGTTCTGGAAGCTGGAAGTCTGAAATCTAGGTGTTTGTAGGGTTGATTCTTTCTGAGGCTATGAGGGAAGGATCTGCTCCAGGCTTCTCCTTGGCTTATAGATGACTGTCTTCTTGTTCACATGATGTTCTCCTTGAATCTTCTGTCTGTGTCCAAACTGCCTTTTTTTAAAATAAGGACATCAGTCATATTAGATTAAGGCCAACTGTACTGCAATATGACCTCATCTTAAGTAATTATGTCATCAAGGACTCTATTCCCAAATAGAGTCCATATTCTTAGGTACTGGGGGCTTTAATATGAATGGGGAAGGCACACTCAACCTGTAATAGTTATGAAGAGCTCTGCCTATGCTACAGGATTTAAGTGACTGAGAGGCCCTATCCACTGACCCGCCCTTCTTCTCCATGTCCCTGCCCTGCTTGTTTCCAGGCCTTTTCCCATAGGTATCTGAGACTCCCTTAGAGACTTGTCCCTTTGCTTCCAGAAGATGACTTCATCTTTGGGGATCTCACCCAGATTGCAGTCATGCCCAGGAGAGGTAGCAAGAAGCCATTTTCAGTTAATTCTTTAGCACATTGGCTCTCAAACTGTGTGCCTCAAACCTGTACTGCCAAATGCTGATCAGTGTGTGAATCATTCTGTCACCCTACCATCTCTCAAAAGGGACATTGGGTTGGTGGGACCATGAGCAGTAGTGAGAGCCAGCATAATCTGCAGTGAGTAAGAGCTGAGAGGTGGGATGTAGAGTTAGTCACACTCCACTTTCTCAGTGTAGACAGCGGGAGCTTGGAGTGTGGATGGTCCCACTGACACAGGGGTGTAGGGCTGAGACTGAAATGACCAGAGATGCTCTTTTAGGCTCTAGGAAACAGCATGACATTGTAGGAGTGATTGCTTTGTAATTACTGCTGAGGTTTCGAATTGCTTTTTGAATATCAATTAAGATTAGTCTTCTAATGTGTGCAAAAGGACATCATAAACAGATAGATGGAGAAAGTCTGCTTTTGGCAGGTCCAGCTTTCCCAGTGATTGGCTCCCAAATGTGAGAGAAAGTTGTGAGGCACAGGAAGGGATGGGAGATATGCCTGGGAAAAAACAAAAACCAAAGGCAGCATTATCAGAGCAAGAGGAACCAGGCAGACCTGGGTTTGAACCCCGACCCACTTTCTTTCTGGCTGGATGACTTTGGACGTCTGACCTCTCTCACCAGCTGTGACCTCCTCATCTATTCAGTGCACATAGTGATGCCTGCCTCGTGGAGTTGTGATGAGCATCAGGCTGGCAGAGAATGCCTACAACATCCATTAAAATGGCTCTAATGTCATTGACTACATCATTCTTTCTGGGCCCAGCCCTGGCTGGCAGTGAAAGTGTAAGCTCTGCAAGACTGTCACAGGTTCACTCAATGGCTGTGAACTTGTCTTTTCTACAAAAGCTGCTCTTATAGTGAGAATGGGCCTGGAGCCCCCTACTTCCAGGCTCCTGACCTGCTGTGGAGTTCTGCATGCACAACCAGGACCGCACAGCTTCCTGAGCAGCAGGGGGGCCTTGGGCAGGAAGGGGAAATGAGAGTGGCCAAGGCTGTGCACACCTGGGCTGCATCAATGGCCACGTTGTGGAGTAGGCCCTCTGGGGTGGCCTGGAACGTGGGGCTCTGGAGCTGTGTGTCAGTCATCACCTCGTTGGGCCTTGGTTTGTTTTGCAAACTTTTGTTTGTGTAATTTATGTTTCTAGTAACTCATCTTTAACTGCCCTCCCTCCTGATGACTCTATTCCCTTCTCCATTTATATTTTCTTTTTCCTAACACACTCTTCTCTCTCCCACCCCCACCCCATCTTTAATTTTCTTTAGTTAAAATAGATAGAGAAGCAGAAGGCCTGGGATGAATGTGGGAAAGGCCACTTAGTTTATTCTAGAAGACTCTATGTTTTGCTAATTCAGAGGAGGTCTGTCAGCTCTTGTGGCACTGGTCCTAGCTGATGTGAGGGCACACAGCTGCCATTGCTAGGAGAAATCATTTGCCCACCCCCCACTTACCTGTCTGCCGAGCCCCTCTCAACTAGACCTTAAAAGGACACCTTGCCCATCTGCAAGTTACAGAGAAAGAAACTAAGACTTCAAAAGACTGAAGGAATAATTTTTAAGACCAGCAACAGGTTGTAATTCTTGATGTGGGGAGCTAAATAAACCTTGCCATGTAGACCTGCCCCTATCTTTTCTTGTTTATTCACACTGGAAATTAATGTCCTTTTTTTAAAAGTTTTTTTTTTAACGTTTGTTTATTTTTGAGAAACAGAAATAGGGTGCAAGTTGGAGAGGGGCAGAGAGAGAGGGAGACACAGAAAGTGAAGTAGGCTCCAGGCTCCAATGCCGGGCTCAAACTCACGATCAGTGAAATCATGACCTGAACCAAAGTCAGACACTTAACCGACTGAGCCACTCAGGCACCCCTGGAAATTAATGTCCTACAGCCTCTATGAAGTATCACTTCATATTCCCACATGTTTACAAATGTCATGAATAATTCCTGCAAATATTCATTGAATGGAAATATGTTTGAGAACTACACTAAGATGGACTTTACCTCTTTTTTCTGATTAAATGGTGCAAATTTATGTAAAATTCCAAACTGTACAGGAACGTACATAATCTCACTTCTAGAGGCACACTGCCAAAAATTGCTGCAAAATTCTCCATATTATTTTTTTACACTGATATTAACTCTTGCTTTTGATTGTTTTGGTTATGAACTCATGCCATGAATGCTACCCTGAGCTTGCATGTTTTACTCCACAGTAGTGCAAAGAAGTCTACCTCATTCTTAAGTCACGTACAGTATTCCATTGTGTGGATGTCTCAGCCTTTATTTAATCTTCTTCAGAGTTCATTTGGGTTAATTATATGTTTGTAATACTTTTAAGTTTTTAAACAAAGCCACAAGGAACATATTTGAGTCTTTGAGCACTTTTAGAAGGGTTTTGGAGGCATAAATCTTAAAGTTAGAAATACTGGTTCAAAGGGTATCAACTTTAAACTTAGTAGATACTGCTAAGTTACAAGCCAAAAAGATAATATGGGTTTACCCTTGTACCACCAAAGTCCTCAAGCACCCATTTATTTCCTTATACCCTCACTAATGCTGAAATTCACTAGCCCATATTTAGCTGTGCCAATGTAATAAATGAAACAATACATCACTGTAGTTTAATTTGCATATCTTGATTATCTCCTCAGAAAATCTGTGGCAGGGGCTTCCCAGCCATGGGCTGGTTTCTTCTTTCTGGCCTGTCCCTATTTCTTGACTCTTTTCTCATCCTTTAACATATATGTGAATGGGAAGTACCTGTGAATTTTTAATAGACGCCTAGCAAAACCAGAAAGGCAAATCTGATTCAAATTGACACTCTACAGTCCAGAGCAGAGGTTAAGTGACTTACAGAATAGAGGTACCACCTCCTGCTTCTGTTAGCCCAGCTAAGAGACAGTAAACCATCTTTAAAACTCATCCCTGAGACACTTTCTGGTGCCTTGCCACAATGGGAATGACAGTACAGGAGATGGGAGCACCAACGGTGGTTCTATTTCATATGAAGGGGTCTTTTCTCCAGCCAGTCAAGCACCATTCCAGCAAGGATTCAGAGCATAATGTCCCCTATCAGGTCAAACTGGTGGGGACAGAGACACCATGGAAACTCAGCCCTGCTAGACTGCTGCCACCCCAGTCCTTTCCAGTCTGTTTCCACCTCTAACCTGTTGAATGACTTCTCATCTCAGCATAGGGCATATGCTGCCTGATTGTTTCCTTTGTCAGCTGTAGGTCTTACTTCCCCAAGAAATTCTTGAGGGCAGAGACCAGATCTTATCCTCATTCAGCACCTAACTGACCTCAGCAAACCTCACCTATGGCAAGTGCCAGTGGTGATGGGGAGGAAGTTGAGGAATGGATGAGTTCTGACTCCACCTTGCATCTGAAGCCTCTGATGTGTATGGGGGCACACTCTGCCCAGATTCCCTAGACAGTTTGACCTGCCCTCCCTCTCACTGGCTCTAATTTAATCTCATCTAATGAGGCCTGGAAATGAGCCAGTTCCAGAACTGGCAAGAAATCTGACATATCCAGGTGGCCAGAAGACCACCCCCAAAACCAGCTTGCCCCCAACAGGAACATGTCCTGTGTTTCTCTTCTGACACATATTCCTGAAATTAGCATGTCACCACCTTGTTGGGGTCACTGCCTGATGGAAGACAAAACTATATATATTCATGTACCTGCAACTATATCTGATTTTTTTTTAAAGAAAAATGTTCACATTTGTAGCACTCCATATATTTCTTTAATTTCTGAAGATCAGTTTTTAAGTTCCATATTGCTTTCATAGTACTTGGCCTAAGCATAATTAAACCTACTTTAGCTAAGATTCACACTTAAAAAGTGTGAATAACATAACTCATTCAATCCCACTTATAAAAAGAGGAAACATATGCAAAGCTCATTAGAGTTTCTCAGGCATTCTTTCAGGAATTAATTGCCAGATTTTATAACCCATTAGAACCATTCCAGCTCTCTTTAGAAGCCATTGCTAAAATCAGGACTTTATTAACATTTTGGGGCACACTTGCTCTATGACACCTCCTAGGAAAGGAAAAATTCCTTTCCTTAAAATTTCATACCTACAGAAAAAGATTGTGGATTATAATATAAATGAAAACTTGCCAAGGGGTGTGATTGGTGAGGAGAGATTGTATTGCAAAGGGCCCAAAAGATGATTGAGGGGTAAGAGGATAAAATGGTGAGACACTGAATAACTCAGCCTGAAGAAGAAAGACTCCAATGAGTGACTAGAAGAAATAAAGTTCATTTAAGTTCTCTCCATTATAAAATTATTCATGCTAATTTTAGAGAAGAAAATTTAGAAGGAAGGAAGAAGGAAAGCATCCATAAACCCACCACTTAAAGATGACATTTTAACATTTTCTTTATTTTCATCCACTCCTTCTGTACACACATGCTTTTTACATTGTCGTGATCAGATAATATGTATGTATAATAGTCACATTAATGTACTCTGATCTAGATTCCAAAGACAATTTGTTTCATGGTCATGGTTGCTGTTACCCTCCTCACACTGTGTTCATTTACTTGTTTATTATTCAACAGATATTTATGGAATCCCTTGGTAAGAACCAGGTCTTGAGAATACTAGAATGCACCAGACAGAAAGATGTTTGTCTCTCAGAAAATACATATTCTACTTGGACATGACACAATAGACAAACAAACAAATGTTGAGTGTGATGGGAAGTCACTAGAAATTTGTGAGCAGGGAGTAGCATAATCTGATTTATATTTTTAAAAATGGTTTTCTTCCATGTGGAAAATGCATCATAGGGAGAGAAGACTCGAAGCAAGGAGAGCAGGCAGGAAGTTGTTGCAGTCATCTAGATGAGCAAGATGGTGGCAGAAATAGGGAAGAAAGGAATGTTTAGGCAGTTGGGTCTGTGGAGCTTGCTGATGTGTGTCATGGATGTGTTACAGGTGTGAGTGAACAAGAGGAACCAAGACTGCAAGGTGCCAATCCAGGTGGACATGGCAGGTTTGCAGTTTGCTGCATGAGTCAGGAGTCCAGAGCCAGAGTTGCCTAATCGAGAATTATTGACATAGGGACAATATTTATAGCTGTGGAAGTGAATGAGGTCACGTGGGGAGAGAGTATGAATGGAGAAGAGAAAGGCCCTGCATGAAGACACCTTAACTTCTAAAAACTGAGAAGAAGAGGAGGAGCATTCTTCTTTCTCCAACCACATGCTCCCTGGCCCCCATTGACAGTCTAGGGGATATGTGAAGTGGGAGACAGCCTCCTTTATCAAACTGTTATCCTATTTTTTATGAAGAAATATGTTGCAAAGCCATTCTAGAACCTCTTAAAATTGTGGGAGTCAAAGCAGCATTCTACAATTTTGATTTACGAAGATCATGGAGTATGTATTGACAATCCAGTATTTAAATCACATAATAAAATATATTGAAATTATTTTATTATATATAATGAAAAATTTTATTTTCAAGAGATACTTTTAAAGTTGGTGAGCAGGGCACCAGGGTGGCTCAGTTGATTAAGCATTTTACCCTTGATTTTGGCTCGGGTAATGATCTCATGGTTCATGTGTTTGAGCCCCATGTTGGGCTCTGCACTGACAGCATGAAGCCTGCTTGGGATTCTCTCTCTCTCTCCCTCTCTCTGCCCCTCTCCGGATCATGCTCTCTCTCTTTCAAAATAAATAGATAAATTTGAAAACAAGTTGGTGAGCATTTTCATGCAGTTCTATGTATATTTTAAATTTTCCTTTGAGGTTTTCTTTATGATCAATAGATTGTTAAAAAAAATATGTTGTTTAATTTTCAACTCTTTAGGTATTTTTCCTGTTGTCTTTATCTTATTGAGTTCTAATTTGATTCTGTTATGGTCAGAGAACATAACTTGTATGGTTTTAATGCCTTTACATTTTTTGAGATTTGTTTTATGGCCCAGAATATGGTAGGTCTTGGTGAATGTTCCATGAGCACTTGGGGGAAAAAAAAAAGGATATTATGCTGTCGTGGAATGGAGTATTCTGTATGTGTCAATTAGATCCCATTGGTTGACTACATTGTTTAGATCTTCTCTATTCTCACTGATTTGCATTCTAGAAATTCTATCAGTTGCTGAGAGGGAAGTGTTAAAACACCTAACTATAGATGTGGATTTGTCTGTTTTTCCTTTCAGCTGTATTAATTGTGCTTCATGGATTTTTAGCGCTGTCATTTGGTGTCATTTGATCTTTAGGATCATTATTTTTTTTCCCAATAGGTTGATCTTTTTGTTGTAATGCAATCTCCTTCTTAGCTTCTAGTGGTTTTCTTTGCTCTGAAATATTTTTTATCAGATAGCAATATAGCTATCCCTATTTCCATAATACCATTTGTATGTTATATATATTTCCAAGGCTTGCTTTCAACCTACTTATGTCATTGAATTTGAAGTGAGTTTTTTTGTAAGCAGCATATAGTAAGAGATTTTCTATCCACTAACACAAGCTCTTTCTTTTAATTACTGTATTTAAACTATGTACATTTAAAGTTACTGGTATATTAGAACTAAGTCTGACATTTTATTATTTGTTTATTTCTTCTGTCTCTCATCTCTTTTCTTGCCTTCTTGAAGATGGTTTGCATAAATTTTAGAATTTCATCTTTATTTGCTTATAATGTTTTTGAGTACATATCTTTTAATAACCTTTTTAGTACTCTTGTTAATTATAATATATATAATACTGTGTGTGTGTGTGTGTGTGTGTGTGTGTGTGTGTATAAAACAAAATGTAGGGGTGCCTTTGGGGGCAGAGAGCACTGTATATGCATATGTGACTTGGCGACTTGACACAGTGTACTATTATCAACATTTACCACTTAAAGTACAGTGTGGAAACCTTACTTCCATTGAGGTCTCTTTATCCCCCCCACATTGACTTAAGTATCAGATGGTGTTATTTTTATTTCCATATTCAAATATGATTTATGAAGCTTATAAGGAGGATAGTCTGTTTTATGTGCCCATATAAGTTCTCTTTCCATTGCTTTTTCTTCCTCCTGATATTCCAAGATTCTTTTATTATTACTTTTCTGTTTAAAGAAATTGCTTTAGTCATTCTTTAAGGGTAGGTATGCTAACTGCAAATTCTTTTTGTGTCCTAGTGTCTGACATCATGTTTATTTCCTCTTTATTCCTGAAGGATAGTTTTTCCAGATATAGAATTTGTGGTTGGAAATTCTTTTTTTCAGCACTTGAAAAATATGCCACTTCCTTCTGGCATCTGTGGTTTCAGATGATGACCAATCCACAATTTGTGTACAAATTGGTTCCCCTGCAGGTAACATGTCATTTCTCTGTGGCTGCTTTCAAGTTTTTTTTATTTTGTCTTTATTTTTCAGAAACTTAATTATAATATGTCTTAGCATGGATTTATTTGGATTTTTCCTATTCAGAAGTTCACTCAGCTTTTTGAACTTGTAGGTTGATGTCCTTTGCCAAATTTGGGGAGTTTTCATCCATTATTTCTTTGAATTATCTCTCAGTCACAGTCTTTCTCCTTGTCTCTAGGACTCTGATGTTAAAAATTTTGGATCTTTTGTTAATGTTATACAGGTTTTGAAGCTTTGTTCTTTCTCTTCTCTTTCTTTCTTTCTCAGATTATTTTCTCTCTGTTGTTCAGATTGGGTAAAATCTATTAATATTTCTTCAAGTTTACTGATTATATCTCTTGCATCTCTGCTCTACTATTAAGCCCATCCAGTACTTTAAAATTTTTGGTTATTGGATTTTTCAGTTCTGTAATTTCCCATTGGTTCTCTTTTAGAACTTCTATTTCTTTGTTGAGATATTTTTATTTTTTAATTTGTGTCAATAAAATTTGTAATTGATTATTGAAGCATTTTTATAATGATTGCTTTAAAATCCTTGTTAAATAGGAGAGCCTGGGTGGCTCAGTCAGTTAAGCGTCTGACTTCAGCTCAGATCATGATCACACAGTTCTTGGGTTTGAGCCCCGTGTTGGGCTCAGTGCTGACAGCTCAGAGCCTGGAGCGTCCTTCAGATTCTGCGTCTCCCTCTTTCTCTGTCCCTCCCCCACTTGTGCTCTCTCTCTGTCTCTGTCTCTGTCTCTCTCTCTCTCTCTCTCAAAAATAAATAAATAAAATAAATAAATAAATACACATTAAAAAAAATCCTTGTTAAATAATTCCAGCATCTGATTCATCTTAGTATTGGCATTAGTTGATCTTCTCTTTTCATTCAGGCTGTGAGGTTTGCAGCATGCCTGGTAATTCTTTATTATATCTTGGACTTTTTAGGTGTTATGTTAGCAGACTATCATTTTAGGTTTAACACCCAGGCTACTTTTTGTGCTTTATGGTTACAAAGACAGTTTAATTTTTGCAGGCTTCATGGTGCTGGTTTGATCTGCTTGGTTCTCTGGAGCTGCTAAGGCTCCCAGTGGTCCCTCTTGGTGCTGCCACAGGGAAATTTTTGCTAGGCTGGTGCCTCTAGATACGGGAAGGAACCCTCCAAACTCTGGAAATAAAGAGTGCTTCCTGGGCAGGATCCTGCTTGCTAATGCCACCCTGCCACCTGGTGTTTCTGGGTAGGAGAAAGGAGTCTCAAGCCTTGGAGACAAAGAAACTTCTTGGACTCAGGCCTTCCTATAACCAAGATCTCCCTTGCCAGTACTGTTAAGCTTCCTGGTGTCTTTCAATAAGGAGGAGATTCTCAAGCCACTAGGGAAAAACAGCCCTTCTTCTGGTCACTTTTTGTCACCAGGTCTCCTGATCCATCTCTCTTGGCACAGTTGGGTGGATTTTTTCTTCATCCAGGGAAAGAGTGGACTATGTGGGCCATTTTCTATTATAGAGTTGGGACCAGAAACATGGGGCCTGAGTCACTTTCTCCTAGTTGGGTAGAGGGTTGTGGAGAAAAACACAACACACAGCCTATTGTTCTTCCAGTTCTTAGTCTCTAATCAGTTCATCTTTCTCTTTCCACCTTTCAGTTCACTTTTCCCCTTTCCATACTCTTCTTTGGTTGCCTCTGACATTAAAGATAAAATATTTGGAACCTAGGCCAGGCAGAGTTCTTGGACTTAACACCAAAAGTACAGTCCAATTGATAAGTTGGACTTCATAAAAATTAAACAATTTTGCTCTATGAAAGACCTTGTGAAGAGGATGAAAAGACAAGCTATAGACAGTGAGAAAGTATTTGCAAAAGTACCATCTGATAAAAGACCATTATCCAAAATATACAAAGACCTCTTAAAGCCTAACAATAAGAAAACAAGCAACCTGAATAGAAAATGGGCAAAGACCTGAACAGACACCTCACCAAAGAGAATGTACACATGGCAAGTAAGCATATGAAAAGATGCTCTATATCATATGTTATCAGGGAATTACAAATTAAAACAACCATGAGATATTATCACACACCTATAGAATGGCCAAAATCAAAATCATTGACAACATCAAATGCTGGTGAGGAGGTAGAATGACAGAACGATTATTTATTGTTGGTGGGAATGCAAAATGGTACAGCCACCTTGGAAGACAGTTTGGTAACTTCTTAGAAAACTAAACATACTCTTACCATATGTTCCAGCAATCCTACTCCTTGGTATTTACCCAAGTGAATTGGAAACTTATGTCCACACAAAAACTTGCACGTGAATGTTTACAGCAGCTTTATTCATAATTGCCAAAACTTGGAAGCAACCAAACTGTTCCTTAGTAGGTGAATAGATAAATAAACTGTGGCACATTCAGACAATGGAATATTATTCAGCATTAAAAAGAAATGAGCTATCAAATCATACAGGAATCTCTAGAAAGTCAACCGTTCACTTAGTAAAAGGAGCCAATTTGGAAAGGCTACATACTGTATGATTTCAACTATATGATGTTCTGGAAAAGTTACAAATATGGAGACAGTAAAAAGATCAGTAGTTGGCAGAAGTTTAGGGGGATGAGGGTTGGAGAGGCAGAGCTCAGAAGAGTTTAGGGCAGTGAAATTTTTCTGTATGATACTACAGTGGTAGACATATATCAGTATACATTTATCCAAATGCATAGAAAGTACACCACCAAGAGTGAACCCTGATGTAAACCATGGACTTTGGATGATGATGTGTTGGTATAGGTTCATGGATTGTAACAAATGTGCCAATCCAGTGGAGGGTGCTGATAGAGGGGGAGACTGTGAGTATGTAGGGACAGAGGCATATAGGAGCTTTGTACTTTCTGCTCCAATTTTCTATGAACCTAAAACTGCTCTGACAAAAATAAAGTCTACCAAAAAACCCAAAATAGTAATAAATAAATAAATTCAATCAGAACATGAGTAAAATACATGAATAGACATTTCACTAAAAGGTATATAGATGGCAAATAAACACATGAAAAGATGTTCAACATCATTGACCTCTAGGAAGATTCAAACTAAAACCTCTACAAACCTATCAAAATGGCTAAAATAAAAAATAGTGACACCACCAAATGCTCGTGAGGATGTGAAAAAACTGGGTCACTCATATGTTGCTGGTGGGAATAGAAAATGGTCCAGCCATTCTGAAAAATAATTTTGCAGTTTCTTATAAAACTAAACATACAGTTATCATATGACACAGAAGTTGCACTCAGGCATTTATCCCACTGAAATGAAAATTTATGTTCATAGAGGAACCTTCTCATGGATGTTTGTAGCAACTTTCATTGCAATAGCCAAGAACTGGAAATAACTCAGTGTCCTTAGTGGGTGAGTGGTTAAGCAAACTGTGGTGCATCCATGCCAGGAAATACTACTCAGCAATAAACAGGAACCAAATATTGATATATGCAACTACTCAGATGAATCCCTTGCATGGATTTAGAAGGAATTATGTTGAGTGAAAAAAACAAATCCCAAAAGGTTACACATTATATAATTCCATTTATATAATTTTGTTGAAATGAAAAAAAAATTAGAAATGGAAAACAGTGACTAGAGGTTAGGGACAATTCGGGCAGGAGAAGGACATGAGTGTGTCTACAAACGGTCAATAATGGGATCCTTGTGGTGAGGGATCCTTGACTGTGGTGGTGGAAACATGAACCCACAGTGTGATAAAACTGTATAGGATTCAATACACACACACACACCACACACACACACACACACACACACACGTCCAAGTAAAACTGGGCAATCTGAATAAGGTCAGCATGTATAAACCTCAATATCCTGATCGTGGCATTGTACTATAGTATTGCGGAATGTAACCAGTGGAGGAAACTCCATGAAGGCATCTCTCTGTGTTATTCTGAATGTGAATCTACGACTATGTTAAAATTTGTAAATTGTTCTCAAAAAAGTCAGTGAGCCATTCACTTTTTTGGGTGAACTGAAATTGGGCTCTGTATGCAGGCCACACATGCGCGACAGAGAACAAAGCTTCATGTTTAGTATTTATGATTTGGGTTTTCCTTGTGGCTACCTGGCAACTCTGCTGTCCCTTCACTTCCTTCTAGATTCCAAGTGGTAGGAAATGAGAACACATGATGAAACATGTCTTTGTCACTTCTCTTCCAAATACCATAGATTCCAGCAATGTATGCACGCAGCAATCAGTTATCAATCTTAAAAAGAGAGAACTTGTTCTAGGTGAGGCTTTTCCTGTAGGTCATACTTTTCTGTTGTTGTTTGCCTTAATGAGAAAAATGAATGCATTAATGGTAGAAAAAATCAAATTTTATATACTTTATATTCATATATAGATGTGAAATATTACTATTACTAAAATTATAGTAATTATTTACAGTTTAAAAATTAAACATAAAACCTCTGACATGACAAATAATTGTATGTAGTACTAATGGAAGAGGAGAGCAGTAGGGAAATGCATAGTGGAATCTGTATCTTTTATTTGTAACCGAAAAGAGCTCAGCCAAAACATTATATGAATATAGACTTAGTTAAGCTTTTGGAAACACAGATACAAAACATCAAGTCAATAATTTTGAGCAAAAGTCAAAATTTTCCAGGTTCCTATAGGAACTCTGTGGATGCTTTTGTTCCTTATGTAGATAACCTGGTATTTTCTCTAGGGCTGATGTTTTAAAATTTAGTAACATATTATAAACATTTCTCCAAGTCAACAAAATCCTTAATAAACATAATTTTAGCAACTTTATAATGTTCAATAGAGTGCATACATCATTTTCTTAACTCTGAGACCTGCAGATTATCTGATACATATATATCTGATTATTTGACATTATCTGATATGTATTATCTGATAAATACATATATTTCTATAGTATTTATTATGTTCTTATGTAATATTCCCAGGAGAATTACCAGATGAAAAAGAATAAACATCTTGATGTAATATTATGCATATTTGTACAAGTTTTTTTCCAAAGGTGTTCTTTAAATTTATATTCCCTAGAAGAGAGTTCACCACCGGAAAGCCTTTCCAGGATCTGGTGGTGTTAGTTTAAAGAGAAACATGTGTTAATTTAGTAACAGGAAAAATGGTATCCCGTAGTTCTTTTAAATTGCTTTTCCTTGCTTGCTAGGTGGGTAATACTTTTCCCCTGTGTGTCTGTTAACAATTTGGAGTCTTTCTGAAAATTGTTCATGTCCCTTGAGTAATACCTATGAGTGATTTCATCAATTTTATTGACTATGTAAAATTCCATTGAGAAGTGAAGCTTTAATTTACTTAATCATTTTTCTGCTGTTAGACAAAAGTTGTTTATGAATTCTATTATAAATTATTTTATTCATACAGAAGATGTTAAAGGGGTGGCTTTT
Organism: Acinonyx jubatus; assembly: GCF_027475565.1. Lineage (NCBI taxonomy): Eukaryota > Metazoa > Chordata > Mammalia > Carnivora > Felidae > Acinonyx > Acinonyx jubatus. The sequence goes on from NC_069388.1 coordinate 58,475,869, forward strand.
ATGTGTTAGTCACTGTTTCTATAGCAGTGCACCAGTCAGACAAAGGGATTGCTTTCAAGGAGCTTACATTCCCCTGCAGGTAGGTAAGAGAGACTCTAAACAAATAAGCATATGATATGTCAGCAGGACGAAGTGCTGTGAAGAAAAGTAAACAGGGGAAGTAGAATAGAGGGGAGTTAGGTGGGTGGTATCTATGCTGTTTTACAGAATATTCAAAGGTCTAATGAGACAGGAAGAAGTAGGGGAGCAGCCTGGTAGATGTCTGGCAGAAAGTATTCCAGGCAGAGGGTATAGCAAATGCAAAGGTCTTGAGGCACACAGGTATTAGAAAAAGGTCAAGGAGGCCAGCATGGCTGGTGTGCAGCATGTTAGGAGAAGATGAGGGGACATGAAGTCTTAAAGGGTCCCAGCAACTAGATTTTACTGGAAATGAGATGGAAAGGCATTGTAGGACTTGGGGCATAGAAGTGGAATGATATGGATGATATGACTTATATATATTTTAAAGACCCACTCTGGCTACTGAATAGATAATAGATTATAGACAGGCAAAGAGGAAGCAGGGAGAGATGTCAGGCCATTGCAATATTCCTGGTAAGGTTATGGTTTAGGTGGTGAAAAAAAAATGGTTGGATTTTAGACAGTTTAAAGGATTGGCTGATGGTTGATTATGGCATGTGAGAGAAAGAAGTCAAGGATGACTCAAAAGACTGTCAGAATTATATTTGGATGTAAGTTTGTGACAATACTTCATCTGGGTACAGCTGTCAAGTAGGCAGTTGACTATGAGTCTGCCACTCCTGGAAGAGTCCTGGGCTGGAAGTGTAAACTCAGTAGTCATGAGTGATTGGAGTAGTCATAGTAGTGGTTGTAGAGAGGGGACCAGAGATCTGAGAACCAAGCTCTGGGCATTCCAGATTGGATAGATAAAAAGGAACCAACAAAAGAGTCTGAAAATGCACACTGAAGTGAAAGGAGAGAGGACAGAGGGTGGTGTTCTGGGAACCAGGTAAATAAAATGTTTCAAGGAAGAGGTGTTGAGTAAGATGAGGGCTGGGTACTGAGAGGTTCAGATGGGGTATCAGCAGGGGCCGTAACTAGAGCTGTCAGTGGAGTGGTATAGGCAAAAGAATGATGGATCCCATTGGAATCTAAGCCTGGTAAAGAAGGATACAAGAATATAAATAATCTATTGTGATCTTCTTCATGAACATAGCCTCTTTCATATTCCCATCTTTAGATGAGTCACGGCAATGCCTTTAAAGAGGCTTACACTTAAGCCTAGGAAAGTTTAAGAAGGGATATAAGTTGGAAAATTAATGACCTTAACAGTTAACTCCTAGGTAACTTGTTAACTTGATTGAGAAAAGTTTGAACTTTGCTAAGGCATCTCCCAGGAATACTGCTTTTTAAAAGGAAAGGTAGTAATACTCTGGGCATGGAACTTTGATTATTTCTCTACTTTTGAAAAGAAGGAGAAAAAAATTCCCTTGAAGTTGCCTAACCAATATGGCCCTGGCCTAACCCAGCTGGTTAAATGGATCCAGGAGAAACACTGTTATAGTGTTAACCAGGTCTTTAGGTGTGACTGGTAGCTGCTTGAGTGGTAGGATGTTACCATCTTGATAAAAGATGTTATTCAATGCCTGATCCCTTCAGTGAACAAATAGCAAAAATTTTGCCTTCCTGTAGTCACAGTCTAAAGGGGAGAAAAACAATAACAGAACGATAAGTAAAATGTGAAGAAATTAAGAGTACAGAAGTTTTAGAGGTAGGAGTGAAAATAAAATTTTAAATAGAGTGGTCAAGAACAGACTCACTTTGGGGCATCTGGGTGGCTCAGTCGGTTAAGCGTCCGACTTCAGCTCAGGTCACGATCTCGCGGTCCGTGAGTTCGAGCCCCTCATCGGGCTCTGGGCTGATGGCTCAGAGCCTGGAGCCTGTTTCCAGTTCTGTGTCTCCCTCTCTCTCTGTCCCTCCCCCGTTCATGCTCTGTCTCTCTCTGTCTCAAAAATAAAGAAAACGTTAAAAAAATTAAAAAAAAAAAAGAACAGACTCACTTTGAATGCGGTATCTGTGTAAAAACTTGGAGACATGGTAAACCTGTGACTATCTGGCGGGGGGTGGGGTGGGGAGACTGTTCCAGGCAAAGGGAACAGCAAATGAATAATATGTTTAGGGAGAAATTGAAGCAGGTGGAGATGTTAGAGAGTGGAAAGATATGAAAACAGAAAGATGGGCAGGGAGCCACATCGGGGAAGGCCTTGTAGGACACAGTAAGGATTGGCTTTTACTTTGAAATAGGAAGCCATTGGGCTAATCTTAGCAGAGGAATGACATGTTTTTTTTTTAATTTTTTAATGTTTATTTATGAGAGAGAGAGACAGACAGACAGATAGAGCATGAGCAGGGGAAGGGCAGAGAGAGAGGGCAACACAGACTCTGAAGCAGGCTTCAGGCTCTGAGCTGTCAGCACAGAGCCCAATGAGGGGCTCAAACTCATGAGCTGTGAGATCATGACCTGAGCCAAAGTCTGATGCCCAACCCACTGAGACACCCAGCCACCTGGGAGGAATGACTTATGTTTTAATGAGCACTGCTTCCTGTGATTTAGATGGACTGTAGGGGCGAAGCCAGAAGCAGGTTAAGCAGCAAGAAGGCTTCTGGAGTCCCCCAGACAAGAGGTGATGGTGGCTTTGCTCAGGGTGGAAGGCATGATAGTTGTTCACTTATGTTGTTCAGTGTTCTCATTCTACCTTTGCAGATTCCATGGAGGAAGAGACCATTATGTCTGAAAGACAAGGAGAGTCTCATTATTTGGTTCAGTTTGACAAGTTCTCTCAGGAATAAAGGAGAACAAGTAAAAACTAAGAGCCTCTGGGTTCCATGAAAGAAGGAAGTCAATCCAACTTGGTTGGATTTCTTGAATCTTGCAACTTTTTCATATTTATTAGCTTTATGCTCTCATTCCATTTCCAGGTAATGATTAGTAATAAAAATGAAAATGAAAATGCCTCTCAGATATAGCAAAAATTAAGAAGTCAAGCAAACTGTAACTTTCTTGTATCCAGGCATGGAATGGAAAAAAAATCACAATGAACTGGGTCCACAGTGACTACTCTGAAGGGCTCTGGAGCTATGAGTTAGGAGGCATTGTTGGTGGTGATGATAACTCTCCAGAGGCTTCTAAGCTATCCAAGAGGAATAGAAAACAAGAACATTTCTATATGCTTTTCCTGAAGGCTGACCACCTTTAAGAAACCATGTTATGTCATCTAACCTTCTCCAGATATAAGAAGAGCTATTAGGGCATCTCATTTAATACCCAACATGCATTTCATGTTGGGCTGCAAAATGATGGGAATTAATTTCCTCATGCTTTAGCTCACCCACAAGCCCATATTTTGGACCAAATGGTTCCAGGAATTAAAGTTGCTGAAAAGGGACGCCTGGGTGGCTCAATTGGTTGGGCGTCTGACTTCGGCTCAGGTCATGATCTCACGGTCCGTGAGATAGACTCTCTTCTCCCCAAATAAGTAAGGAAAAATGGTCACTGGATACCAATACTATTGTCTTACTCTGTGTATTACTCCTTGGGGTTGTTAGAATTAGGAAACTTTCTCCTGAACTTTGCCTAAAAATTTGTCCTAAAACATTCCCATACTGTCTTAGGCTCTTTAAAGTGAAAGTGGAGGGTGGGGCGCCTGGGTGGCTGAGGCAAGTGTCCGACTTTGGCTCAGGTCATGATCTCATGGCTTGTGAGTTCAAGCCCCGCGTCGGGCTCTGTGCTGACAGCTCGGAGCCTGGAGCCTGCTTCAGATTCTGTGTCTCCCTCTCTCTCTGCCCCTCCCCACTCACACTCTGTCTCTCTCTCTCTCTATCAAAAAATGAATAAATGTTAAAAAAAATTTTAAAGTTGCTGAAGAAAAGCTTCTAGATTTTGAGATTTCGGGCTAGTTACTTTGAAGAAGGAAATGGGCTCAGTTGCAAGTGTCAACTTTGTGGGGTCTCTGAGTGGTGACTTGATTTTTTTAAGAGCTCCGAAATTGAGATAAAAAAAAAAGAAAAAGAAAATCTGACTATTCAGACCAATAACCGGCAGAAGGATTGTATCAGTAAAGAGAAAACTACCCACTGAGAACAGCCCATGCCCAAATGGCTTCACTGGTAAATGCTACCAGTGAAGAGGAAGAATTAATGCTGATTCTTAACAAACTCTTTCAAAAAGCAGAAAAATAAGGAACAGTTCCCAACTCATTCTATAAGGCTTGTATAATCCTAATACCAAAACCAGACCAATATATTACAAGAAAAGACAGTTACAGATCAATATGACTTATGAATATAGATACAAAAATCTTTAACGAACACTAGCTGACCAAATCAAGCAAAATATAAAGAGGATTATATACCATGACTTATCACAGGAATGCAAGGTTAACTTACACAAACTTTTATCAATGTCATACACTGTATTAATAAAGGACAAAAACCACATGATCATATCAATAGAGGTGAGGAATACCTTTGACAAAATTCAACACCCTTTTATTGTAAAAATATTTAACAAACTAGAGTAAGAGGGGAACTTCCTCAACCTGATGAAGGGCATCCGTGAGAAACCCCCATTGACATTATACCTAATGGTAAAAGACTGGATGATCCCCTCCTAATATCAGGAAGAAAGGCAAGGATGTCTGTTTACACTGCTTCTCTTCAATATTGTACTAGAGGTTCTAGTCAAGGCAATTAGGCAAGAAAAAGAAAAGGCATCAGATTGGAAAAGAAGAAGTAAAACATATCTATTTGTAGATTACATGACCTTGAATATAGAAAACCCGAAGAAGTCCACTAAAAGACCATGAGAGGGGAGCCTGGGTGGCTCAGTTTGTTAAGCATACGATTATTGATTTCAGCTCAGGTCATGATCTCATGGTTCATGGGATTGACCCCCTCACTGGGCTCTGTGCCAACAGCACGGAGCCTGCTTGGGATTTTCCCTCTCTCTCCCTCAAAATGAATAAATAAACTTAAAAAAAAAAAGACCACAAGAGCTAATAAATGAGTTCGGCAAGGTCGCAGGATAAATATCAATCTGTAAAAAATCAGTTGTTATTTCAATTGCAATAAGCAATCTAAAACTAAAATTCAGAAAATAATTCCATTTACAGTAGTATCGAAAAGAAAAGCTTCCCACTGTTTTCTCAGAGTTCATATGTTAACCTTAGGGTGAGAAGCCTCAGTCAAGGCCACAGCTGCAAGTGGCCCTAATAAGGTGATTATTCTCAGCAGGTGTGTGATAGGACAGGTTCAAAGATTGGTGAGTTACTTTGCATTCTTGTGAAAACCTTGCCACCCATAGGTGTGTCCTTAAATATCCACAAGCAGGCAATTACCTATTGGCAGAATTTGGGGAATCCAGTTTGCCTCCCTACCCCCAAATTAGTCCTTCAGTCTCTCACTCAAAGAATTTTAGAAGTTTAAATTTTTGGTTCCTGTGACTAAGAAAAATGTTTGTGCAAGAGACATATCTTGTTATGAGTGAATTTATGATCCATTTTATACAATACACAGAATAAAAATGGAAAGAGATTGGGTACCTCTGAGGACAAAAAGACAAACTGGAGAGCAAGGTATGATAAAAATAAACTTGATTCTTAGTGTTGACTCTGACCTTTCTACTAGTGAATAAAAAGTAAAGGAAGATCCCTTATCTTTGGATAAAAATTTATACCTGGTAAAATATGTGCATGATCTTATTCAGTCTCTTTATAAATAAGTCAGTGAAGTAAGCACAGATGTGATTCCCATTTTCAGGGGAGGAAAGTAGAACATAAAAGATAATGGCCAGGGCGCCTGGGTGGCTCAGTCAGTTAAGTGACTGACTTCGGCTCAGGTCATGATCTCACAGTCTGTGGGTTCGAGCCCCACGTCAGGCTCTGCGCTGGCAGCTTGGAGCCTGGAGCCTGCTTCAGATTCTGTCTCCCTCTCTCTCTGCCCCTCCCTGCTTGCACTCTGTCTCTCTCTCTCAAAAATAAATAAACATTAAAAGAATTTAAAAGAAAAAAAAGATAATGGCCACCCAAGGCCACCCTTCCATTAAATGGCAGAGCCAGGACTTAAGCCCAGGTCTCTGAACTTCACATCATGTACTCTTTCAAACACACTAATGTGGAAAGAGTCTACTCTGTCTACTTTCCCCCAAAGATTTTAAATTATAGCTAGTACTGTTTAACATAGTTCAATAATTCTTTTAAAAATAATTTTAAAGGAGTGTTTTAGATCAACTGAAAAATGAAGGGAAGAAAAACGGCAACACTCCTTTTACAAATTCATAAGTAGAATGCTTCAGCTCCTTTTTTGCCCCAAAAGGCCACATCCTGTAGAGGATGTATAAAATTGTTATGCCATGAGCCTGTGTCTGAGAATTTGCTGTTTTAATTCAGGCCCTTGATGCAGCAGCCATGTTCCGTCAAATGATTTAAGACATGTTTCAGAACTGGCCCTTGCTGGGAGGGGCTTTGATTGAATTACTATAAGTCCTAGGAGAAATGCTAATGATCTTAGCATTTGTGCTGTTCAGAGTCAACAGGAATCTGCCTTACCCAGGAGTACCTGTGTTGGTGGCCTGAAAGTGGGTCAGGGATTTTTTTAAGATAAAGTTTCTTATATTTCCATATTAAACACTATGTAGGTCATTGCCTACCTAAGGGCTTGGTTGATATTGAAGCTGCAAGAATCAGAATTGTGTGTGCTTCTGTTACACAGGGGTCTGGTGGCTGAGCAAGTGGCTGTATTTGTTGCAGGGAATGAGGTGCAGTGGAGAAGGATGGGAGAAATAAAAGAAGGAAGTGCATGCTTGTCCCAGGTCCTCCTCCTGATAAGCAACAGCCTTGAGAGACACACACTGTCCCCACTGTAGGGCACTTGATAAAAGAGAACCTCCCAAGGCTTCATGAGCAAATATGAACCACACCCCAATATCAGCAGTCCTTGATCACCTCCATCCTTTTCCTTTGGCATGTAAGAGGGCCTGTTGGGGGGCCTCCAGTGGGCCCACTGAACCTAGAGAGTAGTGCTAGTGAAGGGTGGTACTAAGGGATGAGCTGAGCACTGTGTTCATTTAGCAATGCAATTTGGAATCTTTATATCTCTGTACATTGGAGCCCTAGGTGAAACCTGTGATCCTCCACCTAGACTGTGGTGATGAGGACACCAGATGGAGGGGAAGGATGTCACCTCCATGCCTGCTAACTAGTTGTTCTGTGATCTTGGGGTTTCCTGTCTTCCTTTATTAAAATATTCAAGTTAGAGCAAAGCCTTTCTGGAAAACAAAGGGATGTGTGTGGCATTGTTTTTACTGAAGCATCTGGGTGTTTTTTTAAACATACACCTTAAAAGAGTCAGACTTCCAATGAGTGGAAAAGAACAAATCATATAAAGTAACCTTGGCCATGTGACTTCATTTCCTCAGTTTCTTCATCAGTAAAATGAGAAAGATTTAGGTCTATTGAACTAATATCTCAGAGATTCCCTGAAGACCCTCTTCTGCTTAGGAAAGCCTGGAGTATAAGGATGTCAGGGGGAGAATGGCCAAGATCTTGCACTGAAGCTGTATGTAAGATTATAGAGAGAGTGGGCTGACATCCTGGGTGGCCAAGACAGGGTTCCTCTAATTCCAGTTCCAAAAAAAGTGCTTGGTTCTCTGCACCTGGTTTCCTTTTCATAGATGGGACCCACCACCCAGCTTTCAAAGTGAATACCTCTAACGCTGGTGAGCAGCAGGTCAGAGGGACCTGTGTTTGTATTCTGACTGCATTTATTAGTAGCTGACTACCAACTGTATGGAGACATCAGGCAACTTACTTCATTTCTCTGAGCATCTCAAAATCTCTTTATCTGTAAAAGGGGAATAATGATTTTATAGATTCTACTTCATGGCTTTGTTGTGAGGGTTAAATACATGGGAACTTTCTAAGCAGAGGGCCTGGTATATAGAAATTTTTTCAGTGAATGATGGTCATAACCGCAACCTTAGAAGAACCCACAGGACTACATCTGGCACATCGTAGCTTTGGCCCTGTAGGAGGGTCACTGCCTTCAAACATTTGCAAGACCATTATGGAAGAACCTTGAGGATGGGTGTTGTGCTGTTGGCCCCAGCAATAAGTAAAAGAAAGTTTTGAGTCATCTGAGACCAGTGTGGGATTTGGAGCTTGCATTTGTGGGCATAAAGGAAAATGACAGGGACCAGCCTGGACATCTGTATGCCTTCAGTGGCAGAATATGACCCTGGGGGAAGGGCTATAGGTTTCCTCAGCTGAATGGTCCCTCGCACATGGAAAAGGTTATAGTGTTTAGTTGTGAAGAGTTGTGGAAGGAGATGAGAGCTGGTAGTCATGAGAACTTTGGGGAATGCTGCGAGGAGCCAACCAGATCCCCTTCAGGAATAAATGACTTAGTCCCTCAAATGGCAGAGTGCTGCTGGAAGACAGCCCTTGGCTGTCAGCCTTCTTCAGGAATAACTAATCAGGGCAGGGCTACCAAGTCCCAGGTCTATTCACTCACTGGGCCTGGACACCTCTAAGCAGGTCACCCCTGCTCCAGGGCTTCCTGTGTGGTTGGCTAAGGACATCAGGGAGACTGTATTACAGCCTAGTTTCCCACCCTGCCCAGTCCTCCTCCTTGCCCTGTCATGTTCCACCCCACCCTGCCCTTCCACAGGTATTGATCCTGGGAGCCCAGAGAAGAACATAGAGGATCCTTGATAGTGGGGCTGGGGTGGGGGATCAGAAAAAAAGGAGGAGGCTGGGCTGAACGACTTTTGAGGTATCCTAAATCTGTGATGGTAAGTCTACATTTCACAAAATGTGGTTCAAAGCCCCAAGTAGTGTGGGATACTTACTAATATGGCAGGTTCCTGAGCCCTACCTTGGCCCCTGCCCAGACCCACTGAACCAGACCCATGGGGCTTTTTAAACAAGTCCCAGGATTATCCTTCCAACTACTGAGGGATAACAGAACATATCCCTTAGAAGGTAGACCTTGGGGTGCCTGGGTTGCTTAGTTGGTTGAGCATCAGACTTCGGCTCAGGCCATGATCTCATGGTTCATGGGTTCAGGCCTTGCGTCGGGCTCTGTGCTGACAGCTTGGAGCCTGGAGCCTGCTTTGGATTCTGTGTTTCCCTCTCCCTCCCTCCCTCTCTCTCTCTCTCTCTGCGCCCCTCCCCCACTCATGCTCTGTCCCTCTGTCTCTCAAAAATACATAAATATTGGGGGGCGAGGGGGACATAGACCTTGTGCTCTTGGTTCCAGCAACAGGTACAAAAGGTCTGAGTTGTCTGAAGCCGGATGGGATTTGGAGATTGCTTTTCTGGGCATAAAGGAAAATGACAGGGACCAGCCTAGACATAAATCTTTCGCAAATTCAACCCTCATTTAAAAGAATATCAGCACCCAAAGCTTGCCTCTTTTGGGCTCAGCAGGCTATCCTCATACCATCAGAATGAAATGACCTCCAGGTTTGAATGGTTTTGCTGTTCATATTTCCTGCCAGACCTTTTACTCCAAATAGATTTTTTTGAAGAGGTAATTTACACAGGTTATACTGAAAAGCATGGGGGTCAGAGATTATTTGCAACATTCAAATGCAATTATCAAAGGATGTTGATTCCGATCCAAAAAAGGAAAAACCACTAATCGACTATTAAATATTTATAGGTCACCTTATTATTAATTTATTTCAGCAGGAACTCAGGAAAGCACCCAAATTTTATAGCTGAGCTAGTCATTCAGTTCAAAGCCTGGCCACACAAAATGAGTATGAATCATATCAGGAACTTGAACAGTGAAAAATTCAAATGTCAGTTTTACAGTTCTCTTAGTCACCTCTTGAGCTGGCCTGCAGCCTTATACCCAAACATTTTCTCTCTGATCAGTCCTTGCCTCAATGAGACCATACTCAGGGCAGCATGCTCAGTGAAAAGCATATGCTTTGGACCACACAGACCAGTGTAGGCATCTGGGTCCAGCACTGGGTAGTCCTGTGACCTCAAGCAAGATGCCCCTCCTCTCTGAGCCTCACCCCCGTCACCTGTAAAACGGGGCTAAAAAACTCTTTCCCCGGCAGATTTCTTAGGGGGCTCCTAGCATGGAAGCTCCTAGCACATAAAGGGAAAACAAGTGGTGGCTACTCTCTTGTGCTCCGGTGGGATTAGTTGTACCTGAGTGCACAGTAGGTAGTTAGCTATCTGCTCCTGGTCACAAGTTGCTTAAATGCCCAGAGCCAGAGGAGTGCTGGTTGGGGTAGACAGAGACGTTGTGAAGGTACTCACCACCTACCCTGGGAAAGAGAAACAAAGTTACAAGTGGCAGTACAAGAAAGCAAATGCTTAGCACCAAATGAATGGCAAAGATTAGTATTCCAGAATTAATATTCTAGAAGCACAAGACCTGGGAGGCCCAGGATGGCTTTCTAAGGCAGTGTTTCCCACAATAGCATCATCTGAGGAATGTAAAAAGAGTGCCAATGCCTGAGTCTCACTCCCAGGGACTCTGATTGAATTGGCTTGGGGTAGATAGAGCCCAAACACTTGTATTTCTCCAAACCTCTTCCTTGATTCCAGTGTGTGCCAGGTGGAGATCTGCTGTGCTAAGGAACAAGGTCTGAAAAGGGCAGGACTTATCTACCCCTGACATTTGAACAGTGCTTTGCCATCCCAAGCACTTTCACTACATGGTTTTAAGAGACCCAGACAGGTGTACAGAAAGGGAGGAGCTGGAGCATAGACCTGAGGGCCAGTATGTCAGTGATGTTTCCATTTCATAGAATCTGGCGCTACGCCTTGGGCTCCATGCTCCTGAACGCTTTCAGTTGCAATACCAGCACTTATTCCTTGGGGAGGAAGGATTGTCCCTTCAAAGAGGTAACTAGCCCGTAGAAAAGAGCAGAAATGAAGCTACATCTTTGAACCGTCTGCAATCTGGGAGTGCTCTCTCAACAAATGATGCAAAATTGCAACTACAAAAACCTTAAGCTTTACTAATTTAGGATAGACTAGTCCCTGGGAGGGGATCACATAGGTTTTGTTTCTCATCAGGTTAAGTAACTGCCCAAGGTCCTAGGTCTAGTAACTGGTAGAAATGGCACTGGAATCCAGGTCCAACTCTACAACCTCTTAATCACTATTGGAAATACTGGTGTCTGCCTTATTTTGAATCAATGAAATGTTCTTATTTGAATGTTGGTCCCACAAGTGGAAATTATTGCTTATTCACAGTGTTTCAGCTGAACCTCCCTGAGTCGAGTCCTGAGTTGTAGTTTCTATTTCCACCCTAGGTACAGTCCCAGAAGTGTTTCCCAGGAAAGATGCCAGAAAACATCTGCTACAGCACAAAGCTCATGTCTACACTCTAAAGTCCTCCCTTAGAAAGTAGCCCCAGGCAAAACTCCAAAGCAAAGCGTGCAGAGGGAAACCTCTGGTGTAGCTTACTGTTGCCTCCAGCCAAGCTAGGGACATTTATGGGCTAGCCCTGCCAGGAGATTTTCTGGGATTTAAAAGCTGAGAACTGGAACTAAGTCCTTTTAGGGAGGCAAGAAGCCAATGAAGATGCCTCTGCTGGCCAGCGGGGATCCCAAGGCTGCGCCTGAGGAGCCTGCCCAGGGCTGGCTGATGGGGGATGAGAGAAGCCTGTGAAGGGGCAAGGGGGGCAGGGCCTGGAAGATGCCCCTGCTCTAAGAACACGGGCTAACCCGGGTGATGAGAGCAAGAGAATGAGTGCACAACCCCCTTTCCCTCAGCCTTTTGGTCTATAAATGTCCTTGGCATCCCTGCAGAGGACATTTATGATTCCTGCTTCATTCAGAGTCTGTGGGTCAAGGTGAAGCTCTCAGCTCTCTCTCTTCCACACTCTTAGTGAGATTTTAGGTGAGGCTGTTTATACCCTTTGCTCCACGTTTTTCCACTGAAAATGGGAGATAATTATAGCTTTTTTGCAAGGTGGTTGTGATGATTACAGAGGAAGTATGCAAGAGACTGGGCATTGGGCAAGGTCTCAGTCTCCCCCAGCAACTAGCTCTTTAGGAAATTGTATTTATTATTTTTTAACGAGCAAGGAGTAAGACTGCTTACATTACTGTGAAATAGACACTGAAGTCCTCTTCAGGGCAGAGATGGGAACCTTGCCCCTCCCTGAATCACTGCAGCCTCTAGAACTTAGTGCCTTGCAGATGGTTTTAATGCTCAAGAAACTTTTACAGATTGGCTTGGAGTCAGTAGTGTGCAGGCTCAGAACTTGCAGAGCCTGTAGCAGGGTATGACTCTGCTAACCTAGAGCCATCATCTGGTGATGTGCAGCTGATGGCTTGTAGTAAAACATGTGAGCTGTGGTACTGGGAAAGCGTGCCAGTGTGGGCTTGGGCAGAATGCATGGCCAAGCCATACTAGCAAAATCACGGGTAAGACTTTGGAAAACCTCTTCTGTTAAAAGGCAAGGATTCATTTTGGCATCTTAGTATGAACGGTCCTGGTGAAAGGTGTATGATGTTCAGAGCTCTGAGCTTCAAGGGGTGGGGTCCAGGCCTGGCTCTGCTGCTGGCCAAGTGCATGACCTTGGGATGGCATGCCCCTCACTGAGGTCCAAGAGGCTTCATTAACCAATTGGAGGGGTGGCCTGTATAATCTCCAAGCTGCTCATGCACTTTATTTTACCTATTACAAAAGTCCATGAAAAGCATCTAGTGAACTAATTTTGGCTTTATGTTGACCAACAAATATAGTCAATGAGTGAATGAATCAACCAACCCGGTATTTATAGTGGAACTATAAAGAGTCTAGTGTGGTGTTAAACACTTGGGACATTCAGGAGAAACATTGCCTCCAGCTGGCCTCTCAGCCCCTAAAGGATCTATAGTACAGCTGCTATCCATCGTCCTAGCCACTGCAGTGTCCTCTTCGAGTTATGTTGCCCATGTCTTTATTTGAAACCCTCTCATGCACACTGATCTTGGTTTCTAATGCCATTGTCTGGTCCAAGGAACCAGGGCTCCTTGGGAAAATGACTGATTCCAGGGCTGAGGCAGGGAACTACACAGTGGATCTGGATCATCTTGTTATGCCAGAAAGTAAGGAGACATGTTAAAAGGACTCAGGAGACAGGTGTCACCTCAGAAGTGTCCTTACTGACTAAATCTGGGACAGTTTGAGCATCAGAATAAATAAGGACAGTAATTTTAAACCATTAAAATAATAGGAACCCACGAGCCCATACCTGTATAAATACATACCCACATACAAACATGCATACATACAGAGAAGAGGGAAAGTTCTTTCTTATGGCAGAATACCAACTAATAAAAGTGGAAAGAATGATGGAATTTACAAAGCCACGATTTTGCAAAAATCATGGTAATTGCGTACAGGCAAAGAATCATCAATTTTGTTAAAATTATTGGGTGAGAATTTGATGGATAATAGGCTGACTTAATAATTACAGAGGGAACATTGGTACATTTACTACAGATGGGAAATCTAGTAGTGCATTCTTCACCAAATGACCAGAGTTCCTATCACCACTAATTGGACAAACTGACAGCAGGTGTTGATACACTGAGAAGGATAGTATCAATATTAAATTTCCTGAATTTGGTAATTGTATGTTACGGCAGACACATAAGGTGGCCCCCATGATCCTTACTTGTCGATGTTTTTGCCTTGTATGATCCTCTCCCCTTGAGACTGAGCAGGATCTATGACCTATTTCTAACCACAAGAGTATGATAGAAGTGACTGGAGGTACATGATTACATGCCCATCATTACATGGTTGCATTACGTAGGATTGCAGCCCCATCTTGCTGGAGTCTGTCACTCCCTTGCTGGTTTTGAGGAAGCAAGCCGCCATGGTTTTGAAAAGCTTGCCTTTGATTTTATCATTTCTTATCCTTTCCTGCAATTAATTGTATCCTGCTTTCCTATTTTCTGACATTTTGAATTTGAGTTTGCCTTGACCGTCCATGCTACTATTCATTTGTGTTTAAGAATCATGGGTTGAAAGTTTATCTGAGGCATTGTGGTGAAACTGGAACACCCCATTGTTTTCAATGTTTCAAAGAGAAGAGAATACATTCATTGTTTTTAAATGCATGATTTTTGTAAACAGTCAGTTGGGTTTTACAGAATTGGGCTATGTAATGCAGGGGCCTGTGATTGTGGTGAAGGTTCAGGCCACCAACTGGCTTGGGTCTTCCAGGGTTAGTCATCCCATGTCAGACTTGCTCTGGACGGTCCCCAAACACCAGAGTATTTTTGATACACTACTTATGCAAATTTTGCTCTTGAAGACTTTTTAGAGCCATTCTAATAGGAAAGCTATACTGGCAAGATTATGATATCATCAGAGGTCATTTGAAACAGCTGAGAAGTGAAAGGTTAGAGAAGAATCCCCTTTGTGTTGGAAATTGAGGCAGAGAGAACTGAGCCCAGATGTGGAGTTTCCTGACCAGTAGACAGAATGCCACAGGCACTTACAAGCCTTTCAAAAAGAAGTATAGTCAAAAAACTTAAGATGGCAGCTAGGGAAGGAGGGACTTTGGAGAGCTGGATACAGCAGGATTTGTGGTAAATTCGCTCCCCCAAGATTACCTGTGCATTGGTGGGTCCATATGTGCATGGGCCTCTTTCCTAGGAAGGCAATGAAAATGAACTGAATCTGTGTCACTCCCAAGTGATGCAGAGCAGAGCTGGTTGACATTGCCCAGCCTTACCTCTGCCCTCTGATCTGCACCATGCTGACTCAGCTGCAGCTGTGGGTCCTGGACACCAGGGCTTGGGAGTCTCTGAGAAAGGGTCATTGGCCTTTTAGCCCATTATGAGCCAATGTCTGGTTGTGCTTTTCTCATGGAAATAATTCCTTTATTCCCAATGTTCCAGTTTTCTGATAACTTTTACACATGGATGGGTGTTCCTTTCTTTTCCTGGACAGATGATGGCATCATAACACTTCTGTGGGAAACAAAACCCGGCAGCATCTTCCCTTGTTTAATTGAATCCAACATTCTGGAAAAGCCTAAGATTCACTGTTTTGCCTTTCATGTCCTGGGTGAAACAGATGAATGCCATAATTTGTGTGTTTTCTGAAAGGGAGACTTGAAAATCTTGCATTTATACTAAAAAGTATTCCCACCTCATTGAAATTCCGGCTTGAACTATCCACCCTGAACACATCCAGAAGCCCTTTTCTCTAATTTTGGAAGCAGCGATCTCAGGAGAGAAGTTTTCCATCTGCCTCCTTATGATACTAAGCTGTTAGTGCAGTTCATTATTTATTACATCTCCCACTTTATGTTAAACTATGATTTTCTTTTTTGCTGGGCTTTAAGAATTCAGCCGGGTTGGTATAAAAATAGGGTTGGCATCTACTTCTGCAGACTGATTTTCTGAACACATATTTTGGAGGAGGTTTGTAATTATTCCCAAACTGCTTACTTTCTTAGCTAGTACTTGATATCTACTCTGCCTGGTCACACTCATGCCACCTCATATGAGATGTGTCTGTGTGATATGTGTGCTCAAAGCCAGCAGTAAAGAGATAATGTCTTCTGAGGCTTCGCACAGGTGCTGGGGGCTGGGTTGTCTGTCCCCGGAAGCAACAGAGTGACATGGGAGCATGTCCACATAGCAGGGTCTCACATTGACAGCAAATTCATAGCTTCTGAGTAGGCAGTTGGTGGCATGTGCTTTTGAAAACAAAGACATTAGGGGCACCTGGCTGGCTCACTCGGTTAAGTATCCAACTTTGGCTCAGGTCATGATCTCACAGTTCAAGCTCCGCATGGGGCTCTGTGCTGACAGCTCAGTCGAAATGGAAATTAGGCTTCTCGGGCCTGGGGCCTTCAGCAGGCTAGCACTCCCCAGGGCATCCTGCCCTTCCAGCCTGGCAAGGAGACAGATGAGAGGACCATGGGACAAGAGTAGAGTCCCGTACATTCCAGTCACTTGAGTGACAGTCCTCTAGGGGTCTGGGAAACAGAACTAGAACCGTATGACGCCAACAATCTTGCAGTTAATCATTACTATTCACTCCTGACAAGCTTGAGAGTTCTTTTTGTGGCTAACCCTGGCCACTCATCTCATGCTAACAGAGGGTCAGGATTGGTGAAATAGCCAAAAAGGTGAAAAAGCCAAAATATTTCATTGCAACAATGTTGGATCATTTCCCACCCAGCATCTTGTTTACAGAAATATCCTATCAGACACAGAAAGGAAAAGTTGGTATCTTTTGCACCATAATTCAAGTATCACTTTTCTCAATGAAACATTGTCTATAGATTATTCCTCAAAAACAAACAAAAAAACCCACGATGTTTACAACAGCGACTATAAATGTAACATTGCCAGCTTGAATAGTATAGAAAATGTGACTTACTGCACCAGCTCCCCACCGTTGTTCTTTTGATGTGCTAGTTCAGAATAAACAGACTTATCTTTCCTGTCATACAACACTGTCTTTAATTTAATGGAGATGCTATTAAGATAACATCTCTATTCAATTCCATATTGTACCATATTAACACACACAATTAGTAATGCTTTATCAGTTATGAAGAAAGATGATGACTGCTTTTAAGCTAAATTACCTTTATCATGGTAGCACATGAAGGAAACTACAAATATTTACCCGAGTGTATGTTAATTCTTATTTAATTTTAACGCTGCTTTTATCAACCAAATTAACCAATGAATTTTATTAAAGGGAATGTTACTGTAGAAGAGAGCTTCCAATACTGCATTCCATCTGCTTTTATTTATATAATTTTGATGGTTTCTTTTTCTCTTTCATTTCATTTTTAATTAAGAGCAACACATGGAGAATTGAACACTTGGGCTTTATTTTAGCAGAATTTGGAATAATTAGACCCACGTTCTTGTTAAGATAAAGGTTGTGGGTGTTGGGACTATAGGGTGTATATCGGTTCAACTGAACCCTTGCCAAAGACACCCAATAAATATGATGGCGGGGACATTTGCCACAGTCTTTATACTTCCAGAGACAACATGTGGCAAGAAAGAAGAACTCCTCTTAGTGATTTTACCTGTAAGGAAGCCAAGCAGTTCCTGTATATAGGTTAAGAAGTAAGGATTGCAGTCTAAAGGAGGAGAATATCATGGTAGAAAGCATCTTGGAATTCGGGTTGAGAACATTCTTCCCAGAAATATATAAACAAATTTTGCTTCCTTTGGCTCTGGATCTGCCTGGGGACTTACAGTTCTACGATTCTAATTGTAAGGTATATAGATAGATGGGAGAGACTGCAATAAAAGAAAAACTCTTATATTTCGTTTCTTGATCTTCTTGGACTAGAACCTTTTTGACCTAAATTTTCTTGACCTTCCCCCTCCCCCCCAATAAAATATCAAGTGTAGGAGCAGCATGTTGGTGGGAATCAATATGCCCTCGGGGTAGCGGTTTGTAATCAGAAGATAGGAGCTCAGATCTTAGTGTTCTTTAGATTTTGAATTATTCTACATTTTTTATTTGCTTTTGGGAAATCTTCTGGGGGACAGAACTTAGGTCCACTTCTGATTGCTTTTAGGAAAGAAAACCAGAGTGACCGAACTCCTTGAAAGGTGCCTCTCAGCTCCAGACTCAGAATGGGTAGATGGCCTTCCAGGTCTTCGGAGGGCAGGGGTACAGCTGGTGGCCCTGCAGCCATTTCAGGGCTGCCTCACTCCACAAGCTTTAGGGCAGTGCTGTTTGCCTGTCTCAGACATCTCTTCACATTCATCAGACAGTAACTATACAAAAAATAGATACCAGGCCAGGCCCTTTGCACTGGCCCAACCTGACCAGATCTGGCACTAAAAGTTGTATGCTTATGTGAGACTGATTCTCAGAGAGATTGTGAAGAAAGTGTATGTTTTTTAAAAAGTGAACAGAGTGATGTACATTTTCCATCATGGTCATTCATGCTTATGGTTGAAACACTGTTGTCCAGGACACCTGGATCCTTCTGATCTTATTGTAGACACTTGTGTGACTTTGAGCAAGCCACATGGTCTCTCTAAGCTTCACTTTCTCACTGTAATATGGGGCAAATAGCTGCCTAATCTACAGCATGTAACAACACATGGTCTCCTAATCTCCTACAAAGAAAGAAAATAAAATTGTTTTTAAATAGTTGAAAACACTGCACAGAGCAAACTATCATTGTCATTTTTTTTTCACTGAAATCAGAATTATTTCTTATTCCCTTTAAGCTAAAAAGAGCTGAGCACATTACTGAAAAATAGGTTAAAAAATGTCGATGAAGGGAAGAAAATAGTGTTCGGTTCCAGAAGAACCAAAACGGACAGCTCTAACAATCCAGCTCTCATTTGGATGCTCAGGGCATTAATACTGTTACAAACTTGAAAATAACCCATGATTGCTTTATCAACTGGAAGCAAATAATTTGAATATACTTGATATATGTCAATATTCAAGTAGCAAGTTGCTAATAGTTGCAGTAGGAGTAAGGGTAGCAGTAGAATAGTAGCATCAGTATTTCTATTGAGTTATGACAGCCACCTGAAAGCCAGTGTTGTAATGGACAGCCTTACAAAACTTTATAGGAGCCTTAAATAATAATACAATATAGCCAAAGCTTCTCTACCCCTTACTTAAACTAGCATTCCACGGCTATGGAAGACTCATAAAATTCAGAGCCTGACAATTTATACTTAATCTCTATAAAGCTCTGTGTTTGGAGGAGATCTCCACTCCATGAGATGGCGTTTGAGCATCATCATGTTCAGCTGTATAAAATAGCTTATCCATAGTAAACATGTTAATTTGACCCCAAGGGAGAGAAGGTGAGAGTAAATCAACTAGAGCGAGCCATTTGCATTCCTTATTTCTGCAGATGAACCCTTCATTTAGGTTCATTTTATCATCAGGCACTTGCCAAATACACAAAAATCTCATTTTCTATTTCTACAGCCTGTGTGTCTCCTTACTTTGATATGTCTTGTTTTTAGGAAATAGTGATGTTACAAAATTACATTTTAAACAGGAAAAAAAAAATCAGTCTCCCTATAATTAGTGAATGTAACCAGATTACTTGCAATCAACATCTACTTAATGCCTTATTACCCTAATGGAAGTTATTGTAAGTGATGATAAAATTGTCAGAAAGGAGTTATGCTAAGTGATGATAAAATTGGCATTATTAAGTGAAGAAAATCTTTTACATTCTCCTTGGCTTTTTTTTTTATTTAATCTCTAATCTGCCCAAATTCATCCCTAATGAGAGAACCTGGAAGGCCCATTTATGTTACTTTGGCCAACAAAGGTGCTATGGCTGAATGTCTGTGTCCTTCTAAAATTCATGTCAAAGCCCTCATCCCCAGTGTGATGGTATTTGGAGATGGGTCTTTGGGAGGTGAGTAGGTCATGAGGGTGGAGTGCCCTTGATGGGATTCATGCTTTGTAAGGGAGAGCCGATCTCCCTCTCTGTCACATGAGGACACACGATAAGAAGGCAGCCATCTGCAAGCCAGAAAATAGGTTCTCACCAGGAATCAAATTGGCCGGCACCTTGATCTTGGACTTGCCAGCTTCTCAAGCTGTGAGAAATAAATGTCTGTTGTTGAAGCTGCCATTTGTTAGAGCAGCCCAGGCTGACTAAGGCACATGGGAATACAGCAGTTTTTATCCACAGCCGGGAGAAGTCAGAAGGCAGAGGTGAGACGGGCAGTTGGAAGAGCTTTCATGCTCCTGTCAGCATGCTTTGCGTGGTTTTGCCCATTGGTGCATTTCTCTTTGTTCCTAATCTGTGGTTTTGCTGTGGTTGATCTGTGACTACTAGGCTCTGGGTCAGAGAAGGAACTGGAAACAAAATGATTATTCCATAGGCAGAAGGAAGAGAAAAACAACAGTGTGCGCCATGTGAATGAGGGGGGGTCCTCGGGTCAGGTGAGGTGGCCCCTATCCAGGAACAGACAACAACCAAAGGGCTTGCTCTCCCAGTGCCAGGCAACTCACTCACACGCATCTGGCAGTCGCGTACTCGTTTCCTTTGATTGACCAAAGGAAAAAATAAATAAATATGGATTTCTAAGCTAGTTGTATCTGACTCCAGCTTGTCCACTAACAGCCCTAATGCCATCTTCATGTCAGCGTGAATGAGGTGCGTGAGGAAGGTGAGCATGTTTTCAAGGGTGAACTGACAGCAAGCACCCAGAGAAGGGCTTGTGGGTAAGTCTTTGGCCTGCAAGTCCTGAGTTCTAATGATCTTTAAAGAAAAAGCAATGCGATTTGAAACCTCTTCCCCACTAGATTATAAGTGCTGTGCAGGTGGCCACTCTTGTTTATGTGTTTGCTACTTTCTTCTCAGCACTCAGGACAGGGCGTGGCAGGTCCTCAGCAAATAAAGGCTTGCTGAGTGAAGGCATCCGTGATTACTAGCACCCTGTTTGAGAATCAGGAGCGAAGAAGCCAATTATCTCCTACTCGCAAACTTTAAATCTTTGCATCACTCTTCCTTCTGCTTTTGTCACCTTCTGTTTTCTGAGAGGCCAGCTTTTGGAAGCTCTGGGTCATTTCACTCTTCTGCTCACCACGTTTCATTAGCAGGGAAATCTTGCCCTTTCTGATAGACAGTGTCCTTTTATTCCCTGCGCAATAGCCCTGGGCCCGGCCCTCTTGCCCAGGCCACTGCTCCAGCATCCTCACTGCTCTCCCTGCCTCCACGGTGCATCCTACAGTCTGAGGCCAGATTGATCTCCCTCAGCTATAGCTGTGATAATTCCCCTTTGCTCAGGAGTTGACAGAGATTCCCTGCCTATCATGGAACGAAGTCCAGTTACTCATGCAGGCGTGTGACACCCTGCATGATGAAGCTCAAACTCACTTTCTCAGCCTTGCCTTTTGTGGGTATGTGACATTTCTGTGGGGTTACTTTGATGCCAGGGATATTTGATGGGACTGTTCTAAAATGTAAGTTTTATTATTATTCCCGTATGGTGAGGCCAATATATTAGGAGACCCATTGAAAAGATAGTTCATGACTCATTGTTCTTAAGAGGAGGGGGCATGCCATGCTCTGCAGGGCCACATGGGGAAGCACCACATGGGTCAGGAGGAAGAGGGAGCAAGGGAAGATATAGGTGGGAAAGAGCCTTTATTGTGGGTCTTGTAGGAAGGAAAGACAAAGCAGCATAAATTCAATAAGCAAATTTAAGATTGGTTGTTTAAAGGATTTCAGGGCACTCTGAGCCACAGGGGCTGTACCCTAGCTGTCTGCTACCTCACCCTGGGATTATTCTTAGGGCAAGGAGACAGCAGTCCTGAGTGTAAGAGCCTATAGAGGAGGTGGTTGGGGCTGAAGGCTCTGTACAGGTTAGGTTTCATGTGAAAGGCATGCTCACAGGCCCAGGAATTGATTAGCCCTAAGGATGAGCATTCTTTCCAGGCTCGTCCAGGCCTCAAGATGTCAAAGCGTCAGGAAATACAGGGGGAAAAAAAACCAACAAAAACATGATTAATACAGTGGTCTGGAAAAAACCCTTACATCATCAAACTATTGAATAATGCCTAAAATAGTCAGCCTTCTCCTATTAATGGGATTGTCCCATTCCTCAGACCCACTCCAATGCAGAAACCCCCCATTCCCACCCCCAATTCCATCCAGATTTATCCTTAATTTGCTAGAAAATGCTCAGCAATTGGTGGGAAATATGACTTGGCTTTCCCTGTTTGCTCCCTGGGGAACTGCTAATCCTTACACTTACATGGACCCCATGCCTTGGTCTCTGTACTGACTGCTACTTCTGTGTCTGAGAGCCTGTTGTGGTCCATTTCCTTTACAATTGGCTATTAAGAATCAAAACCAGTCATCTGTTCAGCTAGGTATTTGCCATTTGCCAAATCATAACGCTTAAAATAGTAATCACAAACTATTTTGTTAATTTTTAATAGGCTCTGTCTGTGAACTGGTTGCTGATTCCTGAGAGCAGCTACTCTGCTCAGCCTCCTGATTATTTAAGGACTTGGCCAAGCCCCCAAAGGCTTTTTTTTTCCATGCCATAGACTTTTATTCCAGCTTTAGAATAACATAAATTCCACCTGATTACTCACTTCCCTATTTTGCTCACACTTAGTCATTAATCAGTTTTATTGAAAATGGTGACTGACCTAACTTGCCATTGCACGTAAAAGTAGTTTACCTTCAGTGTTTGTTTGAGAGCACCCACTTATGGATATCTTTTTCCTTTAGTTTTTCCTTTAAGAAAATATGTATGGATAATAAAATGATGAGAGTGAGAGATTGTCATTCCTTAGATATTCTTCTAAATCTTTCTTAAAAGGGGTATGTCATTCTACCTTCTTAATCTATTTTATTGTGTTTTAGTAGCTTTATAAAACTTCCTAGACATGCATATGAAACAGAGGTCAAGCATACTTATTAAAAACTATAATTAAAGTCTATTCGCTAATCTGACATTTAAATAAAATAGTAGATGTAAAAAAAAAAAAAGGAATTGTGATTGAATTTTTCTTGCCCGAATTTTTTCTGTGGCTGAGGTTGAGAAACATTCTCAGAGTATAATTTTGATATCTGCCATTCATCATGATGGTGTTTTTAGTGCTCTGTAGATTTCTAGTCTGCATACAGATGTATATAAAAAAAAAAATAAAGGACATCCTGCGCTGAGCAGTGAATTGCAGTTAATCCCATAGGACACAATAATTGCACAAAACATAGGATCACCTAATGTCGAATTTGCCTATTACTGCAGTGTGGGGCAGAGTTTGCTTGAGATGATAATAATGATAATTTTGGTCACTGCACTAAATATCTTTCATAGATCTTCTCATTTAATTTTTAAAATAATGCCATGAAATAGGTACTCTGATGATCCCCATTTGACAGATGAGGAAACTGAGCTGAAACTTAGAGAGACTGGTCCCCTGACTCTGCTAAGAACCCAGGGTCCTCTCCACTGGGCTCCTTCCCTTATCTCACTCAGAGTCAGCCATAGCCTCCTTCTCGCTGCAGACATATGGGTGCTCACCAGAGGGACAGCTTGTCATCACAATATGCCCTTGAAGAAGATAAAATAATTCATTACAAGATACCCTGGAGATTTGAGGAATACATGTCAGTGACCATTTAAGACTGGGAACTGCAGCACTTTGTCCCCATGCAGACTGTAAGCTCCCTGGGGCAGGACATATGTGGCTTTTCCTTTTATTATTCCACCAATCATCAGCCCCTTGCTGGCCACATGGCAGTGCTCCACTGAAGAAGACCTTGGTTTTGTGGATAGAGCTCCTGTGTGGGATATCACATGGGAATCAGAATGCCTGCTTTTGACTCCTGGCTCTATTCTTTGCCATGTGACAATAGGCAAGTCACCTAACCTCTTTGAATCTCAGCTTTCTCGTCTCTAAAGATGGGGAGGAAATCTGCTTCCTGTGGTGGTTGTGAAAACAAGTGAGAAAATTATTGTGGAAGTGTTTTGTAAACTGTAATTAATACAAATATAAGCAAGGAAATTACAGTTGAGTTGTAAACCACTTTCGCCTAGGCACGGAGGCCTCAAGCCTCCTACCGTCCAGGCATCTTTGCAGTCCCAGGAACCCCGATTTCTGAGCTCACATTAGGCAGGTTCTCTGGGAATGCTGAGAATAAAGGTGGATATATTTGGAATACTGCAGGGACACCAAGCTCAAACTCCACACAACTAAGTCTGCTGGCCATACTCTAAGGTGGCATGAAAAATAATCTCTCACATTAACTGTCACTGTCATTGCATGCTGGCCACTTCTCATGACATAGCACACTTGCGATGGCCAGATGAGGCAAGTACAGTTATGATCCCCATTTACAGGTGAAGGTTCTAAAATGCAGAGACCAAGGGGTCACCCAAGGCTATGGAGCAAGGAAGAGGCAGTCTGCTGACCAGTATAGTCTAGTTCCACAGCCCCTGCACCTGACCACTGGGCTATGGGTGGCCTATCTCTACTCTCTCAAATCTTGAGGAGTTATATAGGGCAGGGAGGCCTGTGTATCCTACTCCTGGGGGCCCAGTTATATGGGGGATGGAATGCCACAGTTGCTACTAGCTCATTAAAATATAAACCTTCCAGGACACCTGGGTGGCTCAGTCAGTTAAGCATCTGACTTTAGCTCAGGTCATGATCTCGCAATTTGTGAGTTCAAGCCCATGTTGAGCTCTGTGCTGACAGCTCAGAGCCTGGAGCCTGCTTTGGATTCTGTATCTCCCTCTCTCTCTGCCCCTCCCCCACTCTCACACGCACGTGCTCTCTCTCTCTCTCTCTCTCTCTCAAAAATAAACATTAGAAAAATATATACACATGTAAACCTTCCTATGCATGTCACCTATTCCTCACCTGAGCCCATGGAACAGAGAGAAATGTCACACTTTTCTTCTGTCCAACCTTCATAGAAGGTGTATCAGTTTATGGCCAGTCCCATAAAGCGAAAGCCCTTGAGGTATTTGTGAAGGCAAGTGTTGTCACCATAGACAGAGGGAAGGCTGGCCGGCCTGGGAGAGGGCAGAGGACCAAGGGAGGGGAGTCTGAGCTCTTCCTGAGGGGAAGCCTGGACGGGAGGTGTTGGGTTTTTGTTTTATATTGGGGTGAAATTCACATAACATGCCATGAACCGCTTTAAAGTCACATTTAGTACACAGAGTTGTGCAACCATTGCCTGTGTCTAGTTCCAAAACATTTTTATCACCCCTGAAGGAGATCTTGTAAGGGGAGGTTTTAAAATTTTGAGCAATGAAGTGCATGGTATAACCCCCCACTGTGCCCCAACCTCTATCTCCAGTCAGGCCCTCTTGGCCAGCTCATGCTGCTTCTGTGTAAGTGGATTCCAGTGGGACCCCCACAGGGAGCTCCCATCTGACCCCACATAATGGCTGAGAACACGGAGATGAGGCATTTAGGATCCAGACTGCAGGTAAATCTGGGGGTTTTCAGGAGTCAGCAGGAGGATTTGGGAAGCTAAGTTTCCCTCAACTCCCAGGTTAGTGAGGCCCTAGCTGACATCTGGGTTATATAAGCAATTTGTGTGCTTTTCACACTAGGCACAGAACATCTCTAGTACATAAAATGCCTTCCTCAGAGCTGTACCCATTGTACCTTGCATCACAGAAGCAACTGTGCTCCAGACAGCTGCTGTAAATTGTCCATGAAGCAAAGGCCGTTTTCCTATTGGCTCTAGGATCATCTGCAGGCATACTCTCATCTCGCACTGTTTTTGCCTTGGGCTGATAATGGTGCAAAGCAGACAGAGAGGGAGGAGGGGGAAGGAGCCGAGAGCTCCTGGCCTTGCTGGCAGTGGCCCCCTTGGGCAGGCATGGTCTCGGGCTTCCTGGAGTCACAGACGGTTCCAGCGACAGAGTAGCAGACTTCCCTGCACAGCCAGGCTGAGGCCAAGCTGTGCCCATCCCCCAGGCTGCTTCTCCTGCCTCCCGCCAGCCCCCGCTCCCACTCCCTCCTTGTCTGGAGTCTGAGCCACATTTTTTATTTCCCTTCTGGTGCATTTCTGGTATTTCTTAGTTGCTTTACCGAAAAGTCACTTTGAAGAACATCTCTATTCTTTAAAGCAAGGCATACCTATGTCCTCCTGAGCTAAAACTGTATTTTATTGAGGATTCCCTTACATTGTGATTATTTAATGGACAATCTGCCCTGCTGGGAACAGCAGCAAATATAACTATTGACATTAAAAAAAAAAAAAAAGAAAAGAAAACATGCACTTTCTGAGACACATTTGGCAAAGTAAATCCAACTTCTTACAAGAAAAGAATGTAATGAATTTTTCTCTATTTTTAGTCACGCATAAATCCCTTTAATACATTTGAGCTCAAAACTCCATATTTTTCTTGGTCTGAAGTGAAATCTACAGGATAAGTTTAAAGGACAGCATATTTGTTCAATGCTATGTATTGAGGTTCCCCAAGTGGAAAGGGAGGTTTATAGGGGCCTGGGTATCATGGCAACCCCAGAACTGGGATCCTCAAACACATATAGGGTAAGAAGGAAAGGGCTTCCTCTCAGAAGGAACAGACAGGATAGGATGGGGACAAAGTGTGCATTGAGGGCCTGAGAACTCCAATTTTGATATCCATTCAGCACAGAGGGGAGGGGATGATTTTGAACTTGGCCCTAAAGAATTTAAAGGAAGGCCTAAGTGGCCAGGAAAGGGAGATAACTATATTGAAATGGAAGATAGAGAAGAGCAGTAGTAGTAGGATCACTGTAAGTCTCTAAGTCTTCCTATTTAAGAATTAAAGTTTTTTTAATTAGTCACAGTTACATGGAGAGCCCTTTCCTTACTAAATGGTATGGCCATGATCATGCAGAGTAAAGGAGGTGTGTGCAACATTGACAATCACAGACATGACTAAATGGGCTTCATTAACAGGGGAGGTCAAGTCATGGCAAAACCTAAAGTTGGACAAGAGCTACACCATGTCGCTGGCCCCACAGTGGATAGAAGCTTGGGGCTGGGAAGAAGAAGGGAAGAGGAAGGTTCCTGACTTCAGAGGTGAAAGTCTCCAAAGGACGCACATATGTGGAACCACAGAACCCTGCCAAGAATCTAGAAAGACTTTGTATGTTGGAGAAAACAAGGGGAAATAGCAGACAAAAGATTCAGCAGACCCACATCCCCTTGACAATACCTTCAGATTGTTATGGTTTAAGAGCTCCACCCATAAATTTTTTACATCAGGGAACCAAAATTGGAATGGTAGAAAAGCATTGCAGCTCATGCTGTCTGTAGTCCAGATGTCTCCCCAGTTTTCACATGTGCTGTCTTTAGTGGATAAGCAGAGTTCAGAGTGTCTCAGACCCAGAGGACCCTGACATCACTAGGTGGAGAGCATGCCTGTGGCTTACTTCCCCTAACATCCAGCCTAACAGGCTGTGGTAAATGCAGCAAATGCTCCTTGCTATGACAGCCCCACCCCACTCCTCTCCCTCCCCAGGAACCAAATCATGTTATACCCCTGTATGCCTGGGAAACAGACAAATGGTACTGTGCCCTTGTGTGATGCTCTGTGCTGCTTTAAGCACCTGAACCTGTTCTCATTCTGTCCCTGTTGGCTCTGGATGAGGTAGGTGAGGCAGAGATGTTCATCTTAGTTTATTTACTGAGCAGTCAAGCCACAAAGAGGCTCAACCACTTGCCCAGGGTCAAAAGTCCTTCAGTAGAGCACAGATTTGTCACTCCCTTTCTGATGGATTTTCCACGGCCCCACCCCAACTGCTGGGATATAGGTATTTTGGTATAGTGATTTTTAAGAATACCCTTTTGAAATGTACCTGGCAAGGATACAAAAACTAATTAAAAAAAAAAAAAACCTCCACAAAGGTAAAGAGTACAAAATACAGAGAATATCCTCCATGAGACTCCCTGGTATTGACAGCACAAACCAGTAGAGAATTGGAAATCAATCAATTTGCCAGGTCAGAACACTTTAGCATAAGCTCCCATTAAAGCCTTTTAAAAAGGACCTTCAAGATCTTTAAATGCCTTTTTATCTTCTCACTGCACTTTAAGGATAAAAAGCACCACCCTGAGCCGTTTTGATGTGATCACCAGATGTGTCTGCCAGGGTCCAGCCATAGCTGGCAAGCTACACAACACCTGACCCTGGATTCTTATTGGGGAGGCAACACAGTGCACAACTGTTGTCTGGTCTCGTTATCAGCCAGATGTTTGGGTCCATGCAGAGTAGACATAGGCTGTGAGATTTTTCTAACTGAATCACAGCAAGAACTATGCTCCACATTTTACATCTAAACTTGCACAATTTAAATAATAACGAGCACCTGAATCCTTCCCAAGCTACCACTGTCTTCATTCCTTTAAGGGCATCAATTGATCATCCGTTCTTCCTATAAGGATGGAAAAACCACATCCTTCACAAATATCCTTCTTTTATGAGCAAATAGAAGAACCAAACCAATCCAAATTTCACTGTTTATGGAATTAAATTTTGAGATGAGGACATTTAGGCAAGTTTTCTGTTTAATTCAGAGCTACAGAGAAATCTAGATTGATCATGAAAGTAGTTTCCAATCTTACCTATAGTATTAAAAACAACACATGCTACATATGCCATTGCTGATGCCTGGACTCTAGCTAATGTACCTGGTACCTGAAGAAACAAGACAAAACCCCACAATTACTGAGTACTTTTGTTTAGATTTTTGTTCCCAAGATGAATTGTTTAAATGGAGATCTTCTGTCTTAGTGAATGAACATGTGGCTGTGGTCTACAAAAGGTAGCTGACTCAGCAAACACATTTACATGTGGTAATAACTGCAAACAAGGCAGAAGTGTGTGTGTGTGTGTGTGTGTGTGTGTGTGTGTATTAAAACCAAAAAATAAACCAAACCAACAACAACAACAACAAAAACCCTAAACTAAGTGAAACCAAAAATCTTGAAAACAATATTTTTTCACCTGACCTCAGCCTCACCTCCAGGGTGACCTCTTCTTGGAAAGACTCTTGCATTAGCTACCCTCTGTTTAACCCTCACCACCCAGATCTCTTCTCTCCCCTCCTCTGCCCTGTTCTATGTCACAAGAGGCTAACCTCTGCAGAATAAATCATCCTGATACCCTACCTGGTGGGTTTCTGGTTGGATTCAGCCAGTGAGAGAGACAGGAAGGAAATTGGAAGGCAGGAAGAAAGAAAGAGGTTGGGGTATTTCTTCTTGCTTACTCCATACATTGGTGTCAGCTCTCTAATTTTGGCCAGGCTCCCCAATTCTGGCTCTCATTTGCTCTAACAGCACTGTTTCCTTTCCT
This sequence comes from Acinonyx jubatus, assembly GCF_027475565.1. Taxonomy (NCBI): domain Eukaryota; kingdom Metazoa; phylum Chordata; class Mammalia; order Carnivora; family Felidae; genus Acinonyx; species Acinonyx jubatus. The sequence continues at coordinate 58,504,706 of NC_069388.1, forward strand.
AGACTTTTAGCCCCAGGAGAGGTAATGGCTTCCCAGTGTCACAAACAGCCCTTCTTGGTTCCTTAACTTGCCTCCAACTCTGTGTCTGGGCCCTTCACCAAACTCATTGCTTGAACCTTCTGGCATGAATTCTGTTTCCTGCTGGGACCCAGACATAGATTCTCTTTACCACCAAGATAAATCAGTCATCTACCCTCCAGTGCCCCTTCACATTCTTCTCTGATCCCATTTATCACCTCCACTGTAATCATTGTGTTTTAGACTATGGCCTCACTGAGAGCTGAGGCTGACTTATTTGCCTTTTACCTTCAACATCTAGCACACTATCAGGCCTATAATGGGCAGTTAATTGATATTGCTTCAATGAACATGTAATTGTAGGTTAAACAAATAGGGCCTAAATACTCCTCTGAGACAAACAACATACATTTTACTTTTCACTTTTGTCTGTACATGCACTAAGCACCTGCTACATGCCAGGCCCTGGGCTGGGTGGTAGGGACAGAACCATGAACAAGACAGAAACATTTATGACCTTCAAGGACTTTGTAATCTAGGAGAGTGTTGAGGTAGCTGACCAGAAAATGAGTGGTTACAATAATGTGAGAAGCGTTTTAACTGAGGGAGGAAAGGGCTTTAGAAACAGCCAAGAAAAACCCAATACATGTTGGGAGCAGGCCATCGGGGGCAGTCTAAACCAGGGTTGGCAACCTCAAATGCCTGCAGGGCCAGGCAGGCTACATAAATGAGTTAATCCAGCCAGGTAGGAGCTGAATGAACTGGAGAGAGCACGCCCTGTTTATAGTGTGCCACTGCCCTCAGCTTGAGCGAATGGAGTCTGTGGCTATGTGGAGCTAGTGTCTCTTCCCATTTTTGAAGGGAAATCAGAAAGCTGGATTTTTATTTTTAAATGTCCAGACCTCATCCAAAAATATAAAAATACTAAGGGAAGCAAATAAAATATGTCAATAGACCAGGTGTTGCCAGCTTTCCACTCCTGGCCTACGCTGCTGGTCAAAAGAATGAGCAAGAGTTAACCAGGTGAAAATCTGTGTGTGTGTATGTATGTGTGTGTGTGTGTGTGTGTGTGTGTGTGTGTGTACGTGCATGTTGGGGGCAGGTGCTTCAGTAGAAAGAGGGTTATAGGAAAAGAAGAACATGATGAGTGGATACCCAAAACAGTCAGTCTGGTAGGTTGAGAAATTTAATGTAGCTGAAGAATAGAATGTGAGAGAGGATATGGCAATAGATGAAGCCAGATATATAAGCATCCTCAGGCCTGGTGGGTGGGCACTGCTTACTGCCTTACCACTAGCCATCCTTCTTTGCTATGGAGATCTCCAAGTTGTTTAGCTACTAGGCAGCATGAGATTGAGAGGGGAGAAAGCCCCTCCCCAGATCACGGTAATTCCATTACCTTTCGAAGGATTGGTTTAGCACTGGCAAGACTACAATTCTTGCCAATGAGATAGTGGGGAAGCAGAGACTCACATAGAAGCAAATGTAGCACACCCCCCCTTTCCCCCTGTGGATATATACCAGTTCAAAAGGAAAACCAACCCCAGAAGACAAACCAATATGCTGGAAAGACAGAATAGGCAGATGGAGAGATCCCGCATTCATGATAAGATCATTGGGCTGATGAATAAAGCAGGTCTAAAGCTTTTCTGCCTGGGACTTTTGGTTATGTGAAGTGGTACATTTTCTTATCGTTAGCCCCTTCTGAGTTGTATTGTTTAACAATTACTGCAGAAAGTGTATGACGTGAATCACCAAGTCAGTCAATTTGAACGTTATTCTGCGGGCAGTAGGAAACCGCTGAAGGATTTTAAGGAGACGTGTGTCATATTCAGATCTGAGTTTTAGAAGGATCACCCTGGCTGCAGTGAAGATAAATGATTGGAGTCAGGCAATAGTAGAGTCAGGGAGGAACACATATGTTTCATCTTATCCAGGAAACTCTAGATTCCTTGAGGGTAGCCATCGGGTTTCATTAGTCTGTCACAGTGCTTTTCATATGGTTGGCTCTCAATGTTTGTTAAGTGAACTAGGTCAGTTACTGAGTGGTGTATCCCTTTCTTTACTGTGAGAACAGCTGGAGGCTGACTTCCAGCTGTGTCACATATAAAATGCCTATAGGTTTCTGGCCAAAAATTGCCAGTTCACTTTTTAAATTTGTTTTCTTTCTTTCTTTCTTTCTTTCTTTCTTTCTTTCTTTCTTTCTTTCTTTCTTTCTTTCTATTTTTGGTATTTCCTTTTTTATGTAATTTTATTATTTAAATTATTTTTATTTGACTATGGTTGTCTCTCTCTCGTTTTCCTTTTAAGGTATGTGGTATTCTTATAGCCTAAAGCAGCTACGTAATTTATGAAGCCCAACGCAACTGAATATTGTAGCGCCCTTTGCAGAAAAAGAGGGGGAAAAGTATCATTAAAAGTACTAAAATATACAGGTTTTTCCTTTCTTACATATATTTGCTCTGCTCATGCATATGTACTATTGGACTCTACTTTTAAAACACAATTTCAAAAATTACTAAGAATTTAAAGATGATGAGGGCAGAGCATTAGATCGCAAGCCTGGGACCCGGGTGAGTGTAGGGGCTCTGTGAGATTGCTCAGGTCTTGCACCCATCAAGCCAGGGCTGCCTCAGCTGCGAGGTGCATAGTGAAATAAGGGGGGAGGCAATGGAGAAGGGCATACAGGGGTGGGTCTCTAGGGTGCTAACTACCTTCTAGCTAGTGACTAAAGTGGCTTTATAATTACAGTGTACTGCAAATTTATTTTCCATGCACTTCTATTTATCTATGTGCATTATATTTTCAATTATAAAAATTTTAAGTGAATAACAAAGATAAATTCATTCTGAGTCTAATGAATTTCTTGAATTTCCCTCTCCTGGGATCTTTCTCTTTGTCTTCATGATTGTTTTTGGGTCTTTCTACCTTCTCATTCATTCCTTTCTAACTTCTCAGGAGTAATTTAGACTGATAAGTCCCAGGTTGCACACTTCTTTATGATCCTGCCCCACAATAAATAAATCCAGAAGAGAGTATAGGGAGGAATTAAGGGGTTAACCTTTTCCAGAAGCACTGCCAGAGCAAGGAAGAACTGTATCACACATCAGAGAGCACAACCAAATCTCTTCAATGCACAATGTCCATTCTGCCCTCTCATGGCCCAAAGAGACTTTCTGTGTTTCTTCCATATAGGACTTTTTTTCAGTGAAGGACTAGAATGATCTCCCTGTCTTAAGAGTGACAGGATGGGTGGTCATTCAACAGAAGGATTGTGTATCCTCACTCGCACCCTGCTGGTGTGAACCCAGGGCACCTCCTCCGTTTGTGGGGATGACACTGTTAGTTTTTACTTATGGGTCCAGGATGAAAAGGTCTCTAGTCTTATTTGGTGCGGAGCTGGAGCTGGTGTGCTCCTTGCCCACTTGTGTTATTAAATGACAATTTCAAAATGAGGGGGCTGGACTTACAGCAGAGTCTTCATATCAAATGATTCATGTACCAATACTTACCTGTCACACTTGATCACTATTTGTCATCATTTGGACAACACACATTAATTTTTTTTTTTTAATTTTAGTCTTTCTGGAATTAAGCCTTGCAGTCGGTGACATCTCACATTCTTTGGCAAATGACATAGTTGCCATTGCCTGGACAGGCATTGATTGAAATCACCAGCATCAGAACTTTCAGAATGGGGATCAGTGGCCTGGAGGAAAATCCCCAGATCACAGTGGAGCACTGCACTCCTAGGAACCAAGTGGCTACCAGGACATGGTTGGGGAGGTGGTAAACCAGGCTATTTAGCAACATTCTCAAAGCAGGAGTCACAAATAGGCTGACTCTACAGAAAAGCAATATCAGTTGAGGAGTTCAGTACCAGTTGTTTTTAGGGCCTGTTAAAAAAAAATGCTGTATTACCAATGAACTTGATGGTCCTACAGTGGTCCTACAGCACAGAGTGTGACATTGGGTGGGAAAGCATCATCTTCTTTGAGTGACTCGGGAAAGTCAGGCAATATGGAAGAGTTTTAAGAATGTCTGAAACTATTGATTTCACCTATATTTTCCTTTTTGTGGATGTACAAGAGTAATATATGATAAAAATCTATGTCCAATTAGGGTGGCTCCTCAAAAAAATCAACCATAGGCTCGCTTGGGTAGCTCAGTCAGTTGAGTGTCTCACTCTTGATTTCAGCTCAGGTCATGATCGCACCATTTCTGGGTTTAAGCACCATCTTGGGCTCTGTGCTGATGGTGTGGAGCCTGCTTAGGATTCTCTTTCTCTCCCTCTCTCTCTGCCCCTCTCCCCACTCATGCTCTGTCTCTGTCTCTCAAAAATAAATAAAAATGTTAAAAAAATTTTTTTAATCGTTGAAATGGTAACTTTTATGTTATATATATTTACCACAATAAAACATCTATGTCTTAATAAATGTATACAAATTCTATTAATAAGTATAAAATAATAGTTTTAAATGATAAGAAGGTATTTTGCCAGAGGTAATTAACCAGCATTTTTTCCCCTTTTTTGTAGTAAATAAAATAATGGTACATCTTTCATCATTGGCATCCTACATTTGTGAAATATGGCTGTGTGCTCTCCTTCCTCTCCTCCTTCCATGTCATAAAGGCCCATCTGAGAAGGTCAGCTTTGAAGAGGAAAAATTGTGCCCAGCAACTTTACCTCTGATCAATTGTTAGGATTTTCTCCATGTTCAGCCCCATTCAAGGAGCTGGGACTAGAGACCTGTTCTTGACCCCGATGAGTATATGTATTTGTCAGGTAAAAATAATGCAAAATACTTAGCAGGATTGTAAGCTCTGGGGCAGGAATCAGAAGAGCAGAGTTCTAGTCTAAACTCTGCACCAGGCAAGTCACTTTGTGTCTCTGGGCCTCTTCTGTAAAAGGAGATGTTCAAGTTAAACCTCTGAGGTTCCTTATTACTTCTCTACATCTATGGGAATAATTAGAAAAAACATAATCAAAATGAGGCGTCAAAGAATGTAGCAGAGACTGTGCTTATGTGCCCCCTGAATGGGTCCTTTTTCCTCTTGGGCAGGTGGCACAACAACATCTCCCAGTGTCCCAGCAGATAAGTAGGGCCATGTGACTCATTTCTGGCCAAGGGAGCATGGTCAGAAATTACTTATGCCCCTCCCGGCTTGGCCTCTGAGACATCCCAGTGAGACCCTCCATTCTCAGTGTCCTATTGTGGTGCCTTCAGAATCCATGTGTTGAAGATGGCTCTGCATTGATGGAAGGTGCTTCATTCTTGGTCATTATCTGAAGAGATGCTACCCAACCCACATGGACTGTACTGCAAGCAGGAATTACATCATCATTTTAAGCTACTCAGATTTTATTTTGTTTTGCTTATTTGAATAATTAACCTACTTTGAATAAACAAAAAACAAAGGATGAGTTCAATAAAAATTCTTGAGATTTAGGAAAGATCAGAGGAGCATCATTGCTACTGGCCCTGAAGCCCTAAAGGCACAGTCAAAAAGGAAAAGGGAGACGTTCCAGTCCTGGCAGTAACAGGATTCAGAATTTGGAGATTTGGATGTGATTTGTTCTGAGAGCTAGAGAAGAATGGTTGATGTACTAATCTACCTCCATGTCCCTTCCCCCCCCCCCCCCACACACACACATCTCCATCATCCAGTAGTATCACGAGAAAATATGCAAACAACTCTGAATGGATCCAGTAATGCGGAAACAAGGTATGAATCACCATAAAGAAGCCAAGGCAATGTACAGCCTGGTGTATTAACTGCAGGTGGTAACAGTGCTCACCTGAGATCAATCTTCAATAGCATAGGCCAGCAATCCCAGACTGAGAAGAGGAAGCCAAGCAGGGACTAGATGGGGTAGATGAAATGCCCAAGGTGTATCTTGCTAGAATGAGATGAGAAGGAACTCTAAGACCCCCCATGTGCAATTAACAGGCAGCATTAGCATTGAAGAGGAGAAGCCACATCTACCAAGACTTGCCATGAGGACCCACCACCCCAAAGTTGGATCACTGGGTTCATCCTGGGGCACCAGATAAGGAGTGGGAGGAGAGATAAAGATGGAGAGAAGGAGTAGGGATGAAGTGAGGGAGAGAAGGAATGCAGGGGGAGGAATAAGGGAAGGAAGTGGAAGTTAGTCAACCAAAAAGTTGACTTGGTAGAAGAAAGCTTGTTAAGAGTGTTAAATAAGGGGGACAAGGTTGCTAAATGGTTCAAGAGAAAATATCCAAAAGGTTTTTTGGCCCCTTCTCCATGACCAGTCAATCTCCTTGCATTAGTAAGAAGGGTTAACATATAGACCGAAAGCAACAAAACTGGTTTCTCTTAATCTGCATACAAGCTTTTGAATTCCTATGACTTCTGGGAGGGATTTCAGTCATCTAAACACTTTATTGTAACCTCAGACCCAGAGATGATGGTGAGAATTAACAACACTTGCATAGGTGAGCCATGATTATGCAGTGATTGGCTTTGCTCAAGAGTGGAAAAGTGATGGGGCAATAGATTGGGATCAGGCTGGGGGGGTGGGATGGCAGACAGATCCCTAGCATCCTTCTACCTCAGGGCCTTTGCACTTGCTATTCAGTTTGTCTGGATGAATCTTCTCCATTGGTATATGGATGGCTGGCTCCTTCATTTATTTCCTTTCTCAACTCTCCGACCACCATTAGGCCATCTCCTCACTCTGCTTTAATTTTCCTTCATGCCATTGTTTCCCCTATCTGACATTAAATCATATCTATTTATCTGCCTTTAATTTGGGCCTGGACTTTGTTGTGTTTTTTGCTGTGTCCCCAGCGCCTAGAAGAGGTTCTTGGCACATGACAGGGTTCAACGTATTCTTAATCGCTGACTAATCTTGCTTGCTAACTCACATTGGTAATTGGTGACCATTTGGAGGGCTGTGTTGACAAAGATTAGGAGAATCAGAGAATGGTACTCAACAATTGATATTTTGCCTGGCTATCGAGAAGTGGAGCCAGAGGGCATTTTGGCAACACTGAAGTCTGTATTAGGGTTGAAAATGGTGTTGAGTTTAGACTTTCCTAACATGCTAGCCAATAAGCCAACATTCTGGGGTTTTGAGTGGGAGAAGTATCAATGAAATGTGGCAAGGGAAGAGATTTCAGCTGACAAGGTACAAGGTCAGGACAGAATGGGGGGAATTAACATGGAACTGGGAGACTGCAGTGGGAACTAAGCCAGGTCTGGGGTGATGAATCCCTGTGCAGAGAGTATGCTCAGAGGCTGCATTAGAGTAGGGCTTATTTGAGATCTTGCCCAGGTTTTGGGAGGGAGGATTGCAATAAGCAGGGAGCACTCCGTTCTCTTCGCCCCTGGTCTCCACAGCATCCTCATGTCAGCCAGAGCTATCCCAGGACCTTGCCATTCAAAGCAGAGCTATGAAGAGTTAAAGAAAGAGGAGTAAACAGGGACTAAATAAACCCACAGGTTAATACATCATTAAGTAATATCCTTTAAATACTCCTTAAATTTGGACCCGTGGCCTGATTTCTCTTGGTCCATTAAGCAAAACTTGACAGAAAGGATATTTCCCTCTCCTTTTCAGATTGGGGAGTCTGCCAAGCCAGTCAGTGCCAGGATTCTTTTTCATCATATTTTTAATGATAAATTAATTGTGACCTCTTAAATTATTGTCCTCAGTGCTATGCCAGGACTCAGCACAATAGTGCTGGCTTCTCAGGGCTGAGCGTCCTTCTCTCTCTGTCTCTTTCTGTCTCTGTTTCTGACTGTCTCTTTCTCTCCAGAGCAAATTAATGAACATCACTGAGCATTTTGGAACTGCATCACCCAATTTCTGGGACAGGACACAGAATCAATGGGCACATCTTTTTTTCTCCCTACAATATGCATTCTTGTGTAATAATCTCCTTCCCATTTCCTACAGTCTCTACCAGCCAAACGATGACAAACATAATACAAACACCACTTGGAGAAGAGATGGTCTTTTATTCGTTCTTAGAAAGGCCTTAATTTCCTTCCAGGCTCATCTTTATAACTGGGAACCAGCTGATGGTTGGGAGTGAAGCAAATAGATCAGAACAGTAAACACCGAGTTTTAGAAATATGGTTATGCTTCTAATGGTAAAATAATTATAAGCAGGGACCTTGAAGCAGGCTTTAGTTTACCCCCAGGAAGAATTATACTATTATGGTTTTATGCTAGATTAAGATTGGAGTTTTAAATGATTTGTGTCTCTCTTGAAATAGTGCCACTTTATCTTTAGGAATAGGGAGAAAATAATACTTAGTTTCACATTTATAATTTTTTTTGCTGAGTTGTTTGGATTTCAGAACTGATTTCTTGTATAAAAGAGACATGAAAATGTCAGGAAATTATGCAGAATTGCATTTTAGTGATCACCACTTGGGATGATTTAGTCAGCTATAATGACCAGAGTTTCTGGTTCTGGTACATAGGTTCTTTTTATGCAAATAGAATTTTACACAAATGATCTCAAATCCCAGGTTGTTCATTTCTCAATTGTTTATTGTTCACTCTTAAGCAATTGAGTTCAAAACCATCCTAGTTATAGACTGTACATACAATTCGTGCCACCTGCATACCCTTTCTGCCTGAGTGACTTTGTTGATGCCACTTGAAATTAGCAGCCATTAGGGTTTATTTCTGCAAATCTACATGCCTCAGCCCAGATATTGCAGATCATTAGCGGGTGCAAATTGAGGCTCAGGAAATGAGCACCCTCGAGCACTTGTCACTTCACTTCGACTGTCGCCTGGTCTGATAAAATGGAACAAGCCAGCAAGTGGGGCTTTTCTTCCAGCCGAGACATTGAACATGAGACAGTACACTGGACTAAGGCAGTAAGATCTCACTAGAGAGACTGGCATAAATGTGCCTTCCCCCAGTCACTCAAGGAAAAGATTCTAGTGGATGGCAGGAGGCCAAGTAACAAAGAAAGCTAAAGGCATGCTGGGAAATACCCTCTGAAGCCACACTGTGAAGAGGTGAGAAAGACATTGACAATGGACCAATTACTAAAAAGAAATCAAAGGTGCTGGCTGTGTACCTGGCATTGAATTTTTTAGTGACTTGCAGAACAGAAATGTTAGCACAGTATGCATTGTCTGATGGATACGGGTGGTGCATGTGGGCATCTTCTGGGCTTGAGTGATCTGGTCTCTGCCAGACCTGTACTGAGAGAGCCACAGGGGAAGTTCCTGCGAGGTCAGAGAGGTAGGGCCTTCTGGACAATGCCTGCCATTCCTAAAAACCTTTCGCTTCCATGGGAGAACTCTGTATCCACCCAGCTTTGCCTACATGCCCCCACCTGCAGTGGGTTAGAGAGCTTGGTTATCTGCTTGCCTACACCCTCCACTCAACATCAAAACAAAACCAACCCAGGATGCCTGGGAGGAAAGCCAATGCTTAATGAAAAATGAGTGAGGGCCATTTTACTTATATGATAGTTATTAATTAATGCCAGAGACAAAATGTAGAAATTACTCTGGTTATGTTTTCATTGCCAAAGCAAAGTCAACTGGTGGAAGTCCATAGAGGTAAATTTATTCATTTTAAATAGGGGGATGACCAGCCATCCTTGTTTGCCTGGGATTGTTCCCAGTGTTATCTCCTGGGCAATCCAGAGTGGTTGGCCACCTCCTACTTTTATTTAATATCAGAGTAGCTGGTTTAGGACAGTGTAATATAAACAAAAATCTAACAGTTCACTCCCTTAGCGTTATACACAGAAATAAGCATAACTTAGCATGTAGACCCCAGTGACTCTGGAGTCAGACTGCAGGGACTTGAATCTTGGCTCCAACACTTACCAGCTATATGAACACTGGCTAGTTACCATTCAATCCCTTTGTGCCTCAGTTGATTTATCTGCAAAGTGGGAATAATAGAGCATATTTCAGAGGGTTTTTATTTGAATTAAATGAGCTAATACATGTAGGAGGCTTAGAACAGCACCTGGCACATAGTCAGTGCTTAATACATCTTGGTTATCATTATCATTATTACTATTATCTCTTTTTTCATAAGCCCTGAATTACCACCACGTACAGCAAGCATTAAAATAAACAACTCCTAAGTACATATTAAGCCTTCATGTTATTACTTAACTGTTGTAGCCCCTGTCATTAAACATTGTCTTCTTTGAAACCTAAGAATGTGATTTTTTTTCTTCTTGACTCTACATTGGCCTGGAACCTTTTCATATTCTTTGGCCATCTGCTTTATCCTGCTCAGAGAAATTCATCAATTAGCTTCCTAACAGCCCCTCTGACAAAGCTCACTCCATCACCTGCAGTTCAAACATCTTTAGCCCTGCTGTCTTCCATCTCTGCTCTAGAGTTCTAGCTGCCTCTTCTACACACACACACACCACATACACATGTATACATATACCCACACATACCACATATATACATATTTACACACATATACACACCCCATACATGCCCATACATGCAAACCCATTCACATATACACACATTACATGCACATATACACGTGCATACATATATATACATACAACAGTGTACACTATATTCCTAGTGAGCTGTGGACTCCAGCTCATTCCCAGAGAGCATGGCAGAATGTTTTCACCATTTCCACATATTTAAAGACAGGCCTTTACCTCATGAACCTTTAGGAAGAAACAATAATGATACTTACAAAAGGAAACTATATGTGGTTTTCTTCACTGTCACTTTACAAATATCAATTATATAAAAGAATATTGAACATACCAAACTTTTGTGTACATGCTGGTCATTTAATTTAGTCAACAAATAATCACAATTGCATTGTTTGTCTCTAGCACTTTATAGTTTACAAATTGCTTCCTGATGTGTTATTTCTTTAGTGAGGAATTTCTATATGCAAGGCACTTCATGTACTGTTATGAAATTGTCTGGCCTTGGAGTTTGTGTGTGTGTGTTGGGGGTGCAACTCAAATGTGAAATATTTGGGGCTAGGTAGAGACCAAGCAATATCACCTGGAAGTAGAAAGAATGGAAACTGAGGTAGCTCAAAATTACAACTGGCAGTCAGGCACCATGTAGGCCTGGGTACAGTGGTTCTGATTTTAGAAATGATGTAACTCGAAGTGACCAATCAGGCAGCTGAGGGAATGCAGAGAAAGACTGATTCCTGGCTCCTTTAGATCTGCCATGACATCTAGGGAAGGAGATATGAGGACCTTGAGCCTTGAAGATGGAATGGTGAGGGGTAGGCAGAATCTAATAGCCAAGTGGTCTAGATCTCAGAGCAAGACACTAGTTATAGAGAGAAATCAAGGAAGGAGAGAACTGCCAAAAAGAAGCTCCAGGCCAGATGGCAGGTAGGGGATATGCAGGCTGGATGGATATTTCTGGTTCTTTGGATCTTTGAAAGGAAAGAAAGGAGGGAAGCACAAAGGATGGCAATGGCATTGGTTGCTGCAGCCACCATATACTTTATCTCAGGCTCAAGTAACCCCAGATAGAGGCTGGAAACGGTTAATCTATAGATTTGTCAGGGTCCTGGCAGGACAGAGATAGCACATGCAATCTGGTAGTTAGACAGTTTAATAAAAAAGCTACTTGCAGTGAAAAATTGAGAGCTTTCCCTGTAAGTTCTGGAACAAGAATGTCCACCTTTGCCACTTTTGTTCAACATAGTACTGGAAGCCCTAGCCATAGCAATCAGACAAGAAAAAGAAATGAGGCATCCATATTGGTAAAGAAGAAATTAAATTGTCACTATCTGCAGATGACATGATGTTATACATAGAAAATCCTAAAGATTCTACCAAAAAACTACTAGCAGTTATAACTGAATTCAGTAAAGTGACAGGATATAAAATTAATACTCAGAAACCAGTAGTATTTCTATAAACTAACAACAAAGTTGTAGAAAGTTAAAAAATAATTCCATTTATAATTACACCAAAAAGAATAAAATATGTAGGAATAAACTTAACCAAGAAGGTGAAAGACCTGTACCCTGAAAACTACAAAACATTTATCAAAGAGATTGCAGATGACACAAATGGAAAGATAATTCCATGCTCATGGATTAGAAGAATCAATATTGTTAGAATGTCCATATTACCTAAAACAATCTGCAGATTCAATGCAGTCCCTGTCAAACTACCAACAGAATTTTTCACAAAACTAGACCAATGATACTAAAATTTGTATGGAATCACAGAAGACCCCATATAGTCAATTCTGAGAAAGAGGAAGAGAACTGGAGTATCACAATTCCAGATTTCAAGATATATTAAAGTTGTAGCACATTACAAAGTAATATGTCACTGGGCACAAAAATAGAGACATAGATCAATGGAACAGACCCCAGAAATAAACCCATAAACATTTATATGGTCAATTAATCTATGACAAAGAATAAGGGCATACAATGGGGAACGGACAGTCTTTTCAGTAAATGGTTCTGGGAAAACTGGACAGCTACATATAAAAGAATGCAACTGTACTACTTTCTTATGCCATACACAAAAATAAACTTAAAATGGATTAAAGACCTAAACATGAGACATGAAACCATAAAAATCCTAGAAAAGCAAACAGGCAGTAATTTCTCTGACATCAGCCATAGCAACATTTTTCCTTTTTTTTTTTAATGCTTATTTATTTTTGAGAGAGAGAGAGAGAGAGACAGAGCACGAGTAGGAGGGGGCAGAGAGAGAGGGAGACACAAAATCCAAAGCAGGATCCAGGCTCTAATCTGTCAGCACAAAAGCCCGATGTGGTCACTGACCGTGAGATCATGACCTGAGCCAAAGTCAGACGCTTAACTGAATGAACCACCCAGGTACCCTACAACATTTTTCTAGATATGCCTCTTAAGGCAAAGGAAACAAAGCAAAAATAAACTATGGGGACTGTATCATAATAAAAAGCTTTTGCACGGTACAGCAAAGGATGCCATTAAGAAAATAAAAAGACAACCTACTGAATGGGAGAAGATATTTGCAAATGATAAATTCCATAAGGGGTTAAGATAAAAAATATAGAATGAACTTGTACAACTCAACACCAAAAAACCAAACAATCCAATTAAAAAATGAACAGAGGACCTGAATAGACATTTTTCCAAATAAGAGCTACAGGTGGCCAACAGACATCTGAAAAGATGGTTAACATCACCAATCATCAGGGAAATGCAAATCAAAACCACAATGAGATATCACTTTACACCTATTAGAATGGCTAAAATCAGAAGACAAGAAACAGCAAGTGTTGGCAAGGATGTGGAGAAAAAGAAATTCTCATGCACCATTGGTAGAAATGTAAATTGGTACAGCCACTGTAGAAAACAGTATGGAGGTTCCTCAAAAAATTTTAAAAAGAAATACCATATGATCCAATAATTCCACTATTTGGTATTTGCCCAGGAAAAACAAAAATACTTGCTTGAAAAAATATATGCACCCCTATGTTTATTGCAGCATTATTTACAATAGCCAAGGCATGGAAGCAACCTAGTGTCCATCAATAGATGAATGGATAAGGAAACTGTAGTACATATAAATATAAATATAAATATATACCATGGAATATTACACAGCCCTAAAAAGGATGAGATCATGCCATTTGAGACAACATGGATGGACCAAGAGTGTATTATGCTAAGTGAAATAAGACTGAGAAAGATAAATACCATATGATTCAACTCATAAATGGCATCTTAAAAAATGAATAAACAAAAAGCAGAATCAGAACTATAAATACAGAGAACAAACTGCTGGTTGCCAGAAGGGAGGGGGTTTGGGGATTGGGCAGGATGTGTGAAGGGAGTGGGGAGGAGACCTCCAGTTAAGGAATGAAGAGCAAAACATTGGGAGTACAGTCAGTGATATTGTGATAGCAGTGTAACGGGACAGATGGTGGCTATACTTGTGGTCAACATAGCATAATGTGTAAACTTGTCAAATCACTGAGTTTTCCACCTGAAGTTAGTGTAACATTATGTGCCAAATATACTTTAAAAAAAGTTAAAAAAAAAGCATTACTTATAAAGATATGGGCAGAGTTTAGAGAACTCAACAAAGAAGAGAGCAGTACCTAGCACTAAACATAGCCATTATCAACCCTATGCCTGAGTAGAGCCCAGAGAGAGCAGTGGTATATGGAGAGAGCTTCCTGATAAGAACTGTGGCCTTCCATGGAGGGATGCAACCGATCCAAGACAATCTAGTATGGCAGAAAAAACCTCCACCTCACTTTTCTACCATCCACTGATCCTTTGCTGATGCTTCCCATTGGCCAAATCAACTAAAAGGCAGAAGGCAAGTACAAATGTATAACCCATATAGGCCAGCCTCCCCAGGCACAGAGTAGGGGGGAGAAGGATGGAGAGTGGATCTGAAGGGACAATGAGAAATATCCAGAAGACTTCTCCCCGCTTGCCTCTTAGCTTCCTTACTGTCTTTTATTTGGAAAATAATTGGTATCCACAACACAGAAATCTGTCAGGGACTATAATTTGATTGGGAACTGGGGGACCTGGCATAGCACTTAGGCAGGACAGTGATGTGACTACTTTGTATATGCACACTGATTCTGATTATCTTGTTGATGTAAATGAGAAAAGGATTTGCTGGGACTGTACCTACATACCAGATACCAGGGACCATGTTGATTTGTTTTAGTAATTATACCACAACTGGAACCACAGCTGTGATCATCATCACCATCTGGATAAGTTTGTGATCATCTCAGTTGTTTTCCAGGAGCTATCAGGCTGTTTCAACAGGTGATTTAAATAGAGATATGGCTGGAGTCTGCAGTCTTGACTGTGTCAGATCTTTGATAGCAGCATTAATCTTTGCATTTCCCAAAAACGTGGCATTCCTTTAGTTTACTTTCTTAATGATGGGGTTGGGGGCAATTTCAGGGACATCTACTTGGCTCTTCCTGTCATAATAGTTTTCACAGCATAGGTCAGGGAACCAATGTCAAGATTTGGCTAGTTATTGAGTATATCTAGTCTCACTCTAATTCTGATGGTGGGGAAATTAACCACAAGATGGGTGGATGCCTTGTGAGACAGATTAAAGACTTCATCTATTAGTTAACTCACAATGTCCCAGGCTTTTTGGTTCTCCAGGGATTAGCATCATATCAGAACTAGTATCTAAAAAACTCCTAGAATGTCTGGTTATTTGGGGGGCACATCCTGGAAAATGGCCTCAGGTCTCTCTGGGAAAGGCTTGAGGAATATTCACAGTATGCTGGACCTCTGTGTACATATTGCTAGACCCTTCTTCAAAGGGATCCAGTCATCCCTCCTGAATTGAGAAGTTCTTGACCTGTGTGTGACTCGGCCTATGTCTGAGACCTGTGTAAGAGACCTTTAATTCCCACTCTGGCAACTCAGGTTAGGTTTCTACTCATCAGAGCCTAGAATTTTCTCACCTCTATATGTCAAGCAGTACCCTAGAAAATGATGGGTACCCAATCATTTGTACCCAAGGGACCCACTTCTTATATATGCAGGTGAAAATATTCTGATAACAGCCCTGTCTCTGTTGTTTATTGTAATGTTTGCACCTACCTTGCTCAAAGCTAAACAACACTACCTGACTTCTAAATCTTCAAGTTCTCATTGAGATCAGAAAACCCAGTAAATTGCCACACCTACCAATACCTCCAACCTTTAGAAGTTCCAAGAATGATCACCTTCAGTGTGTCCTATTGGTTACCATCTTAAGGTTTCACCAAGCCGCCTAAGAGAATGAAATAACTTGGCTCTGTTGGAGCCTGGAAATAGAAATATCCTTGAGAAGCATTCATGAAATCTCTATTACTGGAATGTGGATTAAAAATGCTTGCTGGGGTAAGCTGCTAAATCTTTACAAATGTTTAGGATAAAGCACAAATGAGAAAACCATGTTCAGCCAGGCTCTTTTATTTTGGCCAACTGTGTTCTTCTTTTCTGCTGAAATATGACTGTTATGAGCACGATGAATGACTGCAAGACAGATGGTGAAACTATTGTCCTGCTGTACTTGGGGTGACTTCTCCTCAAGGTACTATGCTGTTTCTCTATGACTCTGTCTCATTTTCTCTCTCTCTGTCTCTCCCCTTCCCCCTCACTCATGACAAGGAAAGTCAATATTTTGAGTACTCTTATTTAGTAACTTTACAGTGACTATAAGTCACAACACAATCTTGTGGGCATGGGCTAAGGTTTTTACTAATTAGGATAGCTGAAAAGAAGCTGGTATGAAACAGCAGTGAGAAGAAAATAACTCAATTGTTAGGGGGAAAACTGGACTTCACGATTTTTAAGTAAAATTATTTTTGAAGTATAATATACATATAGAAAATTATGCAAATAATAAGTATCTAAATCAATGAGTTTTCACTGAATGAATCATGTGTAACCATCATCCAGATCAAGAAATAATATTGGTGGCCCTTAGGTGCTCTATTTCTGCCCCCTTCATCACTGCTATTACCCACAAAAACTCCACAATCAAGACAATTCTAATTTTTTTAGTTTTGCCTAGAATTATGTGTGCGCTTTTTTTTTTACAAATAGTTCCCCTCATGCAGAATTATGTTAGTGAAATTCATTCATGCTATTGCATGTAGCAGTAACCTATTTGTTACTATTGGTCTAGAGCAGGGAGTAACAGACTGCAGTCCACTACAGCCATTCTTGTATGGCCCGCCAGCTAAGAATGGCTTTTACGTTTCTAAAGAGTTGTGGAAAAATGACAAGAATATGCAACAAAAACACCATGTGACATGTAAAACCTAAAATACTTACTCTCCAACCCTTGACAGAAAAGTTTGCTGACCCCTGCTGTAGAGTATTGTGTTGTATGGATATGCTACAACTTATTGATTCATTCCACTGCCAAGGGATATTTGGCTTGTTTTCAGTTTTTAGCTATCATGAAGAGTGCTGCCATAAACATTCTTGCACGTGCATTTTGGTGTACATGTATACACATGTATGTTGAGCATAAAACTGGAGGTGGAATTATTGAAGCATAAGGTATGAAGATATTCAGTGTTTGCAAGTACTGCCAAACACTTGTACAAATCAACACATTCAGCAGCAGTGATTAAGAATTCCAATTGTTCTACATCCGTGCCAATACTTGGTATTGTTTGTCTTTTAACTTTCATCATTTCAGTGTATGTATAGTAATATTTCCTTGTGGTTTTGGTTTGTACTCACTTGATGCCTCATGACATAAGCACTTTTTTCATGTGTTTATTGAACATTTGCTTATTCTTTTTGTGACATAACTGCTCACATGTTTTGTCCACGGTTTGTATTTTCCTTATTGATTGGTTAGAATATTAAATTCTTTCCTAGATATGAGTTGCAAATACCTTGTTCTACTCGATGATTTGTATTTCAACTTCTTAAGGATCCCCTGACAAACAGAAATTCTTACTTTTAACATAGTTTAATTTACCAGTTTTCCATTGTGGTCAGTACTTTTGGAATCCTGTTTAAGAAACCTTTGCCTACCCTGTGTCACTGAAATACTCTCCAGGGTTCTTTCTCTTCTACAAGTGTTATTGTTTACCTTTTATGTGTAGATCTAAAATTTATCTTGAGTATTCTTTGCATGGTGTTAGGTAGATGTCAAGATTAGTTTTAGTCCTTGTGATATCCAATTGGTTCAGCACTACTTTTGGAAAAAATGATCATTTCTTCATTATACTACAGTGTCACCTTCATCATAAATCAGGTACAGAGGATATGCAGATCTAGTTCTGAATGTATTAGCATGTTCCATACGAATTCATCTATGGTGCAGTAAGAACTTAAGCTTTCTTCTTCAAGATTGTCTTGACTCTTCTTGGTCCTTTCCATTCCCATATAAATTCATTGAATTGAAGAGGAAAAATGAAATTTTATATTATAAAATGAATATGATATATCCTTCCATTTATTTAGGCCTTCTTTAATTTCTCTATATGCTACTTTGTAATTTGCAATGGAAGGGAAGTATATAACTTTTATTAAACTTATTTTTAGTTATATGATGTTTGTTGATGTCATCTTAAATGTTATCTTCTTAAAGTTTTATTTTGTGATGTTTCCTGATGCTTAGAAATATATTTGATTGTTTTATGTTGACCCTCTATTCAGTGATCTGGCTAAATTCATTAATTCTAATACTTTGTAGAATCATTCGGCTTTTCTACAAACACAACCGTGTTGCTGTTAATAATAACAGTTTTATTGTTTTCTTTCCTATTCTTCAACCTTTTTCTTAGCTTGTTGTACTAGCCATTTTATACTGTACAATATTGAATAGAAATAGTGATACCAAGCATCCTTGTTTTATTCCTGATTACAGCAGGAAAGCTTTCACTATTTCACCATTAAGTATGTTTACTACAGAATTTTTATAAATTCACTATTGTATTAAGGAAGTTCCCTTTTACTTTTAGTTTGCTAAGTGTGGTTTTTAAAATAAATACCTATAGAATTTGGTCAAATACTTTTTATATTCAAATATATGTTCAAATAATAATAATATTCACATTTATTCTAATAATTGGTGAATTACACTGAATGATTTTTCAGAATCATTACTGGAATAAACCTAACTTCTTTGTGATAAGTTATACTTTTTATTCATTGCAGGATATGGTTTGCTAAAAAAATTTTTAGGGTTTTGCATTATAAGAGAGATTTGGATGGCAATTTATTTTTTTGTATTGCCTTATTTTGTCTGATTTTGATATTAGGGATATGCTGGCCTCATAGAACAAGTTGAGAAGCATTTCCTTTTTTATGTGTTCTCTAAGAGTTTGCTTAAGATTGGTGCTATTTCTCCCTTAATGTTTAGAAGTATTCAACAGTGAATACAACTGGGTCTGAATATTTCTTTGCAGGAAAACTTTTTAATTAAATCTTAAAGCAGGTTTTTTGAGGTATAATTGACAGACAAGGAGCTGTATGTACTTGAAGTGAATAATTTGATACACTTGAATATAGGTTCATGTGCATGAAACTGTCATCAATCACAACAATAAGATAATGG
Source organism: Acinonyx jubatus (assembly GCF_027475565.1). Taxonomy (NCBI): domain Eukaryota; kingdom Metazoa; phylum Chordata; class Mammalia; order Carnivora; family Felidae; genus Acinonyx; species Acinonyx jubatus. The sequence continues at coordinate 58,523,764 of NC_069388.1, forward strand.
AAATATCCATTATTTCCAAAAGATTCCTCAAACTCTTTTGTATTACCTCCTTTTTGCCACTCCCCATCCCTATCCTCCAGCAACTACTGATCAGCTTTCTGTCACTTTAGATTATTTGCCTTATCTCAAATTTTATGGAAGTAATTCATACAGTCTTCTCTCCTCTTTTTGTCTTTCTTCTTATGCTAAGCATAATAATTTTGAGAATTATCCATGTTGTGCCATGTATTAATTCATTTTTTTTAAAAAAACTGAGCAGTATTCTACCGTATGTATGTACCACAATTCATTTAACCAACCACCTGTTATTGATGTACATTTAGGTTGTTTCCAGTCTGGGACTATTAGAAATAAAGCTGCTATAAATATTTGTGTACAAGTCTTGGCATGGCCATATGCTTTCTTTCCTACCTAGGAGCAGAATGACAAGGCCATAGGGTGGGTATAGGTTTGCTTACCTTTTTAAGAGTCTGCCAAACTGTTTAACAGAGTAGTTGTGCCATTTTACATTCTCACCAGCAGTGTACAGAATTGCTGTCGCTACCCATCTTCTCCAACACTTGGTATAATCAGACATTTTAATTTTAGAAATTCTAATCCCTGGATGGTCGTATTTCATTGCAATTCTAATTCATTTCCCTGACGATTTAATAGTGCGTATGCGTATTTGCCATTTGTATATCATCATTGGTGAAGTGTCCATGAAAATATTTTGCCTACTTTATATTGGGTTGTTCATTGTCTTATTATTGAGTTTGAGGAGTTCTTTATTCTGGATCCAAGTCCTTAATCAAATGTGGGGTTTGCAAATATTTTTCCCCAAACTGTCTTTTCTTAAACTGTATTTCGAAAAGTGAAGGTTTTCAATTTTGATGTACAATTTCTCAATATTTCCTTTCAATGCATCTTTTAATGTTGTATCTAAAAAATTACTGCCCAGCCCAAGGTCACAAACACCTTCTCTATGTTTCCCTCCATAAATTTATAGTTTTAGGTTTTACATTTAAGTGTATGATCCATTTTGTGTTATGATTTTGGCAGTTTGGCAGTTACTTATAGAAGTAAACATGCAACTACCACATGGCCCGGCCTTTGCACTCTTGGACCTTTATCCCAGAGAAATGAGAACTTATGTCCCCGAAAAACTTATGTCCATACAAAATTCTGTACATGAATGTGTGTAGCAACTTTATCCACAATGACCAAAAACTGGAAGGAGTCCAGCCATGTATACGTCAGCAGGTGAATATTTTAACAAACTGTGGTACGCTCATTTCATAAATACTACACAACAATAAATAGTAATGAACTATTAAATGTGCAACAACTTGGATAAGTATCAAGGGAATTGTGCTAAGTGAAAAAAAAATGAATCTCTGCCTGATTCCCTTTATAAAATTTTGTTGAAATAACAAGATTATAGAGTAGTACAGAATAGTTGTTGTCAAGGGTTATATGGGAGCAGGGGGTAGTACTAAGAGAGACGTGGCTATGGTTATATAAGAGTAGCATGCAGGTTCTTTGCAAGTGAACTGTTTTGTATCTTGATTGTAGCAGTGGTCACAGAAATCTACCCATGTAAAATTGCACAGAACTAAATACACACATACACACACACACACACACACAAATACAAATGAGTACATGTAAAATTTATAAAATCCGAATAAGGTCTTAGGACTGTATCAGTGTCAATGTCTTAGCTATGATTTCAAAAAACACCAGTTAAGCTGTTTTAATGAAGTAATTAAGATCTTGGACAAGAATGAGGACAGAGGGGTGAGAAAGGAAGCTATGTATGTAACACACATACAATAAAGGATGATAATCTGGAAAAAATGTTTGGTAAAAATCATAGTGAAGTAATTTGACTAGAAGTTCATCAGTTTTATTGATCTTGTCAAAGATCTAGCTTTTTCTTTCATAAATATTTATTATTTTTCTGTTTTTCATTTCATTGATTTCTGCTTTGATCTTTACTATTTTCTTTCTTCTGATTATTTTAGGTTTTATTAGCTCCTCTTATATTTTGGGTTCTTAAGGTTTAGTCTTTGATTTGAAATATGTTTTCTTTTCTAATATAGGTGTTTAGTGCTATAAATTTCCTTTTAAGTATAGCTTTAGCTACATTCCACAAATTTTTATATGATGTGTTTTCATTTTCATTCAGTTCAAAACACTTTGTAACTTCCCTTTGCATTTTTTTTTCTGAGATCCACAAGTTATTTGAAAGTTTCATAATTTCCAAATATTTGGGGATCTTCTAGGGACTTTGTTACTTATTTCTAATTTAGTGCCATTGTAGATAATATACTTTGGATGACTCCATACCTTTAAAAATTATTAAGGAATAATTTTATGGCCTAGAACATGATGTGTCTTGGTAAATGTACTTGAAAAAAATGTGCATTCTGCTGTTAATTGGTGGAGTTAGTGTACATTGATAGGGTTGTTCAAATCTTCTATATCCATTTGGATGCTCTGTATACTTTTCTCTCAATTATAGACAAATAGGTGGTGAAATCTGTAATTGTGAATTTGTCTATTTCACCTTGTAGTTTTTTCAGTTTTTGCTTCATATATCATGAAGGTCTGTTTTAGAAACATAAATGTTAAAATTGTATATACTCTTGATGAACTGATCTTTTTGTCATTAAAAAAATTTTTTTTAATGTTTGTTTATTTTTGAGAGAGAGACAGGTATGAGTGGGGGAGGAGCAGAGAGAGAGGAAGACACAGAATCCAAAGCAGGTCCAGGCTCTGAGCTGTCAGCACAGAGCCAGATGTGGGGCTTGAACCCACAAACCATGAGACCATGACCTGAGCTGAAGTGGGACACTTAACTGAATGAGCCACCCAGGTGCCCCTGACCTTTTTGTCATTTTAAATGACCCTCTGTGTGCTTGGTAATTTTTTCTCTGAAATTGACTTCAACTGATATTAACATAACGATTCAAGCTTTCTTTTGACTAATGTTAATGTAGTGTATCTTTTTCCTTTCTTTTATTTTTTTACCTGTTTCTGTCTTTACATTTCACTTTTTTGTAGGCACATTACTTGGGTCTTGATTGATTTATCCTATTTGAACTGTGCCTTTAAATTAAGGTGTTTGGACCACTGAATATGATTATTGATATGATTGGATTTCATTCTGTCTTCTCATTATTTGTTTTCTATTTGTCCGTCAGTATTTTGTCCATTTCCCTCTTTTTCTGCTTTTTTTGGATTAAGTGTATGTATTTTATGCTTTAATTTTATCTTTTTAATTGGTTATTAGCTAGACCACTTTGTTATGTTATTTTAATGGTTGCTTTAGGATTTATAGTATGCAACTTTTAATTATCATAATCTGTCTTCAAATGATATTATATAGCATTTTACATGACTATTTAAGAGCCTTTCAAGAGATTACTTTCATTCCTCCCTTCCTGGCCTTTGTACTGTTGCTGTCATATATTTTTCTTCTACATGTGTTATAAAACCCATAATACACTGTTATTACTTTTCTTTTATAGATATTCCAATAATAGGAAAATGTCTATGTTTACCCATATACTTACTTTTACTGGTGCTTTTCATTCCTTTGATCTAGATTTCCAACTCCTATAATTTTCCTTCTGTTTGAATAATTTCCTCTATCATTTGTTGTGCAGATCTGATCGTGATGAATTCTTTCAGCTTTTTATGTCTGAATATTTCTTTATTTTTGATGAGTAAAGAATTCTACATTGACAGATTTTTTTTTTAATCTCAGCACTTTAAAGATTTTGCTCCACCGTCTTCCAATTTGCATTGCTTCCACAAAGAAATCTGCAATCAGCTTTATCTCATTTCCTCTGTACATAATTTGTCTTTTTTTCCCCCTAATCTGGAAGCTTTTAGGATTTTTTTCTTTTTCACTTGTTTCAAGCAATAATTAATAGTCATTTGTTTTTGTTGCTGTTGTTGTCCAGAGGTTACTAATATTTTGCCCAGAGTTTATAATTTTTATCTGTAGGAGGGTTAATCCAGTAGAAGCCTCTCCACCATTACTGGAAATAGAACCTCTTATCATGCACTTCAAAATATTTACTGATTTCCATTTCATTTCTTCTTTGACCCATAAATTATTTAGAAATTTTAAAATTTCCAAACATTTGAGAATTTTTGAGTTCTCTTTCATTATTGATTTATGGATTAATTTTACTGACAGATAACATACTTTGAGTGATTTCACTCCTTGTTTTATATAAGGTCCAAAATATGTTAAATTTTGGTAAATATTCCATGTGCATTTGAAAAGGAGAGCTATCCCATCATTTTTGGATACAGTGTACTATATAGAACAATGAGGTCAAGTTTCTTAATCATGTTGTTCAAGTCTTTTATGCTCTTACTGAATTTCTGGTTGGCTTGTTCCGTCATTTACAGAGAAATGCATGTTTAAATGTCCCAGTAGCGTTGTGGATATGTTTATGTCCACCTGTAGTTCTGTCACATTTTGTTTTATATATTTTGTAACTATGTAATTACGTGCATACAAATTTATAACTTTCGTATGTTTCTTGAAGACTGACCTTTTTATTATTATCAAAGTCTCTCCTCATTTCTAGTGCTGTTTCTTACCTTAAAGTTTACCTTGTCAGTTCACTAGTACTTGGTACAGCTGTACCAGCTTTCTTCTGCTTCGTGTTTGCATGGTAAATTTTCTTTATCTTCTAATTTCCACCCCTTTGGTTTTGTCCTTATAATAAAATGTGTGTCTGGCTGGCCACATATAGTTGGTGTTTGTTTTTTCAAATTCAGCCTAATACTAATTTGCTTGGGTAGCTGCCATCCTGCCTATTTTGTAGACTATTTATTTATTTATTTTTAAATTTCTTTGAGATAATTAAAAATATTTTTATTATTCCACAGTTTTTATCTTGCTTTTAGTTATGTATTCCTATACTATTCTTTAAATTGCCACCCTACAGACTACAGTCTGTGCTTTTTACTTCCTTTTTTTTTTAAGATTTTATTTTTTGTTAACTAACTAGAATTTAAAAAAAAACTTTGAAAATAAAGACAAAAAGATTTTATTTTTAAGTAATATCGATACTCAACATGGGGCTCTAATTCACCACCCCAAGATCAAGAGATGCATGCTCTACTGACCCAGCCAGCCAGGCAAACCCTGTGCTTTTTACTTCTTAAGTTTCATTATAAATTAGTTCTTTGGCCACTTCTCATGCTAGAAGTTTTAACTCCATTTACTCATTCTCTGCTTTTTGTGATACAGTTGTCTTGAACTTTAACTGTACATACATCACATGAGTTGTTGTTAGCATGTTATTCATTTGTGTGTATCTCCTTTCTTTATTCCTTTCTGTATTTCAATGTGGGATCAATTTTTTTCTGCCTGGAAAGCCTGATTTAGTGTTTCTTATTTGGGAATCCCTGGCAATAAATTCTCTGTTTGTTTAAAAGTATCTTTATTTTTCTTAATTTTAATTAATTAAAAAAAATTTTTAACATTTTTATTTATTTTTGAGAGACAGAGACAGAGTGTGAGTGAAGGAGGGGCAGAGAGAGAGGGAGACACAGAATCCGAAGCAGGCTTCACGCTCTGAGCTGTCAGCACAGAGCCTGATGAGGGGCTCCAACCCACCAACTGTGAGATCGTGATCTGAGCAGAAGTTGGATACTCAAGTGACTGAGTCACCCAAGCACCCCAATTTTTCCTTAATTTTTAAAGAATATATTTATTGAGCATAAAATTCTAGTTTGGAAATTACTTCCTTTCAATACCTAAGGATACCTCTCCATTGTTTTCTGGCTTCTGAAGTTTTCATTGAGAAGTCAGATATTAGCCTTGTTATTCATTGACCATTTGAAAGTGCTGTGTCTTTTTTCTTTGACTGCTTTTAATATTTCCCCGTTATCTTTTAAGTTTCTTCATTTTTACACTGGTGTATGTAGATATATGGGTTGTTATTTCCTTTAGTTTGTTTATAATTCTTGAGGGTCAGAGTGATCCCTGTATCTGTAGCATGATGTCTTTTATAAGTCTTGGAAAACTGTCAGACATTACCTCTTTTAAATATTGCTTTTGGGGCAACTGGGTGGCTCAGTCCGTTAGGCGTCTGACTTCAGCTCAGGTCATGATCTCATGGTTTGTGAGTTCAAGCCCTGCGTCAAGCTCTGTGCAGACAGCTCAGAGCCTGAAGCCTGCTTCGGATTCTGTGTCTCCCTCTCTCTCTGCCCCTCCCCCACTCACATTTTGTCTCTCAAAAATAAACATTAAAAAAATTAAATATTGCTTTTGCCTAATCTATCTTCTTCTGAAATCGCAGATATACATATTTTGGACCTTTTCATTATAATTCTTATGTTCCTAACACTTTTTTTCTCTCCATTTTTTCTTATTGGGTTAATGTGTATATTTTTCAATTGACCTATCTTTAAATATAGTAATCCTGTCAGTTGTTTTCAATCTGCTGATGTACCTATTTATTGAGCTCTTTCTTAGTTTCTCTGTTCTCTGTTGAAATTCTTCATCTTACCATCTAGTGTCACAAATATATTAATTAGATACATGAATGCTTATGATAACTGAAATATCTTGATCACTTTTCTGTCTATTTTTATTGCCTATTTATCTCTTGACCCTGTTTTCCATATACTTGATATGTTTAATTGAATGTCAAACATTATGTATAAAAATTGGAGAGGGTGAGAGGATTAATGCTACCCTCTGCCAGACAGCTTACATATGGGCAGTTTACCTTAATCCTTGCTTCAAAGCTATGTTACAGCCTTTGTAAGACTGAATCTGTCTCTGATTTAAACCTACCCTTAATACATATTCCAGACTCCCACTGAGAGCTTGGGTGTTTTCTAGATTTTAGAGGGTACTAGGCTCTAATTTTCCTTTCCCCACATATACATGACCAGTAAAAACTTTTGCTATGTTTTCCTATTGTTTTTTCAGTGGTTTCTGAGCCTTTTTTTTTTTCAATTTATTATTTAAATTCTAGATAGTTAGCATATAGTGCAATTTGGTTTCAGGAGTACAATTCAGTGATTCATCACTTACATACAACACCTAGTGCTCATCATAACAAATGCCCTCTTTAATAACCATCACCCATCTAGCCCATCCTCCATCCACCTCCCTCCATCAACCCTCAGTTTGTTCTCTACCTTCAAGAGTCTCTCATGGTTTGTTTCCCTCTCTTCCCCCCTCCTCCCATATGTTCATCTGTTTTGTTTCTTAAATTCCACATGTGACCGAAATATGGTATTTGTCTTTCTCTGATTTATTTTGTTTAAAATAATATGCTCTAGTTCTTCCATATCATTGCAAATAGCAAGACTTCATTATTCTGAAGACTGAGTAATATTCCATTGTGTATATATATGTATATATATATATATATATATATATATATATATATATCCAATCTTTATCCATTCTTTATTCATTCTTTATTCCATCCATGAAGTCGATGGACCTTCATGTTCTGTCCATAGTTTGGCTAATGTTGATATTGCTTCTGTAAACATCAGGATGCATGCACCCTTTCAATATGTATTTTATTATCCTTTGGGTAAATACCTAGTAGTGCAATTGCTGGATCATATTGCTGGTTCTATTTTTAGTTTTTTGAGGAACCTCCATACTCTTCTCCAGAGTGACTGCTCTAGTTTGTGTTCCCACCAACAGTGCAAGAAGATTCCCCTTTCTCCACATCATCACCAATACCTGTTGTTTCTTGCATTGTTAATTTCAGCCATTCTGGCCAGTGTGAAGTGGTATCTCATCGTGGTTTTGATTTTGATTTTGATTTGTATTTCCTGATGATGAGTGATATTGAGCATCTTTTCATATGTTGGCAGCCATCTGGATGTATTCTTTGGAAAAGTGTCTATTCATATCTTCTGCCCATTTCTTTTTTTTTTTTTTATTTTTTTTTCAATGTTTATTTATTTTTGGGACAGAGAGAGACAGAGCATGAACGGGGGAGGGGCAGAGAGAGAGGGAGACACAGAATCGGAAACAGGCTCCAGGCTCTTAGCCATCAGCCCAGAGCCTGACACGGGGCTCGAACTCCCGGACCGCGAGATCGTGACCTGGCTGAAGTCGGACGCTTAACCGACTGCGCCACCCAGGCGCCCCTTCTGCCCATTTCTTAATTGGGTTATTTGTTTTTTGGGTGTTGAGTTTGATAGGTTCTTTACAGATTTTGGATAGTAACCCTTTATCAGATCTGTCACTTGCAAATATCTTCTCCCGTTCCATAGGCTGCCTTTTAGTTTTGTTGATTGTTTCCTTCACTGTGCTATAGTTTTTATTTTGATGAAATCCCAATAGTTCATTTTTGCTTTTGTTTCCCTTGCCTCTGGTGACGTGTCTAGTAAGAACATCAAAGAGGTTGATGTCAAAGAGGTTGCTGCCTGTGTTCTCCTCTAGGATTTTGATGGCTTCCTGTTTCATATTTAGGTCTTTCATCCATTTTGAATTCATTTTTGTGTACAGTATAAGAAAGTGATCCAGTTTTGTTCTTCTGCATGTTGCTGTCCAATTTTCCCAACACCATTTGTTGAAGAGATTGTCTTTTTTCCATTGGATATTCCTTCCTGCTTTGTCAATGATTAGTTGACCATATAGTTGTGGGTCCATTTCTTTTTTTTTTTCAATTCTGTTTTTATTCAGTTCCATTGATCTGATCTATGTGTCTGTTTTTGTACCATAATGTCTTGATGACTACAGCTTTACAATACAGCGTGAAATCCGGAATTGTGAGACCTCCAGTTTTGTTTTTCTTTTTCAGGATTGCTTTGGCTATTCAGGATCTTTTATGGTCCCAAACAAATTTTAGGATTGTTTGTTGTAGCGCTTTGAAAAATGTGGTGGTATTTTCATGGGGATTGCATTAAATGTGGAGATTGCTTTGAATAGTATAGACATATTAACAATGTTTGTTCTTCTAATCCATAAGCATGGAATGCTTTTCCATTTATTTGTGTCCTCTTCAATTTTTTTCCTAAGTCTTCTATAGTTTTCAGAGTATAGATATTTTACCTCTTTGGTTAGGTTTATTTCTAGGTATCTAATTGTTTTTTGTGCGATTGCAAATGGGACTTATTCTTTGATTTCTTTTTCTATTGCTTCATTATTGGTGTATAGAAATGCAACAGATTTCTGTACATTTATATTATATCCTGCGACTTTACTGGATTTATGTATTAGTTCTAGCAATTTTTTGGTGCAGTCATTTGGATTTTCTACAGAGTATCATGCCATCTGAAAATAGTGAAAGTTTGACTTCTTCCTTGCCAATCTGGATGCCTTTTATTTATTTTTGTTGTCTGATTACTGAGGCTAAGGCTTGCAGTACTATGTTAAATAGTAATGGTGAGAGTGGACATCCTTGTTTTGTTCCTGACCATAGGGAAAAGGCTCTGAGTTTTCTTCCATTGAGGATGATATTAGCTGTGGGTCTTTAATATATGGCCTTTATGATATTGAGGTATGCTCCTTCTATCCCTACTTTGTTAAGGTTTTTTATCAATAATGGATGCTGTATTCTGTCAAATGCTTTTTCTGCATCTATTGACAGGATCATATGGTTCTTATCCTTTCTTTTATTAATGTGGTGTATCATGTTGATTGATTTGTGAATGTTATACCAGCCTGCAGGCCAGGAATAAATCCCACCTGATTGTGGTGAATAATTCTTTAAATGTACTGTTGAATTCAACTTGATAGTATATTGAGAATTTTTGCATCCATGTTCATCAGGGATATTGACCTGTAATTCTCCTTTATAATGGGGTCTTTGGTTTTGGAATCAAGGTAATGCTAGCCTTGTAGAATGAGTTTGGAAGACCAATGTCTTTAGGTCTAAAATGAGTCTCCCATAGGCAGCATATAGATGGGTGTTGTTTTTGTTTTTGTTTTTGTTTTTGTTTTATCTGTCCTGATACCCTATGTCTTTCAATTGGAGCATTTAGTCCATTTACACTCAGAGTGATTATTGAAAGATATGAGTTTAACGCTATTGTGTTATCTGTTAAGTTTGTGTTTCTGGTGATGTTCTCTGTTCCTTTCTAGTCTTTGTTGCTGTTGGTCTTTTTTTCCCTTACTCAGAGAGTCCCCCTTAATATTTCTTGCAGGGCTGGTTTAGTGGACTTGAAGTCCTTCAGTTTTTGTTTGTCTGGGAAACTCTATCTCTCCTTCTATTCTGAGTGGCAGCCATGCTGGATAGAGTATTCTTGGCTGCATATTTTTCCCATTTAGCAAGTTGAATGTATCCTGCAACTCTTTTCTGGCCTTCCAAGTTTCTGTGGACAGATAGGCTGCAGTTTAAGGACTCTTTTCCCTTGCTGCTTTCAGGATTCTTTCCTTGTATGTGTATTTTGTGAATTTGACTATAATATACCTTGATGATGGCCAACTTTTGTTGAATTTAATGGGAGTTCTCTGTGCTTCTTGAATTTTGATGTCTATACCCTTCCCTAGTTTAGGGAAGTTTTCAGTTATAATTTGCTCACATAAACTTTCTGCTCCCTTTTCTCTCTTTTCATCTTCTAGGACACCTATGATACAAATGTTAGTCCATTTTAATAAGTCACTGAGTTCCCTAACTCTACCTTTGTGATCCATTACCCTTGTTTCCTCTTCTTTTTAGCTTTGTTATTTTCCATAATTTTATCTTCTATATCACTAACTCTTTACTTTGTCCATCTTTGCTGTCACAGCAATAATGCAGGTTTGCATTTTAGTTATAGCATTTTTAATTTTGGCTTGACTAGATTTTAGCTCTTTTATCTCTGCAGTAAGGGATTCTCTAGTGTCTTGTACGCTTTTTTCAAGCCCAGCTAGAATCCTTATAATTGTTGTTTTAAATTCTAGTTCAGACATCGTACTTGTATCTCTATTGATTAAATCCCTGGTCATCATTTCTTTCTGTTCTTTCTTTTGGGTTGAATTCCTCCATCTTGTCATTTTTGTGGGAAAAAATTATAATAAAATAAAATTTAAAAATTAAAAATAAATAAATAAAGGAAGCTAGGTCCTAGGTGTGTTTTGGTCTTCTTATTAAGAAAAGCTTGATAGAGGGGTGCTTGGGTGGCTTAAGTGGCTCAATTGGGTAAACATCTGACTTTCACTCAGGTCATGATCTCACAGTTTGTGGGTTTAAGCTCCACTTTGGGTCCTGTGCTTACAGGGCAGAGCCTGCTTCAGATCCTCTGTCTCCCCCTCTCTCTGCCCCTCCCCTGCTCATGCTCACTCCCTCTCTCTCAAAAATAAAATAAACATTAAAAAACCTGTATATTGAAACAAAGAGAGAGAAGTTTGATAGAAAAAAGGAAAGAGAAAAAAGATAAAAAATTAAAAATAAAATTAATAAAATTAATAAAATAAAATTAAAAATTACTTTTTCTGTATCATAGAAGAAAAATAAAAACAAGCAAAATAAATACACACACACACACACACACACACACGCACGAGCGCAAAAGGAAGCTAGATCCAGTTTCCCCTAGAGCTGAAGCTTTGCAGCACTTTATGATCAGCAGACTTAGTGCATAGAAGGGGTTTGTGCTTGTGCTTGTCTTCTGGGGTAATGGCCTGCTGCTCTGATTCTCAGGCAGACTTGCTCTATTGAAGTGCTTGGAGGCACAGCAGGGTGGGGGCTTGTTGTAATGGTTTCTTTCTCCATTCAGTGGTGCCCTTTAGCTCACTGAGGTCCATCAGTGCTGGTGGGCTGCAGGTGAAAACAAATTTGAAGCAACACGTGTAAACAATCGTGGGAAATACAAAATGCTACATAGTGAAAGGGTGCCTGGGTAGCTCAGTCGGTTAAGCATCCGACTTCGACTCCGATCTTGATCTCAAGGCTCATGAGTTCAAGCCCTGTGTTGGGTTCTGTGTTGACAGCTCAGAGCCTGGTGCCTGCTTTAGATTCTGTGTCTCCTCTCTGTCCCCTGCTCACGCTCTCCCTCTCTCTCCTTCAAAAATAAATAAACAGAAAAAAATTTAAATAATTTTCCAACAGTAGTGGGAATGGGCATGTGTGTATGTGTGCACACTTGCCATGTATATGTGTGGTTTGCATATTAAAATTATATCATGTATACTTTAATAAAAAAAGAAAAAGAAAATGGATTCACCCCACTCTCTAGTCCCCAGAGTGGGTGTTTTGCCCTCACAGATATGGGATCAGTCACACCTCTTGTGTTCCCAGCTTCTGTCAATTCCCTGCTTTGACCCTGTTTGTGTCTGATCTGTCTGCCTGGCAGGTGGTGTGACCCTTCTGGGTTTTATTTCGGTCACGGCTATGTTTCAAAAGCCCGCACTTTCAGAGACCCCCACTGCTTAGAACCACGTTGGTCTCTGGGAGAGGGTCTTACCACATTGTGGCTGGAGCCAATTTGTCCCAGAAAATGTTCATTCGACCACGCAGTTGCAGCAGCTTGGAGTTTATAGTAAATCACAACACATAGCAGGCACCAGGGTTTGCTGCCCTCAGCCAGCATCTTTGTTCCTATAGTGGTGAACAGGGCAGCTCTATGGTGTCTGCCAGGTCTTTTGCCCTAGGAGAAGCCATATGGCCTCTACCAAATGTACTCCAAACTGCTTCTCCCCAAGTGACCCAGGGGATTCTGCCTGCTCCTGGGACTCTGCCCTGCTTCCTTTGCTGGAGCACCACCAGGTGACCTCCAGAACTTGAGACCGAGTCTGTGCTCCACTGTTTATTGAAACCCTCTTCTTTCCCCCCATCAATGATTTTGGGGAAGTTTTCTCCTGCAGTCCTCTGCACATGTTTTCACTTTTTTTTTTTTTTCACTTGTTCTCTCTTTCTCTCTAGCTACTTTCAGAGGGAGTGCAGTGCAAATCCATGCGCTGCTCTCTCCCCCTCTCTTTCTAATTTCTCTGAAAACAGCTCCCTCCTCTCTGCAGTACTGTGGCTTTTCTGTCTCCCAGTTCCCCTCTCTGCATCATTTACCTGCCATGTTCTCACCCTCAAATTATGCCAATTGTTCTCTTAATCCTCAGATCAATTACCTAGGTGTTCAAAATGATTTGATGTTGGTCTAGCTGTGTTCAAGGGACAAGACAAGAGAAGGGTGCCCCTGCTACTTCACCATATTAACTCCTCCCCTGATTTCTGAGCCTTTTATATCACACAAATTAAGAAAGAGCAAATGCTGGGGCATCTAGGTGACTCAGTTGGTTAAGTGTCCAACTCTTGATTTCAACTCAGGTCATGATCTCATAGGTTGTGAGATCAAGCCTTGCATTGGGCTCTGTGCTAACAGCATGGAGCCTGGTTGGGATTCTCTCTCTCCCTCTCTCTTTCTGCCCCTCCCCCATTCTCGCACACACATGTGCACACTATCTCTCGGTCTGTCTCTCTCTCTAAAAATAAATAAATAATAATTTAAAAAAATCAGCAAATGCCTCAAGGGAAAAATTGCTATGGAGCATCAGACTCACTTTTCTGAACTCTTCTCTTTGAGTACTTGGCCCTTCATGTTTTAGCTGTCTTGGCAACCTCAAACCCCTATTTTGCATCTCCATTCCTATGAGATTATCAGAAGTTCTTCTGGTTTATCTGATTCTTAGTAGTTTTCTTTTGCCCAGTTAAAGTTTTCTCTCTCCATGTCAGGAATCAGCAAATGTCCTAAGAAGAAGAATGGAATAAAAATGGTAGAGTTCTCCTCGGTGAGTTTCCCTTTTCTCTAGGACCTTGGCCCTTCAAGACCTGGCAACCCTCCCAGCATTTCTGCAATGCCCTCAGACAAATTTACTTTGTGTTTGCTTTTCCACTTGTTTTCAGCTAAAGCATTGGTCTACTACAAGTAATTCCATCATAGCCTGAAGAGAAATATTTTATAGGATTTTAATAAAACTACATTTGAATTGTGAACACACAGATGCCAAAGATTTTATGTTACTTTTAATTTGATTATAGTTTTTCACATTTTACTAGTACTATTGTTCATGAATGTGCTCACAATAATATTTTCTGTTGTGCCCTCAGTAATAAAATAACTAATGCTGGTGTTGATCAAAAATAGTGGTAGATTCTTAGAAGAATAAAATTTTGAGATAATAGCCCTCCCAATATTTTCATCCTTTGCTTTGATCCATTTACAGAGATGGTTTGCTCTATGTTCATTGTCCCATGTGAAAATATGATAGCATAGAGAGCCAATTAATCCTGTAACAGACTTTAGGCCACAGGCCATTTTCTAGTTTCCTGGTAGGGTGGGTAGTGGTAAGCTACATTTTAAAATAAGTGAATGACTCACCAGTTAAAAAGAAGTGATTTCTGCAACTGTAGCCTGGACTCAGATTTTTGTCAGGATGATGTTTTCTGTTCCTTTTGCCCTTATTTGTCCTGCTTTAACCATCAGAATGTTCAAAACCAGGGAAATTATCCTGAACGTATCAAAGCAAATAGATTTTAGTGATTATTCTGGATGACATTCATTTCAGGTCTTCTGAAAGGCTTCAGTATGGAGCCAGAAGTAACTTTGTCTTTAAAAAATTTTCCTAAGCCATTGTAAATATGATACAAAATGGAATGATTTCCAACTTAATTTCTTTCTGAAACTTTCCTTTTTACTCATTAAACCTTTTAAGTCAGGTGAGATTATGAAACTAGTGGTTAAGTGAAGGCTTGAAAGCTTAGATTTGGCCTCTGGATTCAAAATGCCAGAAAGCATTTTCTAGCTATTGACATGTCCGGTATTTCTAGGTGACTCAATAAATCTACCCAAGCTATATGGCAACATTTTTGTGTATGTATATACAAATATGTCCTCAAAACACATGTGTTCAATATACCCCTTATTTGATTTCTTCTCTCTTCAAAGAAAGGAAACTGTCTTCTGCATTCCTTTAGAAAGGAACTTCAGATCACATTAACCCAATATTTGTCATGCAGATTGCTCCAGTTATGATGTAATATAGCCAAGACAGTTATAAAACTAGAAGATCCATAGTGAACTGAGCACCTGTAGGGTTCGTTCTCATTCAGATATAACTAACTCTCCACTTAACACCAGAATCTACTGAGTAAACAAATCAACATATTTTTGGTCAGTATGATAGGTATTAATTTATGCCCCTAGATCCAATTTCTCCCTTTCCACCTCCCTTTCTCCTGAGAGTCTGAACTCTATAAATGTAACCAATAGGCTCCCTTCCTCTCTGGATTCCATTTGGGTTTAGCCAATGAGGTCACTGGTGAGAGACCAGAAGACAATAGAAATGTGATGTCATGATAATTGTTTTCCCACCTCCTTCTTAAATGGATTACTGTGAATGCCCTGTGTCCTTCTACCTCTATCAAAGCTTCTTTGTGGCAGCCCTCCCCTCTGGCTATGGCTATGTGCTTTGGGTCACAGGTGGGGGTTTGGGGAATGTGGGTGACTGGCAATGACTTCCTGCTATTGCTAACCCACGTATCCTTCAGTATCCTTTACTGGTTTCTCTAACCCTGCCCAACAACATTTTTAAAGGTTTCTTTATTAAACTCCCCTCAGTTACACAGTCTGATTGAGTATGCTATCTGCTTCCTGTAGGGACCAAGACTGGTACAGTTTGCCCCTCCCCATTTGTCATATGTAAGCAGGACAACGCAGTGCAATACAATGGGTATGCAATGTAAGTCCAATGCAAAATGAAATTATATATTTTGCAAAAGATGCTGACATTTCATGGAACAGATGAAAGTGGTGCTGGAGAACTATTTGAATCACATGTAAAACTATTATCTAATGCAGGTTAGCAAAGTTTCTCCAGTAAAAAATTGAAGAGAAAATTAACAGCCACTTAGAGTGATTTTAATGTCAAAGGATTAAAAGAGGCATTAGGCAAACATTTGAATTCTTTGCTGCTGCTGCTTCTTAAATAAAAGAGATACTTTTCTTTATGTTTGTGCCATAAAACTATGTGAGGTGAAGGATGTCCTTAGGTACTACCCTAAGGTAGTTTTCTCAGGAATGTTGCACCCAAATAGAAAAGGCCACCCAAATAGTACCAAATAGTACTCAGTTTATTTCTTTTTTGTCTTAAGAATTAGCACATAATTACAATTATAACCTATATTTTAATAAATGTAAAAGAAACTTTCACAATTTTTCACATCATTTTTTATTTGTTTTTATCTTTTTTCATTTTGTTTTTTAAAGATGAAGTCATAATGAAACTTCTTCTCTACTGAGTATCAAATATTGGTCCCCACTTTAAATGGATTCACCCTACATGGCTTTTTTTCCAGACCAGTTTGGCTAAGAGGCCCTCTGAACATCCTTGGAGGAACTGCAGCAGGCCACTGGGGGGAAAGAGGACATCCGTTCCTTAAAAGATTTCTGAGGCATCCTTGTGAATTTGGGGTTGGCCTCTGTAATCACTCTGCCAAGGGTTTAGATTCCAGCTCCAGCTCCTGCTGACCCTTTGGCCTTGGCTAGGCCCTCAACCTTGGGAACCACACCACTGAGTTTCATCTTTGAAACATTTAACATAGGCTTCTGGCACATGGTAAGCACTCAGTTAAATCCATTCCTACCAGAATTACTAAAATTATTGTGCCAGTAGTAGTTCTATTCAATATGCTGCTCTATTACACATTTTATCCATCTTATTAAAATTAAAACAGTAAATAATGCTTATGTTTTTGTCAATTTCAAAATGACTAGAATTAAAGAATAAAAGACCAGTGAAATTAAAGCAGGATTTTCACCTTTCAAAGACAGTAATATATAATTTATTATACATTAAATAATATAGTATATTCAAACTAATCAAAATGAGAAGTAGCAAGAAATATAAAAAAGGGAAAGCATGAAAAATCAAAGAAGAAAAGATACATAAATTGAGACAATAGAAGTAAATGTGGGAAAAACTCTTATTATTTATTTTTAAATATTTATTATTTTCAGGAGAGAGAGAGCAGGCAGGCAAGGAGGTGGGGGGTGGGCAGAGAGAGAGGAAGACACAGAATCTGAAGCAGGCTCCAGGCTCTGAGCTGTCAGCACAGAGCCCAACGTGGGGCTCAAACCCATGAACTGTGAGATCATGACCTGAGCTGAAGTTGGATGCTTAGCCAACTGAGCTACCCAGGCACCCTGGAAAGAACCTTTTCTAAAGGGCAAATACCAAATGAAACATAAACTATAATAAACTATGAGTCCTAATATATGAATCAAGATGACAAATAAATATTAAAATTAAAAGAATAAAGACTCTTAGGAAAATGCTTAATAAAAGGAGGCAGGGAATATGGTATTTCTATTCATACAAAGTCAAATTCGGGATGATATGCATTATAATTATAATGAAGAATGGAATCATCGTATTAATAAAATTAAAGCAACAGGAATATTTATGTGGCCCAAAACACAGCATCAACCTATAGAAAGCAAAACCTAAGTGTCCATCAGTAGATGAATGGATAAAGAAATGACAACACACACACACACACACACACACACACACAAATATGATGGAATATTACTCAGCCATAAAAAAGAATGAGATCTTCCCATGTGCAATGACATGGATGGAGCTAGAGAGTCTTATGCTAAGTGAAATAAGTCAGACAAAGACAAATACCATGTGATTTCACTTATATATGAAATTTGAGGAAGAAAACAAATGAACAAACAAAGAAAAAGAGGCAGAAAAACAGATTATTACATACAGAGAATAAACTGGTGGTTTCCAGAGGGGAGAATTGTGGGAAGTAAGTAAAATGGGTGAAGGAGAGTGGGAGGTATTCTCACTCATTCCAATTATGGAATGAGTAAGTTTTGGGGGTAAGGTACAGCAGAGGGAATGTAGTCGATTGTTTTATAATGTTGTATGGTCAAAGATGGTAATTATACTTTGGTGAGCATAGCATAGTGTATAGAGTTGTCAAATAACTATGTTATATACCTTAAACTCACATTGTATGTCAACTATATGTCAATAAAAATATATAGAAAGCAAATATTTTAAGATGATCAAAGAATGATTGACAAAATTCAAATGCAGAGATAACAGTAGCATGCAGCGTTATCATTAAAAATAAAAGTTATTTTGCCAGCAAAAAAGTGGATTAATTTAGGAGTAAGAGAATTGCAATTAAGGACATGTAAGCTGTGGCAAAACCATAGTCAAGTCCATCAAACAAAGGAGGAGAACATTACTTTATGGAGAAGAAGGAGGAAGTTTGGAGAGGGGGTATTTTGAACAAAAATCCAACGGAAGAATCATAGGTTCAGGATGATGATGGTTTCTCGTTGGCTGAGTGAAAGGGTAGTTGTTCTCTTATAGGAGATGCATTGTACAATTGTCCCTGGTGGGGCTTGTAACCGATAATTTTTTCCTGTTGATGATTCTTCCATTGGGGTCTGTAGTTGATGATTCTTCCTGTAATTGATGTTGAATATTAAGACTCCCCCTTCTAGCCTCCCAACTTTACTTTAGTGAGATGTCCCTTTATTAATTTCCACAACATGTACCAGCCAGTGGCATATTGAGTATGGAAGTAATAACCCACTCATAGCATCCAAATTTTAGAACAGCGTTTCCCGACCCATAACTACTCTTGTGCCATAGGACTTCCTGAGCCCTTAAGTCATCTACAGAGATTAGGGAAGCTGAAAACTTCAGGTTAGCTACCACTAGCCTTCAGCAATTTTTTCTGGTACTCTGAGGAGGATTGCTGGAGTAGGTGGGAGTCTGATGGCATGACCCACAGTACCTAAGACCAGAGAGGGAATACAGTGAGCCATATCTGGCTCCCTCCAGTGCACAGCAGTACACTGTGCTTGGGCAAGGAAGTGTCTGCCACCTGGGCATCTGATTCCACAGCCACCTGCAGAGAGCTCTGCAGCTGCCTGTCAGGGAGCAGTAAGTTCAGGTAGGGTACCCACACAGCAAAGAGCAAGTTGCACAACAAGGACATGGCTGGTAATCAGGGAGGATGAACAGGACCGCATCCAGGCCTCAGCCCTAACTTTACTCTGTCATAGGTTTTGAATCCTTCTGTCCCTTTTGGTAGATGTGCCTTCCGATGCTAGCAGGAGAGTGACTCTTCTAACAATGTATGCACAAACTGAAAATAAGAACTTCATCACTATTTTAAAATAATAAAATGAAGTTTAATTTGATACAAAATTCATTCCCATGTCACAATTTATTTCAACAAAGCATTTTTCAAGAAAAACAAAGGAAGACTGTTAGACTTCTTAAATATTGTTTTAACTGTTGTAGAAGTTTGAATGGTTATTTATAAAAGTTTAAATTTTTCTTACCTATTCATGTAAACAAAGTTTGCATCAATGGTAATGATGAAGTATTTGAAGAAATTATCCTTAAAAAGTCTTGTCTAGGAATTGTATGCAGCATATAACAAAAGAATAAATAATAATGCTCATGAAAGTTAAAAAAAAAAGAATGAGTGTATTTAACCTGCAGAACTAGTAATTTAGTATTATTTTACAATATTTGTTTCTAAAATAATAAGGCCAAGCAACACAAATAATGAGATAGACACACACAAAATATCAGTTAACTTTCTGAATTGAAAGCCACATACCTGTTTTAAAGCTCAGGAGGCCATTTGAAATTTATTTCAGTAATGTAATGTAGTTAAACCTACATGGTATCAATTTAATGACTTTTTTCCCACTGACATGCTTTAATAGCATGTATGAGTTCTTATCACTGTCCTGTTCCTGTGCTTTCAGCATCTCATTTGTATGTAAATTCTCTTGCACACAACTTACTCTCTGGTAAATGCAACCAGCGGATTGAGTGTCTCCGTAATTATGTTCCATCCTTGTCTACCCTATTTGTTTCTTATTATATCACTGCAGAAGTCCCTGCTTCGTGTTCCAGTCATGAATTACAGAGTGGCTCCGGCACTGATTTTTCTTTTGGGTGATGGGCTTCTCTACCTCCTTTTCCTTAACACGTTACCCACTTACCTATAATTTTTAGACAGAATACGTGAGACTTGTTCCATCTTCCTTCTGATTGTTTGCTTCTGTTTCTTGTTTATTTTTTAACTAGAATTGTTTTGGTTCTAATAGAGATAAGTTGTTCAACTAACTTACTTAGCCCCCTCCCATCCCCTCCCTTGGTTTGATCTGGGTGATACTGAAATATGATGTAAAATCACTTTATGTACATATGGATGTTCTGGGTTGCTCAGTAGGGCTGAGAAATCTAATGAAAATTTCACATGGGATAGTCATGCTAAGGATAAACATTATGTATATAGATTTACATACAAATACAAGCACAATGTATTTTCCTGTCTTTACACATGCATATAAATGTATGTGAACAAAGTGTGTGTGTGTGTGTGTGTGTGTGTGTGTGTGTGTGTGTGTGAAGAGAGAGGGAGAAAGAGACTATATGTGCCCTGAAACAGTAATACCTGTGTTTGAACTCTACATCAATCATTAATCATCTATGTGACCTTGGGCAATTTGTTAAACTTCTGGGCTTCATTTTCCTCATTGGTAAAATAAAAATAAGAATAGGGGTGCCTGGGTGGCTCAGTCAGTTGGGCGTCCGACTTCGGCTCAGGTCATGATCTCACAGTTTGTGAGTTCAAGCCCTGCGTCGGGCTCTATGCTGTCAGCTCAGAGCCTGGAGCCTGCTTCCGATTCTGTGTCTCCTTCTCTCTCTGCCCCTCCCCCACTTGTGCTCTGTCTCTCTCTGTCTCTCAAAAATAAGTAAATGTAAAAAAAAAAAATTAAAAAAAATAAGGATAGTATGTACCTCACAGGGTTTTGTCAACTATTTTATTATCATGTAGGATAAATAATATAGGTTTACACGTAACAGACATTAATTAGATTAGATCTTCCCTATTCACTCAGCCAAAATTCACAGCACTGAGTGCCAGACACTATGCTAGAGAACTTGGGGTTATGAAGATGGAGAGTCTTTGCTCTCAGATGTGCATCCATGATCCTGCACAGTCCTCCCAGAAGGAGGGCCTCCTCCCTCTGTACCTAGCGCCTGGTCACCTAGTTAGAATAGGCTGCCAGCTCCCACTCTGGCTAGGAATTATGATAAAGACCCCAGCCAGCACTAACCAGTCCTTCCTCACCCACTACCACCTTAGCTGTTGCATTTGCCCAAAAAGGAATTGTAGGATTTCCAAACATACTTCTCCATCCCAGCTTCATGGAGAGACTCACTCATGAGGCCTCTCAGTGTCCAGTGACTGCAGCGAGTGTGGGGTTATTTCCAGGATAAGCTGTGTTTCCTGTGCTCTCGTTCCCTGTCACAGGGCACGAGACATTGTGCCATTTCCCTCCAGGGAGGCCTCCGGAATTTTGCATAGTAAATAGGGAGTGGGCTCAGGGGGATGGCAGCCCCACAAACACAGCCCTTCCAGGGGTCAGATGTGAAGCCCCAGCTTTCTCATCCTGGAGAAACAGGGTATGTTTGGAGTAGGGCATTCTGCCGCTAACCTGCTTAGGCTCAGTGCATTTGTCCCTGTCTCTTCTGCCCCCTTCTCTAATCGGTTCTTGCTCCCAGCTCCAAACACACCCAGTGGCGTCTGTCTTGTAAAGGGCTTTGCAGTTTATGACCTACTTAGGTAACTGCCCTGTTCCTATGGGAGGGTGTGTATTATGGTTCCAATTTTATGAGGGAACAGAAGCTCTGACATATTACAACTTGCTCAAGGCCACACACCATGACAAGGTTAATACATGATAGAATTTGAGGTCAACATTAGTTTTGCCCAACTTCAATATATTTTCATTCGTATGCTCACTCAACAAATTTACTGAGGGCCTACTATGGGTGACAGAGACAGGCATGGACAGAGCCAGTGCAGTCCCCACCTGGCAAAGCCTCTGGTCTCCTGGAGAAGATGCACGACCAAGTAATTGATTGTAATTAAGTATGGTGGGTGTTGTGGCAGAGGAAGTATATTTATTAAACATCGTACCAGAGATTTTGCCAGAGGCTGGAAATAAGTTTACATGAATGCATCTGTGACCAGCTGTTCAACCACTGTGGGGCTGTCTGTAGGGGGCACACAGAAATGCTCTGTAAGAGGAACATGGACAGGCTCCCAGAGTGCTCCCTGCCAGGGTTGGGGCAGCAAAGGCCTCCTGAAAAAGGACAGTGGCAGGAGCAGCCTGGAGTGTTCAGCAACAAGCAAGTGGTGGGTTATTGCTGAGTGGGCTGTGGGAGGGGCCTGGAGGGACAAGTGGAGGACGCGTGGCTGGGGAATCCTCATAAAACAGCTGGGAAAAAAATGCATTCTTTGAATTTCTGTTACAAATGAACACCAAAGATTTAATCTTTTTTTTTTCTCTTTTTAAAATAATGGCATTCTGCCTCATCAGGAGTAGCTCTCCTTGGTATGAAATTTACAAATTGTTCGAGCTTTCATAATAGTAAGGGAAACAAATAAAATGGCTATGCTCTTCCCCACTACTTACTTGATACTTGCCCTGTGCATGCTTGATGTTGTTTAATTTATGCAGTCACTCTGACGTGGGTATTGTATAGACGAGGAGGTTGAACTTAAGTAATGTACCCAAGATTCCACAACTAGTAAATGGTAGAGGAAGGATTCAAATCCAAGTCTTTCTGATGTCAGAGCCCACCCTCTTAACCGCCAAATTGCTGTGGTACCATCCAACATGGAGACAAATGGCTATAGTGGTAGCTGGCATGTGTCATGAATTATGACTCAGAGAGGAGTAATGAGGAAGGATTTTTAGTGTCTGTGGGGACTTGCCCGATAGCCAGTCGAAGCAAAGGCATCCCCTAAAGAGGAAATAGCATGAGAAAAGAGTGACCTAAAGTAGCCTGGATGTTCATAAAATCACCAGTGGTGTGGTATTGTTGGGTGGTGAGGAGGGAGGGAGGCAGTGAGCATGACAAGAGATGTTGTTGCAGAGGGCAGAGGCTACTGCATCAAACACCTTGTCTACCCAGTGGTGGAAATTTGGGATTTTCCTGTAGATGATGGGGAGCCATTAAAGAGTTTAAACACTGGGTTTGAGGTGAGGGGATTGTAATGTTATCCTTTTTGAAGTCACTTCCAAAGAAAATTTGGAGGCAGTTTGGAAAATACTCTAGAGCCTGTTACCTGGGAGATGAGTTTGGAGACTATGTGTGTCCACATTTCTGATCATACATCCTCCTTGGTAAAGAATTCTTCATAACAGATTCTCAGTGGATATATGATTATTCACAAATGATCATAATACAAGTGTATTCATACACTACCTGCATTAAAATGTCCACAAGAAGTAAACACCAAAAGTATGACATAAAAATAAACGTGAGTCTTGGGACTAGATGGAGCTGGTAGGTTGCACAATATTGTGATATATTCAGTGCCACTGAATTCTGCATTTTAAAATGGTAAATGGTTAATTTCATGTTATGTGAATCTACCCTTAATACAAATAAACAAAACAAGTAATCACAGTATTCAAGACTTTCCTTCCCCCAACTCAGTGAATTTTCTTGCAATGCCCCTTTTAGGACTGGGGCATTGCTGATGAAGCCTGGAGTAAGGGCCTGGCTCTAGGAAAGGAGAAGAGAGAACAAATTTAGGTGTGGTTTAAGAGGTAGAATTGACAGGGCTTGAGGATTAAATGTTGAGGAGTATATGAGAAAGGAAAGAAGGTAGGAGGACTCCCCATTTCTGTTTTGAATATTTGAATATAAGAGAAAGAAATGTTTTCCCCTTGCCAGGGACTTGATGTGGTCAATGCTTGGATAATTTCCCAGTGGTTGGCATAGGCTTGCATGGAGCATTTTCTAGGTATGTCCAGAAGTAAATATAGCCTGAGGATCAGGTGAGTGGTCCTGTGTGGACAAGGATAATTGAGGATCAAACCCAAAGAAGCTGTATTAGCCAAGGACAAAGCAAGAGGTCAGAAGTAGGCAAACTCAGGAGTGGAAAACAGGAGCAAGTTGGTAACAAGGCAGGAAGGATTTTACAGGTTTCATGGAAAGGTAGATGAGTTACAGACTAGGGTTTCATTTTGGCCAGTTGAGCCAGAGTGTCTGGGGGACGTCATGGGAGAGCAGCAGAGACTTGTGAATATATGGATGTGGGCTTGGGAAGAGGCCACCCGTGGAGAACATGAACCACTAGATTAATAGCCCTGGAGGGGGTGGGAACTTTGGCAGAGGAATGGAAGCCTGACAATAAGAGAGATTACCTGATCCCAACCAGGAGAATGCAGAGTATGGAGGACAAGAGAGAAGTTCCAGAAGGAAAGACATGGTCACTGGTATCAAACACTGCAGGAGGACAGATAAGACAGGAACTGAAAAAAGTATCCATCAGTAAGCTCCCTGGTGACATTAGTGAAAGTAATTCCAGAGATGAATGGGGTAGAAAGGAAGTAAGTGTGTGAGGCAAGAAGCCCTAATGTTGTGGGTTGACTAGTGAATGGAGATGAGGTGATAGAAATGCTACAAATAGAGCAGACTTGGGTCATCTGATTACTCACTTAGTGCACCTTCTCTCCCACTGAAAATGTATTCTAGAAAGTTCTAGAAGACTTATTATAGACCAGAGGCAAGATAAGGCTTTTCATTATGGTCTCTTGTGTGTGAGAAGTTTGGGGAGCCAGCAGAACTTCAGACAAGTTAAGTAGGCCATTTAAATCCATGTACTTGGTGATAAGAATGTATTTAAGGGATTCCAAAAATGTTCCTGGGATTCTTTTAAGGAGTCTATATAGAGTTAGGGAGAGGCAGAGCAGTAGAGTTCACCCTTGGCCAATATACCAACCATATTCTTCTGGTTTGTGTCAGGTGGTCCTCCAGAGTGGGGTCCAGGCTCTTGCTTTCAGCCTTCTGGTAGCCCTTGCCCTGCAGTGGGTAACAGGAGGGCAGTTGGGTGTCTGGTGGGGAAATGACACTGGTTGGTTTAGTCACTCGCCTCCACACTTTCACATCCTCTATCAGCACCTGCATACTTCAGTCGCGACCACACACACTCTTCCTGTTTATATAGAAAGTGCCATTCAGAAAGCTTTGCCAGTGAGACGGGAGCTCTACACACAGCCTCAGAAGAAAGAAGTCGAACGACTTATTTGGGAGGGAAAGAAAAGGAGCCTGTAAGTTGAGAGGTAAGATCAAGCTAGAGAGCGTCTGGGTCCTCTGGGCTGCCTTGGGTGGAGAAGAAGTAACTACTGCTTTGTATGTTCCCTTTTGGGGGATGCATCAGGGTAGCCTGGCCCTCCTCCTCAGGACTGGGCAGCCAGGAGCACCTCCATTGCACCCTATAGAGATAATGCAACCTTGGGTGAATGGCTGGACAGACTGTGGAGGCAGACTTGGAACATGATCAGAAAAGGTCACAGAATTCATGTGAGTGAATCATGTGAAGAATATACAATCTTGATGTGGACATGCTGACACCATTTGTGATGATAGCTGGGCCTATGAGCCTTATGAACAGTATGTCTGAACTTCATTTAGGCCAAAAAAGAGCCTACGACATAGCCACAGCATAGACTCCCGTGAATGGTCACAGAGAATGATTTCCTAGAGGCCTGGTTACAGGAAGGAGGGAGTATGTATGGTTTACCCTAAGGCCGTCACTGTTTCTTAAGTAACTCAGAACACACGGCCTTCTCATCAACAGGGTCTGATAACACTATCTCATATTCTTTAGACAGCACATTATATACTATGTACGCATGTATGCTTGGATGTACACATATCATGCATATATATTTATATATGGTACATTATATGTATATATACACCCATATATATACACACATAGACACACCTAGAATACAGAATAGCAATAGTGACAATATTTTTGCAGGCAGAGAACTAATGGTGTGACAAAGGATTTTTTTCCTAATATGTGAATTCCTTGCTATTCAGGCTCTTACAAATGTAAAAATGAAACCATATTTAAATATGCAGTTCATAATCCCTTTTATTCAAAGGGTTGTAAATTCCATGAGGTAGAGACCGTTCGGGTATTCTGTGACCTGATATCGCAACAAAAATAGCTCAAGCCAACTGTTAACCAGTACCCACGGCAGCACCCACAGCAGCAAAGAAGTGGCAGTAAGCTCATTCTTTAGTCTTGAGTGTACACACTAATCAAGTAAAAAAATTATGGTGTCTGCTTTTCTCAAAAGCATTTGCCCCTTAGTGTGAAGTGGGAAGAGTTCCCTCCTCTACCTAGGTCTGTCAAGGTTTCTCATCTCACTGCTGATGTGAAATTACTACAGTGAAAGTAACACAAACAATGTGCTAAGGTTTTTGTTCAACTGTGGTTCTCTTCCTCTGGGCATCACCTGCATTTAGTGTTTAGTCATTTTTGTTCATTTTGCATTTAGAAAATGGAAAAATATACATTGCTCATTCACTGGATTTCTGAGTTCCAATCTTAACTCTAACACTTGCTGTGACTTTGGGCAAGTCATTCATTATACCAGTCTGCATCAGAGTCCTGACGTCTATAAAATGGGTACAATAGTCTCTACCTCTTAAGTAAGGTTTAGTGTAGCTAATAGATGTCAAGTGCTTAGGAGAGTGCCTGGCCCATTGAAAGGGCTCAATAAGTGTTAGTGACCATCATCATCATCATCCTCCTCCTCTTTTTCACAATTAAGCTGTCAGACTTGAAGGAAAATGGTAAAAGAGTGGGAAAGATTGAAGGTAGGATGTGGGGTAGGTAAATGAGCGTAGAAGGAGACACAGATGAGGCCAGAACAAGGACACCCAACACGCAAAGTGTAAACCCTGCAAAGGTGCAGTGAGCGGGAGGCTGGGAAAGGAGCTTGGGGCAGACTTCCCTAGGAGTCCCACTGGCGGGAGGAGCAAGGCTCCGGAGCTTGGCAGGTTTGATTACACAAGCTCTTATACCTCTTGTGTACCCACGTGCACAGCAACCTGGGAAGTAGATGTGTGTAACTGGCATCCAAAGAACAGTACACAGCATGCATTCAGTGTCTCTCACGTGTGCTCCCCTGTTACATGCCTTCTCATGTTATCGCATCAGATCCCTTGATGGTGCCTTTTTAGACCATAGCTGATAGCTGGCCTAAGGGTGCAAAGCTGGGTGGGATTGGGGAGAGTTGTGGTCTGACCATCTCCAGGCTGTGTTCCTAGTGCCAGTACTATACTCTACAGTACTAAGCGGTGTTGAAATGTGACTGATGAAGAAGCCAGGTCCTAGAGAATTAAGAAACAAGTTCAAAGTCATGCTGGGATTTAAAGGTATGGGGAGGAGCTGGATGCTGGTCTCTGATTTCTAGACCCTTTATTCTACACATCAGTTCAGAGGAAGGACTTTTATCCTTGCATCCTGCCTCCTGAGGTTGAGAGCTATGGGTCTCCTTCAGTAAATCACTTTCTCTTCCACGCTTCAGTTTCTTTACCTGTAGAGTGGGTATAATAACCTGTCCTACATATTCACAGGGTTTTAGAAGATTCCAGTGAGGGAGCATTTATAAAGTACTATTCTTTCTTATTCATGTAGGAGAAAAATGTTGAAAGCAACTTTCAGTACAGGCAGTTAAAAGAAAAGGGAAAGGAAAAGGATAAATGATGTTGGTTCTTAATGATGTGTTATTAGGTGGGATTTAGCTCATTCTTTGAAATAGCTATTTTGCACTTCCTGGCACCAGTGTTCCATAATCTGTTGAATCATTCCCCATATATGGGAAGTTAATTTATTGCCAACTTTTATAATATTACAAATCAAACTACAGCGACTGTTCTTCTATAAATCCTGTGCTACATTTTACCAGTTCTTTTATTTTTTGTGAATCTGATCAGCAAATGGTGTTCTCATTTTTGTTTTCATTGGCTTTTCTTTGATTATCAATGTGTTGATTCCCAATGTTTTAAAACATAACTGCAAGAAAATAAAAACATTATCCCTCATCCAAAAAACAGCCTAAATCCATGTTCCTTTTAAAGTGAAGTAGCACCATTTTTCTCGTGATTAAAATACAAGCAAGTATTTGTGTACATATGTGAGCCTACTGAGAAGCGCCTTGCCAAAGATTCCTCTTTATACCTTTTATCGGTGCTAAAAATGGGGGGCTATCATGAATACAAGACAACTAGACTCCCGTGATAACTAATAAACATGACAATTTGATTTATTAATGGTCCTCTGCTGTAGTCTGTTGACAGATTTTTCTTTATGGAAAAATTACCATGGTTTAAATCTCTATCATATGGCACTTAATTCAATCGACAATATGTTACCAATTAGATCCTGCTTAAACTACCATCAGCCAGCAGACCACGGAACATGTTAAGTAGGACAGCATTCAGGTAACTAGTAAAATGCTTTGTGGCAGCTTTCTCATCACCAAGGAGCAATGCTGAAACAGTGGAAAATGAAGAGACAAAGGGCAAATACAGCATTTCCTTTTCCCCATTCTGAAAAAAAGAAATTGTTTCACATTCTCCTAAAAGTGTACGAAGAGTTTGTGTTTGAGTTGAGAGTTGCAGGATATTCACTACCCCTGTTCTCTCCATCCTCTTGCCACCTTTGATGCTAAATTTGCAAGCTGAAAGACCATTCTACTCCAAAATCCTTTCTAATGTGATAATATAGAACTTCAACTCAGTCATGGTGTCCCATTTAGTCATGTTTTCTAAGAGTTCACCTTTCTCTCAAGCAACAGGGGTTGACTGTGGTAAGAAAATTCTTGTTAAGTGGGATGAGCTTCTTTTCTTATTTTTGTCTTGGAATTTGGCTGTTATGAGCCAGTGTGCTGTTACAAGAGATAGAAACCAAATCAAGCTGTGTTAAACAAAAAGACAATCTTCTGGAACAATTTTGGGGGCTGACCAGACGTAAAGTAGAGCAGCAAGAGAGGGGCTCTGAAGGCCAGGCAGTAAGAACACCATCAGGAACCACAGTAATGAAAATGTGAACACAGCCTGGGCCATGTAATGTGGGGACCACTGTGACAGATGTGACCTCAAGTGTCCCCACTTTGGGGCCATTACTTATGTAAAATACAGAATCCCAGAAAGAAGGGAGAGTGTGATGAGCTGCATCTAGGTCACGTACCTGCCCCTAGGGAAAGGTCAGGTCTGTCCATTTGACTTTAGGTCCTACCTCCCAAAGCTATGCACTAGGAAGCATCCTCAAAAGGAAGAATGGAGTGGTATAGGAAGGGGTGGACAGTTGGAAGGTGACAGCCAAAAATGCAAATGTCTGCCCCATGGTTACCACACTGCAGCCTCTGGGTGGAGGCTGATTAGTTATAAATGTGAGAGATCAGCCATTGGTGGTTTGTTTCTATAGATAAGTGTACAAAAGGAGGAATTAGGAGACTGAGGTCCCACTGCTTCCTATATTCTCATTCTGGTCACTTTGCATCTCCAGCTTTGCTTCCCTTCCACAGCATGAGACCAAGGGATTTTCGTAAGGACCTGAGCAATAAATGGAACTTCCTTCTAAATCAAAGTAATAAGTACTGTTTCCTCAGCTCTTACCTACACCGAGCATTTTTTAGTCATTTCTGGAGTCCCCATAACAGCCCTACTATGTAGATATTCACATATAGAGAATAGAGGCTCTAGGGTTAAGTGACCTGCCCAAGCACACACGGTTAGATGTGAGTTTCAAACCCAGACTTCCCAGCTCTGAAACCTTCCACCTGAGTCAGCCTTAAGGCGACCCCGAGTCCAGGCTGAACAGCAGCAACACATGTGGTATTGTTTGAATGAAAAACCCCTTTTCCTCCAGGACACCACTGTGTGTGTGTGTGTGTGTGTGTGTGTGTGTGTGTGCGTGCGCGCGCGTGTGTGCACATGCGCACACGCACGCATGTGTGTGCTCTAGGCACACATAACCAGGAAAAATGCTGAGGAGAGAGGGGCTCAGAGGAAAAACATCCCATATGTTACAACTTTGCCTCAGCTGTCCCTGTTTCTAAATACCGTGACAATATTTTCTGAAGCAAAGATCAAAGGACATATGGTCTGACTCATGGGTTAACAAAAGGAAAAATATTTGAAATTGGAAATATCTGGGACAATTTGAAATGGGTAGCTACAGTCATTCTCAGAGCACCTGGAAATCATGGAGATCTTTGTGAAACACTTTGAAATATTGGCATATTAAATCCTATTCTCCAAACAAGGAATAATTTTATCAGCAGAAATTAGGACAGCCTTGTACATTGGCTATCTGATCCCATAGCTGTGAAACCTCATGCCCATGAAAATAACAAAGGTGTTGAAATCTGTTTGCATCACCTGTAAAATCATTAGAAATAATAAGAGAGTTCTTTATACAAAAATAGATTTCTTATAAAAAATAGTAAGAAAATATGAGAAAAAGGGATATAATTCACAAAAGCACCTACAATTTAAATACCTAGAAAAGAACTTAAGAGAAAACACATGAGACTATATGAAAAAAATCTACTTAGGTTTGTGAAACATAAATGGAAACACATAACGTGTGGAGACTACATAAGCAGACTCAGTATTAACTCTCACCAAACTAATTTGTATGCAAAAATACATATATAAAATAAAGTTTTCAGTGCATTTGGGGAAGAAGGGGACTCGATAAAATTCCAATATAAAATTCTGATGAATTTTAGTTTAGAACAACGAGGATATTCTTGGGGGGGGGGGTGGAGAAGAAAAAGTGGTAGGGGGGCAGACTTGGTGCTTGCCTTGTGGGGTATGAAAGTTACAGTGGGGGCACCTGGGTGGCTCAGTCATTAAGCATCTGACTTTGGCTTGGGTCATGATCTCATGGTTTGTGAGTTTGAGTCCCACATCGGGTGAGCTTATGCCCTGCTTCGGGTGAGCCCCGCTTCGGGTGAGCCCTGCTTCCCTCTCCCTCTCTCTCCCTCCCTCCCTCTCATTCTCTCTCTGCACCTCGTGACATTCTCTCTCTTTCCCTCTCTTTCTGCCCCTCAATTAATTGTGCCCTCTTCTCTCAAAAGAAAAGAAAAGAAAAGAAAAGAAAAGAGAAAGAAAGAAAGAAAGAAAGAAAGAAAGAAAGAAAGAAAGAAAGAAAAAGAAAGAAAGAAAGAAGGAAAGAAAGAAATTTTCAGTGGTCATATGGTTCCAGATGGATAAGTAAGAGAGAGGAGAAAGTTCACACACACATACACTCACGCATATGCAAATTTAGTGTATGATAAATGTATTGAATCAATAATATCAAGAATGAGGACAGTAATATAAAGAATGGTCAGTCTTCATTTGGTTTGATTCTTTGGCAGATCTGACACCGTTATTCATTCTTTTCTTACCAAAGCAACTTCCCCCTCTGCCTCTAGAACATTACTCTCTTACTTCCTATACCAGTGGTGGCTCCTTCACCACCTCCTTTTGAGGTTCCTTCTCCAGTTCTTCCAAGTATCTAGATGGTGGAGTGCCCAATGTCCAGTCCTCCAACTTCTTTGCTCTGTCTCCGTTCACTCCCTAGGGCATCTGGTCTGATATGACCATAGAAACACTAATGATGCCCAGACTCACTGCCCAGCCCTGACCTCTCTTCTGACTAGACACCTGGCTGTCTGAAAACACTCAGCATCTCTACTTGAATGTATATTCCGCCTCATAATCTTAACGTGTCCAAAACAGAATTCCTGATTTCTCTGCTTCCAGCCCTGCTCCTCCTGCAGCTTCCTTTTGTGTCAATAAAAGCCTTCTCTATTCTTCCAGTGTTAGGCCAGCACCTCAAAGCCATCCTTCACACCTTTCTTTCACAACACACATCTAATCCATCAGCAAATCCCATCTATGTGTCCTTTGAAATATATCCAGAATTGAATCACTTCTCACCACTCTAGCCTCTACTGTCTGGTTTCTTACCTGCTCTGCACACTGTTTCCTTTCTACACTCTCTCTTCTTCACTCTGTTCTCAGCACAGACCCAGAGGAATTCTTGTAAAACAAGTCAAATCATATGATTGCTCAAACCCCTTCAAGGGCCTCCTTCCTTGCTGTTCCAGTTTTCTATTGCTGGATGACCAACGATCCCAAAACATAGTGGCTTAAAACAACCTTTCAATTTTGCTCAGGATACTGTGGATCAGGAATTAAGGCATTTGGGTGGTGGCTGGACTGGAGGATCCCCTTCTGAGATGGCTTCTTCATCCACATGCCTTGTGCCTTGTGGCTCCTTGGCCTGTCTGTCTATTTATGTGGCATCTCATGTTCCAGGGCTCTCTATGTGGCTTGGGCTTCTGGTGGTCTTGGGGTAGTTGTAGTTTTTCCATCGTGATGGTCCACTAAGAGGCAGTGGGGGCTACTCCCAGGACAGTTACAGCACCTTTTCTTATCGGTCTAAGCAGTTACCAGGCCTGCCCAGGTCCAAAGAGGTTGAGGTCAATGCCACATTGCAAACAAGCACATGGGATATATCTGTGGCCATCGTTGGGAAATGTAATCTGCTATGCTTATCCAGTCTCCAAATCCAAAGTACTTAGATAACCTATCAGGTTCTACATGATCTGACCCCTGCTACCCTTCTGACTTCTTCTGACACCCTTGTTATGTCTCCCCTAATTTGTGACACTGCTTCAGTCAGAGTGGTCTCTTTGCCAATCTTTGAACACACCAAGCATAATCTGACCTCATGTTTCCTCTGCCTGGAATGCCCTTCCCTGGGTACACAGGTTGCTTCTCACTTCCTCTAGGTCTCTGCCCTACCATCACCATTTCAGAGAGAACTTCCTTGACCACTCTGTGTAAAATAGCCATTCCAGCCCCTCTTTGTCCACCACATTTAGCACCACCTAACATACTACATGTTTAGTTGCCCTTATCTGTCTCTCCCTATTGTAATGTAATGTATCCCCAGGACCTAGAAAAACACCTGCTCATCATAGGTTCTGGATAAAGATTTGTTGAATAAATGAATTATAGGATAATGAGCTTTCCAGTAAATGATGTTAAGACACTGTCTAACTGTTAGGGATCATGGGGAATAGAGTAAAATTAGATGCATTCTAAACTAAAATAGGTTCTAGAAAGATTTTAACATATTATAATAAAGCTTGAAAGTTACTAGAGAAAATTCAGATGAAGATTAAATAATCTTGGGGTGAGAAAAGTTTTTGTAAGTCTGATACTAAATAAATGAAATATAAATAAAAATAAGACTGTCAAAAACACCACACACACAAAAAAGATGAACAGCAAACTTGGAAAAATGCTTCAATATATAATGAGTGCATGCTATCCTTAATATATAAAAAAATTCTGTAAAATAAACTAATAAAAGAAATATGTGTGTGTGTGTGTGTGTGTGTGTGTGTGTGTGTGTGTATGCCTAATTATGCATTTGGGAAGAAAAATTCCACTAGCTGTATGGTAGTGGGCAAGCTACTCAGTTGTGTAAAAGTGGATGCCGTGTGGCCTCAGTGAGCAAATATATGTACCTTTCTTAGAATAGTACCTGTCATGTGGTAGGTGCTGAATAACCATTGTCTTTTTAATGTTATTATTATCTCCTAGTGCCATGCGTGACACATAGGTGGAACTTTTAAGTGTTTATTAATTATTTCATTCCTTCATTCCCTGGGGCACACCTGTCATGTGACTTCAGAGGCAGCACCCTGCTTTTTCCCCCCTTGACTCATAAATACAATGAAGAGAAGGTGAGGTAGAAGCTCTTTAATTCTTAAGAACTCTATTTTAAAAAGCAACCTCTCCCAAGACAACTGCATTTATATCATATCAATAATACTGACCTGAAAATCATACTCATTCGAGTAGTTAAGGGCTAAGAAATTAGTCTGTTATGCACTCAACCAACACTTCCTCTGTTTGGTAAAAAAAAAAAAAAAAAAATATATATATATATATGTGTGTGTGTGTGTGTGTATATATACACACACACACACATATATATATATGTGTGTGTGTGTATATATACATATATATAAAATATATATATATAATATATATATAAAATATATATATATATAAAATAAAGTATGTCCATGGAGTCTGAGTGTCACAGGAATAGTGGGCTGTCCTGTTCTTAAAGATATTGGGTGTCTTGGGGAACTGAAATATTGAGTCCATCTTTGTTTTTCAAATGGCATATTTGCAGTTTGAAGTCAGAGAAACTCTGGGCTGAAAATGTTGCTGTGGAATTTCTGGCCATTAATTTTATGAGTCTGTTATTCAATCTTTATTGTTGCTTGGCCTGCAATTATATTTTTGTGCTTTAGGAGATGCTCAGCAATCTTTGTTTAGAAATAAAGAGTGAGTGTCTAACCTTCCTGACTGGCAAATGCCCTTCTGTTGACTCAATGGAGATCTTTGAGTATTGATGGTGCTTCAGTTGGGTTGTCCTGTGAGACAGCACATGCTCAAGGAAGCTGTGAGGCAGCCCAGAGGTCTCTTCATCCCAAACTGCATGAAATGGTTTTGCTCACAAACCTTCTAAAAGAAACCCAGAAAACTTTGTATTTCAAGGCTTCTTGGAAGTCAATATTTGAAACTGCCCCTTAAAAAAAAAGCCACGGGGCTTTTATTTTTGAGACAGTGAACATTCGATGCACTGTAGTAAGACTGGTACGGGCAATGACCTGCACAGGGGCACATTGCTGAGTGTGTGAATGAATAGGGATTAATATCCACCCTACACTCCATGCACCTGGAGGAAGAGATGATTTTTGTCAAATTCTCACAAAGCTACCAGCATCCCATCAAGCCCTGTGCCCATAGGGCTGCACCCTTCAGAATGCGTGTCTCATATGCGTGTACACAGCATAGGCCAGGGAGAAGAGAGTGTCCTGTGTGGTAGAAATCTGTGGGGTAGAGGAGTCAGGAATGGAGAGCTGGCATGAAGCCTTGCCCACAGAGCAGTCTTGGGCATATCAGTTTTAGAAAGGATGATATTTGCAAATAGAATCTAGTCATAGATTCCATTAGCCCTGAATGTATCATTCAGCTTCTAGAAACTTCTAGAAAGTTCTTTGTGTACCCTACCCAAGTTTGGAGACTTCTCTGTTAATCATTGTTTCACATGTCACATGCTCTTAACTAATAGGGAGCTACTGAAAGTGTGACATATGCAGTATGTCTCCCTTAGGACAAGGATTCCTGCCAGTGATATTTGGCCATGACCCACCTCCTTCTCATGGACAATGCAATTTGTATGAGGCAGAACCACATAGAGGCCGTTGTAAAGGCTTTGATGAGTGTTAGATCTCAACTCAAATTCTAGCTGTGCCTCCTAGTATAAACTAACATTAATGATCACTCATCCAGCACTTGCTATGTACCAGGCACGAGTAACTGTACAACTGTGGGTAAATTACTTTTCTCTCTGAGTCTCAGTTAACTCTTCAGTTCAATTAGGGATAATAATACATCCGGGTTGTTGTGAGGATTTAATGAGATTGTATGTAATGCATTCAGAGTACCTGCAACATACTAAGCACTCAGTAAAAAGTAGCTATTTTTTATTATTTAGACACTGGACCCGCATCAACTTTAACATGCCTATTATTTGAAGAAGAAGTAAATTAGACATGTTGGGAAGAGGGTTAATTTCTCAGATTGGTGGAGCATTCTGTGAATAACAATAGTAATTTTCTAAATGGCTCTGAGCAACTTGGAAAAGAGCGTGCATGTAGCACAGACCCTGTTGGTTTCCTGGAGAGTAAATTGCCCTTTGGAATGGCCTGACCATTACTTGCTCATAATGTAGACTGCTTTATATATATACTTAGTTATAGCACATTTGCCAGGAAAACTACTAGTCTGATGTTTTTGCCTAAATAGCCAGTCTTTTTTTTGCCTCAAATAAAGTGTCAAATAACTGTATATGATTTAGATTTTATGTTCAGCTGATTATTTACATCAGGAAGCATCAATCCAGAGTAATTGGCAAGTGGGTACACATTCAAATGATATGATGATATCCCTGCTACATTTTCCTGTGATTCTGGGGAGAAAATCATTAGGGATTCTTGTTTCAGAATCTCATCAAAATAGATCCTTTGGTTTAGTTAAGTGGTTGCTGCTGTGAAGTTTGCCAATGGTAGGAATGTAGCTGAAATCAGGGAGATTCTGACCCATTAGCTACGGGCCTGTATTCTGCCCAGCTGCTCTCCTGGTGCCGCTGTCCATACATTCCTCACTGGACTTAGCGGATGAGCAGCTTGGACAAAGGCGACAGATGGACTGAAGGTGCCTGACCGTTGATCCTGACCTCTGACCAATCCCCTCTCTCTGTACTCTAGAAATGTGTCTATGGGAAGGATAAACAAATTAAATATCTCAATGTTGAACCTTAGAGGTCATCTATTCTAAACATACTCCCCTTTTCCAACACATTTTGATAAGTAGTCATCAATTTAGTTTAACTACCTCTGGCAGCAACAAAAGCCTCACGGCCCCTTGATAGGGCCATTTCTTTTCCAGAGAGTTCCAATTACTTGAAAGTCCTTCATTTCAAAGCGAAATCAGCCTCTTTGTAATTTTGACTCTTGTTTCCCATTTTGCCTTTCTGGTGTCACAGTGAATATAAGAATATGAGATTGACTTAGACAAACAGATCATAAATTCTCTGTATTCCAGGCATCCTCTGAGCCAAATAACAATAACCAACATTTATTAATCTCCAGTGGCATGGGTTGGAAGAAGCAGGCTCTGGAAAACTCATTGCTTGAACTCTGAAATTAACCTTTCTTGAGTGGGTCACTCTGGTCATCCTTAACTGACCACAAAAAAACATCAGAAGCCTCTTGAGAGTTTTTCCTACGAGAATAGGCATGGAAGGGAGGGGGAGAGAGAGTGCAACTAGGGGTGGTACTGTTCATACTTGTTACAAAGGAGCTGACAGCTGAGAATGGGGACTAGCAAGAGAGGGTCAAAGATCTACCTGCTCCATGACTGTTTTCCGACTAATGTTGACTCCTGCATCAGATGTACACCATCTCAAGAGTTCTCCATGCCTCTAGGTAACTCATCAGCATCTATTTTGGGAGCAGGAACTTCCTAGGGGTTGCTCTTCTCAGGTTGTGTTTACTCAGACATTCAGAGTTCTTGTGTGGCAGGGGTGGGTGCAATAGTTGAAGCTCAGGAGTCAGGCAAAGTAGAGCCTGGGGCCACCTGGGGTCCAGGAATCAGCACAAGAAGTGCCTGAAAGGAATCAAAAGGCCTCCAGTCTGGTTCTGACTCTACCACCCAGCAGCTGTATGACCCTGGGCAGATATCCTCAACCTTTTTGAACCTGGTGTCCCTTACCAGCTGTTAAAGGGGAATAACCACCACCACCATTCCATCTACACCATAGTGATGATGTGAGAATTAGATGAGACAATGGAAGTAAGTGACAATGAGCTCCTAGCTGAGATGACTGAGGGATCAGGACTGAACATTCTGATTGAAATGTGAGAAATGAGGGTCAGTAATCCTGGATTTTCTAAATAATGAGTCATGGGCACTAAACACCTGGCTGCATAATTTTACCTTTTCTCTGTCTGGATGAACTGTGATTGCAGAATTACCTCCTAGAGAGGACGGGATAATGCACCACCGTGCCACCACCCAAGATTACAGACGGTATTCCTAGAACCTCACAAAGCAGCTGGCAGCTCATTGAAGCAAATTTATATGCATCTGCACTGTTTTCATCTTATACTTTAAACAACTTTAATTAATGACACCCTCCTTTCCCAGTGTGTCAACACAACTCCACCTTTTCATTTTGAAAGAACTTAAATAAATATAGAAATAAAATATTCAATTATTGGAACCAGAAATGAGAAAATATAATTGATTTGAGAGGTTTTTGCTACAGAAATTCCCCAGGGGCACTGACTACATTTTATTAAAAAAATATCACACACTTATATTTCTACATTTCTTATGTAATAATTTTTAGGTTCTCATGGGGAAAATAGTATTATTGAAGGAAAAATAATTATGACAAGTGTTAAAGATTAGTGAGCCAGATTCCCCTGGTGTGCAACCAACATCCTGGGAGTAAGTTAAGTGCCTTAGGAAGTGACATGAACTCTTGTCATTGAGTAAATTACTGCTTCGATGCACTAACAAGGACCCTAGTGGATTGGAAGAGTTCATTCAGCTTCCCAGAGCACCCAGCCTAATCCCTGCGCAGCATTTGTGCTCTGAGAGAATCTGGATCTGTGTTCATCCACATCTATTTCTGTCTTCTAAGAATAGGCACTTCTTCAGGGTAGAGCCTGTATCTTTACAATTATCATTGGCATCTGGCCTGGCCCCATGCTCCTGAGAGCCCAGTAAACACTCGTCTGGCTTCTTGAATAGGATGTGCTTTGCCACTGATCAATGCCTAAATTGCCCTGATAATGTTTCTCTGCCTTCCTGCTAAAACAGTATCACAACTTCCTGACAAGCACCAAAACCTTGATGATAAAATTCAGCTCTTCCCCGCCCCCACAAGCATTCTCTGCACATCTTGTTCAACTTATGCAACAGATACACAAAGTATGCAATAAGTTGACCATATTCTACTCAGTCATCTAATACATAGTATTTCCTTCTTCTTTGAGAGTTCAAAATTATTAGATACTGAAAATCAAACCCAGAAGCCTAAACCATTCCTGATAGGCCAAGAACAGAGTTATATGCAAGCTATGGTCCCAAGTGTAAGCACAGAGCTAGGAAAACCTAGCCTCACTGGTGATAATGAAATAAAAAGAAGTCATAGGTCTCACTTCATGTTTCTTGAGCAATTCATCAGCATCCCCACATGGCCTGCAAAACCATTAGAAGTGGCCTGTGCCTACTTCCACAGGCTCACACAGAGCACTCTGTGCAGCTCACCCCTACATCGCACTCTGCCCCAGCCACCTGCATCTTCTCTCCACCTGAAGTCTTCACATGTGTTTCTCAGTCTGGAACTCTCTTTCCTCACCTGGCTGATTCCTATCCTCACCTGGCTGGTTCTCATCTTACCTGTCACTTCCTCAAGGAGACCATCCGCATTCATGGCATGCTGTATTTTCCTGTGTACTTTCACTATTGTAATTGTTTTCATCAAAATAATACCTTTATCTGGTAACTATTCAATGTTGGGAAGAGACAGCCCCTGGCCCTTCTCCTCCGCACTCCCAGTACTGTTTCCCAGAAGTCACCTTCTTTTCATTCACCATTTATCAGCAGGTGTGCCATTCTAGGCACAAGGGATACAATGTCAGACAGTTGAGACAGACAAGGTGACTGTTCTAAGAGATTGTTTCCATTTTCATTTCTTCTGTTCTTTCCTCCATACAGACAATATACCTATAACTCTATTTTTAAAAGTGTATCAGTACAGGATATTATTTACAGACTCTTCAATATGAAAGTTGATAATTTAGCTCAGTCCTACCACCCTTCCCCCACAAGCCAATCCTAGACATTCCCAGTGTCTGACATTTATATTGTCATCTTTTGTTATATTTGTTATCTATTGTTCTTCCTGTGTTCATATTTGTAATTTCTAGTATTATATTACATCTATATTTCTCATTTCATTAACTTTTTATAATATTGTATCTCTTTATAATATTGTATTCTCTTTTATAGTATTGTATATCTCTTTTATAATATTTATCTCTTTATAATATTGTATTCTCACTTTAAAAGATAAAATTGTTGATGCCCCCACCATTTTATCTACCTTCCAAGTCTCATTTTGTCAGATAAACATATACCTTACATTTTGTCCTAAAGTTGCAACCATGTCTCCATGATTCATCCATAGATTGATCAAGTCATGTGTTATAAGTATATTCTTTTTAATAAGTCTAATTAACTAAGGAGTTAATAAGTCATAACTCCTGGGCCAATTGGGAGAGCATCAAGGTTCAACGGAATTTCTCTCTTTGTTTTTATCCTCCAATATTGACGTGTTTTAGTTTGCTTCATATTTGAATTATGGTTTTACTAAACATTCAGATTTATTATACACTCCTTACCCTACCAATGATCCCTCAAGTTTCCAGTGGGTGCTGTTGGAGTTCTTTTTGCACTATGTGTCTGTGTGATTAGTTTTCCCCAACCCTGTCTTTTCTGTCAAGTCCTCCTTTTCTCCTGGAAACCTCCATCCCCTATCTCCCCTCCATCCTTCTATTCCAATCTGTACTGGTTGCCTTCTGCATCTGTGATTCAATTGTCATGTTGCAAAATTTTCCCACTGCTATCAGGAGTTTGGATTGGCACTACTGATTCCTGGACCACACAAACGTCTTCTTGTTCTACTTTTGTTCCTCTGGGTATATCTTCAAATGCCTTTAAAGGAAAGGATGTATGGCAGATAAACTTTCTGAGATCTTTTTGTCTGAAAACATTATTCTGCTCTCATATGTGATTGACATCTGGCTGGGTATAGAAGCCTTTAGAAGTTTCTTTTTATCCTTGGTACTCTGAACATCAAAGATGTTACTAGGTATGGCTCTCTTTTCTTTAATTGTTGTGGGCATTCAGAGGCTCTTTTAATTCTGAAGGATTTTGTCCTTCAGCTTTGGAAATTTTTTCTTCAAGTATTTTTTGATACTTTTTTTCATCTCCAACACCACATGTGAGACCTCCTAGATGGATTTTCTGGTTTCTAGACTGATCTTCCCTCTCATAGTTTTCAATTCTTTCCCTTTCTCCCTATATTCTAAGAGAATGAAACTTTGGGGTTATTTTCTAGGCTTTCTGTAATTAATTTTTTTTTCTCAACCAGTATTATTTTTTTTAATCTGCAAGCACTCTCTTTAATTCTCCAATTTTTTTCCTTAGCATTTTGTCCCAATTTTAAGGATATTATATTTTCTCCAGAATGCCCCCCACCAAATTAATTAGAGTACTTTTTGTGTTGTCTTCTGTTCCCTAATTGTCTTTTTTTCCTCCTTTCTGGGTCAGGTTTGTTTTTTTTTTATTGTTGTTGTTATGTGTGTGTGTGTGGTTTGTTTTTGTTCTTGTCTCTATCTTTCTTTTTCATGCTGCAGTTCTCCTTGTATGTCTGGTAATCCTTAATTTTGCATTTCCATTTAAGGGAATAGGATGAAATGACTGTGTACTTCAAGTGTTTATTGTTTGTAGGTCTGTTTTCTGGCTGACTCTCTCTTCTTTAGAACTGTGAGTAGAGTGGAGTAGGGTGCTTTAGGGTAGGAGAATGGTGAGAAATAATCATCCTGAAGACTTCTAAATGCTAAAATGAGGAAGGCTTTAGTCTAGTACTCTGAATATTAATGCCATTTTACACAGAGGAAACTGAAGCTCAGAGACCTGCCTGTGCTTAAATAGCTCATAAGTGATAAAGCCAAAATTTGAACTGCAGTTTGCCTGATGAACACATATAGTCTCATTTGACAAAACCAAACAAATTTCTGTGTAAATTGAAAATTAGTGTTAAATGAATAATTAGTTCTGTCTTTGGTGTGAATATCTGCTTTCATGTGCTATCTAGTTCAAGCTTCTGCCTTGATGGTCATATCTACAGTGGCACTCTGCACCTTTCCACTCATATAACAAGCCATCTTTTTCTCTTAAACAATTAATCTACTCTCTGCTATTAAAGAAAATGAGATAATTAAATTTCACTCACACTCAGAAAGCATCTAAGCAGAATTAACAGTTTCAGAGGAACTATGTGCTATGGAACTGGAGGGAATAATTTATTTCTGAATTGGGCAGGTCCTGAGATGGTAGAAATTTCCTTAATTATTTTTAGTAGATGTTAACAAAGCCACATTCTTTCTAATTCTAAGGTTCATGTCTACTTCACTCTTTTTAAATCCCTTTTATGAAAAAACTGTTGACAACAGATAATGATTGTGTTATTAGAAAATTACTTCTAGAAATTCAAAAATAAGCATTTATCACCTAGTATATACCAGACACTATGAAATTAAACATTGTTTTCCTAACTCAACATTTTCCACACCTTCCTGGGAGGTGGTACTAGATGTTGCATGAAGAATGCATTCCAAGGTCAAATAAGTTTGATCAAGTTCGGGTTAAATAAAGTTAGTTTTCCTTTCATTGCTAATATTTGGAATCTCTTGGAGATTCACAATTTGGGAAATGCACATTTTTGAAAATGCTTAATTTAGAAAACACACATTTTGTTAGACATTGACTTAATTTATTAAAGAGCCATTTTGCTTTCCTCTCCTTTCCAGAGACAAGTTCTCAATTACTCATGCTTGGGCCATCTCTCCCAGCCACGTGGCTTTTCATTTCAGAGTAATATTCAATTTTTACTACTTTGGGTTGGGTAACCTCACAATTATATTCATCTTTATTCTCTGCTTTTGTATTATGACCATCTCTTAATTTGCAATCACCTCCACCCCTGCGTTCTTGAATAATGCTGTATTTTAATACAGTTTCCTCATCTATAAAATATCGACACACAAACACATGAGGGTTTAGTGAGAAATGAAAAAGAAAAATAACAGCCTATTCTAATACATGAGGTGACAATAAAACCATTAAAATAAAATTTCTGATTTTGGAGAGTTCTTTATGACCATCTCAACCTTTAGTAAATAATACCCCATTGTGGTAAACAGCAAAATCAAAACTCTACAGACTCAGGGCGCATGGCTGCTCAGTAAGTGGAGTGCGCGATTCTTAATCTCAGGGTTGTGGGTTCGAGCCCCACATTGGGTGTAGAGATTACTTAAAAATAAAAATCTTAACAATGACAACTATACAGACTCAAGCTCTAATGACAGAGAATGACCAATTAAAAAAGGCTATAAGAGGATTCCAGTCGTGTAAATATGGAGAAGGTAATTTGAGACCATAACACTCAGCAAAATTCACCAATCTCTTGAACGTGAATTTCCCCAATTTGTGACAAAATATCATGTGTTTGTTATTACTTTGATGCCTCCTCCTCTATCCATCACCTTGTTTAGTTTATGGCATCACTGCCCATCCATCTGCCTGAGTGAGAACGTCAGAGTCATCCTCATTGCTTTGCTTGCCTTTCTGATTTGAACTAATCTCTTGTCACTGGCCAAACTCATTTAAGATCCAGCTCAAAGTCTTGACCAGCTCAGGCACTTTTCTAACTAAATGTATT
The DNA here is from genome assembly GCF_027475565.1 of Acinonyx jubatus. Classification (NCBI taxonomy): domain Eukaryota; kingdom Metazoa; phylum Chordata; class Mammalia; order Carnivora; family Felidae; genus Acinonyx; species Acinonyx jubatus. Next base: position 58,566,780 of record NC_069388.1, read on the forward strand.
CACCCAATAAGCATTCTTTGAGCATTTAGTGTGCCAGGCATTGTCCACGATTGCTGACTGGTACTATACAGAGCAAATATACGGGAAATTCATTTATATACCTTCACTATGGGCAGCCACTGCTGTAGCTGACATGACCCATCCTCCTTCATCACCATCATCTTTGGAATAGATATTTTATACCATTTTACCTTCACACCTAAACCTTGATATTAGTAGTCCTTGAATCTATTTCTACACAGACTGGTAAGATTAGATTAAAAGGCTAGAATAAAGTGTAGGACTGTTCAGTCTCACAATATGTTCTGAAAACATTTTAATTGTTTCCAGAAGTTAAAGGGGGGATTTATTTCCACTACTCAGGTAAGTGAGGGTAACCAGAACTATATGCGTAAATGTGGGCCTAACCCTCAGACCTCAGGCTTCTAGTTGGTTAAGTATTCACAGGGAATAACCAGAACCAAAATCAAAACCAAAACCTTGTCTTAGTAGGCAAGGCAGCAGGACCTTTAAGTAACTTAATACATTTTATTCTTATTATAATTTCATTTCTCCTCCATAAAAGAACTTCAAGTGAAATGACTGCTGTGGAAGGCCTTGGGTTGGGCTGTTAGAATCCTTAATGAGGGGGTACTTGGGTGGCTCAGTCGATTAAGCATCCAACTTCAGCTCAGGTCATGATCTCACAGCTTGTGGGTTCAAGCCTCACATCGGACTCTGTGCTGACTGCTCAGAGCCTGGAGCCTTCTTCGGATTCTGGGTCTCTGTCTCTTTCTCTACCCCTCCCCTGCTCACACTCTGTCTCTCTCTCTCAAAAATAAGTAAACATTTAAAAAAAATTTTATTAAAGAATCCTTAATGAGGGTCAATTCTGTAACATGGTTCCCACCAAATGTGTCCAGTCAGAGTTCTTGTGGCAACACATACTCCATTTGGGCTGAGAAGGTTAACTTTTCACAGTCTTATACTTGAAAAAGTGTTACCTTCCATTTTGTCAATTAAAAGTTTCTCTAAGGAGCTTCTCAAGACCTGATAATGCCTCTTCTTATGGATTATTTATTAAACATCATCACTTACATGACCAGGTGATACCTCTTTGCTGCCAGACTCTTTTCTCCATGTTCTTATGGGTTGGTTTTGATGCTTGCTAACCTGATTGTTTTAATTAGATCCTCAGCCTTTATTCTTAGCAGGATAGTCTTTAAAACATCTGTCCCATTCTAACAGAGCAGTTCTGTAGAACAACTACAGACCTATTAATATGGTAGGTGTTCCTTCAAATCGTCACAATAGCTTCTTCCATAATAAGCTGAATCTGAGTTTCTCTACGTAATACTCTACACAGGGGGCATATATATAGGAATGGCTGACATAAACCCTGCTGCTGGTTTGTGGCCTAAGGTTAAATACTTTGCCCCTGTAAACCACAGTTCCTCCCCTTTAAAACAGGGTAATGACAGTGCCTACCTCATTTGGCTGTTATGTGAATCAAATGAGAGCATGCATGCATATTGCCTGCTACATTGTAAACACTCAATACTTGTTAGCGACTATTAAACCATAATTAACTATTGTTAAACCCTCTTATTGTTGTGCAAAGTATGCCAAGAATAATATGGCATTGTTTGCTACTTTTATTGACTTTTCACAAGGTTTTGACTCTAGGGTCAAGACTAGGTTAGGACTTACCCGCAAGAGGTCAATGAAGACTCCTAGTTATTGATGTTTAAATGAACCTGCTTTCAAGTGCCCAACAGGCAAAATTGGCAGGGATAGTCTCCTGAAGGATAGATAATCTCTAGATGTATAAAAACAGGGCCAAGTGGTTAAAAGTAGGACCATAACAATACGGCCCCTGAGGGTAATCATAGGGACTTTTTGCTAGTGCCCCTTTGGCCTTACCTGTGGGTAAAGAAGGAGCTAGTATAAACATTAAAAACAGTTAGGGGAATTGTAGAAACTCAGACACATGAAGGCTTACACATCCATGCATGGAAGCATGCTCTAGGGCTACATGTGGGCAAAGCCAGAATTTTCCTTAATTGGAGTTTTTAATTGACCCCAGAATGCAAGGAAGTATTCCACTGGGTCCCTGAATTCTACAGCATAAACACTGCTAAGATTTGGGTATGGGAAAATCACAAAGCAAGTATTGCCAGGACCCCAAAGCCATGACCTAAGAGTTCTTTTCTGAAATACAACACCAGAAAAAAAAATCATAATTATAATCATTTTAAAGCTAAAATAGTTGTCTTTGGCAGATATTATTAAATATTTAAATAGTTTATATTCAATAACAACAGTTGCCATTTGAGTGTGCTTACACTAGGTGCCAACTCTGTATTATATGTTTGCAATATTATTCTATTTATTTGTCAACAAAGAATCTATAATCATCATTCACATTTTACCAGTGAGAGAAGTGGGAATCAGAAAGTTTAAGTAAACTGCCAAAAACCATACTGCTAATAGAAGCAAAACAAGGATTTGAACCAGATTTGCTGGCCCCAAATCCTGTGCTCTTAACCAATACACAGGGTAGCTTACATCTATCCTATGAAGGTCATTGTCCAAGCAAATTACCCAAATCCAAATAAAACTTTGTTTTTCATAGCACATACACATCTATTCAATTTATCTAAAAAGTTTTAAAATAATTATGATATAAAGGCATCAGAGATATACGAATTGAGTGAACAATTGCAGAGCCAACCTCCAGAAGAAAAAAGAGATTAAAGAAAGTGAGTGTGGTGTTTAGGGTCACTTTTCCCTGGAGGTCAAATTCAATTTTGGAGGCAATCGTTGAGACGCTAACACAAGATGTTGACAGCCTTCTGGGGCTCAAGTGATAATAATGAAGTCAGCATCCACAAGAAAAAACAGCATAGCAAATTCCCATCATTTGGATTGGAATCATGAAGAGTGTACCCTAAAAGAAATGGAGACTTGAAAGTAGACATGCCCCTAAAGGATCTTCAAAATAAATTCCCCTCAACTCATGAAACTATACAAAGATATTCCTTAATTGCTAATGCTTCTATGAACCTGGCAGAAATGGATATCTTTCTCTGGAGAAAGATAACATTATTGTAATCCTCAAATTATTTCTGAAAATCATTTTGAAAATGCAATGTCCACCATATAATTCAAGAGAATAACTGGATGTAAGAAGGTAAGACAATATGAATGAAGTGTTTTCAGTAGAAAAAATAGACCATGTAAATACACTCATAAGGGCTCCAGATAAAGGAGTCATGAGACACAAATTTTAAGATAACTATGTTTACAGCATCTAAATTGAAAAAAAGACTGAGAATTTTAGCAGAAGGTGAGAAACTATAAAATGGAATCAAATAGGAATTCTATAATAAAAAAAGTGATACTCCAAATTAAGAACTCAGTGAATGGGTTTTATAGTGGTTTACATATAGCTCAAGAAAGAATTAGTTAACTGGAAGATCTATTAGAAGAAAATATTCAGAAAGAAGCCTTAGAAGGGCAAGAGAATTAAACTTTCAAAAGATGGAGTAAAAGACAGAAATTCTAACGTGTAAAAATTGGAGTCTCTGGAGAGGAAATAGAGAATGAGTCAAACTCAGTAACTAAGGAGATAATGGCTAAGAACTTACCAAAACTGGTGAAAGATATCAAACTCAGATAAGAAGCCCTATGGACCTCAAGTAGGATAAAGAAAAAACTACATCTATGCACATGATAGTAAAACCTCTGAAAGCTGAAAACTGAAAAGAAAATCTTAAAAGCAGCCAGAGGAAAAAGACTTTACCTACACAGGAGCGACAATATAACTGACAACCGACTTTTTAATAGATATGACAGAAGCCAGAAGACAGTGATATAATATCTTTAAATTGCTGGGGAAAATTCCCTGTCAACCTGGAATTTTAAACTTAGCAAAAATATCCTTTAATTATAAAAGTAAAATCGAGAGGTAGATAATGATGGATACATCGAAGGCTGCTTCCCTCTTCCCACGGCACCACCAAATGTACAGTTATACACAGCAATTACCTCTCAAAGAAATACAGAAACTATCTGAGAACCTCCTATACATCGGACAAATGAGAAAATACTCGCGTTGGAAGGGTAGGAAATGCCGAGACACAGTCTTGCCATAAACCCCACCCCTGACACAGCATCATATAGTTGGGAGGGAACTCCAAATTCCCAGATTCTTCCTGAGGAGTGAAGGTTTGAACCCTACTTTTAGCACTCCAACTTTTTAAGACTCCCACTTGAAGGATGGACCCACAAAGCACCTAGATCTGAAAACCAATGGGCCTTGTGTTCAAGATACCCACAAGACAGTAGCAAACAAAGAAGCAGTTATTAATGGGCATGCAAGCACTTACTGTGCTATCCCCCTCAGACTCAGTACAGAAGGAGCAGGAAAAATCATCCATCTTCCAGTCTCTCTGAAGGGGTCTATATGCAAACTTTGAAAGCTGTTGACTCAGGATCATATTTCTAATTCAGCATACATCTTGAGGCTGGCTGTGATCTGTTCTTGAAACTAGAGGAACCAGCAGACATGTCCCTTTTGCTCTGTCTTTCTAGTATGCTCCAACTTGCCAGTATCTCCCTGAAAGGAGTTTACACTCACATTTGCATCCAGCTTTTGCACTGCTACCTAAGGGATGACTCCCCAGATCACCCAGCTTTGATAGGCAACTAGGCTTCCATTCACAAGCCTCAAAGACACCCCACTGCAGTTATATACCTGGGCCCTGTGCAAAAGGAGCTGATAGAAGCACCATTCCAGATGCTGTTTGAGGGCCTGGCGTCCAATTATACTGCATCTAGGTGCTGAATACAATTCTTCCTTTAATGCACTGACAGGTCTTGGTACACCCTCAAACACAGAGAATCACTTAGAATATAGAAAGCATCTTGGATGATTACAAAGGTTTGAAAATCAACCAGGAGCTCAGGCCAGGCTGATTGACAAGTTTGATCTTCTAAAAAGACTACTCTGTCAAGGCTGGGAGAGGTGGTTTTATCTAATGACCAAAACCAACATAAAAGATCAAGAAAAATTAATAGAGGAAAGTCCTTCAAACAAAAGATCAAGGTAAGGAGTGAAGGTTTGAACCCTACTTTTAGTACCCCAACTTTTTAAGACTCTAAGCAAATTCCCAGAAGTAGATTTACTGAAGTGGAGATAAGTGATTTACCCAACAGAGAGTTGAAAATAATAGTAAATGATACTGTCTGAGGTCAGGAAAACAATGTATGAACAAAGTGAGAATTTCAACAAAGAAACAGAAAATATAAACAATTACCAAACAGAAATCACATTGCTAAAGAATACAATAACTGAGCTGAAAAAAATCAATAAAGGAGTTCAACAACAAACAAGATTATGTAGAAGAAAAGATAAGAGAGCATGAAAACAGACAGTAGAATTCAAAAGACCAAAATGAAAAAAGAATGAAAAGCATTGAAGATAGCTTAAAGGATGCATAGGAAACCATGAAAAATATATATACACATTATAGAGGTTTCAGAAGAAGGGCAGAAAGAGAATGGATCAGGAAGTTTAGTCAAAGAAATAATGGCTGAAAACTTCTCCAGCCTGACGAAAGAAACAGATATCCGGATAAAAGAAGGCTAAGCAGTACAAAATAAAATGAATTAAAAAGATCTTTTTTCACTAACACATTATAAATAAAGTGACAAAAGTTAAAGATAAAGAGAACATCTTAAAAACAGCAAGAAAAAACAACTTGTTACATACAAGGGAACCCCCATAAAACTATAAGCAGATTTTTCAGCAGAAATCCTGGAGGCCAGATGGAAGTAGGAGGATATATTCAAGTGCTGAAAGGAAAACACTGTCAACCAAAAATACTCTACCCAGCAAAGTTGTTCCTCAGAATTAAGGAGAGATAAAGAGTTTTTCAGGCAAACAGAAGCTGAAGGAGTTCACCATCACTAGATTGGTACTACAAGAAATGTTCAATGGAGTTCTTGAAGCTGAAATGGAAGGGCACTAAATAGTAACAGAAAAACTTAAGAAAGTATAAAACTCACTAGTAAAGAAATATACAGTTAAATTGAGAGTACTCTAATGTTGTAATGGTGGTGGGTAAATCAGTTATAACTCTACTCTGAAGATTAAAATGCAAAAGTATTAAAGATACCTGTAACTACAGTAATTCATTAATGGATATACAATGTAAAAAGATATAAATTGTGTTATCAAATATGTAAAATGGGGGGAGGAGAGTTTGAAAATGTAAAGCTTTTGTTTGCATTCAAAGTGAAGCTATTATCAGCTTAAAGTAGACTGCATAAATATGTTTTATGTGAGCATCATGGTAAGCTCAAAGCAAAAGCCTATAGTACATTCACAAAACATAAAGAGAAAGGAGTCAAAGCATAGCACTACAGAAAATCATTGAGTCACAAAGATGGAGAGCAAGAAAGGAATAAAGGAACAGACATTTTCAAACCAGAAAATAATTAATAAAAGGCAAGAGTAAGTCCAAACTTACCAACAATTACTTCAAATGTAAATGAACTAAATTCTTCAGTCAAAAGATGTAGAGTGGGAAAAAAAGATATACAGTGGCTGAATGGATTTATAAAAAAAAGACCCAACTATATGCTATCTATTAGAGGCTTACTTTAGCTTTAAGGACTAAATGAACTGAAATAAAGGTATGAGAAAAGGTATTCCATGCAAATAAAAATAAAAAGAAAATAGGGATAGCTATACTTATGTCAGACACAATAGACTTTAAGCCAAAAAGTGACAAGAGACAAAGAAGGTCGTTATATAACGATAGAGGGGTTGACTCATCAGGATGATGTAACAGTAAATATTTATGTACCCAACATAGAAACATCTAAGTATATAAAGCAAATATTAGTAGATTTTAAAGGAGGAAAAACAATACAATAATAGCACAGGACTTCAATACTACTCTTTCAACAAGGGATAAATCATCGGGACAGAAAATCAATATGGAAAAATCTGATTGAAGCTACACATTGGATCAGGTGGACCTAACAGACATTTATAGAACATTTTATCAAACAGCAACAGAATATATATTTTTCTCAAGTACACTTGGAACATTCCCCAGGATAGATCAATTGTGAAGCCACAAAACAAGTCTTAAATAAATTTAAGGAAATTGGAAGTACCAAGGATCTTTTCCAACCCCAATGGTATGAAACTAGAAATCAATCAAAACAAGAAGAAAGCTGGAAAATTCACATATATGTGGAGAGTAACACATGCTACAAAACAACCAGTGGGTCAAAGAAGAAATAAAAAGGGACATTAAAAGATATCTTGAGGCAAATAAAATTGAAATACAACATACCAAAACTGATGAGATGCAGCAATTGAGAAAAATACATTAAGATGAAAGATCTCAAATAAACAACCTAACTTTATACCACAAAGAACTAGTAAAAGAAAAACAAATAGAGCCCAAAGTCAGTAGAATGACAGAAATAACAAAGAATGGCAATAAATGATGGAGACCAAAAAGAGAATAGAAAAGAATGATGAAAGTAAGAACTATGTTTTTTTAAAAGATAAGCAAAACAGACAAACCTTTAGCTAGACTTACCAAGAAAAAGAGAGAGGACTCAAATAAACTATAAAGGAAACCGGAAACATTATAATGAATACCATTTAATACAAATGATTGTAAGAGACATATGTACAATTATATGCCAACAAATTAGATAACGTTGAAGAAATGTACAAATTCCTAGAAATGTACAACCTAACAAGATTGAATCATGAATAAATAGAAGATCTGAATAGACGAATTACTAGTAATCAAAAATCTCCCAACGAAGAAAAACTAGCTCAGTCTTCACTGGTGGATTATACCAAACACTTGAAGATTTAATACCAATCCTTCTCAAATTCTTCCAAAAAATAGAAGAGGAAGGAACACTTTTAAACTCATTTTATGAGGCCAGCATTATGCTGATACCAAAGCCAGACGAGGACACTACAAGAAAATTATAGACCAATATCCCTGATGAGCACAGATTCAAAAATTCTCAACAAAATGTTAGCAAACCAAATGCAGGCACACTAACGAGATCATACCATGGTCAAGTGAGAATTTATTCCCAGGATGCAAGTCACAAATCAGTGTGATAACCATATTAATAACATGAAGGATAAAAATCATATCATTATCCCAATAGATGTAAAAAAATCATTTGACAAAATCCAACATCTTTTCATGATAAAAACTCTCAACAAACTGGTTATAGTGGGAATGTACCTCAAAATAATAAAGGCCATATATGAGAAGCCCACAGCATCACAATAGTGAAATGCTGAAAATTTTTCCTCTAACATCATGAAGAAGACAAGGATGCCCACTCTCACCACTTTTCTAGAAGTGCTGGCCACAACAGTTAGGCAAGAAAAAGAAAGAAAGGCATACAAATTAAAAAAGATGTAAAATCATTTCTGTTTGCAGATGACATGATCTTATATGTAGAAATCCTAAAGACTCCACCAAAAAACTGTTATAACTAATAATGAATTTAGTAAAGTTGCAGGATACAAAATTAACATACAAAATCAGTTATGTTTGTGTGCACTTACAATAGTCTATCAGATAGAGAGATTAAGAAAACAATTCTGGACTACCTGGGTGGCTCAGTTGGTTAAGTGTCCAACTTCGGCTCAGGTCATGATCTCATGGTTCATGGGTTTGAGCCCCACATCAGGCTCTGTGCTGACAACTCAGATCCTGGAGCCTGCTTCAGATTCTGTGTTTCCCTCTCTCTGCCCTTCCCTGCTTGCACTCTGTCTCTGTCTTTCTAAAAAATAAATAAAAACATTTAAAAATTTTTAAAAAAGAAAGCAATCCTATTTACAGTAGCATCAAAAGAATAAAATATCACATTGTAGGCACTTAATAAATATTTGTTTAGTGACTGAAGTATGAAAAATAAATGATGCTAATGTGGAAAGATTACAAGTTAGTCAATGATTGGTAATTAGTATCTGTGTATGCTTTAGAGAATTATTAGGAACACCAGTATATAGTTTATCATAATTTTGTTGGGAGTTTCTTTAATAATTTTGTTGTGTTCCATAACCTTCATTAACTAATCTTCTTAGGTTTTGTAAAAAAAAAAAAAAAAAAAAAAAGACCGCAATACTTGTGAATACATTTAACCAAAGAGATGAAAAATCTGTACACTGAAAAAGCACATAACACTGATGAGATAAATTGAAGTAGACACTAATAAGTGGAAAGATTTTGTGCTCATGGATTGGCAGAATTAATACTGTTAAAATGTTCATAGTATTTAAAGGGTTCTGTAGATTTAACACAATATCTATAAGAATTCCAATGATATTTTTCATAGACATAGAAAAAACAGTCCTAAAATCTGTATGTAACCACAAAAGACCCCAAATAGCCAGAGCAATCTTGAGAAAGAACAAAGTTAGAAGCATCACACTTGCTGATTTCAACTATATTACAAAGTTTTAGTTATCAAAACAATGGTATTGGCATAAACACAGACACATAGATCAATAGAGTAGAATAGGGAGCCCAGAAATAAACCCACGCATGTAGTCATTTAATTTTTGACAAAAGAGCCAAGAATATATAATGGGGAAAAGATAGTCTCTTTAATAAATGGTATTGGGAAAACTGGATAGCCATTGCAAAAGAATGAAACTGGACCCTTATCTTACACCATATGCAAAAATCAGCTCAAAATTTATTAAAAACATTAACATAAGATCTGAAACTGTAAAACTCCTAGAATAAAACAGAGAGAGTGCACTTTTTGACAATGATTTTTTGGATTTGGCACTAAAAGCAAAAGCAACAAAAGCAAAAATGAACAAGTGGGACCACATCAAACTAAAAAGCTTTTGCTCAACAAAGAAACCTATCATCAAAACGGAAAGGCAATATTTCAAAGGTAGGAAAATATTTGCAAACCATATTTCCAATAAGAGCATATCCAAAAAAGAGAAAGAACTCATACAACTCCATAGGATGGCTGTTATCAAAAAAACAAGAGATAACAAATGCTTGCAAAGATAGGTAGAATAGGGATCCTATAAGCTGTTGGTGGGAATATAAACTGGTATTATCCATTATGGAAAACAGTATGGAGGTCTTCAGAAATTAAAAGTTGAACTACCATATGATCTAGCAATCCCATTTCTGGCTATATATCCAAAGGAAATGAAACCATTATCTCAAAGAGATATCTGTATTCCCATATTATTCACAACAGCCAAGGTATGAAAACAATCATGTCTACCAAAAGATGAATGGATCAAGAAAATGTGATATATGCATACAATGGAATATTATTCAGACTTAAAAAAGAAGGAAATTCAGGGCACCTGACTGGGTGGCTCAGTCAGTTAAGTGTCCAATTCTTGATTTCAACTCAGATTATGATCTCAGTTTATGAGTTCATGCCCTGCACTGACAGCACAGAGTCTGCTTGGATTCTCTCTCCCTCACTCTGCCCCTCCCCTGCTCACTCTCTCTCTCTCAAAAATAAATACTAAAAAAAGAAGGAAATTCTGTCATTTGTAGTAAAATAGGTAAACATGAAAGCATATGCTGAGTGAAATAAGATAAAGACAAATAGTGCTTAATGTCACTTATATGTAGAAAATAAACAAAAAACTCCATAGAAATGGGTAATAGAAAAGTAGTTCCCTGGGTTTAGGAAGTAGGGGAAAGAGGAGGAGTTTGGTAAAAGCATACAAACTTTCAGTTATAAGAGGAAGAAGGTCAGATGATTTGATGTATAACATGGTAAATATTGTTGATAACACTGTTATATAATTGATATTTGCTGAGAGTAGATTTTAGACATTCTCATAGGCACACACAAAAAGGTAAATATGTGAGATGATAGATATGTTAATTAACTCAATGGGGGAAATTCTTTAACAATGTGTATGTATATCACGTCATCATGTTGTACACTTGAAATATCTTAAAATTTTTTGTCAATTAAACCTCAGCGAAGTTGAAAAACTCAAAATAATAATAATAATTATAATATAGGTAGAATAGATATTTTCAGACAAAATAAACTGAGAGCATTTATCACTGGTAGAAACACAATAAAGACCAAGGGATATTCTTTAAACAAGAAAATGATCCTGAATGGATCATTAGGTGCAAGAAGGAATGAAGGACAAGCATAATGCTAATAAAAATTCAGTGTTAAGATAATAATGTTTTGGAGTATGTAAAACACAACTAAATATATGATAACAATGTTACAAAAGTTAGGAGAGGGGTAAATAGACTTAAAGTGTTCTAAGATACTTGTATTTTCATGGATGAAGATAAAAACAAATATTAGACTTTAATAAATCAAAGATGCATATTTTGCTATCAAATGCAAGCATTAAAGAATACTAAAAAAAGAAAAACATAACTTCTAAACTAATAGAGAAGAAAAAAGAATAATAAAAATGTATTCAGATAATTCAAATGAAGATAATACAAAAAAGTAAAAGAAACAGAACAATCAAAACAATTAGAAAGCTTCTTGCCAGATAGTAGATTTAAACTTCAATACAAATGTAATTATATTAAATGTAAATGTATTAAAAACCCAAAAAATCAAATTTTGTCAAACTGTGCTGAAAACAAAAAAAAGAAAAAAACAGCTACGTGCTATTTACAAGAGATTCATCTAAAACATAAAGAAAGATTAAAAATGGTAGAGTGGAAAAATATTTTTTCTATAGAAACACTAACTCACGGAAACTAAATGCAGTTATATTTATATTAGGCAAAGTAGATTTAAAAGCAAAAATCGTCATTAGAGATTAAGGGGAACATGCCATCTTTTTAACAAGGTTCATTTACCAGTATAATATAACTATTCTAAATTTTTACGTACCTAATAACATGACCTCAAAATATGTAGCGCAGAATGGGATTAGAAGAATACATAAATTCCTAATTATAGTGGAAAATGTTAACATATCTCTTAGAAATGAAAACAGACAAAATATCAGTAAGGGTAAATAGCTTTGAACAACGTAATTAGAAAACATGAACAATTAGGGGTGCCTGGGTGGTTCAATTAATTAAGCATCCAACTCTTGTTTTCTGCTCAGGTCATAATCTCACGGTTCATGAGTTCAAGCCCTGCTTCGGGGTGGGCACTGACAATGCAGAACCTGCTTGGGATTCTCTCTCTACTCCTCTTTCTCTGCCCCTCCTACATTCTCTCTCTCTCTCTCTCTTTCTCAAAATAAATAAATAAACTTACAAAAATAAAATGCAGCATCAATTCATGATTTCAATAAACAAATAAACAAAAAGTATCTATGAAGTTAACTAATTAGGAGCAGAAAGTAAATTCCTTAATCTAATGAAAGGTCTACAAAGAATCCTGAGTTTTGAAACCAGAATAGGACAAGAGCGCCCATCATTACTTCTTCTACTCAACATTGTATGTAAAGTTCTAGCTGATAAGTTAAGGTGTCAGGATTGCAGAGAGGGGAAGAAAACAGCCATCATTCACATGATGATATTGTTGAATTATTGTGTACATTGGAAATAATAAAACTACATTGGAAATAATAAAACTACAGAACAATTATTAGAATGAATAAATTAGCTTAACCAGACATTTAGAGAAAATAAAAGCCTAACAAGTGATATGCATGATCTCTACAGAAGGATGTGAAGAATTAATGTAAGTAAAGGGAAATCTAAATAAACAGAGGGACATAGCATGTTCAGATATAGAAGATGAAACATTGTTGGGATATTAGTTCTCCCCAAACTGATCTACATATTCAAAAGTATTCTGTCAAAATGCTAACATGTTTTTTTCTGTGGGTGAGTGTGAATGTGTGTGTGTGTGTGTGTGTGTGTGTGTGTGTAACCTGACAAGCTGATTCCAAAATATTACTGAAAAACAAAGGGCTAGGAATAGAAGATTATCTTTTTTAAGTTTTTATTTATTTAGGTAATCTCTACACCCAGTGTGGGGCTCAAACTCATGACCCCAAGATCAAGAGTCTCATGCTCTTCCAACTATGCCAACCACGCACCCTGAAGATTATCCTAAAGAAGAACAAGGTGGGAGTAACTGGCTCTATCAGCCATCAGAGTCTTTTATAAAGCAATAGTAGTTAAAGTGCGGATCTGACCCAAGGAAAGACAAATGGACCAATGGAAATGAGAGGGTCGCTAGAGAAAAAGACCTGGACTAGAGCCAAAAGAGACACCTTATCCTGACCAATTGTGTGATAGCTTCCCCTGAGTCAGGGACTCTCCCGACTACTTCACACCAGTTAATCTTCACACTGTCTTGGGATGGGACAGGCCATTGGAATTTTCCCCCCAGATAATTCTAATCTTTAGCTGTATGAAAACCACCTCCCCCAACACACACACACACACACACACACACACACACACACACACACACACACACACTCACACCTCTCTCTCTCTCTCTCCTAAATTTCAATGAACAATGCAGTTTTTGTTGGGTTTTTTTTTTTACTTATTTAAGGCTCATTAGGATGCTGGAGAATGCGATTACATCATATTCCAAAACGTTTTGAAATCCCATTTAGATATTTCTCTTTCCCCAAATTTCTACTCCTTTCCCTTTCTCTTCTAGCTAAGTTATTCTTTTCTTCCTGTACTTCTGTTATTTTTTGTTTTATTTTGCAGAAAAATTTTCCCCTTCCCTGTTTACTTCTCCTACATCTCTATCATCACCTAGCTTAGCAAACAAAAGTTTTTTTTGAGGACTTACTGTTATAAAGGGGAGAGAAAGAATGAAAGTACTTCTAGTTTAATGTTTTCCCCTGCCACATACAGCTGTGCATGGCTTGCATTATCTTCTTTTGTGTATATTTTCAATACTATCAGGACAAAAAGAAAAAGAACCTTTTCATTTTGGAATGAACTCAAGTGCTGGAGACTAGCACGGTGCAGACTGAATGAGTGCAAGTGCTGGGCTCTAGATGTGCTGCTCAGCCAGTCTTGCAACAGGCCTCAAGGAGCCAGCATCCACCTACCCAATTAGTGAAAAGGTGCCTCATAGCATAAAAGTACTTTGGCAGCCCCAGCTTCGTGAATGTGACCCAGACAGCCACACAGGACCCCACACTTAGAAGGGTCCTGTGCTTGTCATTATTTGAAATTCTTACTAATTTATGCACAAGGGGCTCAACATTTTCATTTTGCTCTGGGCTCTGCAAATGATGTGGTCAGCCCTGTGCTGAGGGAAAGGGTTTATAGTGTTGCTTGATTTTACAACAACAAAAAAGAAAAACCTCTGGGCTGAGTGCTTTGTGAAATACTTTCTCTGGTTTCTCAGAAACCATTTCCTCTTTTCAGCTCTTAGTTGTCCCCCTGGGTTTGGCAGCTGCTGTTCACTTGCTGCTTTACTGAATCTCTGATGTTCGTTTCCTGCTCACTTAAGATGTTTTCACAACGGCAAAACAGGTTGGGTTCTTTTTTTTTTTTTTTTACCACCTGACTCCAGTCTCTTGCCCTGTCCTTGCCTCCTTTTCCCTTTTCCCTTCTCCCTTCATTCTGCTTCTGCTCCCAAATGAACATGACCCACTGATTGCCAAAACCCCCCATCCCAAGGCAAGGCTTTGACCACACAGAATCTTCTCTGTCATTGGAAAATGACATGCTTTTTGTCTTTGTGCTCAGTTGTGTGCTTTTCCTTCTGCCTGGAATGCTCTTCCATCATTACCACCTACGCTACTTTGGCTTTCATTCTTTTAGATCCAACCTACATGTTCTTTTCTGTATTAAGCCCGTTAAGAGTGCCTCAGGCAGAAGTTGTCACTCATCTGCTCTTGTTCTGATAGCTTTGAAGACACACCTCTGTCATAGCAGGTAACACAGAATGGCATACAGAGGTTGTTCTTCTCTTTCATCCTTTCCCACCCACCTTATTCTGGAGAAGCCCATTCAGGACTTGGAATACAACTCAGTCATTCTTTCTAGAAAGTTCTTCCTGAGTACCTGAACTTCTCTCATCATAGCACTAATCAATGTTATAAGATAATCAGTGACACCATGTCTGTTTCACTTAGGGTGGCAACCTGAGTGCCTAGCATAGTTCTGAGCACGTAACTGTCTCAATAAATATTTGTTCAATTCACGAATGAGTAAGTGAATGGTGTATGTGCATTATTGTCTAGACTGTGGGCTTTGCAACTTTTTTTTTAACTTCTCCCCCTCTTTTCTTATTTCTTAACCCACTGATTGGCATGTACTAGGTATTCAATAATTTTGTTCAGTAAATAAATATCTGAAAGGACTTATGTGACCATGGAGCCTGAGCCCAAGGCCTGGGCTTGGGTAAGTATCCCCAGTGACTTCATCCTTGACTTGGGGTTGTATTCTTTAGAGGAGGATGATAGGGATGACAGCATGGGGATCTGGGCTGACGCTCACTCAGGACCAAGAGGATGAATCTCCCTTTATGTTGCAATAAACCTCATATTGTTGTCTAGAGAGTGACAGAAAGTAATGCTACATTCATAAAAATGTAACTGTCTGTGCTAAGTATATAGAATTATAATAAGCATCACAGGAAGAGTTGGAGCTTTGGAAAAGCAGTGGGAACCATCCCTTGAAGAAGCTGCTGTCTTTATTTAAGGGTGAGCCTGACCCTTAGACTCATAGCTTTAATCAGGGCTCCTTCCTGTCCTCACTGTCATCTTCCTCCTATGATCTTGGGCTCCCGTTTTCTACCTCCCAAAGTGCAACTTCTTCTTTGAGACCCAGCAGGGAGGTATCTTTCTTTTGAGGAGTTTCCTGCCCCCCTGTCTTGTGACAGGCATTTTCCTTCTTGTGGCCAGTTCAAGTTCTTTTTGAAGCTCCCTTTTTCCAAGAAACCAATGATTGGTTGGAAGAAGGTGGGGTTTTTCTCATTCCCCTGTCCACGTGCTGCTTTTAAGAGACTGGCTCTCCTTCTCTGTACAGTATTCCCAACTGGATAGGGAACTCCCTGTTGCAAAGGTGCCAAAAAAATTATGTGAGCCCGCAAGTCTCAGCATATGGAGCACCAAGAGAAGGAATTCAGTGAATCTGAGCTCTAATTGAGTACTTACTGCAAGTTAGTAATGTGCTAGAAAGTTACGGGGAAATCAATTTGGGATTCATAAATATAAGGAAGAATGTTGCTCCCGTCAGAGCTGAGCTCTTTTAAAATGGAATAGGAAGCCTTTCAAGAGAGTGAGTTACCTATCATTAGAAATGTTCATGTGTAGGCTGAGCATACCAGGGCTGATCTGGAAGGAATTCCTGCATGGGGTAGAAGGTTGGCTAGAGAGAGCCTCTATGGTTTCTTCCAAATTTCAAGCTTCTGCAATTTTATTATGGGGTTCTAACCTTGTAATGCAGTTTATATTTCAAAATACTGTACTTAATTAGTTGTTTTGCTAAACTCCTTCTGAAGTAAATCAGCTTCATACAGTGGTAATTAGTTTATTGGTAGAAACAATGACTGAGTCTGAAGCATGCATATTTTTATGTATGTGACAAGGACACAAGAAAGGCTGAGTATTATTATTCATACACTGTTTTCCAGAAATGAGATTTTCTAGTATCCCTGTGAGGATGTAACAGTAACTTAACTAAGTTAATAAATAACATGAAAATAAAGAAACAATCATTAATATGGAATATTAAAAAAATGCTGAAGCCAGATTAATCGATCTTCAGACAATTGAGCATAGTTTCTTACACTTGGAGTGAACCCAGAAGATTCTGGCAAGATTATACTTAAGAAGGCACATGTAGCCTTCTCCAAATCGCAGTTCATCCTCTTGCAGTGCTGTCCCTGCTGAGGCACATAGTATGAGACATCTGGAAGACCTGAATTTATGGGCAGAGTTTTGGGCACACTGGAGAGACCATGACTTCTCCATCAGTTAGCTATAATGATAAAATAAAATGACTACAGTGGCTCAGCCAGAGAGTCTTACTTTGTCCCCAAAAGTCCAGAGACAGGTAGGTGGTTCAAAGATGGTATAACTGTGTGAAGAAACCATCAAGGGTGTAACCTCCTTTTAACTTCAGATCTGCCAACTCTAGTTTGTGGTTGTTGCCCTTTATGTTCAGGATGGCTGCTCCACCTCAGGCCTTCAAGTATATTCTAGACAAGAAGCAAGTGACCTAGAGGAAGCAATGGTGCCTATTTCAGGAAAGCAAAACTTTCTAAGAAATTCCAGTGAACTTGAACTTATGTCTCATTGGCCCAAACTGTTATATGCTTAGTTCTTGCTGTAGTAGAGCCAAGAAAATATAGTTCTTTCAGTTGGGCTTAGTACTTCCCCAAACCAAACTTAGGTTTTGTTAGTAAATAAGAGGAGGATACATACTGGAGAGGCAACCATTGTCTGTATCCTGATGAGGTAGACTCTGCTCTCTATTTCGTTTTTTCTGGATGGAGGACCTTTGCTAGACTTTTGAGCAACTGGAGATGCCACTACCTGAAAGACCTTGTGAGGATCTTATACTGCTGCCCTTTGCGCATGTCAATATTTAACCCATCAACACATAATTTTGAAATTTTTCTGTCTTCAGGCTGTGAGCCATAGTTGGTCCATTTGCAACCTCAGTGTCCTCCAGGGTCTTCATGGGGACAATCAGCCCCATGCTTGAATACTTTCTGGTGCTATAGAGAAAAGAGTCTGGCACCTAAAGTCATGTTATGAGTTCTTTCTCACATTTCCCCCCAGACCTAAACCAAGTCTCTTCCTCTTGGACGTGCTGGTCTTGCTGTCTGTTAACAGAACAGCAAGCACTCCTGTTTGGAACAGACCAACACCTTGAGATTTGTTTAAGCCAAGGAGGAGGTCCTACCTTTAAACAAAAAAGATTTATGGCTTTCCTGATGTACTCCAGGGATTCCTGTCTGACAGTGCTCAGGAGAAACCACTGAAAACAGAATTCTAACATTTTAGAGCTGTCAGAGACAAAAATTGACAAAGACAAAAAATGTCCAACTCAGCCTCTCATGTGGCAAAGGAGGGCACTGAGACTTGAGAGGATGCGTGTCTTACTCCAGGTGTGGTACGGCAGAACTCAGAGGTCAAAAACTAGGGAAAGGAAGATTGCATGGGGAGAGGTAGAATGCTCTCACCTTCTGAGTAGATTTGTATTGCATTTATTATTTAAGCACCTACAGGCATGGGAATACTTCAATGCTATAGACAATTAAGGCAGAAATTATGGGAGGTGGTATAGTGTTGTGCCTGCTTAAATCTAATCCCCTCTCTTTTATGCTCTGGTTTGTGATGCTTATCTGCTTCTTAAGTTTACTCCCCTGTAAAATAAAAGCAATGATAACACACCTCATGTGGTTTTAGGAGGAATAAGTGGAGTTGCCACTTAGAACAGTACTCAGTTATAATATAGAAATATTATAATATAGAAATGTTTGCTATCATTATGATTAGTCATCTCCTCTTCTCAACAGATTAAGAGTCTTTGAATCTTGCACGATGGTCATTGCACACTTTGCAGAAGCACAACAAAAAGCCAGTGGGGATATTAATTTTAAGTCAGGATGGTTGGTCCTTGTTACCAGCACCAAGGGATTCTCCTATCACAAATAATGGGATTATCCCCCAAGTAGGTCAGGATGGCACAAAATACATGATCTGTGATAAGAAATACTTTTTTTGATCTACTTTTATGACTATCCTATGCCTTTTCTGCCAGTATTTTAATTTTCAGTAGATATGCCTGCTTTGTTTCTTTTCTTTTTTAAAACGTGGTCAGCTTCACACACTAACTAGTCTTTTGTATCAGCTATATAAGAAGCAACTAACAATAAAGACGTTTGCATGGAATTCTTACACCAAATCAGCTTTTTCTTAAAAATCTCTTTAATTGGACAATACTTTAATTCTCTAAACAATGTTATGGTAGTTGACCACATTTTGAAATTATCTTTGTCTTGTTTGGTACTTGAGTGGCATGAAAAATTTCCCTCTGCTTCCTTACCCCTCTCCCAAGGGGTCATTTTCCCCGCTCTTTTCTCTGCCCTGCCTGGCCTCTGACCCTGCCCAACTCTGCTGTTTCCATGGGCTTCTGAATCTAATTAATGTCTCAGTGGCTGTATAAGTGAATTATGTAGGCAGGAGGATGTTGGAAAGTTTGAGGAAGGTACGTACATTCCTTAGGGAAAACCTGGTTTTGTAAAAAAAAAAAAAAAAAAAAAATATATATATATATATCTATATATATATAGATATATATATATAGATATATATATATATATATGGAATGCACTTGGAGGAGGTAGAATGTTAGTAACATACTTATACTCATTAAGTATCTCTTGCTTGATGAGCAGATGCAAACTTAGGAGCTTCTCTTTTGACATGTGGGCAATAATCAGTCATTATAGAATCTGGCTGAGGGGACAGATGATCCAAATATTGCCACCATTGCAACACAAGTGCCACGCAACTAGGGTATTGGCACCCCTTCCCCTCCCCCTCCATTTTGCAGCCAGTTCACAACCACTTGTGGGAAGCATGTCCTTAGATAATCTCTGAAATAACCCTGGCTACTAGGGCCACAAGTCCTTCTCAAACTCTCCAGGGTGTGAGCAGGCAAGGGGGAGGGGCCAGAGTGCTGAAGTTCTCTGCCAGAGGATACTGTCAGAGAGCCCAAGGCAGAGATGGTCCCTATGCCCCATGTTTCCATGGAAACATAGGAGGAGTGATGACAGCCAGCACAGCCACACCATCTGCTCAGGACCTGGTGAACGATGAGAAAAATAGAAAAAGAAAGGCACCTCAGATCCTAGGTTAGAACCACTCTGAGATACCAGTACAGAGGGAAAGGCACTAGAACTCCTAGTGGATTAAAACCCAAGCTGTCCTGGGGCTCAACATATTAGCATGTAATTTGCAAGCAGAAAGCCTAGGGGGCTTATCCTGCGATCCCTAGATACAGTTACAAACACTCAGGAAGCCTCTGGAAGGAGAAGCAGACTGTGATGCCTCTGCAGCCTAGCTGGAACTGGAGAGAAGGTTCAGTGACAGTCAGTGACAAGCAATGCTGCAGGAGGTGGGTTGGGGGCTCCCCTGACCTTCCAACAGGAACACCTGCACGGCTGGCTTTTAGCCAGGCATATTTTTCTGGGGGAAGGGTGGGAATTATACAAGGAAAATTTCTACCTGGTCACTCACAATCGTGACCTTCCGAGTCGTAGCCACATCTTCAGAATCAGACATGAATTAACATAGCCATGCAAAGTTTCTCTTCTCTCAATTTGTACCCAAAGAGATCTTTGTTAGACGCCACAGATTTGCTTCTGGGTCCGTTTTGGAGGCTTTCAGTTCTAGGTTGGTGGAATGTGAGTGGGGTCCTTGCTGGGTGCACTCGTCGGCCTGCCCCAAGACTGATCAGGGTTCATTTCTCAGCCCTTTCTGTTCATAGATCTAGCTTACAAAAAAGCCAACCCTGACTCAGGGAGCCAATAGCTCCTCCCTTAGCTAACTCCCCCAGCGGCTCTTCAGAGCTGGGTGGTTTCATTCAGCTCTCTGTAGTGTTATCTGCATCTATCCAGGGAAGGGGGGAGGGAGTCCCTCAAGTCTGAAGGTCTTTAGTATGCATGGAAGCTACATCTGCTTTATAGGAAACACCAGTTCTTATTTTTAATTTAGGGAGTCTCTTACTCCTTTGCAAAACAAAACAAAAACAAAACCCCCAAAACCTCCCTTTTAGTTCTGGCATTCTAATCCCAGGAAGTCCAAACTTTTTTTGCTTCTTATTAAGGATTTAAAGTTTTGACAGCTAGATTGCGCACTTGTTTTGGTATGTGTATCTAGAGTCTAGAAGATAATGGGAACATCTTAATCCACCAGGTAAATGAAAATAATAAAAAGATCACCCTATAAAGGTTCTCATTAACCACTCTACATCTTACTTGCAAGTGCTATTAATTTATTTCTACGACAACTTAGTAAAAATGCTACCTACAGGTATGATTTGGGTTTCTTCAAAAGACCATATTCTCGGGGTGCCTGGATGGCTCAGTCTGTTGGACGTCTGACTTCGTCTCAGGTCATGATCTCACTGCTTGTGAGTTGGAGCTCCGCATCGGGCTCTGTGCTGACAGCTCAGAGCCTGGAGCCTGTTTCCCATTCTGTGTCTCCCTCTCTCTCTGCCGCTCCCCTGCTCGTGCTCTCTCTCTCTCAAAAATAATAAACATTAAAAAAAAAAAAAAAGACCATATTCTCCAACTGGACACTATACACAAAAACATACACTGGAAATAAATGTATTAACATAACTTCCTCTATGTTACAGGCCCCAAACAGAAAATAAGGGCTATTCCTGAAGAAAGATAAATACCCACACTGAAATTGCTTTGGGCTCAAAGTACATTCATGTATTAACACGAGGCACGGTGTTTAAATGCAAATATCAATCTACCTATTACTATGTGACTTTTGAGGAGAGGCCTTTTTTGAGTAAACCACTCCACCAGCTCTATACCCCCCAGCGCTTTCTCTCTTTCCTTTTCTGGGACCATCTATTTATCATCAATCTCTGTGGTGGTGAGGGCCAATCTGTATCTTAAGCTTCAAGCCCAGGATGGGACTCCCAGTAAACATGGTTCTGTTTGTTCTCCAGCAGCCCCTCTTTGTATAAACATATGTGGTGGGAAGGGAAGGAAAGCCAGATCTCTGTGAGGGGTGGGAGGTCTCCTTTCTGGAGAAGCTTCCAGGCTGCAGCCCTGAGCACAGGGACAGGATGCATTTCTTGTTCAGGCAGGGGAACTTGCAGTTCTTCCAGAGAGGGGCTGTTCTTCTCACTCTCCTCCACCCTCCACCCTCTTCCTTTGTTCCTGGGAATGCTGTCTGGATGTCTCAGGCATCTCACTTTTGCCAGAGCAAACATTTCCAACAAGGCTTATGCTAAGGAGATATTAGGAAGACAGATTTTTTTTTTCTTCTCTTCAAATGCACTGTAGATTGGGATTTGGGAAGTTAGCCCTTCACACCTGTACTTTCTCCCCTATTCACATTCTCTTTGTTCTTTTGTAGCCATGTTACTACCTTCAACTAATGAGGGAGGATTTTAGGGGCTGAGAGTTGTCGGCTTGTAAAATAAAAATTCCATTTTCTCAAACTATGTTGATACTCACTCTATCTTAATTGTTTTGCATTTTGCACATTAGTTGTGGATGCTAATAAAGGAAGGACTACTTCAGAGCTGGGGGAAGACAAGGGGGCTGAACATTTTGTAATCCAACCCAGATAGGTAAGAATTCTTATTGGTCTTTTCTTCTTCCACATGTTGTCCAGACTTAGTTGGTTAATCCTCATTCAGAGGTCAGGGAGGTGAGGAGGACTGATGGAGGGATCCTGTGACTTCTCTCCAAGGGTCTAGATTTCTGGTGGCTCCAGTCAGTGGTCCTTCTTGTTGAGAATGAACAAAGGGGAGAGTATGGGAAAGGCCTCTGGAACCACAGGGAATTGGGGGTTTGGTGCAAGTGATGGAGTATAACCACACTGCTCTGTACCGTTCTCTCCAGGAATTCTCTGGAATCCTCAGTGAGGCTCCCAGAGCTGTGGCCAAGAGGACAGGAAAGTCAGGTAACTGAGGGAGGGTTCTGGTTTCGGCCAGCTGTGGTGGAAAAACAGGGCCATGGTCCTGATCTAGGCACGGGCTTCTCAGCACGTTTGTAAAAGTAAGGGAAGGGGGGAGGACTGTTCTTTACAATCAAGGAAGTCATAATAAAAAGGACCTGATTTTTAGCAGCCACAAGGATACTCTGTCGTCCTTCCAGCTGACAATATGCCACTCTCCAGACAGGAGATGGGGCGAGAAGTTAACAGTCTACACCCAGAGGCCTGTCTCCTCTCCCAGTAAGAAATAAAAAGAAAGAAGGTTAGTTTCCAGGGACGGCCAGCTGGAGGATGCTGGGACCCCCGCTGTAGGCCAAACTGCAGGTCCTGTCAGAAGAGGTTTCCTCCCTTTCACTTAACTTACTGACTCCAGATATTTTAAACGATTTGTTTACAGCGCGGCTGCAGGCAGCTCAGTTAACTCTCCCGGTGCCTGGGGCGGCCAGGGAATTTCCCAGCACGCCCTCCAGTTCTGCAGCCTGCACTCCGCCCGCGGGAGCGCCTGGCAGGGTCCGGGGAATTCTGGGCCCCCAGAGAAGTGCGTGCTGCCCGGGCAGGGCCGGGTGGGGCCGGGCAAGGGCGAGAGGCAGAAGATGCGGCAGGCCGGGCCCGGCTCAGCATCCCGCTGCGCTCGGCACCGCCGCCTTTCCCTTCTCCCCGGCTCGCAGGACCGCCCCGGACGGCCCCGGGCGGCGGCGGGTCAGACGGGCCTCGGGGTCGCAGGGCGAGGGGGCGGCGCGGCCTGCGAGCGCCGCGGGACCCCGGTGAGCGGCGCGGGGAGCGCAGGGGCGCGCGGGGCGGGCGCGGCGCGGGGCTCACGGCGCGCGCGCGCCTCGGCCTCGCCCGCGCACACGCGCCTCCCCGAGGAGAAAGAGGCGGGCGGGCGGGCGCAGAGCTCCGCGGCGGCGGCGGCGGCGGCGGCGGCTGCAGCGGGCCGGGCCGCCGCGAGGGAGGGGAGGAGGGGCGGGCGCGGGGAGGGAGGGGGGCGAGGCGGCGGCGGCGGCGGCGGCGCGGCGAGCTCGCCGCTCTCTCCTGAGTGTGCCTGCGCGCGAGCCGGAGAGCGGGTGAGTGCGCCGGCCGCTGCCGCCCGCCCGGCGGACCGGGAGTCGGGGGCGGTGGGCGCCGGGAAGCCCGACCCGGGGGCGGGCAGCGGGCGGGCGGCGGCCGCTCCGGCTCGGCCGGGATGCACCTTGAGCGGCGCCTTTCGTTGCAGCGCGCGGGCGGCCCGAGCCTTGGCGGCGGCGACGGCGGCGGCGCTGACACCTCCCACCATGGACAGCTTCGACTTAGCCCTGCTCCAGGAATGGGACCTCGAGTCGCTGTGGTGAGTCCCGGTGCCCGCCGCCTGGGCAGGCGGGAGTGGCGAGGGGCGGCCGCGGCGGCCCGCGCGCCCTTACCTGGGCCGGGGGCTCCGGGCGGCCGGCCGCCGTGGGGGTGGGGTGGGTCAGGGGCGCCCGCCCCGCCGGCTCCTTCCTGCCTCCCCGGGATGGATGCACGGCCGCCTTCCCGTCTTCTTGCCCCCCTTTCCTGTCCTCTCCCCCGGTGCTGCCCGCCCCAGCCCAAGGGCTGGTGATCTGGGGAGCCAGGGGCAGAGCGCAGCCATGGAGAGAAAAGGACCCGATTTCTAGAACGTGTCACTCGTGCCTGGGGATCCACCCCTCGGCCCCTAGCCCCTCTCACCTCCCTTCTCTTAATCTGCGCCCTCCCTCATCTCCGAGAGCCTCTGGTTCACACCACCGACCCCCTGGAGTTGGTGCTGCTGCGAAGTGCCCTTAGAGGATGCTCCAGCCTCCTGCCTGGAGGCGCCGGGTCTGGGCGGCTACATCTTTTCTGTCTTCTACCCACTCCCACCCGAGATGGAAAGTGAAGACCGGGGGCAGGGGGCGAGTGCGGGAATTCCAGAGGCCTTGGCCCGGGGGGACTCGATTCCTCGAGGTTCACAATCCCTTTGGGCCCTTTCTTCACACCTCACTACAGTTGTACTCCTCCTCCTCCTCCTCCTCCTCCTCCTCCTCCTCCTCCTCCCCCCCACCCCGGCGCCCCGCGTGTCCCTTTATTCCACGCTCACAGCTCGTAGCCTGGGGAGCGGGCGGCCGGGGGAGCACTCCGGGATCTGTTGCTCCGTGTTCTCACGTTGAAGAGCTGCTGTAGGTAAATCGCCGCTAGAAGCAGTTTAATTCTCGTTGCGGGTTTCTTAAAAATCCCATTGGCTGCTTCAGCATCCCTCTTATCCCCCCACCCCCCTGGCTCCTAAATGTTTTCACCCAGCCCTATTCAGGTGGTAAAATTACTGCCTGCATATTCCTGGAGGAACTTGTGTTATGTTTAATATTTACGGGAATGAACAGCTGCTGGAACAAGCATATTAACTGCACTCTGTTCTGCCTCTGGTAATTTTTTTTTTTTTTTTTGCTTTAATTCAGTAAAGAGTTCACATGTGTCTAAAACTGCAAGTGGTGTGCACATGAATATGCAATGTACAATTTTAAAGCTAAGCTGCTTTAAGATTTATAGATTGTATAGATGATATGTGGATTATTTCAGTGATTCGGGCTTCTGGTGACTTTTATCTTTCTGAAGCCAGGTGTAACAAACTAAACTGGACACAAAGCAAGTGCATTATCGAGCAGTTTCTTATAAAAGATCCGGTGGAGGATGAGTAGCTCTGCATAATGCTGCTGCTTATAAAATACACAAGGATGGGCCCTATTGTAATAAAACTTTTATATATTACACTGGAAACTTCAAAGAGCCAGTGCAGAAAGAATATGAAACATGTTATTACTCTATAAAAGTTGCTAATTACTGTCTTGTTGCTCCTGGGGTTATTTCAGCCTTTCATTTACAGATACCTATTATTTTACAGGTTTACATTTAGAAATGTTGGTTTCTGGCACAAATTCATTAGGTTTCTAGATAGAAACTGTGCTTTAAATGACTTTTGCTTTTAAAAGACAGTTTTTCAGTCAAAGGGAAGAACTTACTGTTTTGGCATGTTTTTATGGTGCTTGTCAGCTTGCTGACTCAAATTGAAGCCCCCTCATGACTTTCATAAGTACTGTTGTGAAATTACCAGCTATACTCTGTGGGCTTTTCCAGTACGGGGTCTAAGCTTTATTTCTCTTTGCATCCTTAGTTTCCAGCTGGGTTACCTGGAGCACAGTTACATGTTGCATGTCTATTGCATTGACTTGAAATTTACATTAGCTAGGGTACATTTATTCTTTTTAAAAATGAAAAAACTAAGCATTTTTTAAAAGTTGCTGTACATACAATCAGAATTTAATCAGTGCACGGGTTTATCTTTGGCTTATGAAAACGTGCAGGCTTTCTTGCTTACAATATAGTAGGACAGTTTGGCTTAACTGAAAGAGTGTCTCAAGTTTGCAAATGTAAAGTTTACATTTGATAAAGGCTAACATATTTATGATATTTATGATTTATTTATGATAA
Source organism: Acinonyx jubatus (assembly GCF_027475565.1). NCBI lineage: Eukaryota > Metazoa > Chordata > Mammalia > Carnivora > Felidae > Acinonyx > Acinonyx jubatus. The sequence goes on from NC_069388.1 coordinate 58,592,896, forward strand.
AGATCAATCAAACTACTTGGGTATGCATTTCTAACACAGACCTTTTCTCAGTCATGGATGAATTTTTGCATGGTATTTTCTAACTCAGTGTTATGGTTTATTTTTAAGTTTATAAGTTTTTAAGCTAATGGTTTATTCTTAAACTTGTAAGTAATCCAAAATAACTAACATCGAGTACTTTCTGTGTGTTAAATGTTTTCGTATCCATTGTTTTCTTATTTGAATCTCATAACAATCCTGGAGGTGGTAAGTGGTAGGAGTCCCATTTAATAGACAAGGAAATGGAGGCTTTGAATGGTAAAATGACTCCACTGAGACCATAAAGCAAATGACAGTAGAAATTTTAAGTTAACATTGACTGAATGCTTACCATTTACCAGGCTGTAAGTACATTACATGTTTTAGCTCATTTAGCCCTCACAGCCACCTTAGTAACAGCATATACTGTTACTATTCCCATTTTACAGGTTGGGAAATTGAGGATGAGAACGATCAGAGGTAACCTGCCCAAGGTCACACATCTAGAAGTGGAGCAGCCATATTCGAACCAACCATTAACTTCTCAAAACTCAGTTTTCTGACCTTAAATCCAGTGTATTTTCTACAGAGCTGCAGATGTCTCCCAGTTCATGAGGGCGGTTCTGAAGTTAATTACAAAACAAAACCTTGATGGACTGGAAGTTAAGGTTCTGTCAAAATATCAAAGAAAGAGAAAGTCAGAGCCCTAAAAGATATTGATCTAAAATTAAAAATCTAAAAACAGAATACCATGATTTGGGAAATTATGCCTGCCCTATGTGAATTAACCTATAAATATCTGTAAGTTTAAAATGAATACCACTGAAAACTTCTTTTTTTAATTCATCTTAGAAAAACACCTGTTTTCTTTGGAGAGGCTGGGGGAAAGTACAGGTTAATGGCAAAGGAGAATGGTATTTTAATCCCTAACAATTCTTTCTAACTGGTAGACATTGTTTACCAATAAAACAGATTGCAGTTTGTTAGTTGTGACTGTAGCTTTGAACCTGTCTAGTTGTGGCAGAAATTGTCCCCAAATGCCTGTATACACAGTATAAAGAAAAATGTTCAGTATTGTTGAAAAAAATCAATGTAGACAATCTCTGTTCAATATTCAAGAACCATCTCCTCAGCCTCTTTGCACCCACTCCCCATACTGTCAAAACACCCATAATTATTTTTCAAAGAGGCCTTTAGAGTCTAAATTATCCAGATAGCTGTTTCAACTTTTCCTTTCAGCCTTACTTAAAGTTGAAAAGGGTAGCCCTAATTTCTACTTCTAATTTCACTTCCCGTGTCTGGTTTGAAGCAGAATCTAACCAAGAGAGAGCTTGGAACAAGGTGAAGGCACTCATTCTGTAGTGGCTCCATAAATTCACTGGGTAGAATTGGACCCCTGAAGAGTTGGGGATTCAGGAAGTTTGTAGGGGCAGAAATTCTGAGGAATAGCACCTCTTTCCAACCTCCCACTCTCTTCCCCTCTTCCTGTCTGCTCCTTCCTGTTCTCCGCCAGCTTTTGATCAGTCACTGGACATGTAAGCCATTCCTCAGGGCCTTTAAAATAATGACCATCCTTTTTACTAGGTTAACCATTACTTTCACTGCTGTAAGGGATACAAAGATGAGTAAACTGGGTTGTACATGTGATTATCTAATAGGGGAATGATACGAGTATATAAAGGAAAAGGAGGTTTTCAGCACTGGCGATTCAGAAGAGAGAAAGACCATATTTGGGACTGGGGTGGGTGGTAGAGGAGGGAAAGAGGAAAGATTGAGTTTAAAAAAAAAAAAAAAGGCTTCCATGGAAAAGGTGGCCTTTGAACTAAGCCTTGGAAGATGAATGGGATTTTTACAGATGGTGGGGGTGGGGGTATTGAGAGGACATAGAGGCATCTTGAGCAAAGAAAGAACTTGAACAAAGGCTTTCATGGTGTCTCTGAAAGATCCTTTTATGAATCATGGTGGAATTACCTACACCAAGTATTTTAAAGATGCCAAACTTTTGTAATTATGAGGTAGTTTCAGTGAATGGGAAAGTGTTCCAAATGAACTTAGTAAAAAAAATTGTATTTAATCTTCCTTTAAATATAAAACATTTTAGTTATTGGGGAGAAAGTGTCAAAATATAATAGAAATACTCAGATTTCTCTCTACTACTCCCCTCGCTGTATCCCTCCCCACCCCACCATAGGTTCACATAGGCCAGAATCCATTTACTTTTATTCAAATAGGCATTATACTTTATATTCTTTCAGATTGGAACCTTTGAAGTTGTGATAAATGGATTGTTTCATACTCATCAATTTGTTTGTTCAGTAAGCATTCACAGAGTATTAGACATTACTATATGATAGGTACTATAGAACAGTGGCTTTCAAACGTTTTACACCATGATGACTCACAGTAATAAACACATTTAACATTGCAACCCTTTGTGCGTACACATACACATAACTGAAATAAATAATTGTCACAAAATAACACTTATCCTTACTATGTGTGATGCACTTTGATATTTTCTATTTTATTTCCATTCTATTAAAAAAATTTTTTTTCCATCTGCCCATGGGTTGAAAACCTCTTGCACCCCCATGTTCCAGTGGGGGAGGGGAGTGAAGCAGAGCTCCTAACAACATAGGGATGCTTCCCAGTCGAACCTACTGACATATTTGGTTCTCTTCAAATCAACTGCCAGCCGACATGCCCAAGCCATGGCTTCATCTATGCCTCCTTTAGTTAGGCTTCCCAGGCCCTGTATAGTGTCAGAAAACTGCTCCAGATTCCTGATCTTGACCCTCAGGTACCTTGACCCTTTCTTACCTTCCTGGAAAAGCAAACATTTTAAGGCCTACCGCTATCCCTGTTGTTGGCTCTTAGTGTCAAAGCAGTTCACCAGAACACAAAAGGCAGGAGAGGTGCACACAGGGACCCTCCACATTCTGTCTGCAGGGTGATGGGTAGAGAGCAGGCCAGTTGGTTGTGCTCATTGTCCATGGCCCTAAGCGGCTGTATGGTTGGCAGCAGTGCTTGTCTTTAGTTGAGAGCCCAGAGCATACCCACAGCTTGGGAAAGGTCTCAGCACGTGAGGGGATGAAAATATTTCCCAAAGTGGCTTTCAGGGCTAGGGCCCGTGGGCTGCAGCCTCGAAGGGGGCTGGTTGCCTGGGTGCAGGAGGTAGAGAGGTGTTGATGGGAAGCAGTAGAGCACTGGGGGCAGGGAGCTGAGTGCTGCATCCATTTGTGAGAAGCATCAGCCTGGCTGTGGGTAGGTGTGTTTTGGAGAAAACCAGGTGGGAAGACTGGTTGATGCCTGGTGTTGGAGTTGAGGACTCAGGCTTGGCTGGGGGCCACACTGTTACCAGAGAGGATGTGAACTGGGTGTGCGGATGAATTTTAACCAAATGTCTTTTGATGACGATGAAGATGAGTATTGTGTGTGGGGAAATGATTCCTTCCTGTGTTCCAGATTCTCTTTTGTGAAAATGTAGGAGGGTTATAAAATGCTAGGAATCTATTTTGGGAAAATGTCCCTGTGAACCAGAATGGGTCTAATCAATGACACTTCAGATGTAGCAACTTGTACAAAGCCCTTTGGCATATTGTTGGTTAGCATCGGAGTCAAATTAAGAAAAAAAATAACCTCAAAAGGAATGCAAGATTTTTTGTGTATAAATGGAATTTTTAACCTGGAAGAAGTTTGCCTGTTTAAATTTTCTTTATTTTGAAAACGAAGCCTTGGTAGCAAAATCAAGGCCATAAAAGACAATTTTAATATCATTTAATGGTAACATAATGTTTCCTTGTTTTATTTCAAAGTGAAATCCATAAAACTTATTTTAAATGTTGCCTGTTCTCTTTTGTCTGGGAATTTAATTGAGGTTTCTGAATTCAGCTGGCTCCAACCTTGCTTTCTGTTTGGCCCTGGGCAGCTCACGATTTTTCTCATTTCCTATTCTCAGTCTTGGTTTAATCACTTATAAAATGACAGCACTTATACTGGCCTACCTCATAAGGTTGTGATGTTAAGTAATAAAAGTGTCAATTGCTTTGTGAATGCCAAATGTAGTTCTTTTAATACCCTTCGCTTCCTTAAAAAGTCTCTTTATCATAAACAAGGAAGGATACAGAAAGGCCACATTGGGTCAGGTCATCCATCTGGTACAGAGTTCTCTCTCCAGCAATGGGATCCAGGGACATTTTAGAGTGGAGGTTGGTTGGTAGTTTTTTCTTAGTTGTATATCATAGTCTAGCAGACAAATACACCCTTACTTGTGGTTGTGTTAACATATGTAGATATATTAACCATTACATAATCTTTGATGTTTCACTGAGAATGTATTGAATTACCACCCATTACATCAAATGACTTCATTTGGCACTGTGGGTCTCATTAAATTATGTCAGGCTAATCATAATTTAGTTTCAATAGAAACAAAATACACAGTTATTACCAGGGTAAGAGGACACCGCACCATCCAAGAAACTAAATGGGTTTAGTCTGCATAAACTAACCCCTGGGGACATGACAGGGGCCCTGGAGGGGTTGAGGGAGTTTTACTGGGAAGCGGGCATAAAGTTGTTCTGGGTTATTTAAGGGCACCAGTAAGTTCAGGGGGTATGAGAGTATCTAAAGGGGATGTGACCCGCCTGTCTTAGGGTAACAATTACCTGTCTGTAGGAGGCTTATAGATGCTCTGCCCGCTACTCTATAGAAAAGATTCCTGGGTATGTGGACTAGCAGCAGTAAGTTGTCTGAGTTCTTCCAACTTCAGAATCTGTGATCATTTCCATCATAGGAGAGCGGGAATCAAAGTATAGAAGTCATTAATTTTCCCTTGTGTATTTTCCCTTTGTAATTTCTCCACTCACATGTGGAGGATGGCATAGAGGGTACTTAAACTTCTTCACATAATTTCTTCCCAGGGGGCTCATTGTTAGCTGAGGTAAACAAAAAAGACTGTAATTTGAAGACCACTCTAACATAACAACTCAGCTTAGAGTTATGTGTTAACTTGATGCTGAAAATAAGTTTAATTTTACTTTTTTATGGACAGGAAATTAGTTTTCAGAAATCCTCTGGAGTGCTGTAATATGAATCTGTTAGTCTTGGTTAAATCTTTGTTGTCATACCTGTACTGTTTACCTGAGTTATGAAGTGACAGAACATATTTTCTGTCAATGTTCATTGAAATGTTAATTAGTTACCTGGCAGTTTAGATAGAAAAAGCCTTTACTCTAGTGGATCATCACCAGTTCTGGGAAATAATCTGGTTTTGTTTTCCAATTTCAAGATATATTTGTTTTTCTATAAAATATATCTTGAGGAAGAAAAGACCCAGCGCTTAGAAAACTATTTTGAGAACACAGGTCAGCGTACTTAACTGTCACCCAGGCCAGTGCTTCTCAGACATTAATGTGCCTTCAAATAGCTTAGGGATCTTGGTAAAATATTTATTATGACTTAATAGGTCCAGGGTGAAGCTATGATTCTGCATTTAAAAAGAATCTCTTTTAACATACTACATATTCTTTTTATTTGAGGGGAGGGGTTGTATAATAACAGTACAATTCCATAATGCCAGGAAGTTACATTCAGATGCAGCATTTATTTTATTTTTGTGGGTCTTTATAATACAATTTTGATGAGTGAGGGGGTGGTTAATTGTATCCTAGTGGGAATAAAGTGGTAAATAAACATAAAAGCCTAAGTAAACAAAGTTTGTAATAAGTAGGCTAATCACTTTTTGTAGCATTACAGTTGTTGTTAGTCCTTCGAAGGCTGGGTCCTTCTGCATCAAGAGTGAATGCTCAGAGTAGCTGGATACACAATCTTACACTTCTGGATTTGTCAGGGAATCTCAGTCCTTCCTGTGGGTGCCCAGGACTCAGACCACATGTCTGCCTTCTCTCCCAAGCCATTCTCTCTTTGGGAGGGAATTGGGGATGCAGGGTGCAGATGGGAGGTGGGTTGGCAGTGGTGGGGGAGAGGGGAATGACTGCACAACCCTGTGGCCAGCATTACAAATTGCAACTTTCCTAGTGTCCTGGGAGAAATCAAAACTCAAGCTCCAAGTGGAACCAAGGGTAAGTCTCAGACACCTCACATGGGAACCTTCTATCCCATTGCTGCCAACTACTGTCTCCCTCAGCCCTGACCAGAGTGCCCTCCTGAGTCCATCCAGTGGGCAGGCATAGCTGCCGTTCCTAGGCTTAATTTTCCAATCCTATTTCATTAGAAAAATAAGTGCAGATAGGAATGATTATGTGAGCAAATATAACACAGTTGACTTTGAATGTGCTGTCAGGTTGGCAGGAAATTTATTTACTTTATCTTCTTGAGAGAGAGAGAGAGAGAGAGTGTATGTGTGTGTGTGCGCGCGCGCGCGCGTGTGCATGCCATTCTCTGAAATGGTGCAGAAGACTGTTGCTGATTAAGAGCAAGCCACATTGGGTGTAAACAATTGTGACTATTTCAGATTTGGAAAAGAAAGCTGACTTTAAGGAATGGTAGTGACCAGTTCAAATCTTGCAGCCTTGGGACACATGTGAACCCACAGAGGAAGTGCTCACAATAGCTTTTAGCCCATTGTTTGTGGCAAGACTCCTCATTTCTACTTTTAGTGGCCATGATGCTGCCTTATACATCATAATCCAGTATGCTGACTAATTGTGTTTAATAATTTCTTTTAATTATGCAACATTATATTCCTCTAATTTAACTTTTCTTTCAGGTTGGGGGGAGGTGAGGGAAACTATTTCCCTCAAGCATGAAGATAGGTCAGGCCCATAATAAGGAAGGCAAGTGTTTGGTTACTGCTTTGGTTTGTACTAGTATTACCAAATTAATGTATTTTCTTTTACACAAGAGAAAACACTATTTATTGGCTATCAGTATATGGTACAAATCACAGAATAGTCAGGTGATTTAGACAACTCTCAACAAAACAAAACAAAAACAAAAAGGACTCAGAGTCAGCCGTTTGCTCTGTTGGGTCCTAAGAAGAAATACCCAGGAGTTCCTTAAGAACAAAAAAGCAGCTGATGATGGTCAGCTAAATTCTGAACTTTGGTTACATTATTCAGGCTTTTGGCCTTGACTGAGAAGATAGCCATCAGCATGGCCCTCCCTACTTGCTCCCTTTCCTACCAACCATATTCCATGGCGGAGAGCATACTGGTGTCATTTTTCAGAACTGAGCAGGAAAATGCTGTTGGAATTTGAGGACTTTACCTCAGGCTGAGAGGCCTGTATCTTCAAGGGCCATGGACTCTGCAGCTCACTGAAATAGAGGCTCAGGATCCATAGTGTTTTGGTCCATCCACTTTCTGAAATGTCCTGCCAGGTCCTCTCCTGGTCTGCAGCAGTGGTGAAAATGAGGATTCACCTTGTGGGAGGGTGGGACCCTTTGAGCAAACTCTCTGAGCTGTCTGTTTTCCTGAGGAAATAGGTAGCAGCATCAGCAGTAATGGGAAAACCATATTATTCCAACCGACATCCATATGGAAGAGCCTTCTCTTTTTGATGTAAAATCAAATGGTGTAATATTTTCCTGTGGTATACCAGTTGTACCTCTGGCTGTGTAACTCTGTAGGATGAAGCCTTTGACCTACCCTGCGTTGTCCGGGCTCAGGTTAGGGTGATGCAGATAAAGTCCATGCTGTGTCTGAGCACCAGACACATCTGCTGCTGCAGGGTATTCGGAGCGTGGGACAGATGTTGCGTGCAGAGGCTGCTGCGTCCTCAGAAGTGTGTCCATGTGCAGTGCAGAGCTGCTTAGCTGGTACCACATGGACTCTCCTATTTCTGTTCCTTTCATTGAAGATAGGTCCTTCTCCAGAATATGGCATGACTTCTTCTGAGAACTAAATCTTTAAGGTGACTTTCCTTTAGAGTGTTTTGTTCTGTTTTTGATAAGTAGATTTTAATCTTTTAGTATGAGCAGAATACCTGAGAAAATTCTCTTGTGGGAGAGCTGGCGTATTTTACCTGCTACCTAGCCACCTTCTCCCTCCCTCTCTTCAGCTTGAATGAATACTCCAAGGCTGAGTTAACAAGTTCTCAGTATGGAAATTACATATTTATAGTCTAAAAAGGAAGTATGGTATTTTAGTTTCTAATATTTAGGTAGATAATTAGTTACATAAATTAGTTTCTATTCTTTTCCTTACTCTTATCCCTCAGAGCGACAAAAGCAATATTTTAAAGTCCTAGAATATCATATACAATAATGTAACACAGTATAGATACTTCAAGCTGCTCTTTGTAACTTTCTTCCTCTAGATTTATAGGTTTCTGGGTTGAGATGAGCAGCCATTTATTGAACCATACACAGAAGTGAAGAGACCACTTTTCTAGCCCTTGATGTGTTTATACTTTAGCCTGGAACAGATTATTTCAAATAATCTCAGTAGAGTTTTTATATGCTCTAATCGGGAATCCTGTGGAATACATAAAAGGGAGTGGAGTTTTAGGGAGGATTCCTGGAGAAAATGACATCTAATTTGAGTTTTATAGGATGAATAGGAATAGGAATTAGGCTGGGAGTAGGGTGAATGTGGGTGGGTACAATGGTGCAAAGAGTGAGCAAAGGCACAAAGGTGGAAAGTAGCATGTTGTGAACAGCAGTGAATGCAGATAAGTTACAGGTCTGAAGCATTCAAGATGAGGAGTAGCAGGAGAGGAACTGGGGGAGAGGAGCCCGGGAGCCAGGCCTTTGAGGGCCTTGCTTGGCATTCAGAGAGTTTGAACATTTTCTATTAGATGATAGTCTGCTATTGAGGGTTTTGAGCAGGAGAACAAAATGGTCACATGTTCTTTTTGTTTTTATTTGTAGAAGGCATTGTCCATGGATGAGTCTGGTGCCTCTGAGGGGCCACATCTGAAGGATCAGGAGGTCAGTCAGGGAGTGCTGGCTGCCAAGGCGCAGCCAATGAGGATGGTGGGGAGGAGGCAGCGGAGAGGTGTTTAGGAGATTACATTGGCAGAATTTGCTGACTGACTAGACAGATGAATCAGGGAGGATGAAGGACCAAAGATACTTTTAGAATACTTAGCTTGTGTGATGAGGTAGGGAATAGAAGAGGAGGAGCAAGCTGAATGGAGAAGGATGAAGTGGTTGGATTTAAATATGTTGCATTTGAAATGCTTTTGGGCCATCCAGGTAGAATTGCCTGTAGAAAGTTTGCGGTTCAGAAGGTTAGGACAGAAATAAAGATTCGGGAGTTATCAGCATACAGGTATAGATGACATCTGTGGTTTGGGCAAGATTACCAGGGAGAGAGGAGAAAATGAGAATTAAGCTGAGGACCCAGAGGGGTAGTGGGAGGGAAAGCAGCCCTTGAAGGAGGTTGAAAAGAAATGGTTGGAAAGGTAGGAGACCATGAGGAAGTGGCGTCCCAGGTCAACTGCTTTAGAGTAGTCATTTAACATGAGAAGGTTGAGGTGGTTTATGGAGTTGGCAGTGGGGGTGCAAAAAGGAATGAGAGATGTGTAAGGGGTGATTATGAATGGTCTCCTCTTGAAAGGAAAGATGGGGCAAATGAATGGAGGCATGTCTCAGAGAAGGAACAGGGCAGGCTGGGCCAGGCCCAGAATAAGAGGAAGAACGTGTGGGTGGTTATAGATGTAGATACAATGGGGGTGGTGGGTGGAGACTTTTTAAAAACGTATCTGTGAGAAAAGGAAGTTTCAGGGCATGGAACCATAGAGAAGAAGATAGTATTGAATATTAGACTCTTAAATGTAAATAATAAATGTTTCATAGATAGTTTTGAACACATGACTAATGAATGAAAAGTCTGCATAAGCCACTTTAGCATAAATCTATGTCATACCATCTGTAATTTAATTAGAATGTTTTTTAAAGTAATTTTGATTCAGAAGTAATTGGATGAAGCTACATAGCCAGGAAAAAAATTGTAGATTTTTTCTAATTGAAGACTGTTTAAAATGGATTTTTAAAAATTGTTTTCAAACACACAAGACTGACAGAGTCCGATGCCCTAGGATGTTGTTCTGACATAAAATGGCTGTATCTCCTTAGAAAGGTACCTTGACCTCCTATCTCAACTTTAACCCATACCCATATGATTGCTGCCCAGTTTTGGACTTAGAATGACCTCAGATTCTCCAGCTGGATGACAGCCCACTGTGGTCTGTACAGTGAACCTAAGTGATGTAGTAATTGTTTCTACAGACTTCAGATTTGGGTACTTTTTATTCTTTTGATTCCCTTCTATTATCACTGCATTAATTGCTGCTACAGAACATAGGATAGTTTTACATCAAATTGCCTGATTCTGGCAAACCAAGAGATGAGTCATTACATATTTCTTTCATACTGAATTGTGAAATCAACATTCCCTAAAGGTTGTTTATGACATCTATCAGGTTTGTCTACTTACAGATAAATTAAAATGACAAAGTGGGTTAGATGCTAGGGTTGTAGTTTGTTTTAGTCAGCTTTTGTCAGGCGATGCTGTGGTAATAACCCCTGGATCTCAGTGGTTTACAATCTCAAAGTGTAATTCTTAGCCATATTACGTGGCAGTTGAAGGTCAGCTGTGCCCTAGTGTGTTTTCTTCATTCTGGGACTTAGGCTGACAGAGTGCACCTTTTTGGAACATGCCATCCGCTGGGTGGAGGGAATAAAGGAGCTTTTGCTGGATGTGGAATACTGTCATATGGCTCCCATTTCATCGGCCTAATCAGTCATAAGCCCAAGCATGACATTGGTAGGGAGGGCAAAGGTTCTCTTTTCATAAAACAGCACTGCCAGTCACATGGCAGCCAGCAGGAAGGCATAGCCTTGTAAAGGGAGGCAATGAAAAATTGAAAACAATGATATAGTCTATTATGCAATTCATCAGTATTTTGTTGTTGTTGACACTGTTAATTAGTATTTTTAAATTAAAGGAAAATAGCAAGATTCAGAAAAGAGCTCCCAGAATTGTCTGGTAGCATGTTATAAAAGTTTTCTGTCTTTTGGCCTATGGTTTTCTTTTCATTGGAATTTATCACCTTTTTTGAATTTACATTGCAAAAAGAGTACCTGATGAAAAAAAGTCAGTGAAATGCTTTTATCCAAAGAGGCAAAGTTTCCATGTTACTGGCTTTACAATATTAGGGAAATTATTTTTGAAAGCATGTGTGTAATATTTTATTTTTAAGCAATTTGCCTTTATCATGTATGGTGTAAAATATTATTATTCGATTATTATGTCCAGGTTCTTAATAACTTGACTTTGCTTGCCACTTACTAATTAGAATCAAATTGTGAATGAAGAGTAAAATCCATGTATAAATTGAAAGGGAATCAGGCAATAAACTATCTGATTTACAGAAAAGAAAAGTTGCATCCATGTTTTCTTTAACTAAAGCTTTGCTTATAACTTGAGCCTGGTTTTGATTTTTTTTTTAAACAAATTTAGACAACAAAATAAGATGTCGTAACCTACAAATATAGAGGGGATGAGAATTGTCCATTGATGTGAGTGAATGAATGTTTCTTTATTGAGGTTCTGAGGGTAAAGGGTGTGAAAGAAATTTCTTGGAACCTAGCAGGACCTCTCAGGGCTTAGGCTTATTCTTGGTTCAATTTATGCCTTACAGATTTTAGAGTAGTCTAGGTCTGTATTCAAATCTTCAAACAAGAAATAAAGGTAATGCTTTTCTGCAACAGAGACCAATTTTCCTTTCTGTATATGTTTGATTATGTTACCTAAGAAGCATGTTCAATACTGTTGGAATAAAATACCACTTCTATGTTAATTTTAATGAAGTTGAAGAAGGAAACAGTCTACACCAATATTGTGAAGTACTTGATGGTGTTTAAAATCTCTGGGAGACTGGGCCAAAGTAAGAATATAAACTAAATAAGAGAAAATGTAGTCATTACTTTCTAGTTTGTATGAGCACCAAGATGCAATATTTTGAACTAATTGCAACTGCTATAAAGTGCTTTGAAGAAAACCCATTAGAAGAAAAGTAAAACTTGAATAGATTAGTATTCTTTAGTGAGCCTGGCAGAATTTCTTTCGTTGCTTCAAAATCTTTTCTGTTTCTTATCACTTAACTTTCTTGGCCTACAAACAAAAGTATCTTTCCCTTCATATTTTCCATAATTGTGTGTATACCAGGAAATGCTTCTTTTAACCAAATATTATGTATAGTTTTAAAAGCGAAAAATAGGGGTGCCTGGATGGCTCAGTTGATTAAACATCCCACTCTTGATTTCCGCTCTCATGGTGGGAGGATGGAACCCCATGTGGGGCTCTGGACTGAGCATGGAGCCTGCTTGGGATTCTCTCTCTCCCTCTCTCTCTGCTCCTTTCCCACTTTCAGGAGTGCGGGTGCACTTGCGTTTCTCTCTCTCTCTCTCTCTCTCTTTCTCTCAAATAAATAAACTTTAAAAAGAAAAGCCAAAATAAATTCTGAATTTTATATTTATATATCTCAGGTTGAGATTAATGAAATTAAAAGAGCAAGCTTCTTAGTTGCTAGTATTTAGTGAGGGGATCATAAGTTATTGATACTTTTACTTTCTTTTTCGTCTATGTGCGTGTGTATATGTGCGTGTGTGTATTCCTTTGGGTTTTGGAATTTATATGTGTAAAATCATGTCATCCTTGAGTAGAGATAGGTTTGCTTCTTCCTTTCCAATCTGGATATCTTTTTTTTTTTTTCTTGCCTAGTTGGCATGTTAGAATGTTTATTTTTTTGAGAGAGAGAGAGAAAATGCACATGCACATATAAGTGGGGGAGGGACAGAGATAGAGGGAGAGAGAGAATCCCAAGCAGGCTCCGTGTCCAGCCCAGAGTCTGACACAGGGCTTGATCTCACAACCTTGATCTCACAATGGTGAGATCATGACCTGAGCTGAAATCAAGAGTCAGACACGTAACCAACTGAGCCACCCAGGTGCCCTTAGAATGTTTAGTACAATGTTGAATAGCAGTGGCAATAGAAGACATTCATGGCTTGTTCTTGGTCTTAGGGGGAAAGCACTCAATCACTATTAAGTATGATTCGTTTGTGGGTTTTCATATATGCCTTTTATCAGGTTGAAGAAGTTCCTCTGTTTTTAGTTTGTTAAGCATTTTTATCATGAAACAGTGATTTTGTCAAGGCTTTAGACATTCTATGGAGGCGACTGTGTGGGTTTTGTTCTTTATTCTATTTATGTGGTCTGTTATGTTGACTGATTCTGATATGTTGTAACAACCTTGCATGCCTGGAATATTTCACTTGGTCATGGTATATAATGCTTTAGTATGTTGCTGGATTCATTTTGCCAGTATTTTGATGAATAACTTACTTTTTTGAAAACAGACTTTCTGTCAGTTTGTTCTTCAATAGTGGAAGTTCATGAGCACTGGAGAGAAAAATAAAGGAATATGACTTTCTTAGGACTTGGCCCCATGGAAATATGGAAACTTCATTTCTACACATACTCTGAATGGCTGCCCTTTAAGTGATAATCAAATTTCAAAATATGCCAGCCTGAGTACTCAAGTTCAGAAGCTTACATAATTGTTGTCTAAAGAACTTTACCTGGACATATGCTTAAAATCCCACATAGTGTTTTTTCTTATATGACACATTCAGATTTTAGGTCCTGACCCTGTGGAAGTCACTTAAATTTTTCTTTTTAGCTGAGTTTCCTGATCAGTAAAACAGGATTATGAAGAGCAAATAAAATATGGTATGTGAATGTGCTCATAAGATATTATATAATGGTAAAATTCAATTATTTATATTTATGTAACCAGGTAAATATAACTATTCAGCGCTGGGCACAAATTCAAACAACTTCAAGGGCCAAACAGACCAAGTTAATGTTTGAAGCAGTTACGTAATTGGATGTGATGAGGCCTGTGGCCAGTTGGAAACTTTGCAACTTTGCTTTAGTACATTCAAATTCAATGGAAAACAAACAAAATAGAATGAAGAAAGCAAACTCAAATTCCTACTGTCCTGGCCAGACATCACACATCTGCCTGCTCTGTGAGACCCTATTTGGTGACACCCTATTCAGGGATGGAATGTAAAGACCTGGGGTCTAGTTTCATTTCCACCATTGAGGAAATTCTTTTTTATTTTATGTTTATTTTTGAGAGAGAGAGGGAGGGTGGGGAGGGGCAGACACAGCATCTGAAGCAGGCTCCAGGCTCTGAGCTGTCAGCACAGAGCCTGATCTGGGGCTTGAACTCATGAATTGTGAGATCATGACCTGAGTCGAAGTTGGATACTTAACCGAATGAGCCACCCAGGCGCCCCTTACCATTGAGGGAATTCTTAACCTCTCCTAGGCTTCATTTTCTCATTTGTAAAATGCAGATGATGTATGCCTTGCTGACCTCCAAGGGCTGCTGTGAGAGGCTTAAGTAGAATCAATGTGAAAGTGACTCAAAAACTATTCAAGCCTGTATAAATGTAGGGAAAATTGTTGTTTCTCAGTTTCTAGAAATCTTAACTTTCAGATGATGATACTTGTTGAGGTTTCATAGATAAATGTTGGAAAAACTCCAAAAGGCCAGCTAGAAAAGTCCCCTTTCTATAGAATGAGCTTGGTAATAGATGTAAACCCATTTAATGTATTTTCTAGACTTGAATTGTTACCTGGATCTTGCCATTATCATTATAGTGAAAAAAACCATTGTCTTGTTTTTCTCACCATTACCTTCTATTAGATATGTGAATTATCATGACAGTAAAATAGGCTTCATAATTCTCACAAACCAGATATGTTATTTATAAGGGCTTTCTGTGGTTTCCTTAACAAATGGAGTCAAAACTGGTACCTTTTTTGGTGCCCTAAGATTAGAAAAAGTGATTTCTGCAGTTTTCTGGCTGAAGTCAATCAAATGCTAATATCTTGAAGTCTCTAAGAGGTTCTTTTGGAGCAAGATGTAAACCAGCATTTGTATAAAATTGCCAAATAGACCTTCAGCAGTATTTGTGGCTCAGCCTACCAGTTCTTAGTCAGCAGGATATAGTCCTAGAAACTCGTGGTCCTAAGTTTATTGAGGTCCTATTAAGTGTGAAGCACCGTGCCAGCTTGGGAACACAGAAAAGTAATGTGGTCCCTGTTCCAAAGAAGCATGAAGTCTGGTTGGAGAAGCAGTCTCCATGAAGTAGCTCTAGAATCTGGACTCATAGACTATTAGCTTGTCTCGAAGGAGCCCTGGAGGTCATCTCTTCAGCCATTTCCTTCAGTTTACAGCAGAAAAAACTGATGCCTATAATTAAATGCTAATATCTGTGGGATAGTCCAGGTGTTCTCAAATCTAGGTGCCTCCCAGAATCACCTGGGTCTACAGACTCTCTGGGGTGGGGAACCAAGAGTTCACACTGAAGTGCAAAAATCCACAGTCCTGGGAATTCTGGCAGAGCTAGTTTGCTTAGTGGATTTGGGAATGGTACCAGCCAGGTTGTTAGTGGTTTTGGAATTGAGAGTTTAGGGAGTTCATTGAGAGGCCAAGAAAGGGCCTGATGGGGAGTTTGCATGTTCCAGTAATGGGTGGGTAAGATTGAGGTGACCAAGATGTTGGGTGAGGGCATGGCGTTGGGGATTGCAATGACCAAGGTGATGAGCAAGATGTTTTACATCATGAGTCTCTCTTGGATAGCAAGGTGCTGTAGGAGATTTCATGCATTTGCTTCGAAAAAGAGCTATGACACGTGCAAGACATCCTAAGAGTCACTTTTTTGTTTGTTTGTTTGTTTGTTTTGGTCAAGGTTTTAAGAACATATTTGATTACATTATAGGTAACTACAATCCTAAATTCATTGTATTTGACTAAGCATTTTTTTCTAGTTTGTTACTAATATATGGTTAGTATCTTCATTGGCTTTCCCAAATTGTTTTGAGACAGACATTGATAATTTTGTAAGCTCAATTCCTATATTTTTTGGTAATAAAGTATTTAATATGCAGTGTGCTAATAAATATGTCTGGATAAAGAAGTGTACTATAGACAACCAGTAAAAACGCTAACACTTACAAACTATTCTTTGTTGAAAATAATTCTATTTTCTCAAGAAAGTGATATTTGTGATATTTTAAATATTATTAAGATACATGAAGTTGGACACAGTCTTCATAATAAATAAATGTACTTAACCAGTATGTATAAGATACCACACAATTTCCTTTTTATAAAATGTCCACTTTATATTTACATATATAGTAATTTCATAGTTATGCATTCTGTATGCATAATTATGTTGATTCCACTGTCAAAATGAAACAGTTTGTTTTTGTACTGGAACAGTTCTCCCTAGTCTGTGAGTTGGTTGAAGGCAATAACCACATAGTAATGATTAAGAGCACAGACCCTGAATCAGATGACCTGAGTTCTTATCACCCCACTTTGTTGCTTGCTAGCTATGGGTAACTATTTTGTCAACTGTGAACTCTGGGAAAAAATAATACCTATCACAAAGGATTGGTGTCAGGACTAAGTGAGTTAATCTGTGTAAAGTGCTTTAAAGCTATTTAGTTAATGCCTCTCATTTTATACATTGAGGAATCAAGGGTTTATTCTAAGAACTTGCTCAAGATCATTAAAAAATGAGAACCCAGACCAGAACCCAGACCTACCTGATTCCCAGGCTAGGCAAGAAGGGAAGAAAGTTGCTTCTCTCTGAAGCACTTTCTTCAGTGTTTTGTCACTTGGTCTGGCTCTCTCTCAGTCCCTCTGGCCCTCCCCCCCCACCCCATACCAAACTCTCTTCTCACTTCTCAATCCCATTCTTCCTCTCTTAGCCTTGTAAAGCCGTATTATTACCCTGGAGGTCAGGGAAACCCCAACATCATATGCACATTTTTCTTTTTGTCTTTTCTGAGAAGAGAGCCTACAGCTTTAATTAGGCTCCCCAAAGCATCTGTGACCCCACTTCCTTGAGAGTGGAAGTGGCTCTAGCAGCAGCAGGTTTCCATTATGAGCAGAAGCTGAGGTGGCTGGAGAAGTAGAAGAACTGCATTCCTTTGTTAGTGTTTCCAGCTGCAGAGGAAGGAGTGGGTACTAATAGGGATGCTGGGCAGAGCCATTCTGCCAGGCTACAGGGATTTTATCATGAATACGCTGTCAAATCTCTTCTTGGCTATGTGAACAAGTAGGAGGCTTGGAGCTCTACAGCCAGAGCATAAAGACAATGCAGGCCATGGTTTGGAAAGCAAGCCCGTAAGAACTCAGAGCCTACAGGGCCCTCTCTTCCTCTGTCACTTCCTTATGGCATCGTGGGAGTCCAGTGGCTTACATTTGCCTTCATTACAAATGAGCTGATTGACCTGAACTTTCTCACAGTGGTGCATAACTGCTAAAAGAAAAATTCTGCTGTTCTGTGTTTAAAATAAAGTTAAGGGACCAATGTTGTGTATAAGGACTTAGGAGTTCAAATGCATTTTGATATTGTAAGAACCATTTTACAAGAGTGCATATCACCTTACATGCCAAAGGCTTTTCAAGTTAATTGTAGTTTGAGTTACCCTACAGGTTACTACTCAGTGCTAAAATTGTGACCAAATAGCTTCAAATGTCCCTTTTGCTGTTACAAGGTAGCCCAACATTTTTTCCTTCATTATGCAATATTTATTTATTTATTTTTATTTTTTTTTAAATTTTTTTTCAACGTTTTTTATTTATTTTTGGGACAGAGAGAGACAGAGCATGAAAGGGGGAGGGGCAGAGAGAGAGGGAGACACAGAATCGGAAACAGGCTCCAGGCTCCGAGCCATTAGCCCAGAGCCTGACGCGGGGCTCGAACTCCCGGACCGCGAGATCGTGACCTGGCTGAAGTCGGACGCTTAACCGACTGCGCCACCCAGGCGCCTCTCATTATGCAATATTTAAATGTATCACCCAGCAGCTTTACCATAACTGATGGCAACGCACTTTTTATAGCAGTGGCAGGATCAAGGACTTTTTAATATAGTCTGGCCAGACACCAAGAGTACAGAAGTGATCCATTTCTTCCCTGGCAGTTAGGTGGAAAACAGGGCATGTTGGGGGCATTTAGTTAAGCATGGCCAGACAGGAGGGCTTTATCAGGATGAAAGTCTTTTGCCAAGTATGTGTGATAATGCCAGGGTTAGCTTTGGGACTTTGGACCTGGTCTATATTTAGCATCCAGAAACCACCATGGGGCTGTCATTGGTTAGGAGTTTCCAGTCACAGTTCTTTGTTAAAGTTAGGTAATTTAGTTCATGTAGGACAGTGGTGCACTGTTTGTTCTAAAGTTTGTTAGTTCACTCATTAATTTATTGATATTTCAACATATCTGTTTTTCCTGACAATAGGTTTACTTCTAGGACATTTTTAGAAGGACCTGAATCATTTTTGATGAGAGAAACTCATAATGAAAACATAAGAGCAAGGAAACATTAGAGAGCTTATAAAGTTTCGCAAACCTTCTTAAAGAGCTTTCCAAGGAAACAGTTATTAAACATTACTAAATCAAGGAAAGAAATGTCAATAGGAATTTCTTTATTTAAATGAATTTTCAAAAAACCCCTCACATACACAAGATCTTTCTGTTATGTTACATTTCGTTTCCCCCCCAGTAGACATATTTATGTCTTACACAAGTTGCCGGTTGACTGGTATGGGAGAGCTGCTGAGCACTGGAAGTCAAATGTGGGCTTACCTTCTGACCATGCCACTCACTACAATCTGGTTTTTTGTTTCTGTATCCATAAAGTTGGGGTGATGATTCTCTCCTGTCTACCTCATGGGGTTGTGTAAATATTAAATGAATGAACAGTGCCTTACTCTCAGCACCCAATAAATTATAACTATTTTTCCCCCAAAGATTCTGTGCTTCTGAAGGTGAATCAATCGACTGTGTGGAGGTCCTATTCCTAATCAAAGTTTTCTCTCCTCTCCTTTTGTCTGTGAATTTAGAACATGGGTGGGAGATGGGCCAACAGTAAGAGAGGTGAGAGAGGCAGTGGAGGCCAGTGGAAATTTAGGCAGGTGGAACGAAATGTGAGGACTCAACAGAACCTATCTGTTGGAGGAACTCACTAGGTAAGCAGGTGGTCACTGAAGTTGTGGGGATTTTTTTTTTGTTTGTTTTTCTAGCTCTGTTTGATGTGGCCACCCAGGGACTTTCCTGTCTCTAGATCTGAATAAAGGGGAGAAAATTGCTTTTAGGCAGAATCTACTTGCTATAATATGGAGACCACCTCATGGCTAGAGAGAAAACAGGCCTCAGAATCAGGATCTTTTCTTGCATAGAAACCTAATCATGCCCCTTCCTGAAGCAGTTTACCTGATTGTACTTGTGGATTGTGGGCTTGACTCACTCTTTCGTTGGCTCTGCCTCCTGCAGTAAACTTAGGCGTATAAGGTCCATTCTTTCTGTGCTTTTGGACTGCCATTCAGGCTGCATTGCTGGTTTCTGCAGGTGTCTGCTGTTACCTGACTTTTTAGCTGCCTGCTCAATCCTCATTATAGCTTCTGGATAACCACTCAATCTGCTCCTAGCCCAGAAAAGGCCCCACCTTTGGTTCCCAGCCTTGTGTTGATCATCACCCTGGGTTTCTGTAGAGCTCTTCCCTTTTGGAGAAGTACAGACTTCAACGTCCAGGCCCTTTGGCAGCACCCTGGGGCAGGGAGCAGCATTTATGTGTTTTGCTAGAGGAGGAAGTGAGTGACCCAGCTGATAGGATACAGGTTAACCTGAATGATTATCATAGAAAGTTAGCTCTGTACAGTAGGCATTCTATGTCCCACCTGACAAATGGGGTCAGTGTGACTCTGAGGAGTCAAATACATGTGTAAGTGTTGTGGCCAATGAATGGTGGAGTCAGGGTTGCATCCTTGTTCTGTCTGATAGGCAGAGGGTTTTTTCTTTTGTTTGTTCCCAGAAGAGGACAATGCCTGCGTGCTGGAAAGTAGAAATTTGCCTGAGAAGCCTCCAAAATGAACTGATTCTTTTTTTTTAAGTTTATTTATTTTTAGAGAGAGAGAGGGAGAGAGCAAGAATCCCAAGTAGGCTCTGTGCTTGCAGCGCACAGCCTGATGTGGGACTTAAACTCACAAACCGTGAGATCATGACCTGAGCCAAAATCAAGAGTCGGGCACTTAACCGACTGAGCCATCCACGCGCCGCCCCCCCCCCCCCCCCCCCCGCCAAATGAACTGGTTCTTAATCTTTATGTATAAATTGGTCATTTAGCCCACACAACACAAATTATTTCCTTCAAGGAGAACATCTGAGGCAAACTGGTTAGAACTTGGTGCGTGACTGTGCTTTTTTTTTTTTTTTTTTTTTTGCATCATCTTTCCTCCCTCCCTGCTTTCCTCTCTTCCTTTCTTAATTTATGTAGCCAAGATGGTGGGCTTTACTTTTGCCTCTAGTCTCTAGATTTCAGGACAAAAATTTATTGACAAATCTGCATATGGCTTTTTTTCCCCAGCTTTAGCCAAGGCCTTGGATAAAAATGTAAAGGAAAGCCTTCCAGATGAACTATATTAATGTTTTAATTAGAAGTAATATATTCTTCGACACAGCTAAGCAAAATTGCAATAAACATCCATGTAATAGTGTACAAATAGCGATAATGGTTAAGAGCTACTAATAATAATAACATCCTATCTACATTCTCTCTAGTCATCACAATAACCTACCATAGCAGGGAGAACAGGTGAGGAAACCAAGGGACAGTTGGGCTTATGTGCAATTGTGACATTGGACATAATGTCATTGTACTATGCAATGCTGATTATAAAGCAAAGCAGGCACTCTGTCTCATTTTTCAAAGGATATTGCAGCTCTTGTAACCCTTTTTTTTTAATTGTGATCCTTATTCTTAGTCACTTTCCTGTGCCTGAGTGCTCGAGTATTAGCACACAATGTTATATGCTACTTAAGTGATAATGACAAGAGTAACAGTGAAGTGTGTGGTTAGAGCAGGGAAAACTGAAACCAAGATGTTCTGTCTTCATGGCCAGGAGCTCAGGAGCACCAGACTCGAGGGAGGCTGACTTCTTACTCTTACAGTGAATCTGGTAGCACCCCATTCACCCAGCACTCAGACACAGCACATGCATCTGTCAGACTAGCCTGATAAGCTTCAGATCAAGGTATGGCGACCACCAAAAGTTTAGATAGTGTTTATGAAGCTGGGGAACTTCAGTTTCTGTTGAAGGGCCAGAGAAAGTACAGTTCACATTGTGGAGTTCTCCCCATTTCTGAGAGTGAAGCAGGGACCAGTCAATTCCAGTTGAATTCAATGCACACTGATTGTGTGTCCATCATAAAGTAAGTGTGACAGGCAAGAAGAAGTGTGTCCAGATGGTGGCTGCCCAGGGGAGTTGACAAGTTAGTTGAGAAACTTGAATTCTGCTAGTTTGCTTATTTCTAGCGGGCTTTTTTTTTTTTTTTTTTTAGGTTAAGTATACTTTCCTATATACAGTACCTAATGCCATTTGACATAGTATTATTCTCAAGTTTTTATTCTTTCATTGGGAGGTGTTTAGAAGTCCATGTGACTCAGTTCTTTGTGCAGCCGAGTGAGCCTGTTCTCTGTGTTGTCATTTACACCACTGCTTAAAAGCAAGACTTAATGCTGCAGGTGGGAGCAGAGCCTCCTGAGACATTGTTTGATTTGTGCTTCTGGGTCAAGACCAAGTCATATATGTGTACTCTTGTGGACTGGATTCTTTGACTAAATGAAAGATGGAACTAGCAGTCTGTAAGTCTCTTCCCTCTCTTCCCTTTTGATTTTGATTCAAAATAATAAAAACAAACAAGCCTTATAAAAAGCTGTGAGTTTGAAGTGGCAAAAAATCTCTTCAGTGTTTCAGATGGTGTTTGTAGAATCCACAACTTGACATTATATGGGTATTATAGTATCTTCTGCATTTCAGCGGAAGCTGAGTTCACCTGGATCCAAGATGTCCATCTCTGGCAATCTAGCACTCCGTCTCAGTGTATGAGCTGACATACTTTCAGTCGGTTTGGTTTGTCATGGATTTGCTGGCCAATCTGTACTGCTTCCTAGCTGGAATATGCAAAATATGTACATTTTACTAATTGACATTTATTTCAAGGAAAAAATTGCCAAAGGAATCGGGGTGGGGGAAAAGAATGTGTTTCTGTGGGATGGAATTGCTCACAATATAGGCATGAGACAGGACATTTAGAGAACTGGGTTAGAAAGTCAGCAGAAGTCCGCAGTTGGCTGGGTGTCCACGGGAGTTCCTTGAACCCTTCTGAATTCTAGAGGTTTAGCATATTAATTGACTTCTAGTCCAGCTAGCCTTAAGAATTCTGAAATTCTCCAAATAAAGGCAACTATACCTGGTTAGTGTCTATTAATGGAACAGATACTCCAGAGTTGAAGTAGTAGAGAAAGAGTTTGGAGATTAGCTGGCTGTCCCTGCCAAGCCACTTACCCCAAAATTCCTGGAGTGGATTAGTCAGGAGGGAAGAAGTAAATCCTATATTAGTTTCTATTGCTGCTGGAATGGATTACCACAAACTTACTAGTGTAAAACAACACACATTTATTATAGTGCTGAAGGTCTGAAGTCTAAAACAG
Organism: Acinonyx jubatus; assembly: GCF_027475565.1. Taxonomy (NCBI): domain Eukaryota; kingdom Metazoa; phylum Chordata; class Mammalia; order Carnivora; family Felidae; genus Acinonyx; species Acinonyx jubatus. The sequence continues at coordinate 58,615,467 of NC_069388.1, forward strand.
ATGTCAATGGCCTAAAATGAATGTGTCCTTCTGGGGGATCTAGGGGAGAATCTGTTTCCTTGATTTCTCCAACTTTTAGAGGCTTTCCACATTCCTTGACTTGTGGTCCCTTCCTCCATCTTCAAAGCCAGCAATCATCTCACATTGACCTCTGCTTCTCTGACTCTCCTGCCTCCCTCTTATAAGAATCTTTGTGATTAGATTGGGCTCTCTGGGATAATCCAGGATAATCTCCTCAGCTCAAGATCCTTAACTTAATCACACCTACAAAGCCCCTTTTGCCATGTAAGGTAACATATTCACAGTTTCTGGGGATTAGGAGGTGGACATCTTTGGGGGGCCATTATTCTACCTACCGCACATACATAATGTTGATAGCATTGCACTGGCCCAGGAGACCATGCTTCTCTCCCTTGAAAGAGATATTGCTAGCAGATTAAATCATTTTTAGCATTCATGAGGGACCTTCAGCTGCACTGCTCCAGCCTCTTGTGCCTCAGCAGGAAGTTTATTAAAAGGAAAAAGGGGAGAAAATGGGAACAGAACTACACAGCTGGGAGGCAGTTTTATCAACTCAAATGGAGTCAACATCAAGGCCTTCATAAGGAGAGTGTGTGTTATGCACTGATTCAGTTGTGCAGAGAAAAAGGCAAACAGGTTCCAAGGGTCAGAACCACAGGTATTTTGCGACTTGCCTCTTAGGAAATTTGGTGAGATAGTTCAGTTTTAGGTTTGCATTCCACATGGAGGTAACATGTATTTGCTTTTCAGTGGTGAGGCTTTTTCTGGGAAGATATCAAATCCTCAGTGGGAAAGAAGTTCCTGCATAGAGTCTGAATGTGACACCAACAGTGTTTATAGTTCTCTACAGCAGAAACCACGATGAATCTGTGTTCTTAGTGTCTCAGGGGTGACATTTTAATTGTCATTGCATTAGATAAGGAGTTATCTCAGTTTGTAGTTACAGACATAATTGAGGACAAGTTAGAGTGTGGGAGAACAAATGAGTGACACTGAAGTCACATCTTTTTCCTCGTAAACTCCAGCTACGTTGCATTCATACTCTGATTTGACAGAGACATTCGTGTCATCAGAAGGAAATTGTTTGGTTCCCAAAGAATTATATATTTCTCCAGTCCATTTTGACTTTCTGATTTGCTTGGATAGAAGCATGCTAACCTGCCTCCAAACACTACTTGGTAAGTGGTGAAGAAGTGCTGACTGATGTATTGAAGAAGAATCTGGGCTGTGTTCAGGTATTGGTATGGGCTGTGTAACGGGAGTCCCAGGGCATTCTGGCAGCACAGTGCCTTCAAGGCATAAAGCATCTTACAGAGGAGGGAGCCACAGAGACACTAGCAGCAGGAACAACTGGAATATGATATTCTGTTTCTGCCATCATTTGAAACATCATCAGGTAAATGTATGCTGGGAATTTAGCCAGAACCTCTAGGGAAAAGTGAAAGCTGGAAACATTTATAAAATACCACAGTTTTAGATTTTCCCTAATTATAGTGAAATTTCCTTAGTTATTTCCCAACTTAACAGGGTTTTTTTTTTTTTCATCATAGAAGTAAATGTAATCATTGAAACCACAAACAAAAAGGTCTTTATTTTATTTCTTTTTGGTTTATTTATTTATTTTCCTTTATTGAAGTATAACATACATTGTTATATTAGTTTCAGGTGTAGAATATAGTGATTCATCAGTTCTATACATTTCTCAATGCTCATCACGATAAGTGTATTTTTAATCCCCTTCATCTATTTCACCATCTCCCCCCCCCCCCCACCATTAACAGTGTTTTGCTACTGTTGTGGTGGTGTCTAGAAATAGGATTCTTCTGATCTGACAATTTCTAGGAAACAGAGGTGCTTATTTTTCAAGCTCTCTCTTGGTTGTGCTCTGTGAAAGGGTGTTTTCAGTGAAAAATCTTGAACTGGGGATTCTGAGAAAGAGAAGCAAACATCCTTGGCCATCATTTGTTGCTGTGACTGTGTATTGTTTCCCTTCAGTTCTCAGAACTCTAGTATAAAGACGGAGTACCTGTTTGCTAGAGGGGCATAACTATTGCTCTAAACTTTCTTGTGCTTCTTGTGGACTTGTTTACTGAATGAAGCATTGATCATGGTGTTTCTTTTTTTAATGTTTATTTTAGAGAGAGCACAAGCAGGGGAAGGGCAGAGAGAGAGGGAGACACAGAATCTGAAGCAGGCTTCAGGGTCTAAGCTGTTAGCACAGAGCCTGATGTGGGGCTCGAACCCATGAACTGTGAGATCATGACCTGAGCTGAAGTCAGATGCTCACCGACTGAGCCACGCAGGCACCCCGATCATGGTGTTTCTTAAGAGGGTTTTAGAAGAAGTGGATTTAGATGTTTACCATATTTTACCTGGGAGCCTTGACATTTAAATTAATGCATGGCCAGCTTCTGTGTGTTTGCTGTTCCCCTAAATGGGTCTGCTGTAAACTTATCTGATCACCCACCAAGAAACATGAGCAGTTAGCTCAAGTTATTCTTTTGAAAGCAAAGGATACTCCCTGGAGCAGAGAACTCTATTCTGTGTTTCCTTTCTAGAGGGGTTGTATTTATAGCTCATTGTCATATAATTAAATGCTCTATTTACTGGCAGGAATTAAGATCCTATAACGGTCCTTTTGAACATTTAAATTAGAATATTTTTTTAACCTATCTAGGCTTCCTGCTGCCTCCCCTTACCTCCCTCTCTACCAGTGCTCCAAGGTGGACTTTAATTTGCCTCCAAGTGGCAGTGACTGTCTCCAAAATATTCCTTAATTTCCCAAGGTCAGAGTTTGTGTTCTCAGGATAAACAAGGCTAACGAGCCCTCCGCTGGGCCTCTGCCCTTTAGTTCTTCCCAGTCATTCCATCTCAGGGAGGATCTGCAGATCCTCATGTTGGACACTAGTAAAAAGCACGCTGCATTTTTCGTACTCTTCTGATTCAGAGTTCAGAGGCAAATTGGGCTTTAACTTTTTACCAGGTAAAGTGAGATAAAGCCATCTGCTACATAAAAGAATACTGTAAACAAGGTGCTGGGATGTGTTAGCCATCTTTGAGAGACTAATCTATTCACAGGCCATTTTCCAAGTCACCTTATCACTTTAGGTTGTGTTGATCCTGTGGTGGATCAGCTGTAAAAACACAGTGTTTAGCAAAAGTGCACATCTAAGTATATGTGGGTACTTGGGAGCTGTGAGCGGTTGGGAATGGGAATACGGGCATGGAGACGGCATGGCTACGGGGTACAGGAAGGAGAGTGACAAGGATGCAAGAGAGTGAGAGGCAGATGAAGGAGGAACAGACACAGAGGCAGGAGGAGAGCCAGGAGGTGGCAAAGTCCAGAAGCCCAGGAAGTGGGAAATTTCAAGGGTGGGGGTCAACAGAGTCACCAGCTGTCAGATCTGGGAAGATTGCATTGGGTTCGGTGGCCATACCTGAAATATTTGAAACACAGGAAACCAGTGCTCAGAATGAGTAAGTGTCTGATCCCTGGCCTGGCCGTGACAGGACCTGGTAGGGGTCTTCCTTCTGGAAATTTCTACCCAGTCACTTTCATATTTACGAGACTGGCGCCTCTGATTTGACTCGTTTACAGTGCCCCATTATAGGGGCCACATGTTCTCATGTTTCATAATTTCAGAATTTGTCATTTCATTAGTCTTCTTGTTAGGTATATATCATGGATGGAGTAAAGTGCTACATGTTGCACAATAAGCTGCTTATTTACAATTTTAAACTTAGATGTAATACTTTAAGTGAGAAAAAAAAAGATCTGATTTCCATGAAATAGCCATCTGAAAGCTCTTGACATCAACTTTTGAATTGTAGGTGGCAACAATTATTCTTTTAATTTTTAACTTCTGACTGTGATGTATGAACTTGCCTTCATTTGAGAAAGAGGTCGGTGTCTTATTTATCTGGCTCTGTGTTATATTTTATTTGGCCAAAGAACACATTTTGTTGAGATGCTTGGGTGAACGGAAAATGTGTGGCATGTGTATTAGTTTGTGAGAGCTGTTTTAACAAAGCACCACAGACTGGAAGGCTTTATCAACAGAAATCTATTGTCTCACAGTTCTGCAGGCTGGAACTCTAGACCAAGGTGTTGGCAGAGTAAGTTCCTTCTGAAGACTGTGGAGGAGAAGCTCTTCCTGCCTCTCTCCTAGATTCTTGTGGCTTGCTGGCAATATTTGATGTTCCTGGGCATGTGGAAAAAATCACACTGATCTCCACTTTCATGCCCACCTGGCAATTTTTCCTTTTCATGAAGCCATTACTCAAAATGGATCAGGGGCCCATTCTACTCCAGGATGACCTCATCTTAGCTAATTACATCTGCAGTGACCCTGTTTCCAAATAAGATTGCATTCTGCGGTACTAGGGTTAGGAACTTCAACCTACAAATTTGGGGGGACATAGTTCAACTCATAACAGACTATATACAGCAAGTAAGATTCTCTGAGTCTGAGGTTGGGGAATCTGTACTCAACATTGGCCTTCAGGTGTAGGACTTTGCCTTATACTTCATTGAAAAATGACATTTCAGAGAAGTCCGACAATAATTTTTTCATATTTAAATCTGCAAATTTATTAGTCAAATCAGTTAATATATGAACAGAAATAGGGAACAGAAGGACTCAGGTAAAGTAAGAGGGATGGCAGGAAATAGGAAATGAAGACAAAAAGGCAAAGGTAAAGAAAATACATACATTTATCTTGATGAGCAGTGAGAAGTGTATAGAATTGTTGAATCATTATATTGTACACCTGAAACAGATATAACTAATTATACTTCAATAAGAAAATAAAGAAAATACAGATAAGAGACAGCAATGGTGGTTATGTTGGGAGCATATTTCAGATAAGGTGGGTTCTTAACATTTGTGATGTTAATCCCACACTTAATAAACAAGAAAAACAAAGGTACAGCTATCAGTATTACTTTAGAGTTGTTTTAGTTCATTAATACCTAGTCTGAGGCTAGCACTTTCCTGGAGTTGGGGGTCCAGCCTTTACCAATAGGACAGGTCCAGACAGCAAGCCAGGCCTAGCCCAGCTCAGGACTCACCTCTCCACAGCTCCTGTGCTTCAGGGTCCACAGCATATTCCCTTAAAGGCTAAGGGGTCATTTAGAGGACAGCCTGAGCACATGGACACACGGAGGCCAAAATATCTCATTTTGTGGTTAAAAGAGAGGTGATTTTTCTAGCCATCCTATCCCATAGATTAGAAATCTCCAGTTGTCAGTGACTCTTCCCTTGTTTATATTTAGTAACAGACGTCAGAAGGCATAAAAATACATGATAAATGCTGTTTAGTTGAGCAAGCTGGATTTACAGACTGTACTACCTGCAGATAACCACATCTGCTGTGCAGTATGTGCCTGGAATATATACTCACTGAGACTCTGAAAGGGGGAGGGTGTCTTCACAGGAAAGAGGCAGCTGATTCACAGGCAGAAAAAGGGAAAATAAGACACAATTATGGTTTCTTAAGGAAAGTGCCAACCTATTTACTCCATCATTTGTTATTTATTGACAGTTCTGCTCAAAGCACTTTTAGGGGTGTTCTTTTCAGTTCCTTCTAATATGCATGCCAACACCAACCCCTTTAAAAGAAGACACTAATATCGAGCCACCTCATTTGTCCAGTTTTAGGCTGGAGTTGAAGGTTGGAGGTTTCTTTATTCAGACGAGGGGCCTCGCAGAACCACATTTCCTCTGTCCAGATGTGTTTCAGGGGTGGATAAAGGATACGTGTGTTTTATTGCACTGTGACTGTTTCTTCAAACCCAAATCCACATTTGTAGACTATGGCATCATGGAGTCACCTCATTCACACATGGTCTAGTGTATATTTCAAAATTCACATTTTGTATACTATTCACATAAAACTTGGAACTTTGAAACCCTCCTATATCTTTTATACTTTCATTACAGTTGACCCTTGAACTGCGTGGGTCTACTTATACATGGATTTCTTCCAATAAATACTGTACAGTACTGTAAATGTATTTTGTCTTCTTTATGATTTTTCAGTAACATTTTCTTTTCTCTAGCTTGATTTTTTTTGGTAAGAATACTGTATATAGTACATGTAACATACAAGATATGTGTCAATTGACTGTTTATGTTATTGGTGAGGCTTCTGGTCAAGAGTAGGTTATTAATGAAGTTTTGGGGGAATCCAACATAATATGTGGATTTTCAACTGTGTAGGGGACTGGTGCCCCAAACTCCTGTGTTATTCAAGTGTCAACTGTAAAAGATACCCCAGGCCAGGCTTTTCTCCTGTCATCCATTTTTATTTTTAAAAGGGTTCTCTATTTTATTTTTAAATGTTTTTTTAATTTATTTTTGAGACAGAGACAGAGCATGAACCGGGGAGGGTCAGAGAGAGAGAGAGACACAGAATCTGAAGCAGGCTCCAGGCTCTGAGCTGTCAGCACAGAGCCCGACACGGGGCTCGAACTCACGACTGTGAGATCATGACCTGAGCCGAAGTCGGACACTCAACCAACTGAGCCACCCAGGTGCCCCAAGGGTTCTCTATTTTATATGACATTTCCAGAATTAAAAGCTTTTGCAAACACATGCTTTTTTTTTTTTCTTTTGGGAATAGGTCTTATACTATTAGACCATTGTTGATAAGAAGAAATTTATGTTATTAAATTGCAACATGCTTCAAGTCAAGTGTTTCAATGCTATAACTTATACAATGTCAATCCTTTAAAAAAATTTTTTTGAACGTTTATTTAGTTTTGAGAAAGAGAGAGACAGAGACAGAGCATGAGAGAGAGAGGGAGACTCAGAATCCCAAGCAGGGCCCAGGCTCTGAGCTGTCAGCACAGAGCCTGACGCAGAGCTCATACCCACGAACCATGAAATCATGGCCTGAGCCAAAGTTAGACGCTCAACTGACTGAGCCTCCCAGGCGCCCCAAAATGTCAATTCTTTTCAAAATATTTGAGCACCTATGTTGTGCTAGACAAGAATATGTACTTTCATATGTTATAAAATGTTCATTCTTACTAGTAACTTTAAAACCAAAAACCAGAAACAATATATTCCATTTAAAAAAAAAAAAAACCTCATTGGGGAGCCTGGGTGGCTCAGTCGGTTGGGCGTCCGACTTCGGCTCAGGTCATGATCTTGTGGTTCGTGAGTTCAAGCCCCGTGTTAGGCTCTGTGCTGACAGCTCGGAGCCTGGAGCCTGCTTCAGATTCTGTGTCTCCCTCTCTCTGCTTCTCTGTCTCTCTCTCTCAAAAATAAATAAAGCTTAAAATTTTAAAAAAAAAACCTCGTTTATTAAAATTAAAAACCATCAAACCCAGGTCATTAGAGATGGCGACTTCCAATACAAAAAGAGTTTACCAAAAACTGTCTTTTGGGAGTAGATCTTAGAGGTGTTATAGATAATTGCTTCATTCAACAAATCTTGATCAAGCATCTCCTATGAGCCTGACACTTGTAATTAAGTGGTGGAAGTGGGCACAGAGAAGTGGAAGGGAGCAGAGAATCCTAGTTGCTGAGGCCAATTAGGAGCAGTCCGAAATGAAGATAACTCATTTCCAAAATTATCGTGTATGGAACAATGTGAAAATATAACTGATGATTAGAATTCAATTTATAACTTTTCAAGAATACATCTGTAGAATAACGATGAACACCGTATAGTAATTCAGGGGAACCAGAGTATGAGCATTAATGAAAGGCAGTGATTCCGTCTCAGTCATGAACAGGAAAGTTGACCCGAGACAGAAAATGACTGCTCCAAAAGTGATATATCTTCTAAAAATGCTCAGATTTCTACTTATAACAATTACAACAACAATCATTTCACATCTGTTAGTCAGAGGGTTTTAATCTGCAAAAGGTGAAGTGTTTGACAGTTCCTTGTTCTCACATACAGATGAGCTGCCTGAAGTTTAACCTTTGGATGTGCTTAAGCAACCACGCTTTACAGTTTTTGTACAAAACCACCCAAACAGAAACAGTCTAGTAACTTGCAAACAGGAATACAGAAATCTGGAGACATTTTTTTATTTGATATAAATGGCTTCAATTACCTCCTTTTTTTCTGTCTGGGGGTATTTTTAACACTCACCCTAGTGTCTAGAAGCAACTTTACAATTAAAGAATTGAAGCTATTTGTGCAGATATAAATGTCAGAACAGGATAATTCTTCCATTTCAGTGCCTTACAGGATTTTAAATGGGTGAGTGTGGCTTTTTGATATGGGAGGATAAGAAATGCGGTCTTCTATCTTTACCTGAGTATGCTGGAATAAATATGAGTTTTAAACTCCTATATGTAGAGAATTTATATCTTGAGCTTCTAATTGTTGTAAATGAGCAAAAATTCATTGGCTTTATATAGTACTGCATTCAGTTTTTAAATGTAACTTTATGTTAAAATTGATTTTAAGGTGATTTTTGCAAAGGTAAGATGTTTTATTCAACTAATTCAAATTATATTGCATTAGGTTTTGTTCATGTTGCCTGAAGAACACAGGATGAAAAAACAGACAAGAAAATAGGAGATGGTCAAACACTAACTGTACATAAACCACATTGTCCTTGTTTTTAATCAGTGAATGCTCTTAAGCTTGATCATGTACTGTGGAGAACACATTTTTTAAAGAGACTCTGGGCATTTACTAGAGATGGGCACCATACTAAGTATTTTACATATGTTATCTTACTTAACTATTTCTATGACTCATTTAGACTCATTTAGTCTATTTTACAAATGAAGATGTAGCCTGAAAAGATTTAACAGTGGTCCACAAATTGGTCTGCTAGCAAGTCATGTGGGAACTTTTTAAAAATAGAGATTCCTGGGGGCACCTGGGTGGCTCAGTTGGCTAAGCATCCGACTTTAGCTCAGGTCGTGATCTCGCAATCTGTGAATTCCAGCCCCGCATCAGGCTCTGTGCTGATAGGTCGGAGCTTGGAGCCTGCTTTGGAATCTGTGTCTCCCTCTCTCTCTCCCCTTCCCCCACTTGTGCTCTGTCTCTCTCTGTCTCTTAAAAACAAATGTTAAAAAAAAAATAGAGAGATTCCTAGACCGACTTCTGGTGGGTAGGATTTAGAAGTTCTAGAGTATGGATCTGAGTGTCTTTATGGTTAAACAGTTTCTCCAGTTGATTGTTATGAGCCCTGCCAGGTTTGGAGGCCATACTTGGTTGGAAGAGCCACCTTGTGTCACACAGTTGTGAAATGATAGTGCTGAGACTGGCACTCAGGTCTGTGTGATTCCAGAGTTGACATAATCTGGAAGTGACCATCATAGGGACCTGAGCAGAGACATTTAAAAACCACTGTTGAGTCCTAAGCATTTGAAAGAACCCTAACTTTCATTTTGTCTGACATCTTACCCAGTATGGAATTCCCCTCCCAACATCCTCTGATGGTGGGCTTCTGAGCCTCTGCGGCAGGCATTTCAGAGATGAGGCTCCAGTTTTTCCAGGCAGGCCCTGCTGTTGCTGGGCAGTTCTGATGATTCTCAAGTTCCGCTGAGTTCTGGGCACATATGTTCCTGCCTTTCACTTACTGGATTTGCCCTCTGGAGCTCTCTAGACTAAATCCAGTCCTTCTTTTGCATGAGAGCCTTTGTGCTATTCAAAGAAACACAGCTTCTCCATACTGTGGCTTTCCTATTCCAGGCTCCTGTGTCATGTGCCAAATTCAGATCCCCTCTGAAAAGAGACCACCGCAGCCTCTATCAACAACTATGATATCAACCGTGGAATCTCCGCAGCTCTTGAGGAAGCATGTGCTATGCTGTTGCTCCTAAGTATCACATAATTTTGTAGCTTCCCTAGATTCCAGTTCATTTTCTTTTCCTTTTTTAATACTTAGCTCTTGTCAGAATTAGGAGACTGGGTCATGGTTTATAACACAAATCTAAGTTTTGCTTGTTGAAAAAGATCACTTGCATTCCAAATCAAAGATGTAGAGGAATTAGAAGCATGGGAATTTGGGACAGTAAGAGAGGAGTTAGTTGTGCTGTAGCAGCAGGTGTCTCCATTCCTTGTAGCCCGTGAGCCTGTGGCCCCTCTGCAGCACCAGCCAGCCTTTGCCGGAGGACAGGCTGTTCCTGAACAGCTCCTCCACTGTAGTAAAAGCAAACATATTTTTCTCCTATACTGAACCCTTCAGCCCTTTGTGTTTAAACTATTTCCCATCTTGTTTGAACTATTTTTTCTGGAACAAATATTTACTGTAGGCAGTGTAAATAACAGCTGACACTGTTTGTGTTGACTTTTCTATGACTCTTCTGGGCCTTTATTTAGTTAGCAGAGAGTTTGGAGACCTGAATTCATGTCTCTACCTTGTCACCAGTTTATGGCTTGCATGAGTCTTTTAATTTTCTGTGCCAAAGTTCTTTCGTGAAATAGGGTTAATAAGTACCTTTGACCTATCTTGTGGAGAGAGGTGTTAAATGTTGTAGCCATCTAGAGACCTAAGATGTCCAGAGAAATGAGTTCCATAAAACGATGCAATGTTATTGTGAATATTTATTTGCCATTAATATAAATGAAATTATCAGCTTATCAGTGGAATTTAGATTCTTTTTCAAGCACGCTGCTTAGTTTTTTGTTTTTGTTTTTAATTTTGCTGTTGCTGTTAGTTTAGACAGGGTAGGGTTATCAAAAATATTTACCAGAAAATTCTGGCCTTTCAGGGAACAGACTGATCACTCAGAAACAACTCCCTTAATTGATCTCAGATGCGCTTGGAGAGGGGTGTGCGAATGTGCATGCATGCACACTCAGATTTGTGTGCTTGCTCCATTTGTTCTCAGGAAGGAAACAGATGAGAGGTGCTTCCCCCTGCTCATCATCTAGCTCTTTCCTTTTTTTTTCCCCCCAGCTCTTTCCTTAACTGTAGGTTGGACTGGAAGAAGTAAACTTTTTACATCTCCCTTGGGGGCAGGGGGTTTAAGGTTATCTGTCTGGCCTTTTGAGCAACACCTTTTTTTAGCATGTGTGAAAGTATGAGCAGATCTTCAAGTTTGCTAGTTAAGAAGAAATAATTATGAGTAGGATGGTTTAGATGAAGATACAAGTCAGTGAATTGCAGTTGCCCAGGATCACGAGTAGTATTTCCTTCAGGGCATAACACTGGAGTTGAAGATGTGAATAAAAGTGGTATCTTCTCCTTTTGTAGAAGCCCTCAGTCTCTTGTCAACTTTTCTGAATATCTGTCCCCAGTTTTCCCCTCTGTAAAATGTCAGTTTCGAACAATATTTCCTCTGGCTTTCCTTGCAGAGATACTTGTGGGGGTTAAATAGGACACTAGCAAATGCTTTGAAAATCAGATGGTACTTCAGAAATGATAAACATTGTTTGGTTCTCATTTGGAGTGGGCAGAAAAGATACCTCATTTCTTCAAAGTAATTTAAAGAAGATGGAAGAGAGAATGTTCCTCTTCTTGTAGTGATACAAACCACTTTGTTTCGATGCACTAAGGTTGATTTATCATGTGCAAGCTCTATAAGAAATAAAGGGGACCTCACTGGGTCTGCCAGAACCCTTATACCACAGGCCATTACAAACACATTCAAGTGTGGCTGACATCTAGTAGCTGTAGGTCTACCGTGTGCCAATTAGAATATTTCACTATGCAATAAAAGAGAAGTTAATAAAACACATCTAAGAAATGAAAAGTAAGATTAGAAGTGATGTTTTGGCCCTTACTCAAGTGGCACAGAGCAGAAGAGAGTATGGAAATCACGCTCAGTTCACTTCTTGTGTTTTTATTCACCACCGGCTTATGCATTACTAAGTGTCTGTAGATATCTAGATATCACCCCCTCACCCCAAACACTCTGCTCTTGGTTTTAATTCAGTACTATCTTATTGTTTAGCAACATATGGAAATTTTAGAATTTAAATTCAAAATAATAAAATGAATTGAAATCATAATCAATTGGTGTCTTTGTTGGCTTTTCTGCTTATAAGACAGATTGCAGAGATTTTTCTATTTTGTTCCTCTCAAGAGATACTATGGACCCCCCGAAATATCTGGAGGTGGTTTAAAAAATTTTTTTTTAACCACAAGTGAACTGCTGTTTAGTAACATTGACTACAACTGTGCTTCTTGGGAATTTCGCCACTATATAATTGGCTTCTTCATTTCTTTTCTTGCTTAACTAGTGTATATAATCACTGATTTATAAGTGTGAGCTATAATAATGTCAGCTGTCTGCTGGTATGATTGGAGAGCGTATTATGAAATGAAGTTAATTTTCTATCTTCTTTTCTTGGAAACTCTTTTACACTTAATTTTGAGCAGATAAGTGACATAAAAGACCAAGCCACTTGAAGATAATGCATTTAGAAATTGCTGATTGATGAGCTTATGCTTATCTAATTTTGTTTTAAAAAGATCCTAATATATCTTTTGAGAATAGATTTTTGAATGGAAGAACAAAAGTACTCTAGCATAGGTGGGCGACATACCAGTAAAAGGAACATTGAAGGGCTCCGACTGTGTTTTTCTCTGTCCAAAAATTATCTTAATATTAATCCTGGAAAATTCATGTTTTAGTTATGGTTGTCAGTGGTGGAAAATATTATTTAGCTTAATAATTTTAATTAAAATAAATGTGTTTTAAGCAAAACAGTCTACGTTGTAATAGGATAATAGCAACATTTTATGCATCTCTTTCTTTGTTGGATTTTCTTTCGGAGATAATGATCTTTTGGGCTGTTTTCCATAAATATGCATATCATACTTGTGTTTCCCTTTAAATGCATGCATGAGTAAGAAGCACTGAATTTGATTAACTTTATTAACCATAAATAATGAAGTGTACTCTTTTATGTTAACCCTTATTTTATTGTGTATCAGCCTTTAGACATTTGGCTATCTGGACAAGCAATCATTTATATCCTTTTAAAAAATATTTATTGCTTCTTTGACTAATTGCTTCTTATGCGACTTAAAGCCTTTTGCAGTGGTACCATTTGTTAAAACACAGCCAGAAGCAGGCAGAGCAGTGTCATTTTTCAAAAATTTAGTGTCATTTTTATAGACAAATAACACTTGTAAATGATGGATAATAGCTAGCAGGATGCTGCATGGTATAAAATGTGCATGAATTATATTTTCTGGGAGCTAGAAGGTTAACTTGCCTATGAACTAATTGAAGAGCTTTATGGTAAATGCAAAATGCTGTATGCACATTATCAGCAAGACTTAAACCAGCTGAAAAAGGGATTTCCTTCCCTTGGGTGTTATTCATTATCTCATCCCCTTTCCTGGCTAGCTGGTGTGTAAGGAGAACATCTAATCATAATGCATCTATAGAATTTATAAAAGAGCATAGCATAGATACTTTTCAGAGCGATTGGCAGATTAATACTTTGCACATTAGAAATGGGAGTGGAGGTGAGTGTGGGCACTGAAATTATCACTGCTTAATGATATATCTTTGTGTTTACACAGACCATGTTTATCAGGCCAACTGTGGTTTCTGGCCCTCAGAAAACAAATGGTGGAAGATACTCCTGGTCTCTTTGGCAGCTTGCAGTATAGAAGTAACAGGAACTTATCACCTACTTTTTGTTGAGGAAGGCTAACTCCCCATTCTGTTTTTTTACTCTTTACACTGGACAGTTGAAAACACACTGTCTCACTTTGCTAGGAATCAGAATGCTCAATAAACTATAGTATTATGTTAATGAAAACCTCAGAAACTTCACTCATTCAGAGGTGACACTTTCCCTGCCTATCTTGGTTGTAGGCATCCATCCACCCTGACCATGGGAGAAGAGGTACGTTTGGTGTCTTTTTCATTTTCTTCTGCATTTTAACTGCTCTTTCTCGTTGGGTTCATGTTGGGGAAGAAAAGAAGTTGAGGGAAGGAAGGTAATTGCAAGAAATAGGATTTCTTACTTGACTGGTCTGGTCACAAGCTGGCTTTGTGTTTTCTGGGCTAAGTTGCCTTTTAGCATCTCTTTGTCTTTGGGGCTTTTCCGTTTCACTACAATAGTGAAAACAGTCTAGGCTGTATTTCCTTTTATTTACCCTGATTAGTATATCCATGGATTCATATCTTACCACCTTCGGGAAAGTCTCAGTTATTATAGCCTTAAATATTCCCTGTCTTCCATTCTTCCTCTTCTTTTCTTCTAAGACTGTGATTAGACTTATTTTAGACCTTCTCATTGTATTCTCCATGTAGCTTAACATCTCTTCTATATTTTTCATTGCATTGTCTCCCTGGATTGCCTTTTAGGCGATTTCTTTAGCTCTTCCTTCCAGCTCATTAATTCCCTTTTCAGCTTTGATTAATATCCTGTGTAATCTTGCTAGTGAATTTTTTTTCCAAAAATTATCATTTTTATTTTTAAATGTCTTATTTGGTTCTTAAGTCTGGTTATTAAAAAAAACTATGGTCATATACATATAAGATTTACAATCTTAATCATTGTTAAGTGGTACAGTTCAGTTAAGTTCAGTTAAGATTAAGTACATTCACATTGTTGTGCAACCAATCTCCAGGTCTCTTTTCATCTTGCAGAACTGAAACTGCCTGGTCATTTTTGATAGTCACTTTCTCTGTTTATTTTTGTGATTCTATCATTTTGCTTCTTTAATATTACATATGTAATTATTTTATAGGCTCTCTCTGGTAATTGAAACTTCTGAAGTCCATGGCAGTCTAAATCTGTTGTTTGTTATCTCTTCTGACTCTCATGCATGGTGTTTTGTTTCCATGTGTGCTTAGTAAACCTTGATTGCTAGTTCCTATTTGATTTGATTGATCTTAATCTGCAGATGAAGCCTTGGGACCTAAATCAAGGAAGCTTTTCTGGGAGAGTGTTTGCTTTTCCTTCTGCAAGTAGTCATGGGATGCTGCTGTCCTGAGACAATTTCACCACCTTCCAGATGTCCCAGAGCTTTAGTTTATTGCCCCCGCCCAACCACACGTATAAAGCCCTCCCAAATGTCACTTTGAAAACACCACTGTCCCTCATAGGACCCTCTCCTTTCTTGTGCTCATTGCCTAGGGTTTCGTTTGTTTGCTTTTTCCTTTGTGCCTGTGGTGAGTTTTCTTGCTTCCTCTGAACCTAAGAAAACAAGAATGATTGCTTTTTACTTAGGATCTGATTGCTTTACTGGTAGACCCCAGGGTATTTGGTCTGCCATACTTGTGGAAGCCTTAGCTGATTTTAAAGCATCTTTCCCATGGGCACTCTTTTAGCTCCTGTGCTGGGCCCCTCAGACTGTAGTGCCCTTGTTAGGGAAAGCTTCTCCTGCAGTTGCATCCGAGCTTCTGATTTTATAGAGAGTTCTGCTCTATTTAGACCCTGTCAGGATCACCTTATCCCCTGGAAGAAGTCTGTTGCGCAGGATGACCTCTGGTCATCCCACCATAAATTCTACATTTGGCTCCCTAGGTCGAGTCACCTTTGTTCCACTTCAGGGTGGATAATGGGATGCAGGTATTTCCCTCTGCAATTTTTATTTTTATTTTTTTGCTAGCCTGGGTACCTCTAGGTATGTGTCAGCTGCAAGTCTACTATGCCTTCCAGATTCTAGGGAAACCTTCTCAAGTGCTGGTTCTTTTCTATTCTGGAGCCTCTCTCAGTAAACTTGAAGTGAGAGTAGGCACCCAACCCCACCACGCTACCTCTGTTTTTTTTTTTTTTTTTTTTTTTTCACTCTCAGTGGGCAAAGGGTATACAAATTAATGAAATCAGTTTGACCGCATTAACCTTAAAAAGCTCCTTTAAAAAGCCTGATGCCCCACTTTGTAAACTTATATCTGGCTTTGTAGCTCATTTGAAACTTCCAATTTACTATCTGCCCATACAAACATGTATAGCATGTTTCATTTCTTCTATTACAGGGTATTTTTCCCCTTCCTTTGCCCTATTGTTCATTAACATCTTCTAGAATGGACTGTATTTCCTACTTCGTCTGTAAGTTAGTTGGTTCACTTTTTTATTACCTTGCAGAAAGTGTATTTTACCCGCTGTGATTTTGGGACATAAGAGTATAAGACACAGAAGAGCTGTGAGCCCCCAGAACCACAACAGGGTCACTAAAAGTAGGGCAGGGCAGTACGTTTTCATTTGGAATCTTTTATTATTTTTTTTAATGTCATGACAGATTAACTCCATTAAAAATAAGATTATGTTTATATAGGCCCCCACTGCCTCCCTAGGAAGTGGAGCTTAACTCCCCATCCCTGGAGTATGGGCTGCATTTTGTGTGGAGACACCTGACAAACACTTCCTCAGCCAGGTGATCAGGGTTGATATCAACAAGGGCAAGTCACGCTGATAGTATGTACCCTTGATAAGATGTGATGACAATGACACTTCACCTCTGTGGTCTTCTCCTAAAAACCCATAATCACAGTATAATGATGAGAGAAAACACCAGCAAAATCCACAGTGAGGGACATTCTACACAGTGCCTAACTAGCACTCCTCAAACTGTCAAGATCATCAAAAACAAGGAAAGTGTGAGAAACTGTCACAGATGAGAGGAGGCAAAGGAACCATGACTATCAACTGTAATGTTATGGGATCTGGGAGCAGAGGAAGGATATCAGGAAAAAAAAAAGCTGTGAAATCCAAAGAAAGTATGGCATTTAGTTAATAGTGTACTAATCTTGGTTCCTTAGTTATAACAGATGCACAGAGTAATGTGAGATGTTAACAATAGGGTAGACTGGGTGATGGAGTATGTAGAGATTCTTTGCACTGTCTTTGCAACTTTTCTGTACATCTAAAATGATTGTAAAGTAAAAATGTTATTCAAATTAAAAATCTAAATATCATTAAATAAAAATAGGTATTAAACACTTTTCCTTATGCACTGGGAAATATTACGTATATGTGGTGTTATCTGTACTTCAGCAGAACCTTTGACCGTTTTCCAGAAGAGGTGAGAAATTGTGGTGGCAAGGCACATAGCACAGTTGAGCAGACAGCAGTTAGCATAGTGATGAAGAGCATCTCTGGAGCCAGACTGACTGGGTTTGAAACCCAATTTCATTCCTCCTAGTTGGGTGACCTTAGGCAAGTTAACATTTCCATGCCTCAGTATACCCACACGTAATATCATTATCCCACGTTGGGTGGTTGAGGACTAATGATGTAACACACATAAAGCTCCCTGGCATAATCCACATCCCTGCTGAATGCCAGGACTTTCACTCATTTTTCCAGCATCTTTACACCTACTCAAATGACTCAGACACGTTGGTGGATAACCTGATGCCAGGCAAGTTAATGTGAAAATGTCTGTTCTCAGAGGCCAGTGTTGAACTGAACGAGGATAGAGGGTGTGTTTCCCACATTGTTTAGTAATAACATCATCACTTGTGTATCCTGGATCATCCTTTGGATACTCTCTAAATGTTAAGGAATGGATCAGATTAATACATGTAGTCCTATGCGTTTTGCAGTTGTGGTTTTGCAGAACTTAATTTATTTATGATTTTGAGGAAACACATCATATGGCTGGGATCATAAAGCTTGTTCTGTGGATAGTGCTGTCTTTCATGCCAGATAAGCTTTCATTGTCTGCTTTCAAAGGCACTTGCAAGGCATCAGTGCCAGATTCTGGGTTATCTTCTTCTAGTCCTGACATCTGGCTTCTTGGCTGACTCTTTAGCCAGATGGAAGCACTGATGTGGCCTCTGGATCAGAATTAGCCCTCTTTTTCTCATTGTCCTTTTGCTAATTTGTCATCGATTAGAAGAAATGAGGACATAGAATTTTCTTAAAAAAAAATAGCTTTATTGAGATATAATTCACATACCATAAAATTTATCCACATAGAATGTACAATTCATTGGTTTCAGTGTATTCACAGAGTTGTGCAACCCTCATTGCACTCAATTTTGGAACATCTTCATGACCCCCAAAGAAATCACATACCCATTAGTTCCCATGCCCAGACTCCCCACCACTCCTGGCCCTAGAAAATCAATCTACTTTCTATCTCTATAGATTTTCCTGTTCTGGACCTTTCATATAAATGGGATCATATAATATGTGGCCTCTGTATCTGGCTTATTTTGCGTAGCATAACATTTTTAGGGTTTATCGTATTCTGGTATGTATCAGTACTTCTTTCCTTTTTATTGCTGAGTAGTATTCCATTGAATATATAGACAGCATCTTATGTATCTGCTCATGAATTGATGAACATTTGAGTTGTTTTTACACTTTTTGGCTACTACAGTAATGCTGCTTTTGTATACATTTGTATACAAGTTGTTGTGTGGATGAGTGTTTTCAGTTTTCTTGGGTACATACCTAGGAGTGGAATTGCTGGTTTATATGTTGTAACTGTATGTTTCATTGGTTGAGGAACCACTAGACTGTTTTCCATCATCTGATATTTTCATCAGTAGCAAATGAGCGTTCTAATTTTTCTACATCCTTGTCACTACTTGTTATCTGTCTTTTTGGTTATAGACATGCCAATACTTGTGCAGTAGTATCTCATTGTGGTTTTGATTGGCATTTCCCTACTGATTAAGGATGATAACCGCCTTTTCGTATGCTTATTGGCTATTTGTTTATCTTGTTTGAATAAATGCCTATTCATATCCTTTCCCCATTTTCAAATAGGTTATTTTCTTCTTCTTATTGAGTTGTAAGAGTTCTTCATATATTCTAGGTCAAACTCCCTTATCAGAAATATGATTTGCACATACTTTGTACCATTCTGTGTGTAGAATGATAGTCTTTGAAACACAAAAGGTTTTGATGTTGATGAAATCCACTTTATTTTTTGCTGTTGTTACTTGTACTTTGGGTCATATCTAAGAAAGTTTTGCTAATCAAAGTCATGAATATTTACTCCTATATTTTCCAAGATTTTTATAGTTTTAGATCTTATGTTTAGGCCTATGATCTATTTAAAATTAATTTTTGTGTATGGTATGAGGAAGGGATCTCTTGCCTTTTTTTTTTTCAGTGGATCTGTAATTTTGGTATGGGCTAGCAAAAGGTGCCTACAGGCCCAGCTTCCAATAAAAATTCTTGGGTGCCTAGTCTCTAATGGGCTTCCCTGGGTACAAACATTGTACACATGTTGTTGCATTTTTTAAAACGTGTATTTACTATTTTGAGAGAGAGTGTGTGTGTGTGAGCAAGCAGGGGAGGGCAGAGAGAGAGGGAGGAGAGAGAATCCCAAGCAGGCTCTGCACCGTCAGCGTAGAGCCCAATGTGAGGCTTGAACTCATGAACCGTGAGATCCTGAGCTGAAATCAAAAGTCGGATGTTTAACTGACTGAGCCACCCAGGCACCCCACGTGTTGTTGTATTTTTATTGCTGGGAGAAAAGTATGCTCTGTGTGACCCCTCCTGGGAGGGAGAGAACATAGGAAGTTTGCACATAGGTCCCTCCAGACTAGTGTCTTTTCCCCTTATGATCTAGCTTTGTATGTCTACTACATAGCTATAACAAATCTTAGTTATGTGTGTAAGTATGTACTGAATCTGTGTCCTTCTAGCAACCATCTGAACATGGTGGTGGTCTTAGGGCTGCATAAAACAGGGTCCAAATTCATTCTTTTGCATTTAGGTATCAGGTTGTCCTAGCATTATTTCGTGAAAGAGGATGTACATTTTCAAAGAGAGATTTAACTCCTGAAAGCTTAGGAGCACCACCTGTCTTACACAAGGTCATACAAGTAGCAAGTATATGGACTGGGATAGGAGCCTATCTTATTTTAGGCTGCTATAACAAAAGTATCCATAGACTGGGTAGCTTAAACAACAGACATCTGTTCCTCACAGTCCTAGGTCTAGGAAGTCTGAGATCAAGTGGCAGCTGATTCATTTCGTGAGGAGGCCCCTCTTCCTGTTTTGTGAACAGACACCTTCTTGCTGTATCCTCCTATGGTGTAGAGAGGGAGAGGTTCTGGACTCTTCTTTCCTCTTCTTGTAGGGGGCATGAATCAAAATGATACCTTTCTTGAGTCTGCTGGAATTTTACTTCATTGTAGTTATCTGCTTCAAACTACTGGCCCTATGTGTATTATGTAAGCCTTATGTAAAAAGCACCCTTGGGATACCTGACTTTCATCATCCACAATTGTTGATTAAAGGTCAGCTACCCACTTCATCAACAAGGTTTATATATTTCTCTTAAATATATGTAAGTCTTATTAATTTTGCTTTCCTCATGGCGGCTTTTTGGTTTTTAACTGTGTCTAAAAACAAGTTTGGATTGTCTTCATAAAAGACAGCCTAGTGTATCAGAGAAAGCATGAACTTTGGGTGCAGAGGACCTGGGGTGAATGCTGTTCCTGCCATTTACCAGTTATACACCTTGGGTGACTGAGTCCTATGAACCTCATTTTCCTGCAGAGCTGTTGAGAGGAATACATAAGGTAACATTTATAAAATGCCTAGGATATTATGTCTTGGCATCTAGTAGTCACTCAATAAATGGTTGCTATTCTTTAGTTGACACTGAAACCCCAGCTATCACCAACTTTTGTCTGTGTGGTCCTTTTGCTAATACCCTTATTTGAATATGGCTTAGGTCAGTCTTTTTCTCAGAAAGTTAATGTAGTCATTTTATTTTCTAGCTTTTGTGATTTACTCTAGCTATTTGAGAGTTGAAATCTCTCAAGTTTTCAGGGTGTGTTCCCAAGGGAACCATGAAGGATCGTAGTTCATCTTGTTCCAGGAAATATAGATGCTGAGGTATTCATGGAATATGTGTTTGCATTCCTGCTAGAGCAGCTCACGAATTATGTAGGTTAGAGGATGCAAGGTGCTTCTTTGCCAGAGGAGAAACTTTCTCTGAGTATTGTGATTTTCTAGTGGAGACAAAGATTTCTTCAACAAGATGGGAGAGATTTTACAACACTGAGGAGGTAGAGTTCATTTTTAAAAATATTTTTGTAAATATTTTACTTATTTTTGAGAGAGAGAGAGAGAGAGAGAGAGCAAGGGAGGGGCAGAGAGACAGGGATAGAGCATCTGAAGCAGGTTCTCTGGCTCTGCACTGATGGCAGAGAGCCTGAAGCAGGGCTCGACTTACAAACTGTGAGATCGTGACCTGAGCCGAAGTCAGACTGAGCCCAGACTGAGCCACCCCAAGGAGGCAGAGTTTAAATGAGTAGCAAGAGGTTGGTGAGAAGAAAAAAATATGAATAATTGAAAAGGAAAGACAAACCACCAATAGAGAGCTACACATACTGTGACCCCGTTGAGAGAGTTAATAACATTGGTAGTGATACTAGTATTAATAATAGGTAACATGTATGGAGTGTTTACTCCAAGACGTGTACGGTGCTAAGTGCCTTGATCACGTATTTCGTTGTATAATAGATAAAAGGTTCTACAGAGTCCAGTTGGGAGTTAAAGAGAGTAAAGAACTTATTCTGAGATCACACAGCTAGGAAATGGCAGATCCAGGAAATGAATCCAGTGTGGCTAGGGACAACAGAGATGTTTTTTTTTTTTTTTTTTTCTTGAGTGTGTGAGTGACCTGAGACCTCATCAAGCCTGTGAAATGCTGTCTACCTCCATTTCCGCAGCTTTTCCTATGGAGCCAGCTGCTCAGACTGGATCCTTTTCAGAGTAAAGAGGGCTCTATTAACATTTACCTCAGGGCAAAAGATATGTACCAGACTGTCCCAAGCATATGGTCACCTGAGTGTAGGGGTTTTAGAACAATTCTATTTGAAGCCAAAAAGAAAAAATAAAAAAGACATAGCCTTATTTAGAACAGATGATGGTATAGTATAAACAGATGATATGGAGAAAGCAGAACTGCTTGACTCCTATTTTGATTATATCGTATTTATCAGGAAAAATGATCTTGAAATTGGTATGGGTAGAATAAAGATGGTTACGAGAAATTAAAGCCCAGGATAGAAGAGATAATGAGAGCTGCTAAAAATGCATTTAGGTCTCCTGGGCACTGAAAGAACTTGCAGATGTGATTGTGGAACCACTTTAGATAATATTTTGTGAATCAAGGCAAATAGGATGCCAGAAGATTGTAAATGATTTCAGTGAACATGTACCAGTTTTCAAGGGCGGGGGGAAAGCATAGTTTAGAAACTACAGATGGGTGAGCTTAAGTCAGTTTCTGATGAAATTCTAAAAGCAATATTAAACAGATGTTTGTGAAGATATAAAAAGGCAGCAGTGATTACTGGGAGACACAAAGGATTCTCTAAGAACAAGTTTGTTCCTGTTTGGATGGGATCATTACTGTGACACAGGAAGAGGATGCCAGATAGTGAATATTGATTTTAACAAGACATTTGAGAGTCTCTTGTGACATGGCAGCATGGAGAAATGTGAGGTGGGTGATAATACAGTTCGATGAATTTCTGTTTGGTGCAAGAGGGAACAACAGCCATTTTAAAAGTAGGTGATAAATGGATGAATTGACAAACTCTGGCCAATGGGCCAGAATGGCCCCCTGCTTGTTTTTGTAAATAAAGTTTTATTGGAACACAGTGAAGCCATTCATTTCTATGGCTGCTTTTCTGCTAACTGGAATGATTGAGCAGTTGTGATAGAGATCATATGGCTTACATAGCCTAAAATATTTGCTCTCTGGCTCTTTATGGAAAAAATTTGCTGGCCCCTGTACATAATGCTGGTTTTCAGACAAGCTGCATATTAGAATTGCATAGTTTCTCATTAATGCCCTAGCTTGTGTTCCCCACACTCCCTAGCTGAATAAGAATCTCTGAGGCTAGATCTAGCTTTTTTTTTTTTTTTTTTTTTTTTTTTTTTTAAGATTCCTGGGTGATTGTAATGTGTAGTCAGTCAGGCCTGGAGACCTCTGACCCAGAGGTAGGGTGCTAATGAGAAGTGTTGCAGGGGGCCAGGAACCATCTCATGTTTTCTATTAGAGCTAATGATATATAATTAATCTCTGGATGACACAGAAGGGAGAGGAAGAGATAGTTCTCTAGATGACAGGATAAGAATTACAAACTTTCTGCCCCTAGGGTAACAAAATGATGGTGGTTATAGTAATAAATGCAAAGTCTTGCATTTATGTACTATGTGTCCCTGTGTAAGTATTGGGTGATGATTTAACGTCATTGAAATTCATGTGAAAATAACTAAGGGTTAACTGCCAACATTATGATATAACCAGGAAAACCAAAATGAAACAAAAGTAACAATAACAACCAAGGCAGCCTCAGCCTGTGTTAACCTAATTATAATGAAAAGCAAAGATACTATACTCTGTTTAGGTCAGATCACATCTGTTAGATCTAAGGTCCTTATGGCTGAAAATATGGCTGATTCAGCTTTCGATTCTCACCCAGGAGTGGGACTTACAGGGCCCACCCTCCTTAAAGCAGGATGAGCTGCCATGGGAGGCAAGGAGGTCTCATCTCTGGGCAGTGTTCAAGGAGAGATTGTATGACCATTTGGCATGGGTTAGAATTGAACATATTCTTGGTGATTATGTTGGGGGGTCTCCAGAGAAACAGAACCAATAGAATTTATGTGTGTGTCTGTGTGTTAATACATTTATAAAGAGATTTATTGCTCATGTGATTATGGAAGCCAGTAAGCCCCAAGATCTGCAGGGTCAGTCAGCAAACTGGAGACCTAGAAGAACCAAAGATGTTTAGTCTGAATCCTTAAGGCCTGTGGGCAAGAAGAGCCAATAGTGTAAGTTCCAGTCAGAAGGCCTGCAGGTTTCAAAACCCAGGAAGAGGTGATGTTTCAGTTCAAATCTGAAGGCAGAAAGGAGTCCTTGTCCCAGTTTGAAGGTGGTTGGGCAGAAAGAATTCTCTCTTCCTCAGAGGAAGTCTGCTTTTGTTCTGCTTGGGCTTTCATTGGATTGTAGGAGGCTCACCCACACTGGGAAGAGCAATCTGCTTTACTCAGTCTACTGGTTCAAATGCTAATCCAATGTAGAAACACCCTGAGACACACGCAGAAGGATGTTTCACCTAATGTCTGTGCACCCATAGCCTAGTCAGAGACACATAAAATTAGCCACTATCACAGGGACCATCTAATGCAACGTCTTCACTTAGTGCAAGAGGAAACAGTCTCAGAGGATGTGGCTTGCTCAAGGTGCTCCAGTGGCCAAAGCAGCTGTAGGATTTGGGTCTCCTGCATCCACAGACCTGTGCTTTTCTGGCCAGACTGTTCAGTACATGTGGATGGTGTGCCAGTGACCTCTAGGGTCCTCTCCAATCCTCAGGATTAAACCGACTCTGTTAAAAGAAATGAAGAAGTGATGCCTCGGGGTGAGAAAGCTTAACCAGAGCAGAGCACTGCAGCCATCGGAAAGTAGTGTGCAATTTTGAGGCGCAGACCTGTCCACGAGATACAGAGGTGGTCAGCGCATACCCAGGTGACAGCCACAGGCTTATTTACTTGGATTTTATACATAAACACCCTTCAGGCCTCTCCGGGAGCCCCAAGGCTAGTTAATCTTCTAATGCTCTGAAGAGCAGGAGGAAGAGGGATCTGCAGGTAGGATTTCAGGCTGGCGTGCATAATTAGGTGAGTGGCAGGCCACCTTGGGGAGCTCCCTGGTCCTCTCAGCATCTGACCTCCTTGTGTAGAACCAGCAGATAATTGGCCAGAAAGATGCAGGGCACCCAAAGGGAAGCTCTTCCTCTAGGATATTGCTCCTGACAGCCATCAAAATAGGCTAAGCATCTACCTGGTATCAAATACTAGGTCCTTCACATACATTATTTTCCTAGTTCAGAAATGGCTCTTCAAGTTACACATTATTATCCCCATGCCACAGATAAGAAGACTGAGCTCCAGATGCATTTTCTTCATTTTGGAGGAAGATTATTTGAATTGACAGCATAGATTCAAGCTTCTAATGGAATGTCCCTGCATGTTTCCACGCTGCTGGCACTGAGCCCATCTGATTTTAGGGAATGATAATAATGCAGTTATTCAGAAGATTGCTCTCAGAATCATCTCTCAGTTACTGTCAAACAGCAGAATTTGAAATTCCGCGGCGGCTAACATGCTGACACCCAACACAGTTCAGGTGTTGTATAAATAAAGTCAACAGGCTGACTTTTGAGTAAAACATAATTTTTCAACTGCTGCCAAGAGGAAGATAATTGATGATAAAAGGCAAATAGAAATGACTTTTTGATTACCTGTTGTTTTAGATTACCTCAGCTTCTCTTCATCATTGCTACAGAGACTTAAAAGCTATGCAAAAAAGCCTCTTAGTATAAATTTCTCCTCTTCCACTTCCCCTCCTATTACATTTCCCCACACCTTTTAATAGAAGTCCTCCTCTTGGGGAAGTCAGGAATTAGTTGCTTAACTTTCTAATTATTACAAGTGTGTTAAACAAATCACTGTAAGAGCCTTGCGTGTTGCAGGTGTCCATGCCTAAGTAGATAGTCAAGAGGGCTGCTGAGAAAGTACTAGCGGGTGCTGCTGCCCCGTTCCCTCCAGGAAATCTAATTTAGGATGATAGTGGATGGACTTAGACTGCTTTGAGGAGTGTTCTGTCTAAATGCACAAATATATTATTTTTAGGCTCTAAACCATATGAATTGGTAAATGGACCCACCAAGCTCAAGGAGTCTCTAAACCCAGCTCTTGTACATGAGTAGGCAGTTGGAAAGTTTGGTGGTAACATGAGGCTCTTCTGGACCTGTTCTCATCAAGAATATTCCTAGAAGGCATTTCTAGGTAGTCCCCAAACAAATTGGGCACGACAGCCCCATTGCCCTTCCCATACTCATTTGGGGGTAGGGGGGAGATGCGGGGAGGTAGGAGATCTGGGGTTGCTTCTGCCATTTTACTTCAAAACTTCACAATTCAAGTTTTTTCAGTTTCGTAAACCATAAATAGAAATCTTACTCTTCTTGTTTCCCCCATCATGTTAGATTCAAGGCTGAAATTTTAAACAGAAACTGAATGGCATGGCTGCTCATCCCTGGATTAAGGCTTTATGGTAAAACAAACTTAATTGGTATAAACTACAAGACAAACAAACATGAACAAAGCACACAAAGGAGGGAAGGAAAGGAAGACTGCATATAGCAAGCTTAAAACTTGGTTTCCTTCCTTCTCCCCACCCGCTCCAGTCCCATTCCTCAGTCTGTGATTGAACATCCTAAGGCCCTTTGAAAATCCATTTGTGTTTTTGTTGAATGCATCTCAGGTCTTGAGGACTCACAGCCTGGAGAAGTATTGATTGCATTTAAGGGTCCATTACTTAGGTAAACCAAATAATGTAACTGATCTTGGCTCTAATTGATCAAATCTCTCCCACAGTGTTGGAAAGATTGTAATCTAATCACTCCAGTTCCTGGTTTCTAAGGGGAACGTTACATTTTGCTGAAATTTACCCTGCTTTGGCAACCTCTCCTTATCCGGGTTCCCCTTCTTGAAATACACAGTGTAGGTTGTAGATCTATAAACTGGGAGGTACGGACACACACAGATAATCTATGCCTGTAAAACTCCCTCAGTTTCAATTTCAACTCTCCATATAAATGGTAGACAAGAAATGTTAAGCCATGTTAGTTTTTCCCTTTTAACTTTTCACAGCTTGGTAAAGGGGAGTTGGAAGATACTTGTACCTAATCTGGGTCACTATTGGCCTCTCGTTTCTCCTAATAAGTTTTGCCTCATCCCCATACTTCCCATGCTGTGTTTTCAGTTTCAGAACATGTAAGTGCAGTGTGTTTGAAGACTGTTGTTAAAAGCTGCTGAGATGCCGATTTATCCGTGGATTGGCTTCCCTGGCTTTAACTTGTTCTTCACTAGCAGCCCCCTGCACCTTCCTGAGAGGCATTACATTGGCTCAGCTTGGATTTTCCAGGTCTTTTTACTTCCTTAGTTAGGCCTGGTCTATCCCACAGGTGAAAACCCAGGGCTGAGCTGGGAGTAGACAGAAACTTAGCAAAGCAGCTTCTTATTTACCCTAACCAGCAGGATAACCATATTTAATGAAGAATGCCAGAATGACTGAGTTGGAAGAAAAAGGCCCTGCCATGGAGAGAAATCAGAAATTTAATTAAAAGGTGACTTCCCTAGCATTCCTAAAGATGCCATAGGTTATTGGTCTCCCTCCCTTTCTCTCTGCCCTGCTCGTGCTCTCTCTCTCTCTCTCTCTCTCTCTCTCTTAAAAAAAAAAAAAAGTGTTTCTACAAATGTAGAAACTGTGGTTAGGAACTATAGTAACTCTCTTAAAATTAAATAAAACATACTCTAAATATACCTCTTTTCTAACAAAACTAAGTACAATTCTAGACTTCTCACTGGAGCTGGTGGGATGGACATCTTTAATGAGAAGTGCTTGGCTGCTCCATAGCATGGATTCTTTCTGGTATCTAAAAATGTAAGGTGACTAGAATGTGCTTCACAGCAATGTTTGAGTCCATATATATTGAGACATGGCTGTGAAGCCATTTCCAAGTGTAATTCTTGCCATTTTAATGCGTTTAATATCCATGCTAAACAGCTTAAATTCAGAGTAGCACAATAACGTTTCTTGCAAGTTTGTATCTAAGAAGTTGTATAGAGAGTATTTCTAGTTTGACCTCTAATTCTGCCTGTTGGAGTACTCATATTTTCTGAGCTTTTGATTTCAAGTTTATAGAAAATTTGAAACAAGGGTAATGAACATGGGGAATTCATTACCCCTCTACCCCCACCCTCTCTGCCATCTACTTTGCTACACTTGTTCTCTGAACATTGGAAAGAATGTTGCAGACCATGACAATTCATCCCCACAGATTTCAGGTGTATCTCCTAAGAATTAGGTTTTCTTTTATACAATCTGTTACCATTATAACACCAGAAAAATTTAACTTCAATATAGATATAATAATATTATCTAGTATAAGTTCATATTTAAATTAACCCAGTTGTTATTTTCCTTATAGCTATGTTTTTAATGTTTATTTATTTTTGAGAGAGAGAGAGAGAGAGTGCGAGTGGGGGAGAGCCAGAGAGAAAGGGAGACACAGAATCCCAAGCAGGCTCCGGGCTCTGAGCTGTCAGCACAGAGCCCAGTGAGAGGCTTGAACTCAGGAACAATAAGATCATGACCTGAGCCAAAGTTAAACACTTAACCGACTGAGCCACACAGGTGTCTCTGCTTAAAGCTATTTTTTTTTTAAATCCAGGATCCAATCAAGGATCACATATTGTACTTAGTTGTCATATCTCCTTAGTCTCTTTTCAATAAGTCCCTCAGTTTTTTTAAACTCTATTGTGACATTGACAGTTTTGAAAAGTCAATGCCAGTTCTTATGGACTGTCTCACAGTCTGTATCTGCTCCGTTGTTTCCTCTTGTAAGATTAAAAAATGCCACCTTGGGAGGGTTGCCTTCCTGTGGCAGGGCCTCAGGAAGCACAGAAAGTCAATCTGTTCCCTTGGTGGTACTGTTGGCTTTGATCATGTGGTCAAAGTGGTGTCCACCAGATCTCTCCCCTGTAAAGGCACCTTCTTCTTCCTGTGATTAAGTAGCTTTTGGGGGTATTTTGAGACCAGGTGAATGAATATCCCATTCTCCAACAATCTTTACTGGGAGTTTTAACATCTACTGATGGTCTTTGCCTAAATCAGTTATTGAATTGGTGGTTACCATACCCCAGTTCGGGGAAAGAAGAAGTCAATTGTACTTTGGGTACCAGAGAAATGGCTCTAGGGAGAAAAAAAAATGCATGTCCCTTTTATTAAAAACAAAAGAATTTGTTTTGTCCGTATTTAAAATAAAGTTTTAAATGAAAATTTGAGTGTGAATATCAATAAATAAAAACCTGTGTTAATTTTGAGTGCAGATCATAAAATTGTGAGCTTATAAATTTCTAAAAGTTTTACACCAAATCTTAAAATTTGCATCAAAAATTATAGGGTTGAATCTTGTTATTGCAGTTTTTGGAACAAAAGTGGGAAGTGTTCTGTGTGCATGAGTGAAAGATCTCCATATAGCTCTGTCACTGTAGAAATATCATCTAAGGAATCTATGAAACTCTGAACGAATCTGTTGTATTTTTTAAGCAGTACTCATTTGAGAAATTGCTTGTGATAAATAGGTTTCACTAATTAAATCATACACTTCCATAGTACATTACATATAAAACTAGACTAGAAAATAAATATAATTAAAGTAAACATGCCCTTCTAATTAGTAATTGTTTCTGCCATTTTAAGCAAATTTCAGAGTCACAGAGAGCTTCTCCACTATAAACCTAATAATGAAGCTTGTGATAACAGGTGTAAATTAACACAATGGAAAACATTTACACTGTAACATGCTAAATTAAAAATGACATTAACAAGTCTCATTTTCAAATTCTGTATAATTAACATTTGTTCAACCCAGAGATGAATAAGTGCACTACAATGGTAGATGTCTTTATTTATAGCTTATAATATTTGTCATAGCTTTATCTTTGTTAAATTGTAAACAACAGAGTTGCATTCCTTCTTAAAATATATCATGTTTATGTAATCTTAGACAGTTCTGACAAAGGGTAAAATGTGATATTTACTGGTGTCATTACTGTGGGTAATATGCAGGTGTGCCACCAGAACAGCTTTGGTCCAGGATACAGATAGACATGAAATACTGAGAGTGGCTTGACTATGGAGATATGCAGGTACAGCGGTAATAATATACACGACATGATAAAATATTAGGATTCCCTCGAGTGTTTCCGTTCAATGCACATATGTGCTTCTAAGTGCTTTGAATCGATGTTTGTTTCTGCAAATAAATATTATCTTAAAGGCTTTCTTTTATGGCACTCGTTAATACAGGCTAGAAACCAGAGAACAGAGGAAACAGCTTTGTAGCTTAATTTGTCACAAAGGACATGATGTTTTACTCCTTACAGAGAGTTTCATCAGTACACTAATGATTGAACGAAGAATTAAGCATTATTGCATTACAGTGGCTTAGATCTTGTCATTGACTTTTGTTTTTTTATAGTTGACATTAAAAAAACTTAATATTTTAATTACTGCAACTGAATTTAAAAAATTGTCAAGGACATGTACTCTGAATTATTTTTTTGAGATTTTAAAAAAATTTTCTGTTTATTTAGGTTGCTTTTGGGTTTATTCTAGAGAATAGGGGATGGAAAGGTTTATAAGGGCAGGGTCTGTGTTGTGTCATTAAGCCTGGTTCATAGGGGATACTCGCTAATACTTGGAGAATTCTAAGATTCAGTACCTACAAGTTCTGGAACTTACTGTCTTGTCGAGGAGATGGAAAAGTGAAGCAGTGATTGCTTTACACCATCTGCTCTCCTGGTCCTCAGGTCTTCAGACTCAGACTGGAATGAAACCATTGGCTTCTCTGGATCTCCATCTTGCCAGCTCACCCTGCAGATCTGGAGACTTGTAAGCCTTCATAATTGCATGAGCCAAATCCTTAAAATAAATCTGTTTACACACACACACACACACACACACACACACATACACACACACACGCACGCACACACACATACATACACTCCTTGTTGGTTCTATTTCTCTGGAGAAACCTAATAACGAATATAACATTATAGAGTAGGTTAGGTATTATATTATATATATGTGTGTGTGTGTGTGTGTGTGTGTGTGTGTGTGTGTGTGTGTGTAAAAGTGTGTATGGCAGAATAGTAAATATTTGTTGGTACACTTAAAGGGAAGATATAAGGCAGTTCCTAGCAGAGTACCGATATACAGTGAGAACTCAGTAATGATAGCTGTTCTTCTTATTAAGAAGTAAATTTGTCTGCAATTGCTTGGCCATTTTCTGTGCTTCTTAGAGACAGAACAAGAACACTGGTGAAAATGTGATTGCTGCTGGTCGGTAGTAGCTGCTCCAGAACTCATCAATTGCTTGCTTTTCTGAGGTGATTTCAGTCTTCTCTGGCTACCACTGGCCACTTGGTTAAAGAAAATAGCCAGTTTCCCACCTTCTCCCATTCTTGCCCCACCCCATTACCATGGCTTGTTCCTTCCCTTCCCTTTTCTCTCTATTCAGACCAGATTATTATAGCCCTATTTTATGAGATGGCTGGTTAGGCTGCAGAGGTGCTTAGCCCCCGTGCGAGGCTCTTTCTCCCACAGCAGATTACCATCCTGTACTTGTTGCCTTCCACCTACCTTGCCCCTATCCATCTCTTCAGGTTTGCTTCACTGCTTAATGTTGTCTGACCTGCAGGACAGAGAGACAGCAATGGGATAGAAGGGTTCATTGGGCCCCTGAATGGACAGTCCCGTTTTCTTTATTCCTGTTTGGCACATCTACAGATTATCTTTTTAATGTTTATTTTTTGTTTTTTAGAGAGAGGGAGAGAGAAAACAGGGGGAAAGGCAGAGAGAGAGAGAGAGGGGGGAAGAAAGAATCCCAAGCAGGGCAGAGCCGAATGTGGGACTTGAACTCATAATCCACAAGATCGTGACCTGAGCCGAAATCAAGAGTCAGACACTTAACCAACAGAGCCACCCAGGTGCTCCATTTATAGATTATTTTTGAAGGAATATAAACATATCAACTTTCCCCAAACTAAATCTCAGAGATCGACTCAAACTGTATACCATGTCAAACATGTATCATCCAGGAAACTGGCAAACAGTAGGCCAACCCACAGAGAAAAAAAGATGAGATAGTATGCATTTCTGTTTGTTACTTAGGGGATTCTCTTTAGTTGTGGGCTACTGCATTGGGTCAGCAAAGTGAACTTATGTTGGGTGTTGTGAATGAAAAAATATCTTGAGCAAAGACGTTGAGGTTCATTGCAGTCTCTAATTCATATAGACAGATTTAAGGGAAGAGAGAGGGGTAATTCTGATTGAATTCAATATTCACATCTAGAGATTTTCTCTTTGTACCATCCCCAATATTTAGAGGACAGGGGCAAGTAAATACAGAAAGAGCTGTTACGCTCAAAACATGTAACAGTCTAGAATACTTAGATATTACTGCTGGGAAGTGAATGTTTATAAACTGTCTTCCTTGAGAGAGGATTCTGCTAGGTGCCAAGAGAGAGCAGAAATGGAAGATGCATTCCTGCCCTCCAGGCACTGACCATGTAATTGAGAACCCAGCCATCTTGAGACAGAGGAGGGTTGGGAGAAAAGGCAAGACAGCAATGCTGCCCACAGTCACAGCTCTTAAATATGTTCAGTCCTGGCCCAGTGGCCGGATGGGAAGGAAAGTGCCGCCCTGAGATCTAATTACCAGAGACAGAGATGCTCAGGTGTGAGCTGCCTAATTATGAAAGCCCAGGGCACAGAAGCTCTCATGAGACCGACCAGTGTTAAAGATACTGAAAAAATAATTTTGACAGCAAATTTAAACTCAGATGAACTCCACTAGGAGCTGCAAATGTAGGAATGGAGCCTAGGTTCTCTTAAAAGCAAAAAATCCTCAGCAACAACTACAAAAACTTTGGATTCATTTTTTTCAAGCCAGATCATCATGCTAGTTTCACAGAAGTGTGTGAAAAATGAATGCACATGAATAGGGCCTTTTAAATGCTCATAATTAAGGCAAAAGATCACATAGTTGATAGTTTGGTTGGTGACGGTAGTAAAAACAGTTGCTCTTTGTGGAATGTATTGGTTGAAAAGAAAAGTTGTATTTTCTAGTTTCCTGCATCGTGAAACTTTTTTTGAATGCAGCTATTTTTTTCTTCAACTATGTTTAATTTCTCTGAAAATAAAAATCTACAGTGCAGTGAAGCTACTTTGCATCTTTTTCAATATGACATTCTCCCCATGTGATTGTACAGAATTCATTTTGCATGGCCCCATACCAAATCCCTCCAATTCCTGTCCTCATATACAGCAGAGCCATGTGGTTCACACATGACGCCAAGCCTGGTAGGCACATAGTGTTGCTGTCAGGAGAAGATGCTTGCTGAGGGGGCTGGGATGCACATTGCACACCATGTCATCCCACCTGCCCTTCCTGTTTGGGGCTAAGGCCACAGGTTCTTTCAGAGCCAAATTGATACTCTTTTGAGAGAAGCATCTGGCTTTTTGGCAGCTCTGTGGAAGTTACCTTGGTCATGTGAGAGTTTCTTCTGCACTTATCACATGTTTTAGATGTTAAAAGGATTCCTGGCATTTTAATGTCCCAATTTCCAGGCATGAGGAACATGAAAAAGCTGAAGTCTGTTTGTACTTGCAAGGCCTCTTTGAAATTTGTAGGGAAACAACAACAACAACAACAAAAACTTCCAAGTTGTACCTTACCTACATTCATGGATGGTTTTCGACTGCCTAATTTTACACTTGATCTTAGCCAAAAGGCTGAGAAGCAATGTACTGCCTAATTTTAATATCCCCAAATCTGGTATTTATGCTGGAGAGAAACATCAGTAGGGATTAGAGAGAAGTGGTCTTTAAAAATATTCACTGAGAAAACTAAAATGACATTTTTTCTTAGTTTAAATGTTTCAGAATTCACTAATATTTATTGAACAGCTATGATGTTCCATGCAGTAGGTACCATACCAGACACAATGTGTATTAGCTTGAGTTGCTATAACAAATAGACCATGGACTGGGGTATTTCAACAAGAGACAGTATTTTTCACAGTTCTAACGGCTGAAGTCCAAGATCAAGGTATCAGGAGATTTGATAGCTGGTGAGGTCCCTCTTCCTGGCTCACAGAAGGCTGCCTTCTGGCTGTCCTTACATGGACAGGTGGGAGACAGGGGAGGAGGAGAGGGAGATGTGTCTGGTCTCTCTTCTTATTCTTAAAAGGACACTACAGGAGCTTCACTCTCAAGACCTCTTCTAAGCCTAATTACTTCCCAAAGGCCCTACCTACAGACACCATCATGTTGGAGGTTAAGTCTTCAACATAGAATTTGGGGAAGACACAAATATTCAACCCATAAGATCATGTTAGAAAGTTCATCAAGTTTTTCATTATCAAATTTCAGAAAGCCTTCCCAGTCTATACTGCTCACATTTCCATGTGACCTTTCTTTATTTTGTTGAATAATTTATTCATGTTGCTTATTTTCTTAAATGTTGTATATTCATGTAGTATACCTTCAGCTACCTTTGATTACTTAATCATAATTTAGTATCCAACTGCCAAATATTTTTCTATGTTTCCATTCATTTCTCAGTCATTAGATAGTTTTTCAGGGGTGTGGATTGTCACATCTGTAACTTGCTTTATCCAGCTCCCAGCCCAGCATTTCTTTATGTTACAAACACCTATTGTGGACCTATTTGTGCCAAGCACAGATTCCAGACACTGCACTGAAAGAGAATTGCTTGCCTACTGGAGCTCACATTTTAGTGGGCCAAATAGCAGCTTTCAGATTGAAATATATTTGTGCTATAGAGAAAATGGGTGATAAGGGACATGGCAGAGGGCGCTTGCAGGTGGAGGGCAGCAGTCATTAGGATGGCCAAGGAAGCCCCACTGATGAGGTGACATTTGACCTGAGATCCGAGAAGTTAACCACATAGAGGTCTTGGCGAAAAGATTTTCAAACAAAGGAAACAGCAGGGATAGGGGCTTTTCTCTTAGCTCATTCATGGGACAAAAAAACAAAGAAAGGCCACGTGCCAGGGGTGGGATGAATGATGGTGAGACAGGGCCGAGGGGTTGGCAAGGGTGTGGGATGGTGTGGGGGTGGCATGAGGTGGGCTCAGAGAGTGGGCATGGGCTGGAGCTTTGGAGGCAATGGTGAGGAATTGGACATTTATTCCAAATGCAGAGGGAAGCTGTGGGAGAGTTGGAAGCAGGAGAAAAATAGGATTTTATTAATGCTGCAGGCTTATTCAGTAAATACCATGATGATAGTAGTATTCATAGTTAGTATGTAATTACACGTAATAACACGTGTACTTCCTATGATGTGAACACTCCTTCTGTGTTTGGTTGAAAACTAAAATGAATGAATAAGTGAATTATATCCCTCTGTGTTTCTAACAGTTTAATATTCATTATTTGCAGAAGATACAGTTTTATCCATGTGTAAGCATAAATTGTTCATTCGAGTAGGGCATGCCAATTTTAGCTAGGGTCTCCTCTTAATTTTGATTGTGTATCCCTTGTGGCTACATGTCAAAATATGACATATCAACATAAGCCAACCTGGATTTAATGAATAGGAAACCATGGAATTTATATGATTTGGGGGCACGTGGGTGCTTTTTTAATGCCAATTCCAAGGATAAGTGGCATGGAGGTTATTTGATTAATTGGGCAAGCATAAACTCTAGGTTTGACTGCCTGCCTGTCATCTGAACACAAAACATTGAATATTAGTTGACTTAGCACTCCAGAATTAAAATCATGATACTTCTTTTACTGTGAACAGAATATTTTGCTTAGCTTTACACTGTCCTTTAGATTAGCACTGACAGTACCCTGAATATATAGTTTTTACTTACTAGTGAGATATTTTCCAAGGTGTATTTCAAGAATACTCTGCTCCCTGAAGTTCAAGGGTAGTCATAGTACATAGTACACAGTACATAGGTTGAACCTATGTACTGCTTTTGTGGAACTGGAGAATACCATATGTTCTGGAGGCGCTTCCTGAATTTCTTTGCTGACATCTTGCTTGGTAGAGCCATCAATCACATATGACTTTTATCCTCATTTGCATTTTGTGCACATTTGCACATAGTTTTAGCTCTGTGTTGGCCTTATTTTGGAAGACCCAGAAACCTGAATTGGTTTAACCATCAAGGTGATAAAGAGGGAGGCAGTAACCCTGATTAGAACCTGACTGGGCTGATGTGATCCTGAGTGCTACCCAGATCCCCTGGGATTATGCGGCTCTTGACCTGATGAGCTGGTGTTGGGTCTGTCCACTTCTCACCTCTAGGGACTAAAAGAAAGACTCTGAGACTTTCCCAATTGGAATCCAGACCCTTTCACCACCATTAGGAAGATACACCATTAAGACACTCCTAACACGTTCAGACTTAATTCCTATGTGTTTTTAAATTCTGAAAGTTCGTGACTTTTTTTTTAAAGTAAACTCTACCCCCAGTGTGGGACTCGAACTCACAACCACAAGATCGAGATTTGCATGCTCTATCAACTGAGCCAGTCAGGCGCCCCCATGAAAGTTGGTGACTTTTTGGGGCGCCTGGGTGGCTCAGTTGGTTAAGCGTCCGACTTCGGCTCAGGTCATGATCTTGCAGTCCCTGAGTTCAAGCCCCGTATCAGGCTCTGTGCTGACAGCTCAGAGCCTGGATCCTATTTCACATTCTGTGTCTCCCTCTCTCTCTGACCCTCCCCCGTTCATGCTTTGTCTCTCTCTGTCTCAAAAATAAAAATAAACGTTAAAAAAAATAAATAAAAAAAAGAAAGTTGGTGACTTTTTAAGAAGCTCAAAAATAAAATTTAGTAGTTGTGACAAATACTCATAGCCCTTGATAGAACCTATCCTGCAGATTTTAATGTTTTGTTATTAATACCAGTTTTTCTTTCCTTGCCTGATTGTATTCTCTTATTTGAATAATGTTTTACAGTGCAGGAGCAATTTCTTATTTTGTCTTTTCAAAAATACAAAAAGCATACAGAGTATAGCATTATTATGGCCACCTGTAGATAAAGACACTCATAGTATTTCTGAGGTAGATATCCAGCAGGCTGTGGGACTAGGTGCCATCCCAGATGTGCAGCCATTGAGCATTGTGTTCCTACCACCATTCCATGCTGCCTTTGCTAAAGGCCAAAGTCAATGAAGTTTAACTCTTTCCAGTTTAGAAGAAGGCATAGGATAGTAAATATTAATCTGTAGTGTTTTAAGATTTCTTTCAGAGTGCTTTATTAGGAAGTTCACGAGATCGGAAGGATACAGCCCTCTTCAGGATTAGGAACTATTTTTGTTGAGTTTGAAGTTTGTCTTTTTTAGAATTCATAGACTAGAATTTGATCTGATTTGGTTCTTGCTGTATTCTGTTGAATTGAGGCCACATAGAAAGATTGTTGAATCAGATGGAATAGTAGTAGGAGGAAAAGGTAAAGAGAGGTTGAACACTTTTTTTCTTATACATCTTTATTTTGTATTTCTCACTGAGAGAAATACACTGAGCTCTCACTGAGAGCTCCCCACTTTTCTATTTACAAATCGTAATAACAGGGGGAAAAAGACAAGGTTAAGAAACTTGCCACAGTATGAGACAGACTGCAATCAGAACACAGTTCTGACTCCATCATAAAGCATATTTCCCAACTGATTGAGGTTTTCACCCGTTAGTACTCCTTGTTCTCCTTCGAGGGTTTATCCAAGTGGGGCTCTTTCATCTGAGGGGATCTGTCCCATCATCACTCAGTCCAGCTTCCCAGCTGGCCTGGCAAAACACTTTCCCAAGCCCTGAAACTGTGTTTTCTAACACTGCTTTCACTTGTGATTGTCCATGAGAAAATCCTTTGAAGACAAGTCAGGCCTGTAAGTACCAGGTGAATGAAGCAGGTGCTTCAGCACCCCAGCTCTGCGTGCTCTTGCCAGGCAGGTGTGTCAGACCTGGTGATGCTGACACCAGTTTTAAGCACTGCCTCAACATCCTGCTCTCATCAGGGGTTCATGGTGGTCCTCTGGTGTAACTGATAAAGATGTAAAACTAGGACATTTTCTCCTGCTGTGACTAGAAAAGGGACTGTAATATATTGTTTTCCCTTACTTGTAAGAGGGAGGTCTCCAAGAGCATTTGGAGCATTTGCAACTCAGTGATGTATATTGGCCGAATTAGGAAAGTGATTGCATCTCAGCTAGATTGAGTCTTTCTCGGAGCAAAGGAATGCTGTGATCATTGGGGTGGAGCTCTTTGTGTGGAGTACAGTATCAGGGACACAGGGAAAATGGCACTCCAAGTAATTTGTTGAGTTTTCTTTCTTTGAGGATGTTATAGTTAATGAAAGAGGTTGAAAGCAACAATTGTCATAGTGCTTAATGACACTGGCACACAGGGTCCAAATGGCTACAGATTTAGAAAAGTTCAGCAGAGAAAATGAGGACAGAGGAGCATGTAGGGGAGGTCAAGAGAGTGTGGTCAGGGAACGGAAGGTTTCTGTGAAAGAATGACAGGGTTGTGAGGAAAGGGGAAGGTTATGGGTCATGCAGGTAGATGAAATTCTGCTTAGGAAGCATGGCATATACAGTTCCTGGGGCTGAAATGGTCAGTAGCACTGAAGCAGATGTTTGCTAGGCTGAAGTATTATAAATCTCCATGTTTGAGATTTCTGTGAAATAGAACAGTTGAAATGAAAACTGAATTTAACAAACATTTATTCAGTGCCCCTTTGAACTAGGTATTGAGGCAGATTCTGGGGAGAACAAAGAGGAGTACCTGCCCCAGAATTCACACTCTCCTGGGGGAGAGAGAAAATGAAAACTAATCTGTGCTGGATGTGAGCCCAAGGCATCTGGAACAAGGAGGAGGCAGCAGTCAGCCATGTTAGAGACTGCTTCCTAGAGTAGGGGAATCTTCCAGCAGAACTAACAGCGAATAAGGTGTGGGGAGAGACAGAAGAGGAATTTCAAGTTAAGCAAGAAGGTTAGCAAAGGTATGTGTGTGAAAAGGAACACGATGCATTGGGGAGCAGTCCCAGGTATCTACATTGTGGACACACACAGGTAACTTACGTAGAGCTAAGGAGGGAGGCAGGTAGGTCATCACCAATGGGGAGAGCCTTTTATGTCATGCTAAGGCTTCTGGACATCCTCAGGTCTCATAGACAATATTTGAAGGCGTATGAATTTGATAGGATAGCTACTGGTTGCTAGGAAGCCATTGTGGATTTTTGAGCAAGAAAGTGATGTAATGAAGGTGGTGTTTCATTTAGTTAATTTAAAATGTAAACACTGTTATAATAGTTTTCTCTCATAAAAGTAATTATTAATTTCAGAAAAATTCAAATGTAGAAAAGCTATAAAGTAGACATGTTGCATAATCCCATGACCCATTGATAAAAATCAAACTATTTGAATGCTTTGTTACATTACAGTCTTTTCTATGCATAGATGTGGCATTGGTAAAATCATGGGAAGAGTTTAGACCGGTATCTAGCCTCCTTTTCCCCCAGCCGCAAGCCGCATGATGTCTTTCACTTGCTCTTTCCAATGCTTATAAAATACATGAGAAATAACATCAAAGCTCCCTTTGTATTATTAATCCACAAAATGGTTGAGATTGTTTACTCTTTTGTGCCTTTCTGTAAGTCACTTTCTGCTTTTTGCAGCTCTTCTCCTTTTGATGTGTACACACTTGTAAATTGTTTTTGTGGGGGTGTTTTTGATATCTCCAGATTGTTTTCAATTCAAGGAAAATTTAAGTCAATTTGACTGATGCTGGAAGGCTGGAATCCTGGAAGGAATGAAATAAGGTGCTACAATTGTCTCTTTGGCTGAAATCTGTGGGAATAAGACTATATGACACCCCTAGTGTGGTGGGAGAGCAGGCAGGGCGTAGGTAGCCTCACCCAGCCGAGGTGTCCATGGGTGGGTCTGCTGTGTCCTGTGTCCTCTGGAGGCTGGTGATCCTTCTCCACTTCAGTCTTGGACTTCACTGCAGAAGAATTATTCCTGTTTTGTATTTGCCTTTCTCTCTCTCTCTCTCTGTCTCTCTCTCTCTCTCTCTCTCTTTCATTTTTCTCTTCCCTTAATGACTTGATGAAGAACTTTTTGGGGTGAGGAGAAATATAGCCTAGAGTTTTATAATTGAAATGCTGACTTTGAAAGTATTTCTTCTGCCCAAGCCATTTCAGAGTCTACAGAGGCCCAGATCAAACAATTACAAAACAAAACAAAAAACCGAAAACACTCAGAGTTGAAGTTGAGAATGCCATTCTTGACTTTCTCACCAAGTTATATTTATAAAATGTGTACATTCAATATATTTGCCCCTTCCCCTCATCTTTGAATCATAGTGAGTAGAGTTTTGAATCTTCCATTTTTGCTAATATTGTAAGCATTTATCATGATATATCTTTATATTTTCCTTGAAAATAGATGCATAATATCCAGTTACATGAATGAACCATAACTTGTGTAAACATCCTTCTATTGGACATATAGGGTTTTTTTTCCTCTTAATATTTTCTCTTAATTTAGAAGTGTTCACTATTGATACTAATATTTCTCTTAACATGAACATGTGCAATGGTGAACATTCTTTTATAGAAGTCACTGTACATATTGCCAATAATTCCTGATTGGAGGATGTGAGCTTTAATATAGTTCTTGATATCTTGCCAAATTTCCCGTTAGAGAGATTTGACCTGTTTTGCTAGCAGCAGGAACATACGAAACCTCCTGCTGTCCTGTACAGTTGTCTGCATTGAGGGTTATACTTTTTAGTTCTTTGCCTCTTTGGTAGGAAAAAATCGTATTTCTTTATTGTTTATTTTTTTTCTTTTCTTTTTTCCTTTTTAAAAATTACTGACAATTTTCAATTTTTTTTACATGTTTAGTTATTTTTATTTCTCACCATCTTTTATATTTTTTGGCCACTTATTGTTCATGCCCTAACTCACTTTTATCTGATTTTTAAGAAACCATTTCCTATATTTATAAAAAATCTTTGTCTGTAGGCTAAAACTATTACCCCCTTTTCTTATATGTTTTATATCTTTTCCCAGTTTATCTTTAATCTTTTGCAGATAAATTTGTGGAGATTTTATGATGTGTAGAAGTGTATAATTCTACATGATCAAATCTGTCCTTTTTTTTTTTTTTTTTTTTTTTGCATTCTCTTTCATTGCTTTAATGATTAGGAATGCCAGCCCCTTCTAAGATCACATAAATGTTTATTTATATTTTTTTTGTTTTATTGTTGCTTCATTTTATTTTTATTTTAATTAATTAATTAATTAATTTATTTATTTTAAGAGAGAGAGAGCTCGCATGTGCAAGAGTGCGTGAGCAGGGGAGAGGCAGAGAGAGAGGGAGAAAGAGAATCCCAAGCAGGCTCCACGCTGTCAGTGGAGAGTTGGACATGGGGCTTGATCTCACAACCTGTGAGATCTGACCTGAGCTGAAATCAAGAGTCTGACACTTAACCGACTAAGCCACCCAGCTGCCACTATCGTTGATTCATTTTAAAACAATTATTCTTCAAACTGTTAAAAATTTATTTTTGAATATGTTATGAGTAAGATAAAACACGTTCTTTCCCAAATACTGTCCTTGTTATCCTCAAACTCCAAAGTGGATCTATAATGATACATTGTTAAGTTTTTACAAAGCTGGTAAGATCATAATGGCCTAGGGCACTATGTGGGAAAATCCTAGAATTATTAAATAGAAGGAATTGAATGTAGCTGGTGAACAGCAGGCACTTCAAGCCTAAGGCATTGTGAGAATGGAGGCGCCATCTGTGTTAATGGGGAATTCACGGTGGGGGAGACCATCGTCAGGAAAGAGTTTGATAAATTTTCTTCAGCACTTTATTTTTCAGAACCCTCATACACACGTTCATTTGTTTTTAATGTTTATTTATTTTGAAAGAGAGAGAGAGAGAGCGTGAGTAGAGGAAGCAGGAGAAAAGGAGAGAGAGAGAATCCTAAGCAGACTTGGTTCTGTCAGCACAGAGCCCCGTGCAGGACTTGATCTCACGAACCATGAGATCGTGACCTGAGCGGAAACCAAGAGTCAGATGCTTAACCAACTGAGCCACCCAGGCACCTTATACATATGTTCAGTTTTGATTAGAACCATATCAGTGGTCTCTTTCAGTGGACTGAACATCTTCTTGAGCAAAGATGTAGTAGATTAAGTGGATCAAGGGACAGAGGAAAAATCTGGGTTTTTAAAACTGTGTGCCTTGAAGTTCCCTCCACATTCCAAGTATGCTTTACTCACAACTCACCTTTGTAACATACTTTATGAGTAACAGATAACTTTCATACCTATTAGTTCACTTGGTTCTCAGAACAACCCAGTGTCGAAGGCATGCATATTATGTCTTTGTTTCTAAAGATCTGAAAACTTATTAGACATTAGGTGCCTAAGGTCACACAAAGAATATATGTTTTCCTGCTCTTTCAGTGAGTAAATGCTCATCAAGCGCCCGTGGTATGCCAAGCATTGTCAGGTACTGAGGATACATAGAAGAGTTCTTAATTGAAACAAGGAAGAATCAGACTCTTTTCCTTAGACTTCATTTTTTTAGAGCCAGGACTTGGTGCTTGGCAATACCCATCCATTAAAGTAAAAGAAAACTCACATAAGACAATTAATGTGACTGACACTGAATACTTCATACATGGTGAACTTGAGTGATCTGGATGGAATGGGGGAACTTGAGTGATAATTAGATCAACGTATTATGTTGTTTTCTGCTGTGGTATGCAATGTATACCTTTCTGAAGCTCTTTTTATTGGTACTAGATCAAAAGCCAGATAATTTGTTGGTTATTTATTATGTAAAGTGTAATTCAGAGTCACTCAGGCTCTTCCTTTAAAGAGAAATGTTTTTTTCTTCGTTGATATTCATGATATAAGTGTCCAGCACCTCCATCTCTAGAAAGTTTAGTGTTTGCAGTTTAAAAAATAAAAAGAAAATGGGGCGCCTGGGTGGCTCAGTCGGTTGAGTGTCCGACTTCGGCTCAGGTCATGATCTTGTGATCTGTGAGTTCGAGCCCCGTGTCAGGCTCTGTGCTGACAGCTCAGAGCCTGGAGCCTGCTTCAGATTCTGTGTCTCCCTCTCTCTCTCCGCCCCTCCCCTGCTCATGCTCTGTCTCTCTCTCTGTCAAAAATAAATAAACATTAAAAAAAAATTTTAAAAGAAAAAGAAATAAGAAAAACTGGATTTCTGTGGCCTTTCATTGTAAGAGGAAAAACTAGTTACTCTAATGATTTTATTTTTTTGAATTCTAAATTAAAAAAAAATATATTGCTGTATTGGAAAACCAAAGGTGGGAATGAGTTTGTTCAGCTGATGTTTCTCAGTTTAAATTTCTGTATTTAATTCTTTTTTTTTGCATTTAAGTCTATATATGTATATTAATTCTATTGTTACATATGTATATTTTGTATGTAATGCCACTTTATATTTCCATTTCATCTTACATTGTTATTCTTGTTCTTTTATGTGCTCCAATAAAGTCATTGTTTCTATATGTGTTTTCTGATTGACAAGTTGAATAAAGAAATTGATTTTCTTTG
Organism: Acinonyx jubatus; assembly: GCF_027475565.1. Taxonomy (NCBI): domain Eukaryota; kingdom Metazoa; phylum Chordata; class Mammalia; order Carnivora; family Felidae; genus Acinonyx; species Acinonyx jubatus. The sequence goes on from NC_069388.1 coordinate 58,658,575, forward strand.
GCGTAAAACTAAGTATCGAGTCACGCAGGAAAGCCTTTGGAAAACAAATAGAGCAATCCTTTTGTCAATGCTAATATTTCAGTTTTTCAAGCTACTTGCATGACTAGAGTGATAACCGATCTTAGAACAAGCATTTGATATTGATTTGCCAGTCTAAAGTAACAAGTTACTGCTTCACTTCTTATCAAGAATTAAATCAAAAATAATTCGGTGCCTTATATAATATGTACCTTGAGAATTCTCTTGCATGATTTATGTGCTGCAGTGTAGCAAGGATAAATGTTGAAGAATCATATGACTTTAGATAAAGGTTGTATATTATTACTACATAACTTTATTATATAGTAAATCTTAATTTGATATACACAAAAAGCTATTGCAGAGGTTCTTAAAAAGTTGGGCACATTATATTATAAGAATTTGCATCTTTTTTTATTAATCCTGATGAATTCATAGCCCATAAGGCTTTTATTGTCCAATAAAAATCCCAAATGGGAAATACTGATTTGCTTACAAAACATAGACCTTTTTGCAAATCAGAATTGATTATCATTCAAAGCTGATATTAGAAATAAAAATTCTATATTGTTTCCTCTTCTCAAAATTAAAAATTGAGGTTATAATTAGGTACTCTGTGTTTCATATGAAAGTCAGATAGTATTTTTTTTTGCATATTTTAAATTTATTTCCAGAATTTACCATCTGGTAAAATGGTTTGAGTTAATTTCAGATAGTTGCAAGTAACTCAGATGTTTCATACAGAATTAACAATTCATGTATCCCATATTTGCGTGTGTGAGTATATATGCAATATGCTTGTTGTATCTCAGATATTTAAAATAAATCCAGAGTTAATATTGGGTCTTTTTATTCTAACTCCTCTTCCTGCCCCAAGGCCATAGAATTTTTTTTTTATAATTTAGGTCTGTTTTTTGCTTATGTTTCATGTTCATAATGTATAAATGGGAATGGGGGCTTTTTGTGACAATGACCCCACTCAAGCACCCAAGTGAAGGAAAACTACATCTTTATGCTTCCAGATTTGGTAGGGGAGGAGATATGGATATGTTATATGTGAGGATATGCATACCTGTTCCTAAACGAACTGCTACCAATTGTGTGTGGATTTGGCAAGTTGGTTCCAAAATATGTCTGACAAATACAGAAGGTCAAGAATATCAAGACAATCTTGAAAAAGAGTAAGGTTGTAGGACTTACAGAGCTGTAGCAATTAAGACATACAGTGTTGGCACAGGGATAGGCAAATAGACAAGTGAAATTGAAAAAGGAGTCCCAGGAACAGAACCACACCTGTGTGAAGACCTGATTTATGGCAAAAGTTGGCACTGCATAGCAATGGGAAAATAGTGGTCTTTTCAACTAATAGAGCTGGGTCATTTGGCTTGCTGTATGGAACCAAAATGAAAGTGATCACTACGTTACATCAAAATCAATTTCAAGTATTTTTTCCCCCTGAGTTGACATTGGTTTCATGCATAGTATGAGGTAGTGGTCAAGTTTTAATTAATTGAGTTGATTAAATCATTGACAGAACAAAGATCATTAAAAGCTTAATAGAATATTGCCAGAATCTCAGAAATCTCTCCTGGGCATCCTTCTGCACATTATTCTTTCCCTTTTTTCCAGAGAAAACTATTGTCCTGAATTCTAACACTAAAGTTTATGCTTACTTGTTTTTGTACATCATACAAATAGAATTATATAGTAAGATATTCTTCTCTGTATTGCTTCTGTCAGTCAATATTGTGTTCATGAGGTTTATTTATGTTGCTGGATATAGCTGTAATTCTTAAGAAGTGTGGAATTATGCTGTACCTTCCTAAAAGTAGAGTTGCTATATAAAATATTTGGATTTATTTATTTATTTAGATTAGACTCATAAGTATTTCTTTTATACTTTGGGTTATATTCCAATACTATTTTATTTATTTTCTCATTCAAATTGCTCCAGCTTTGGCTAATGGAAACTCTTTCAGTTGGCTCCTATATCTCTTTGACATATGTCCATTATTGGTGGTAGTGTTCTTGCTTTCTAGTGATACAAGTTGGTTCTGCCCTATCTTGTGTATTTTGTGTGCTAGTCCAAAAATGAGCCATATCTTCAAGTAGCCCTGGTTCCTTTCTTTGGACAATGGTGTTGGAAACCAAGATCTGAATGCTAGCCATGCTTGTTGCCACTGGGGTATTGATGTTTCTGGGCCCACTCAGCTGACAGAGCAAGGTACGCATGCGCGCGCACACACACACACACACACACACACACACACACACACACACATACACATATATACATATATATATACACACATATTTATAAATATCTCTATATGTTTCCATTTGCATATATATTAATTTGAAGCTAAGTTCAGTCTGTTGCCTCCAGCTCTAACCCATCATCACATGGATTGCATAGGTCATTCTAGCTTCCTCCCCTTTCTTATATGAGGGAGATTCCAAGGGTTTTTGGCCAATTGGAAGAATGCAGTTGCTATTTACTGCAGATGGGAAGGACTGCATGGGAGCAAGATTAGGGTGAACTTCTAAAATACTGTTATTCTACTATCAATAACTGGTGACGTGAACTAAATAGATAGTATTTTGTTATCTTAAATGTTAATAAAATATGTATAATATCTATAATTGTGAAATAATTTTTAAAAGTCAGATTGCTACTTTCTTTTGTCTTAGATTATGTAGTAAAATACATGTAACATAAATCTACCATTTTTACCATTTTTAAGTGTACAGTTCGGTAATGTTAAGTGCAGCAGATCTCCAGAACTGTTTCTGTCTTGCAAAACTGAAACTATATCCATTGAACAGTTCACCATTTGTCCCTCCCCCAGCCTTTGGCAACTACCCTCTGCTTTCTGTCTCTGAATTTGACTACTCTAGGTACTTCATACAAGTGGAATCATACAGTATTTGTCTTTTTGTGATTGGCTCATTCACTTAGCATAACATCCTCAAGGGCTTCCATGTTGTATGTATTACTTTGCTAGGATCATGTAACAAAACACCACAGACTGGGTGGCTTAGCAGAAATTTGTTTTCTCACAGTCCTGAAGGCTGGAATTCCAAGATCAAAACGTCAGCAGGTTGGTTTGTTCTGAGGCCTCTCTCCTCAGCTTGCAAATGGTTTCTGTCTTACGGCCTCTTCACGTGGTCTTTTCCCTATGCACAGTCATCCCTGGTGTCCCTCTTGTGAATCCAAATTTCCTTCTCTTATAAGAACACCAGTCAAATTGAATTAGGACCCATGCTAATGACTCATTTTAATTGAATCACCTCCTTAAAGGCCCTGCCTTCAAATATAGTCACATTTTGAGGTACTAGACATTAGGGCTTCAGTGTATGAATTTAGGAGGGACACAGTTTAGATGATAACATTGTTGTATATGTTGAGTGTCAGAATTGCTTCCTTATAAGGCTGGATAAACTCCATGATATGTATACACCACATCGTTTATCCAGTCATTTGTCATTTGGGTTGTTTCCACCTCTCAGGTGTTATGACTAATGCTGCTATGAACATGGGTATACAGATATCTCTTTGAGACCTTGCTTTCAATTACAAAATATTGTAATTCTATTTTCAACTTTTTGAGGAACTGCCATACTATTTTTTTTCAGTATCAGAACTGTGTACCTTCATTTTTAAAATTTTTTTATTTTTTAATATAATTTATTGTCAGACTGGCTTCCATACAACATCCAGTGCTCATCCCAACAAGTGCCCTTCTCAATGCCCATCACCCACTTTCCCCTCTCCCTCACCCTCCCATCAGCCGTCACCTTTTTCTCTGTATTTAAGAGGCCCTTATGGTTTGCCTCCCTCCCTCTCTGTTTGTAACTTTTTTTCCCCCATCCCTTCCCCCATGGTCTTCTGTTAAGTTTCTCAAGATCCACTGGGGGGTAAAATGCCATAGTGTTTTTTAATGAAGCTGTACCCATTTTACATTCCCATCAACAACATGCACGGGGTTCCAGTTTCTCCACACCCTCACCAACATTTGTTATTTTCTTTTTTTTAGAGTAGCCATCCTAATGTGTATGAAGAGTGTGAAGAGTCAAACATACCAACTAAAAACAAAGGAAAAAGAACATTTTATTTCTTCTGTTTCTCAGGAATAACCAACATTAACATCTTGGTATTCTTTTAGATTTTTTTCTATGTATATATGTATGTGTGTGCGCGTACACACACACACTTTTGTATAATTTAAGAAAACTTTGATCATTTGCTTATGTAATTTTTACCCTGTTTTTTTTTCCCATTTAACATTACATTATGAGTATTTCCTGCATCACTAAGTATTATTGAAATATAGGAGTTTTAATGGCTACAGTAAATTATGATTTAATTATTTTCTGACTTTTGCACATCAGGTTGTTTCTAGTTCCCCATCTTGTATACAATTCTCTGATGAAAATTCATCTACATAAATCTCTGCGTTTCTGACAGTTTCCTTTGGACATATTCCTAGGGAGATATTAGCAAGGTTCTGAATATGTGTTACAAAATGCAGAATTGTTTTCTGGAACTTGGTTCTGATCTAGGCTTCCTCCAGCCACATGTCACCCAACACTTACCAGAATTGAATATTAATTTTTAACTCACTTAAAATTATTTTTCTAATTGGATAGGTAAAAATTGTTTCACTTTGGCTTTCTTTGCATTTCTTTAATTATTAACGATGATGTGCAATTGTTATGTATTTATTATTTATCCTCTTGTGAGTTTAATGAGCCTGATAAAATAAATGACAGTGATAGAAAATGGCACATTGAATTTGCAGAATTACCAATATTTTCCTAGTATAAGAAGATGCTATTAGTCATAGCCTTTAATGTTTAAGAATACATAATATGCCTAATATTAATATCAAGAGATATTACATTTATTAATGATAATTTCCTTGTTTTATAAGATGTAAATACTAGCCAGAGATGACTGCTTAAAATATAAATGCTTGAAAGAAATGAGTATTATAATCTGAAGAACAATTCGTTTTTATCTAAAATTCCAACGTTATTACTAGCTTGAAAAAAGTAGTTAATAAATACTGTTTCTCAAACAGCAAGCAAAGTTAGACTAGATGAGAGATGAGGAGACAGTTCTGACACAAAAAGTCAAGAGAGTGCTAATGCAAGTATAAGAGAGGAGAGATTTGGAGGGGAATGGAGTGGACAAGGGAGCAGGATGGACAATTAATCAATTTGTAGCCAGGAGAGTGGAATTCAGAGTTCTTGGGAGGGCTTTGGCAATTCAGCAGATTGCCTCTACCTTTTTTTTATTTTTATTTTTATTTTTATTTATTTTTTTAATGTTTATTTATTTTTGAGACAGAGAGAGACAGAGCATGAACGGGGGAGGGGCAGAGAGAGAGGGAGACACAGAATCAGAAGCAGGCTCCAGGCTCTGAGCCATCAGCCCAGAGCCTGACGCGGGGCTCGAACTCACGAACTGTGAGATCGTGACCTGAGCTGAAGTCGGACGCTCAACCGACTGAGCCACCCAGGCACCCCTGTTGCCTCTACCTTTGAGGTAAATTGTTATTCTCCTATAAATTGAAAGTCTCAGACACCTCTGTACTCAGATTTGTCGTATTGAGGTTCTGTATCTCTCTGGAGCTGTGGGCAAGTTGAGTTCATAAAGAAATGTTTCCATACCTGGTATCAAATGACCTGGTGTTTCTGAGTTATCTCTGGGGATTATGCAGATTATTTGTCTGAAACTGTAAATGCAGGTAGATGCTAGCAGGATGACTATGGTGATTTGTTTGTCTGTTTGTTTGGTATGTGTAAGTCCAGGGTAATTGTTGACAGATTCAGAAAGTCCTTGATCAATGTGGAGTTTGGTTGAATTAAAGTCTACAGGTTAGGTTTGTGGAGAGATCTATTTAGTTCATCCTTGGGGAGGAGGTGGGGGGGGTGTGTGTGGAGAAAATACACTTGGACTGGTAAGGGGGCCCGGATCCTTGGAGAGAGTCGCATATAAACCTGTGCTATATTTACTAATCATTGCCTTAACTTTACATTTTGCATGTTTATAGATCAGAAAGGGAAAGCAAATTAAAACTGTCAATATTTCAAAAATATAATGCTTTGTATTAAAAAAGTAATGTGCTTGTAAAACATCCAAACTATACAGAAGACTTCCCACCCTCTGCCACTTCATTCACTTCAGAGATAACTATTTTAAGATTTTCAAATGTCTTTAAAAGCACACATGTTATTTTATGTAAAAGAGATTATATCATCCATGTTCTTCTACAGCTTATTCTTTTCACTTAATATGTATGTCTTAGATATTTTTCCATGTCTTTACATTAGATGCCCTCCATCCAATGGTGGCATAGTCTTCCATTGTATGAAATACCATAAATTTTAACCAGTCTCTAAAGAATGATACTTAATTGACTTTAAATTTGTTTTTGTTTTGCAGTTTAAATAATGCTGCAGTGACATCCTAAATATGAATGGTATATTCCTAAATATGAAATCCTTGGGTCAAAGTCAATATTTAATGACAGCCTGTGATGGATAAGGAGTGGTGTTTCTTTCTGTATAGTGGGTATTTTAATCACCTTCTTTCCAGGCATTAATAATATTTCACCTTGACAGAGCACTTTAACATTTTTAAGGAATTCTTCGTTCGTGACTTCATTTGCTTCTTACAACCAGTGAACAGTGTATGTATTGGTTTTATTAACCCTGCTAAGGCATAAAATAGGTCTTAACCTGTCTATGGCCGGACCTTACCTGGGTCTCCTCATTCTTGGCCCAATATTAATATCTTTGAAAGTAGTGGAGGATCCTTGGAAGTTGTAGCCCCAGTGGTAGGAAGTATTCTTCTTGGTCAATGGGAGGTTTTGCTATGTCTTCCCTTTTCTTTCTTCTTTCTTTCTTTCTTTCTTTCTTTCTTTCTTTCTTTAATGTTTATTTATTTTTGAGAGACAAAGCATGAGCAGGGAGGGGTAGAGAGAGAAGAGGACAGAGGATCTGAAGCTGGCTCTGTGCTGACAGCAACGAGCCCAACATGGGGCTCAAACTCATAAATTGTGAGATCATGATCTGAGCTGAAGTTGGACACTCAACTGAGTGAGCCACCCAGGTGCCCCATGTCTTCCCTTTACTATCATTCCAAGTTGACTCTGAATCATTAGCTTTTTAGTCAAGAAAGCTTTAAGTTCAATAACTCTCAGGTAGATTTCCCATTGAGATATTACAGTATCTTATATTAATGCATGTAGACTTTTAATTCCAAAGGGATGACACTTCCATGTTTCTTTATGCCAGTCATTTAAAAAATTATTTGATAAAAAACCTAGCTTTATTAACTCTTTGAGGCTGCTGCTTTCAGAATGTACCTGAAAGGCCTTTATGTATCATAGCATATGTTTACTGTCCTGAGAAGACCAGATAAGTCTACTTACAGTATTGTTTTTTCTTATTGGTTATTCAGTGAAAGAGGGGTTGAGTGAAAATGAACACTGGTGATTCAGCCATCCATCCCTTCAAGCAACAAATGGTAGCTGAGTGCCTACTGTAAGTCAGGTATTGTTCTCAGCTAATTCTGAGAGGTGTGGACTCTAATATTTAGTGGAAAGAGACCCCTAGGGACTCAGAAAGCTGGACAGTCAAGATGGAAACCCACAGAATAGAATCCTCCTGACACAGCAGGATGCTAATTGATTTTTAATTGCCAGAGAACCAAGATGAGGAGAGAAGTCAAATGGTTATTCTCCAGTCTTTTCTTCTATTATGTGCCACAAACTGCCCAACCTTGTTCTGGGCACATTTTGAGGAAGAAGAACCTTCTTCCTAGGCTTTCTTCACAGTAAGTTTATCTTAATACCACAGAGTTGCCTATATTTCCTGTGACGTTGGATTTACTCTCTTGTTTACGGTTGTATATTGGAAACATTAAAAGAGATAGAAACAGTAAGGAGTGAGGGAAGAGAGGAAAGGAGAAGGGGAGGAGGGATAAAGACATTTTAAGATAACATGAAGCAAATATGTTGTCAGAATATGTATGAGTGTCCCCTTTACAACATTTCTTAAAGAATGGTGATAATTATCATCATGTGTAGGCAGCTCCATAATATATAATATGCCTAATCTTCTAGGGATCTAATAAAATATTTGTATGATAGACTACATGTCTAATTAAAATTGGGAACTTGTGAATGATACATCAACCATAGGAAGACCCCCTGGTTTTCTGACACTGTGTTATATGGATATTTAGAATTAATCATCTTTACTGTCACTAGCACCTAATGAATTATAGAACTATAGAGTTCAAATAATTCAAAATTCTTAACATCTTCCTCTAACTCAAGCTTAATTGACTATAGAACTTTCACGGTGGTAAGTTAGAGAAATGTCCCTGAGAGTCTCTGTCGAGGCAGGGCCATGGATATATTTTTGTGTCTAGCTGGTGTTTTGTTTATAGTAAGTGTTAATTAAATTTTTTGAATAAAAAAATATATTTTTAAAACACTTCAGTTTTTTAATATCCAGGACTTCTGTGGAACTTAGAATTTGATTCTAATAGTTACTATTTAGGCAAATCATTTAAATTTTCCAAGTCTCATTTCTCCATTGAAGACAGGCATCTATCTGTAAAATGAAGAGAAGAATGTTTATGGCACACAGATTTTGTTTCATTTTTATATTTGCATGTTCATTTATTACAATTCTGTGTTTTTCATAAATAAGGGTTACATAGCAGGTTTGTTGAGAGGGATAATAAAATACCAACACTTTCCAGCACCAAACAGTTGCCCACTATTACTATTAATATGATTCCCATTGTTATGCTCTACAAACAAAAGGAACATTTTAAGACCCAGAATCTGAATGGATTTGTATTCTGTTTTTTCAAATTGTGGTATGTATACAGATTAAATTTTGATGAGGAATAAGGAAAAATTTTTTAAATCATTTATTGTGTATTTTTACCGTCATTTAAAGTCATTTTTACAGTATTATTTTTAGTGCCTACTCTGTGCTAGGTAGGGTTCTAGGTTCTGGGAATACAGTTTTACAGAAAGTAGACACAGTTCCTCCTCTGTGGAGCTAACCATGTAATGGAGGATTCAGATAATTCGTGTAAGAAATGTGATTGGGGGCAGAATGTAGGGTTCTATGTAGGACACATGAAGGTCAGGACTGGTCAGGACTTGGGTCTGTTGAAGGCATCAGGGAATGTTTCTGAGAAGGAAGCATCACTAAATTGAGAGCTTCAGGATCAGGAGGAGGTAGGCAGGTGGCAAACATATCCCTGGGCTCAAAGAGAGGCCATAGTATAGAGATTAGGAGAGATTTCGGCCAACACTGGAGAGAGAAACAGGGACCAAGCCCTGCAGGGCATGGATGCCAGATTTGGATTCTGTCCAAGGGAGGGTGGAGCAGAACAGTGACTGATCAAACTGCTATTTTAGGGAACACCACTTTACTGTAGAGGAACAGATGACAGGAAGAACAACCAGGAGACCCTTTGGGATGCACTCTGTGGGCTAGGAGAGAGAGCCAGTGGTGGCCTAGACTGGGGAGGCAGCTTGGAGGAGAACTTTGGACAAATTTGAGTGATATTGACAGGACCTGGGGATTGACTAGATGCTCATATTTCTGACCCAAACAGCTATGTGGGTAGTGGTGCCATCCACCAACACAAGCAACAGAATGGAGGCAGAGGCTGGGTTCAGGGAGTGGCAATGAGCCATGTGTAGACTTTCTGGGCTCTGTGTAACTGTGGGAAACATGACTTGAGAAAGTCTGGTGGATGGTTGCATAATTGGTTCTGGAGCTGAGAACAGAGATATAGATAAGTCTTAGAGCCTTGCATGTCACCAGTATAAAGATGGCACCTGAAGGGAAGGATATGAATGATATCACCAGGAAGACTGTCACATGAGAAGAGACCAGGCCTAGACACAAGGTCTTACCCACAACCCTGAGTGGCAACAAATTCTAAAGGAGTGGCATAGGAGTAGAAACATGCACAGCACACTCAGGAGTAGCCCAGGAGGTGAATCATGAGTATACATTTCCACAGATCCTAGGGAACAAAGTTTCTCTAAAGCAGTGGTGGCTGTGTGGGAGGTTGGGGAGTGGATGCCTAGTGGGGGAGTTGTGACCTTGCTGTAAAGAGCACAGCCAGATGACATGGGTTTAGAAAAACCAGGAATTGGAGAGAGACAAGTGTGGATGGCTCTGCAGAAAATGGTTGCTGATGGAGAGCAACAGCAAAAAGAGGACAGAAGGTCAGGGAGAACTTGTCATTTTCTTTTTTAGAAGATAGGAGGACCTTGAATGGGTTTATTAGCTGATGAAAAAAAAAAAAAAAAAAAACAAAACCCAGTGGAAACCAAGATGGTGACTAAGTAGGAGAAAATGGTATCTGTGGGAAGGTGGGGAGGGGGCAGTAGGCTTCAGAGTCCAAGTGGGAGAGTCAGCCTGGGGAGGAGAAAGGACTCACCTTCAAGAGCAGTGAGGAGGAAAGGGTGTACGGTCTGAAGTGGCCAGTGAGGTGAGAAAGGTTGGAGGATGGGAAGTTGAGGGAGCATCTGCCTGTTGCCTTCTGTTTCTCTTTGACCGAGGAACTGAGCCCAGGTCTCATGCCCCGGATCTGATTTCCTCGTGACATAGTGGCTCCATCCTTTCAGTGGTTCTGTGTTCTCATTCAGATACTGAGGATTTCTGTCATACATTCCTCTTCCCTCCTCCCTTTACCCACCAAGACTTCTAGCTAAGCCCATAAACTGCCCTGTACTAGAATAGGTCCTTCTTATCTTCAAAACAGGTCTCTTTCCCTCTCAGATAAATTAATAGGTCTATTATAGTGGTTGCCATTTGTGTTTCCTACGTGGAAGACTCTAATGGTTGATCTGTCAGATTGCTTAGACATCAGAAGGTATTTGAGGACATGCATATCCCTTTAATTCTTCCTTTCCTTAAAGTTAGCTCTGTTTGTTTTCATTCTAGCCTGGGGCTAGTTCTGTACCTCACAGGTAAATTAATTCAGCTCAACAGATGGAAGTGGCTCAAGTTAACTCTTGCTCCTTTTCAGAAATCCCATTTCAACCAGATAGTGTATGTCATTGGTGGTTCTGGGAAGAAAAGAAGTTGAGCAGTTGGATTCAGGAAGAACAGGGGCCATTTTTTAATGGCTGATGTACAGGGTCTCAGGACTTTCTATGTCCAAAAGCCTGACCCAACTGATAGTAAGAAGTTATATAAGAGGACTTGGCCACCCTTCTGCCCTCTGATCACATCCATGACTCTGAGTGGCCACACAGAGATTGTATGGAAGGGCATCATGGTTAAAACATAGGCATGGTATGAAATATGACTCTTCCTTATAGATGGCGTTAAAATTCCTAGGAGTGGAAGTTTAGAAACTTACACTGTACAGTGAAAATGAAAAGTAACGGTATTTTGTGGAGGAAAAGTAATTTATTGGCTCTGACATGAAAAGCCCTGGGAGTAAGCATCCTTCTAATGATGGACACCCATGATTGATGGCTGTTCTGTGCTGCTGCTGTCTAGAAGTGAGCTCTTCGAAATAGCATAGTAGGGACTTTGCAGGTGAGTCTCATTTGGTTAAGTTACTGCTGCTTTTGTGAAGCTCTGCTGCATCTTTATATTCTAACAAGGAGAAGATGGTAAATCAGAGTAATTGCTTCATCTCAAGGCACTTTTATATTGTAAAGGAAAAAGGTCCTGTTAAGAAACTCAGATTAACTTCTCTGTTTATCCTATATGGAAAGCCTCTTTGAAAGCTGCTTATCATACAACCTGCTGGTTTATTTATAATGGAACAATTCCATTAGAACCTGACACTTGTTCTCATGGCAGCAAGACTTAAGATCCCTCAGGAAAAGCATTTAACCCTTGGAAATGCAAAGCTGTCATTTATCTGTCATCTCTCTAAAAACTCACTGGAGGGTATTTACGAGAGAGATTTGGAACAGTTATCATTTCCACCGAGTTAGAAATGGAGTTAGGACTCACTAAATGGTCAGTAGAGAACAGATGAGCGTCCAGTACCGTAGTGCAGAAGCGGCTTGTCTTTGTTAGTGCCATTACAATGCACTAATTATGGTGTTCCACAATTTTTAAGTAATTCACTGTACAGAGTTCAGGGACTGGTGTATTAGTTAATTGCTAGTTGTAACTCATTTGAATTGCTTATCTCACTTATATTTTGTAAGTTTTACAAGAGTTCTGAAAGTTGATACTTATCAACCAAGGAAACTTAGCAGATCTTAGAAGAACGAACTCAAATTGTCATGATATGAAAATTAACACCCTTCTGCCTGGCAGTTACTAGCAAAAGATGGGGATACCATTTGTCAAAGTCTGTCAGTAAGTAGGTTCCCTGGGGAGCCAGTGGAGCATAGTCTAAGAATTCATTCTCTGGTGCCAGACTGCCTGGCTTCAGACCCCAACATTGTCGCTCACTGGCTATGGGACTTGTACAAGTTAGTTAAACTTAGAGCCTCATGTTTCTTCAGTGGTTGATGGGGATAATGTCTCTTGGGGTTTTGAAGACTACTCAGTGAAATAATGTATGTAAAGTGCTTCATGCAGTGGCTGCATGTAGTATTAAAGGGTAGTTGTTGTTATTAGCAAAATTAAATATGGGCCTGGTGGGTTTGGTAAGATGTTATAGATTATCCCAAAAGGATATTTTTCTTTGGAATATTTGTCGGCTACATTTGTCTGTGGGTGTTCATTATTTTTGTGACTCCCTTCTCTTTCCTAGTTTCACCAAAGCTGTCGTATAGGACAAGTGATTACGGCACAAACCATCGTCAATTCTTCTCCCATTCTTGTAGAACAGATTGGCAGCCCTGAGGAAGAGATCTATAAATGCTCTCAAAGAGAGTCTCTGAATCACCTTTGTGATCAGAGACAAACAAGTAAGGTTGGACTGACCTTTTCAAGGTACCTATGGTAGAAATAATATTGCGGGTCATACTTACAAAGCTGATGGCAAGTTAGTGGTGTAATGCTGTTGGGGAAAATGGAGGGAACAGGTGTGAGAACTGAAATTACTTGACTCAAAAAGAAGCCTAGTAGTAGTGAGCAGGGCAGAGTGATGTTCTTCAGGATTTAAGGGTTTATTGTATGCACCGTTGACCAGTCCTCTCTCCTCAGCAGATCTTTAACTGCCGACCTCCCACAATTCTCACCACCACTACCCTCTGCCACCCCACCCCACCCCTTCCCACCACCCTCCAGCCCATCTTCCCAGCACACCACCTCTACCACTCTTACCACCACCATCACCACCCTGCTCCCCATTACTGCTCCCTCAACACCCCATCCCTTCCCATTTCCCCCCACCCCTTCTTACTACTATCACCCCGATCCACACCCCCATCATTATTATTACCACCCCCAACACCTCACCCCCTTCCTCTTCCCCCACAGCCCTTCTTACTACCACCGCCCCCACCACCCCCATCATCACCACCCCCACCCCCATTATCACCATCACCATCATTCCCCCCACCGCCTCATCATCACCACTCACCCCATTGTCACTACCACTACCACCATCACCCTTTCACCCCCTACCACCTCCTCATCACCACCCCAACCCCATCATCACCACCACTACCACCATCATCCTCCCCACCCCCCACCTCCTGGCACCAGCACCACAGCTACAACGGTTCAAGGCCTTGAAGAACTCTCATTGGAGGATCCTTGCCCCTTCACCAAGCTCTGATTCTAACCCACTTTTTCTCTGCCTGACTTGCTTCTCTCACCTGCGCACTCTCTGACTACCTTCCTGTCTTTCAGTCTCCCAGCTCTGTCTATAGATTAAGGAAGGAATTTGCAAGTATACTTCTGTAATCTTGCTTTTCTCTGACTTAAGGGATTACTAATCTTCTATCATTTGCTTTATAAATAACAAGAGATGATAATTAGTTTGACTCGTTAAGTGTAAAGCAGTTATTATTTTGCAGCATTTGATTAAGTTTCTTTAATTATGCACCGTTGTATATGCTTCTGCTCCAAAGAACAGGAGAGTTTCTGTGAAACATTCTTCTCTCCACTTAATGCCTTTTCTTCTTCCTATTTGCCCCTGTGGCTGCCAGTGCACACCCCAGGGGCAGGTTAGTGTGTTTTCCAAGGACTTTAAGCGTCCCATGATTGAAAAGGTTGTCTTCTCTATGGTCAGGGTGTTCAAGGCCAGCCCTGATACAAACTGTATTCTTCCCTTTATCCACCCTTCATTTATTCACTCCAAACCAAACCTGCTTCAGGAAGGGATCAGATAAACTTATTTGGGGTAAGGTAGAAATGACAGAGTAGCAGTGGAGCAAACCAAACAAATGAAACTTTAAATGTGGAATTCCAGCTGGATAAAGAAGTAGGATGGTGTTGGAAGGGCAAGAGTCACCTCTTCCAAACCCTCTCAAAGGCCACTTAATAGTAATTTATGTACCTTGTACTTTTAAGCCCTTCTTCCCTTCACTGTCCTCCACCTGACCTTTTCTCAAGACCCAACTCAAAGGAGTCTCTTTCAGGAAGCACTCCAGATTCCCTGTGCTCCCTTCTGCAGTGCCCTAGCCACACGATGTCAGCCTTCTCTGCTTAGAATAGACCCCTGCCCAGCACTGAGTGTGGAGCCTGCATAAAATTCTCTCTCTCTCTCTCTCTCTCTCTCCCTCTCTCTCCCTCTGCCCCTCTCCCCCACTCATCCATGCTCCCTTTCTCTCTCTCTAAAAAAAAAAACTTATAGAATGGGGCCCTTCCCTCTTCTCCCCCTTGTCTTCTGAACCATTAGCTTCTCAGCAGCAGGAAAGGCCAGTCACAGCCCTAATTGTCTCCCCTGCATCTAACACCATGGCATTCAGGAAATGCTTTTGGACTGAAGTGAATTGTATTTCTGCTGTATGAAGAGGAGAATATTTTTTAACCATGGAGAACATGATAACTTTCTTCAGATCGGTGAGAGATTGTTCCCTCTCTTCCCCTTGAATGTACTTGTTTCCCAGACCGCAACTCTGGAGACATACCAGTAGGTAGGATAATGTTTTTTGTTTTTTTGTTTTTTTTTTTTAAAGAGGAAAACACTATGATGATTCCAGCCAAGGGGTGTAATTAGCTACATATCCCCTTGGCTGAAAGCCTCATCCATGGGAAATGCAGTTTGTTTGCAGCGATTGTTCGAATGTGAACAGGCTGCATATGGATCAGTGCTACAGGGAAGAGAGTCAGTCCCTCCTGGCCAGCTGTGCCTTCTGGGTCAAACTTGAGCTCAGCAGAGGGGGCAGCTCCCCCAGCTCCAGCACCTTTCTCTCTAATAAGGCTGCAGAGACCAGAGCAGGCTGAAGAATGGGTAGGATCTGAGGAAAATGATGAGCAGCCTTTGCTGGCTTACTTTTGAGTCTATAATTTTTAAATTCACTCACCTGTCCTTTATTCCACTCTTCTGTATTACATGGATATCCTTTTGGCATGTGTACTGTGGAAAGAAACTGATTTTTGTCTTTCGTTTTTTGGGACTATAAAAAATTATAACAACCCAGCCTTTATTCCAGAATTCTCATTTTAGTTCTTTCTGAATGGAAAGTAGCTTCCCTATGTTTCATTGTCCTGTTTTGCTTTTGTGAGGGAAACATTCAGTGTTTTCTAATACTGGGCTTGTAGACATTAGGGTTTAGGAAGTGTGTCCACCTCTTGGCTCCCGGGTAGCCCCTCCTCTATGGATTGACATTGCTGTCCCTTCTACATGATGTCTTCTTTATGACATTGTTTTGGTGATTGAACTCTTATCCTGAGTCCCTTGATCTTTAAAAAAGGTAGCCTAGTAATAATATCTACCATCCTTGTCTTTCTCCAAGGGACATTGTAAGGATAATTAGGGGACATATGTGTGAAATGTTTTGAGCCCAGTGGAAGGGAGAAACTATCAGACACAAAGGTATTGCTATTATTCAGTTTCATACTGTTACCATATGATCAAGGATACATTAATTTTGGAAATGGTGATAATTTCATGTTTGGACTTCTGTTCCTCCCTAATCAGCATAATTGGCTTTGCCCTGAACCCTATACTTACCTCATTTTATAGATTAAAAACAAATAAGGGGCAATGATCAGAAATGTTTTTACTATGTTTTTCACTGGCTATTTTTTTTATTCTAAAAATAAGTTAGTCTTTGAAAGGTAGTTGATTAAAAAGCTTCATTTTCTGGGAATGTTATGCATTTGTAATATATAATAAATAATACTGTAGCAGTTGGCTGCCTCCACTTTCATACAAAATAAATAAATACATTTGGTGACATACATTTGAGGAATGTGATTCTTACAATTTTCACAGAAATAAGGAATAACTTTACAGATGATAGAGATTTTACCATCTGCTAGTAACAACAACAATAACAAAACATAGCTCATGATACGAAGCTCTTACTGAGTCTAATGTATTTATTGGCATGCCAGGAATAAGAATTCTCTACAACTTTAGTCGACCATCCCCAGGGAAGATGACCTGACTTTCAGCATGTCAGGGGAAAGGTTCCTTTGCTTCTAAAGCAAATGACATGGGCTTTACATCGTTTGAATGGCAGAGGAGGGAAGAGGGATAAGTTTTAATGGTGAGAAATCAAGAGAAAAGCACTCTCCAGAATTGTAAGTACCTACAGAGATTTCACTGGTAATTAGTGGAATGGTGGACTTACTGTCAAGAAGATACTGTCTTTATGAGTGTTAAACATTTAGTGTTGACCAAAGAGATAAAATTTCAGACACTTAGAGAAAGATGGGGCATGTAAGTCCAGACTTTCTCTACAATGACATTTGCATTAAGCAGGTGACATTTTCCTAGGCCTGACATGACAGGTAAGGGTTGTGGCTCTAGTTAAGGATGAGGAACCAGGAGGGTCACCATTAGGAAGGGATAAATGTTCAGTGGAGGCTGGGGAAGAGAAACCAAAGGGTACTGAAACAAAGGCACTGAAGACGTATTAGCTCTCTTTTTGGGTTTCCTTTGCTCTCTTCCGGAGAAGGTGGGGATGATTGTAATTTTTGATCATTCTGGTTTCATCTGGTGGCATGGAGGATATTGCATGGCACAAGCATCATGGCTATCCTGTGAAAGATGGCCAGTGCATTTTTAAAAAACTGTTTATTTGTTTATTTTGAGAGTGAGGGGAAGGGCAGAGAGAGGGAGAGAGAGAAAGAGAGAGAGAATGAATCCCAAGCAGGCTCCATGTTATCAGCACAGAGCCTGATGTGAGGCTCAACCTCATGAACTATGAGAACATGCCCTAAGCTGAAATCAAGAGTCAGACAGAGACTCAACCAACTGAGTCACCCACACACTCCAATGGCCAGTGCATTTTTATTAGTAGACTATGTGTAGGTAGTCCTGAGGGTGTTCAGTCTTTCTTAGTAGTAGAAGCTATAGGCTGGGTATGCAGGTAGAACCTCATTAGAGAACTTTAGCCAGCACTGGTGTGCATGTTGGAGTGCTTTTGGTTATCTTTAAATGGATTGGGGAATGAAGCAGGTTTAAAGAGGAGCAGCTTGCCTCTCACCTCCCAACTTCTCCATATTTTTAAGTGATTTTTACTCCCTGACCCTGGAAAATACAGTAAGTCTGATATCTGCCTGATTTTTGCTTTCAGCCTAATGCTAAACATCTAAGCCATGTTGCAAAGTAGGCAGTATTTATAAATTTGTTTTCATTGCTATATTCTACATCATCCCTCGTTTTTTTTTTTTTTTTTTTGTCATGCCTCATATTTGGACCCTGATGTCCTGTGCCCTTTCCCATTGGCCTTTGGCAAAAATGCTGACAAACTCATATACATTCAGATACCAAGGGCTGATCAGGTTAAAGTGTTTCCCCTTCTTGTGGTGTCTACATTTTTTACAGGGGTGAAGACATCTTAAGCCAGAGGAATGACTCTCTAGTTGTGGAATTTCAGTCGTCAGCCAGCAGATGTAGGAGGTATTATTTTGGGTATGGGGGCCTCTCAGAAGTCCTGAAATCATCCTAAATGACCACCTGCCTGCTCCATGTTACATAAGGCCACTTCATGCATCATACCAGTCTTGTGTGTTTGGTTGGTTTGACCTTGCCTGAGGGCAGCAAGCATGTTTATGGAAGTCTCTGTGCATGGAGTCCTGCATAGCTGGTGCTTCGCAGATACCTGTGTGTGCTGGAGAGGGGAAGAAGTACGGTGCATGGTATGCAAGCTTATTTTTCTGATTGCCAAATGCTGGTTTGGGTCCTAAAGTTAGCAAGTTCATAGTAAAACTCGATTTGTCCCCTTGGTTAAAGCTCACTTCATGCCCATCCACAGCATGAGTCATGTGTTGTCAGAGCAGTCTCCATTTGAAATCCATGGAATGTTTGTGAAAGCTGCAGTCTCATATTGCGAATGTCCACAAGCAGGGCAGGGCAATCACAGCCTCTTCTTTGAACTTGAAGCCTGGTTCTGTGAATAAGAGTGTCATTTTCATCTTATGCCTTCCTTATGCCAGTCACTATCACTATAGCCATCCAGAGAGTTCTTAGTGATCACAATGTCAGAGCTGTGAGCCTCTCATTTGGTAAGGCTGTGGCTGCAGCCTCTGTTTATGTGAAGGTCACTGGTTGGACTCCCCAATCTAATAACTTTGGGTAACGTATGAAAGAGGAATTAAAATGCTAATAGGTGATATGTTCTGGGTATTTTAACATTTCCTAATCTTAAATTTAAATGAAATTCCTTAGGTGTTCTCCCAGCCTTGCTGAAAGCATATTTAGCATTGCCCCTTAGCGAATTTAAAGTATATTCTATCCACCTGGGCAGAGCTAGAAGGATAAGCAATATGTATTTTATGATCATTTTATTTGTGTCCTCTATAGCTACATGACACAAATATTCTCTTATACTCAAGATAGCAATTCAGCTAAAACAAAACTAGACAAAACAGGATCTCACTCTTTCATATATTTCTATGAACCCACAGATCCTTTCATTATTAACAACATTTAAAAGCAGTACATTGGAGTTTGGGCACCTAAAGCTATTCCAAAGCCATTTTGTAGATTACTTTCACGTTTAAACCTTACAACCACATGAAACATCCCTGTTTTATAATGAAGACACTGGGGTGCAGAGAGGTTGTGTGGCTTTCCCATCATCATGTCGCTGGTTATGGGAGAACCACAGTCAGTAGGTGGTTGTCCTGGCTCCCAGCTCAGGCATCTGTGCATTAGATCAAGTGGGAGCTCTAAGCAGAACAAGGTCACTTAAAATGCTTCTGCTAGGAAATGAAGACAGTGCTCATTCTGAGGGACATGTCAGTTATGTTGTCTCCACTGAGCCAGATTTACTTTATGTACCAAGCTGAAAAAAACATGTGTATTTCCTTCCTTCAGTAAACGGGTCACTTCCTTATTATTAGTTGAATTAGCCCCTTTATTTCCTCCTTATGAGGGGGAAGGAACACTCCCTTAGTCCTCCCAGTTATCTGGTGTCTGGTCACTTCATAATTGTATTTTGGGAGAATAGATATTAATTTTCTTTAACAAAAAGGCTGAGATCCTTGATGACACACCATAATTCAATTTCTGTTCTCTCCCTTCGTTGCCTGCACCCCTTCCTCCTGGCACATTTTTCATAGTTAGGAGTGATAGTGTCAAATATATCAGAAGGAAGAATTGATTCAGTAGTAGTTTGACGACTTGACTGATTAGCAGAGATCAGAAGAAGGCTCATAACTGTGAAAACCACTGCAGCATGGAGTTTTAACAGCTCTTTAGGGAGCTAGTTAATGAAAGAATCACTACAGAAACACAGCCATGCAAAAAAAAAAGAAAGAAAGAAAAAGAAAGAAAGACAAGAACAGAAGCATTCCCATATAACACTCAGAGGCTATGTCTTAAGAGGAAATATGCTCATAATTTCTATTTACACATCACTGTAATTACTGTCTGCCTTAAGATTACTTTCAGTCTTCTCCTGTCAAAATTGCTTAGATATTTCCTGTTTTACATATCAGGCAGAGATGTCTAGTACTGGTTGGAACTTGTCCTAAGGATTTTCTTTTGCTCCTGAAGAATGTAATTATCAGACACCCAAGCTCATACTGCTTGATTAGACTGGCTTTAATCTGATCCATGTTCTTATCACCATTTGTCCATGACCCAGACTTCTGCACTCAGGGGAATGTTTGACTGGGCTTTAGCCTTTAACTTTTTCCTATGTGGTTGTTCTCTTTTCTTTCTCCTGATGCAGTGTCTATGAACCAGATAGAAATGTGTTACGGAGGAAAGAACGAGAAAGAAGAAATCAGGAAACTCAGCAGGATGATGGCGCATTTAATTCGAGTTACTCCCTTTTCAGTGAACCCTACAAGGTAGATGGTTTTCTGTTGTTCATCTTCACCTTCACTTGTACCTCTACTTTCAGTCTGTATTGGAAGAGTCGACCAACCAAACTTCAGCTGGCTCTCTGCCTGGTCAGCCCAGGAAGACAGCTCAGCCGCTCAAAATGAGGTCTTCTCAGATCACAGATCTTGGTGTTGAGTTCACATGACTTGACTGCCTGCTCCCTCAGTAAAATATAACTTTTGCTTAATAGTGAGAGCTGTTTGCTGTGATTTTTATCAATAGTATAGACTTCATTTCTGCATTGATTTTCAAAGTCAGTGCCACTTGTTATGTTTTTTTTCTCAGCTATTAGGAAATATAAAGAGGTTTGGTAACATTTGCCACACATGGGTCATGCTGCAATCAGGGTACCTGATAGGGTGATGAAAAAAAAGCTGCTGGATTGCTTCTCATTTATACCAAAGGTCAGAGATACAGCTTCTCTTCCAAAATGAAAGGTCTTCCAAGATTTCACTAATATCTGAGGCTGCACAGAACTATGGATAATTTAGGCTGGTGGCTTCTTGCACATTTAGCCCCATGTTCATTTTAAGCTTTCCTCTGACTTCTTTTGCCTGTCCCTCTGGGTTTCTGACAAGAATAATTATATATTTAGAAATTGGCAGCAGAACAATTTGAGCCAAATTTGAATTTTCAAGAAAAGCTTCCAAAGGGACTATAAAAAAGAAAAGAAAACCTAATCCTGGAAAGTCTTAATTGAGACTGTTTTGTACAGCTACAGTGGTAAATTTTCTGATTTCCTTAGCTGTAGCACACCACCAAGGATAGATTCCTTTTTGATGTAGTCTAAGGCTCTTAACAGCTTCCTGGTTCTGGCATGATACAGAGTGTGGATGGACTTCTTCAGCAAAGGACAGGTTTTTTTTTTTTTTTTATGTTTATTCATTTTTGAAAGACCGAGACAGAGCACAAGCAGGGGTGGGGCAGAGAGAGAGGGGGACACAGAATCTGAAGCAGGCTCCAGGCTCTGAGCTGTCAGCACAGAGCCCAACGCGGGGCTTGAACTCACGAACCGTGAGATCATGACCTGAGCCGAAGTCGGACGCTCAACCGACTGAGCCACCCAGGCGCCCCAGCAAAGGACAGTTTTGATGTCATCCCCCAACTCTTATTCTGAATGTGACAAGCCTACTGTGATCAATAATGGCACCTCTCAGTTGTTTCCTGTGTTTCTGTTGTCTCTAACAAGAGGGTACGTGTGTTTCTCTTTCTCCAGACGAACAAGGGAGATGAGCTCTCCAACCGGATCCAGAATACTTTAGGCAATTACGATGAAATGAAAGACTTTTTAACTGATAGATCTAATCAGAGTCATCTCGTTGGCGTTCCCAAACCTGGGGTTCCTCAGGCTCCTGTGAACAAGATCGATGAACATTTTGTTACAGATTCAAGAGCCCAGACCCAGCCCTCATCTGTCTGTAGCACTGCATCTTCCACACCAGCAGCTGTCCCCGTGCAGCAGAGTAAGAGGGGCACCATGGGCTGGCAGAAGGCTGGGCACCCACCATCAGATGGCCAACAGAGAGCAAGTAAGCACGGACCCAGGTTGCTTGATTTGAACAGATCTGCTAACCCAAAGAACCATAGTAAAAAACCTAACCACTCTGTGTCGAGCCCCTCATCCTCATCTTCCTCTTCTTCTTCTTCTTCCAACTCAGCACAAGGCTCTCTCAGGACCTTGCTTGGAGATGGTGTTGGCAGACAGCAGCCACGAGCCAAGCAAGTGTGCAATGTAGAGGTGGGTCTTCAGACCCAGGAAAGGCCACCTGCTATGGCAGCCAAGCACAGCAGCAGCGGACACTGTGTTCAGAACTTTCCTCCATCCCTGGCTTCAAAACCCAGCCTGGTTCAGCAGAAACCAACTGCATATGTGCGGCCGATGGACGGCCAAGATCAGGCTCCTGATGAGTCTCCAAAGCTTAAGTCATCCACAGAAACCAGTGTGCACTGTACGTCATACAGGGGAGTCCCGGCCACCAAGCCAGAGTCCACCAGAGCCAAGGCCAAGCTGTCCAAGTTCAGCATCCCCAAGCAAGGAGAGGTAAGTTTTCTCAATACCACCTACATACATCTGAGCAGTTCTAAGTGACCACTGGACGATTACAAATTAAACTCCCATGTTTCTTTATTTCAGTGTGTGAACAACTCCATATGGTAGGATTTGTAGCAATCACTAAAGGAGGATGTACACATAAATAATGGTTTCCTATCAACTTTCTCAAATTGATTATCACCAAATTATTTTTAAGTTCCAATACATGCAGTTATGTGTCTACATTCATTCAGGAAAGGAATGTCTCCTTCAATATAGTTCAAGGGATTTTTTTTGTATTGTTAATGAGTCAGTGTTGACACAGATACTATATATTAGAAATAAAAGTATTGTAAAGGCTGTATATAAAGAGGTTAATTTTTATGTAAAAGAGTTCAGAAGTTTGACGCTTTTGTCAGTTTTGGAATGTTCCAGCACAGACTTCACAAAGTAAACCTCATAATGATTTTTAAAGTAACTATTAAATGACTCAATATTGAGGGGCACCTGGGTGGCTCGGTTGGTGGAGTATCTGACTCTTGATATCAGGTCTTCATCTCAGGGTTGTGACTTCGAGCCCCGTGTTGGACATGAAGCCTACTTAAAAAAAAGACTTAATATTAAGTATGGTGCATATTCAAATGTATCAAAGTCTTGTCCATATTATAATATTTAAAATCCAGGTTAATTGATTTGAATCAAGTAAGAACTCTCCTTGTCCTATAAAAATGATCTTAGGTTATATGAAGAGAATGAAATCTTTTAGTTCAGATTCTTCTGGTTTGCATCTTGAATTTATTTATTTGAAATTATTTATCTATTTATCTTGAAAGTATTTATTTATTGCATTATAAAATATGTATATTGGATGTATAGAATATTAGAATTCAAAAAGGCAAATCACATAATCACAGGGGTAGCAAAGAAGCCATGATTACTCACTTGAACAGTAAATCTGGATGGAAAATGAAGTTTTGTTTTAAAGAACCACATTTCAGACTATATTACAAATTGATGACAGTTGTCAAGAGCACATGAAAAAGTATGCCTGCGCATTTTTTTTTGTTTTGTTTTGCTGTGATGTGGTATATTAACAAACATAAAATGTGAATTCTGGAGCATTGGATTTAAGAACTGTCCATTTTTTTTTTCTTTTTGACACAGTCATTTTTAAAGATGGAGTAACACTGCAGAATATTCTGTATATTTTAATTTGATTTAATAACCAAATGAAACACGAATGATTTGATGTTTCTTGTTGGGAGTCTGACAAGGCTGAAGTTAATCATTTCTGAGCTGAGCTATCACTTCAGAAAGCACCATGCACCAGTTGGGAGATCAGCATATTACCCTTGAAGGAGAAGATATATATATTTTTACTCTAAGGTGTTTGTACAGGTTCTAAAGAAGAAATTAAGTGACATGTATACTAGTAACTCCTTTTAATTATTCATTTATGACGGATCCCATAAAGTATTCTTAGGAATTAATAGAAGCAACACATAATTTCTGCAAGCATTTATGTTTTTAAAAGTTTGTAAGAAACACACATTAATATCACTTTACAAAATGAATTTATCAAGCCCTTTGATTTTTGTTGTCATCAAATGACCTGGCAAATTAAACATGGCTTATCCTTGAACAGAGGTGGCTGCAACCACCAGGAATCCTTTATAATTGTAATCCCAATTGATTCCCTGTTAAAATGATTTTTATGTGCCAAAGAAACTTCAAATTTATTAGGTGGTAATTTATTTATTTACTTTGTAACTCAATGAGTTGATAAAGCCCTGGTTAAAAGCCAGTTTTTGATAGCCAGTATAATCCTATGAAGATAACTATACAGTTTTCATTAGGCTTTGGGTATGTCATTAATAACATGGACACTTTCAGGACGCCCTTCCAAGACCCCAGATTGGGAATGACACATTGTACTACGGTTCAGTAATCACAGAAAGAGGGAAGTGCCTAGGATAGAAAGTCATACCAGGAGAAATTAGAGCTTTTAAAAAGGAAGTGTTTCATTTCCCCCATGTAATGACATCGAGCCAGTCAGCTTGCTTCCTTCCTAACATTCTATACTGAATACTCTAAAGAGGCCAATCAAGCGTGGTTAGGAAAAGGTAAGAAGTGTCATTCGTAAAACAAAGTTTTAATTGGCGGATTTGGTTTTTTTGTTTTTGGTATGAGAGATGTACAGTCCTTATTTTAGCAAAAAACTTTGCATATTATGGAAAATATGATAATTTGAATTTTGCAACACTTGTGTGTTTAATCAGTCTATTATAATAAGAAAATGAATCTTTCCCAGTTAGCAGCAGAATAGTATCTATAAGTTACATTTTCCATCTTTCAGACTCAAAGAGTTTTTTTGTTTGTTTGTTTGTTTGTTTTAACAGTACTCCGAGAGACCCTTTTATATATACCCTTTTGCAGGTATATCATTATTTATAGGACATCTCTATAAAATCCATAATCATAGCACAGAAACTGAAGAATTTTATCAGCTAATCAGCTTGTACTTTTATGGGGATATTTACCTTTATTTTCTGGAGAGAATAAAACAAATGTGGCAAACAAGAAATATTAATGCGTATTTTTTTAATGCAGATAGTACCTATATAAAAATGTTCTCTTGATAGTACTGACATTAATTTTCAATGAGGTAAGGAATGCATTATCTTAGGGAAATTTACAGAGGCAGTGACCTGAAAGGAACTTTCCTGATTTGACTATACTTTCCCAGGGCATTAGGTGTAGAATAAGACTTATGCCTGTGTGAAGGTTTTGGGGGCTGAAAGGAAGTGTTAGGTAAAAATGACGTAAAGACAAGGGAGATGCAAATATAGCTGTATGGCATTGTGTAGGTACAGTCCTCATAAGAAATCAAATCAATGACTAGGTGTAATGTGATGTGAGAAATTGAAAAAAAAAATCTAAGATGTGATCTCTATGTGCAAGAAATTTACATGAATTGAATAAATTAGACTCCAGCACTTAGCTTTTAATTTGCAATTTCTCTCACGTACAGTCCAAACTAAATTTAAAATTGGCCTTCTAGTCCTAGAAAATTTCCTCACCTTCATAATCCTTGTGGTAGAAAACTATTCAATGTTATTTTAAAAAATTGAGAATTTGTGAATCTCTTTCGCCTGATTTTACACTTCATGAAATTTTTCATTCTTTTTCTTACAACATCTGCACTCTATCTGCTGCCATGGCGAATTATTTGTTATAATTCTTTAGTCTTCAATAATAGGTAATTAGTGTGGAAAAATTCAGTGCAATTTGATGTGGAAGTTAAAGACCTCAAGGGAGTTCCTTAACTGATACACCTGTCTCCTGGCTGGTTTTCCCCAGCACAGTTTTGTGTTTAATGAAAAACATATTTTTGTTGTTATAGCTGAATTTTTGATTCTTGATGCCATCCCTCATTAAGTGAGCCTTCCCTGGAGTGCCACTTGGAAGGGTGACTAGCGTTAGGTGAGGGACATAAGAAATGACTGCAGCATGTGTTCTAGAACATTCTTGGGTAGGGCACACTAAATCTTATTTGCAGTTGAAGAAAATTTTTTGTTTCACATACACACACAAAATTGATGTTTTGCCCTTTACATGTAATTCAAGATCCAGACACTGGGGACTGTTAACCTAGGAGTAGGTAGGTTTTGTGGGATCTAAAATAAATACTGTCTTGGGAATTTTCGTTAGGAAAAAAGGAGTAGAAAAATTATCTTATGCTTGAAATTTTTACAAAAACATGCTTTAACTCATTGCTAGAGCCCCTCCTGGGGCCTTGGAGGAATGTTCACTTAAGAGGCCCTGAAGCTCATGCGTCATTAGCTTCATGCTGTATCTATCCTTCACTCATGGAATAATACAAAATTATTATTAAAATGATAATTTTAGATTTGAAAAGAGTACTTTATATTGGCCTCAAACTTGGTAGAATTTAAAAATACATATGTATATGCTAGGTGATACAGGAAGACAGAAATGGGACAATCCTATAAAAAAGCCTAATATGCAGTGCCACTGAGACAAAGCACGGGAATATGGGCCTCATGGGCTATGAAATCAGTTTGTTCGGCAAGTTACAGCTTCACTGGTATTCCAAAACATACACATTTTAGTTTCTTTTTGTTATTAATTTAATAAGTAGCAGTGACTTAAGACCACTCTCACAGAGGGCTCTGATGGCTGAGAATAGAACACATCTGAAAAGCCAGGGAAGGAAGGAGAGAACGCAGGACCTGCTGCTCTTAGTTTAATCAATGATGAGGAAAGAGATACCTCAATTTGAATATCAATTAATAGACTGTGTATATTAGGACTTTTCCTAGTGGTTGATAATTCATCCACAAGAACAGAGACACCATTTTTGGCTGGTCAGAATTTTGTTAAAATAAGTAAATAGTTGAAGATGTATTGATTAATCAGCATTTTCACAATGGGCATTTTAAAATCACCATTTATACCATGAATAAGAACAGAAAGATAAAGCACCGTGATTCCACAAAATAGCTTCCTAGAAAAGCAATTAACTGATTTTTTTTTTTCTAAGTTCACAGAAGATAAATGATGTAGGCTTCCTATTTCCTGTCACTCTTGGTTACCTTTGTATGAAAATGGATTTCTTCCAAATTAAAGTCGGCACCAGCCTGTCGGACGGAAAAGGCATCTGCAGAGCAATGTGTACATTACATATTCATGCCAGTCTAAATTTCTTAATTACATTTGAGATGTATAATGTTTTCAAATGGAAGCATGCTATCTGATGGCTGGTTCATTGATGAAATGAGGGTGTATGTCCAGATTGGAGACTCGGTTTCCCTGACTATTGTAGTTTCATCCTCCCCATCGTCATCACTTCCATCCTCCTTCAAGAGGCCACATCTTGTGGGGCAGTGGGACAGCGGCGGGGGGAGCAAGGGGGTGGGCTTAGTACCAGCACCGATGGTTCTCCTCTGTGCTTCCTCCTCCCCATGTAATCCGTGCTGTCTGTTCCCGGAGTGAGGACGTACACAACTTGTACCCTGTAGACTTAAAAGAGGGAAGACCCACAACTTTGATCTCAGATATGAAAGGACTTGTTTTCCATCTTATAGATGGGTCATTCTGAAGGTCAAAATGAAGGCTGGCAAGTGGAAATGTTTCCATATTTTTTGGTACTTTTATGTTCAGCCAGCGAGGCCCTGAAAGGTAAATCACTTAGTCACTTAAAAATAACTTCAGCTTCTATAACCCTTTATTGAAAACTTTGAAGAAAGCATATTAAAATGTGTCTTGTGTGAAGGTGCTGGTGTCCTTTTCCACCCCCTTTCCTCTCTGGGTTCATATTATAAAACCACATTTTCTAGCCATAAGGGAGTAGTTTACTACTACTCCCAATGATGGAGGCATTGAGGGTGAGACCCGGAGGGAGGCTATTAGCAAGTCCCCTCTACTTTCCCTGTATATTTTCTCAGTTCTCATAAAGTTTCCTCTCCCGGAAAGCATCTGGACAGATTACGGGGCTGTTTTCTCTTAAACTGCAACCTTATGTGTGTTGACTCCAAACCTGGGGCTAATCAAGAGCCTGAGGCCTCTGTGTTTGGAGCCACTTGAAAAGATGGTATATAATCCAAGAACCTCTCCTACCCTGGAAAAAGTATCACTTAACAGTCCAATGACAAAAGCCTCTTCTTTTGTAGTTCGTTCATTCTTGGTTGGAAATCCTGGGCAAGCTTTCAGATACATAGGATACATGGTGGAATCCTGATGGCTCTGCAAGGTGTAGGTTCAAATCCTGGCTCTCCCACTTATTAGACATGTGGCCCAGGGCAAGTGGTTTAACTTCTCTGGGCCTCAGTTTTCTTATGTGTGGAGAAAATGATAATATCTGTGTGTCAGAGTTGCTGGAAAGAGGAGTCAATCGATGAGTTGAAGAATGTCATGTACTTAGCACAGTGACAATATAGTAAGCATTCAGTAAATATTGGCTATATTACTCTTCCTAGAAATACCTCTGAAATGACAAAAGCAAACAAGATAGAGAAATGATAGTATTGGAAGTGGTTGTGTGTGTGTGTGTGTGCGAGCTAAAGCGAGAGAGGCAGAGAGATGGGGGGAAGGGAAAAGAAGAATGAAGTTCCGGAAGTTTTTTGGTGTTTATTTGTTAGAAATAATGGAAATCTTGAAGACTGAGATTATCCTGGATTAATATCACAAAGCCTGAGTGACATGATTCTCTCTTATTTAATGCTTAGCCCCCTCCTGAGATTTTATTGCCAAGTCTGGGATCGAATTTTCTCTCTCTTCCTGTGCATTTGGCTTTCCTGAGCTATTATTACCTGTAGTGGAACATATCACACTTGAGCTTTATTTCTAGTTAAATGAAATATAAAATCAACAAGATATGGGCTGAGGAAAAGTGTTAAAATTTCCAGGTAGTATTTTTTTTATTTTTTAACGTTTATTTGTTTTTGAGACAGAGAGAGACAGAGCATGAACAGAGGAAGGGCAGAGAGAGAGGGAGACACAGAATCTGAAACCGGCTCCAGGCTCTGAGCTGTCAGCACAGAGCCCGACGCGGGGCTCGAACTCACGGATCGTGAGCTCGTGACCTGAGCCAAAGTCGGCCGCTTAACCGACTGAGCCACCCAGGCACCCCTCCAGGTAGTATTTAGAATGACTCACTGAAATAGATCTCTTTGAAGCCACACAGTATTAAATAGCATGTTTAATTGGGCCGAGGAGGAGAATCACTTACCCACATGATTAACTAGCGTTACCAATACCTTTATGGTAGATGAGAGTGCAGTTTCCCTGCTGCCAGTCACACACTCTGTCCTGTGGCTGCAAGCGTGACAAGCAGCGTGCCAGCCGCCCCTGGACGTCGCAGTTTTCCATTTTGGCCAAAGGTCAGGCTTTAGGATCAACAGAGGTGTTGAGAAGTGATACTGACTGGCACCTGTGTCTGCAGTAATTGGCCTGATTTTAGAACAGAATGAGGAGTGTGGTTTCTGGAGCTAGATCTTCTGACTTTGACTGTCAGTCCATTGGCTAGCCAGATGACCTTGTGTCTCAGTGGCTTTATCTGTGACACGGAATCATGACTAGTAGGCCAGGAATGCCTTAACAAAGTACCACAAATTGGTTGGTTTAGAACAACAAATTAATTGCCTCACAGGACTGGAGGCCAGAACTCTGAAATCAAGGTGTTGGCAGAGTTGGTTTCTTCTGAGTGCTGTGAGGGAGAATCTGTTGTAGCCTAGCTTTACTGGCTTGAAGATGGCTGTCTTCTCCCTGTGTCTTTATGTTGTTTTTTCTCTATGTGTGTGTCTTTCTAAATTTCCCCTTTTTGTAAGGACATCAGTCATACTGGATTAGGGTCCACCATAATGACCTCATTGTTAACTTGATTACTTCTGTACAGACCCTATCTCTATCTAAAATTTATAACTGTTAAGGACACAATTCGATAAACAGTACCTGATAGCATTTGATAGCGTTTTTATGACTATTTAATAAGTTAATACTTGTACAGTGTTTAGAATAGTGTGGCTGGCACATAGTAAGCTCTTAAAAATCCACAGTAACAATAACTCAATAATGATAATAATTATTATTATTTATAGTAGGTATGTTTACTTCACATTTACCTTCTAATATGCTCAGCCCTAGATGTTTTGAGAGTTCAGAATCTGGAAATTGAGGTGAGGTGGTGAATTTTACTAGAATATCCATGTGATAAAAGCAAGGATTTTGTTTTGTTTTTACTGGAGTTTGTTTACTGAAGTTTCCCTAACTGTGCCTGGCACATAGTTTGTGCTCAATACGTATTTATTGAATTAGTTAATTAATTTAAGGATATGGGTGAAGGAAGTCACTCTCCTCCAAACACTGATCTCCTCTCCTTGGGGCCTCAGTAATTCCTGCAAAACCTTTTATGGGAGGAGAAAAGCCAAACATTTCCAACATATAATTTATAGCTGCCGTTACAAAGAGAAATGGGAACCATATTTACTGATGTATGTAAACACAGCCCATGTAAAATAAACCATAGAGCTATATGCTGGCCTCAGAAACAAAAGCCAAAGCAGGCGGTGTCTCTGCCAGGGATGTTATGTGCTCTGCCTCTTTTTCCTTGTTCTCCTTTGTTTGGTTTTCCTGAGCAGAAACTCTGGCCTCCGGGCAGTGTGTGCGGTGTTCTGTGTATGTGCTGCAGGCAGATGCTTGTTTCTCTGGCTACGTGATGCCAGCTGTAGCATGAGGACTTGGGAATGAGGAGGGTGGTGAGGGGGCCAAGGGACAGTGGGGAAGAGACCACATCTTCAAACTTTCTGCTATGTGAATTAAGTTTTAAAGGATTTGAAATAACTTGGAATACATGGGGTTCTTAGAGGTACTGATTTCCAGAATGTTCCTTTGGCCCTTTTTCTCTATATGTCATTATGTGCTTCATGGATCTTGTTTCTGTCATGATTCATGTTTGACTTATTCATGGTAATGCGTTATTTCATAATTTATGTAAACATAGTCCACACATTTATCCAGAGCTCTGTTTATTTGTTGTCTTGGAGACATATCCTTCAGAAATATTGCTGGTTACATAGCATTTGGGTCCACATAGCTAGTGGCATGCCTATAATACACAGTAAATGGTTGACTCTTTATCTGTGTGACAGAAGGCTAAACAGTAGAAAATAGGAAAATGTGTGCATTCCGTTACTGATCTACATAAGCCCTGGAAACAAATATAGATCAGCCACTCCCTTCCCCCCCTCGTTCTTGGATGTCTTGAAAATCTCACAGAGAGAGCATGGGCGAGGGAAGGTCTACTCCAAACCTCCTGTGGGATGTTTGACTACTCTCTGTGACATCCTTACTGAGGCTCATCCTGTTTGTGCTCAACCCCCACAGCTAAGAGGGAAATTACCACCTCCTGGGATAGGCTTCCCATCTTTGGACAGCTCTCACCCTTCCTTGGGTTGATGTATAAGTCAACCTTCCAATAGCTTATACTTCTTAGCATTAGGTGTGCCCACTGGGACTTCAAATTGCTGGATATTTCACCTATGTTTGTGTTTTATTATTAATTCCTGTAGGTTAGGTCCTCTGGACAGTCCCTCCCTCAGGGTCACGCCACCTTTTCCAGATGGCATCAAAGTAATTTAAACACGAGTTTTCAGAGGAACCTTCCTTGCTTCAGCATAACCTATCTTGATTATTCCTTTACCATTTTGATAGTTTGTGGTTAGTATTACTGTTTCTTACCCTTTTATAATTTGTGGTTAGTATTTCAGAAAAGGGAGCAAGCACAGCATAGTAAACGGGGCTGGGTTTACACCTGTAGAGGGGTACAGATAGACAGGTTTGGAGGATAGGGAGCAGGTTGCAGTATTAAAAAGAGTAGGTAAAGTAATCCACATTAAGAAATTGAAACGTGAACCACAAGAGGGTGAGGCAACGTTAGCAGGAGGTACCTGGAGAAAGAAGAAGTTAGCTGGAGTAGAGTGGGTAGCTAGGGCAAAGGTGCAACTGGAAACGGAACACACCTCCTTGCCCTATAATACCAAGAGGACAGTGTGCTGGAGTGGAATATACAAGGAGGAAGGGAATGGGAGAGGAAACCACATCACATAAGGGCTTTAGGCCACAGGAAGGACCATGGTATTACTGTGAGTGAGAATTGGGAGCCCTTCAGGGGTTCTGAGCACAAAGTGTCATGATCTATCTTAAGTATTACAAGGATCAGTGTGGCTCTCATGTTGAGAATAAACTATAATGGGTAGAGGTGGAAGCAGGAGATCACTTGGCAGATGATTTCTTTAATCTGGGGCAGAGAAAGGGGGGA
The DNA here is from genome assembly GCF_027475565.1 of Acinonyx jubatus. Taxonomy (NCBI): domain Eukaryota; kingdom Metazoa; phylum Chordata; class Mammalia; order Carnivora; family Felidae; genus Acinonyx; species Acinonyx jubatus. Next base: position 58,690,891 of record NC_069388.1, read on the forward strand.
GATGATAGTAGTTATAGGACCTAGGTTGTAGCAAAGATGATGAGAAGATTGGATTCTGTATATAATTTGGAGGAGAGTCAGGCAAGAATTCACTCGCTGGATGACAGATGGAGAGGAATTGGGGACAGATTTTTGACTTGGGCAACTGGAAGAAAGAAGTTACTTTAACTGAGATGGGAAAAGCTATAGAAGCAGGTTTTTGAGAAGAGCAGGAATTCATATGAGCTTATTGGAGTTTGACAAGTATCTGTTAGACATCCAGGTAGATATGAGTAGACACATACATTGGAGCCACAGGTGTGGAATTTGGTAGAGAAGGAATATGTATCTGGACTGAAGATACAGATTTGGAAGTCATTGGCATACATGTGATAATGCCTTGAGGCTGGATGAGGTCCCTCAGATTAGTGTGGCTAAAGAAGAGGGCTGAGCCCTCATGTACTCCTACATCAAGGGGTTAGTGAGAAGAGAAGGTGCTAGCAAAGGAGACAGAAAGGAAGGGATCAGTAGGCAGGAAGAAAACAGTGCAGTATCTAGAAGACAGGAGGAAAATGGTGTCAACAAGGGAAGGAAATTAATCAGTTTCAATTCTTGGTGTTGGATTTAGTAACATGGAAGTCACCAGTTACCTCAATGAGCATTTTGGAGGCCAAAGTCTGAGTTTAAGAGAAAATCATGAGAAGGAATTAGACACATGACATGTAGACAGCTCTTTCCAGAAATTTTGCTGTAAAGGGCAGCAAAGATTTTGAGAGTAACATGTCTTCATTATAAAATATTTGGATAACATTAAGAACATAAAAGAGAAAAAAAATCACATGTAATCCTGCAATCTGGAAGTAGTTACAGTTAACATTTTGGTATAGATCCTTCTGGTCTTTTTCTATACTTAGACCTTCTTTATTGAACTGGGGTGAAGCTATCATATATGGTTATTTTCCCAACTATTTTCCTTACATAACAAAACCACTTTGCCATGTCATTGAACAGTCTTTGGCAACGTTCAGCATATGGTCTTTGCATCTCATTTAGTTGGGAACTTCAGTGGTTTTATCCTATGGAGATTCCATAATTTATTTACACAACCCTTTTGTTGGGCATTTAGGCTGTTTTTGTTTTTTTTTTTCACTATTCTAAATTATTCTGCAATAAATAGCCTTATAAGTAAATTTGTATAGATACCATATTTTCAAGGAAAAACTCTTGGACATCTAATTTACAATTCTAAAATGAAGAAAGGTTATCATATATAATCTTTTGTAATTTTCTTTTCACATTCTTTACCCATTTTTCCACTGAAGTGTTTGTATTTTTTCTTACTGAGTTAGGAGTTTCTTTAAAAATTAAGAAGATGAACCTTTTCTAAATATATTGGAAGCAATTCTCTCCTTTCTTGATTAACCTTTGTTTATAATGTAGAAATTAAATTTTGTATCTCGTTTCCTTTTGATCTCTTCCTTTGTAATTATGTTAAAAAGGCTATTTCCATAGATACATTAAAGAGTTAAGTCTAACATGTAAAACCATAAAGGAACTAGATGAAAAGTTATGCATCTGGAATTTATTTTGATACAAGATAAGACTTTACTTACTTGTTTATATTTCCCCACAGCCATATTCTAGCATAAGTGATTGTTCAGTCCATCTTTTCTTTATAATTCAGTATGAAACAAGTGGTAAACACTCCATCTTTATGGAATTGTGATGTAGCTGTAGGTAGGGATAAAATAATATAATTTCTTGTGAGATGGAAATCTTAAATCAAAATGTTCAATCCTTTCTTCCAGAACCTGGCCTAAGTTGTGCACTTCCATAGTCTGCTCCAATCACCAAAGAGCTTCCTTTCTTCTAAATTCCAATAAGGTCACTATGTGTTATATTACTATTTATTATTATTTATTGTTTTGTTTGTCTGTCTTGTCTCACAAATATATTGTAAGCACTTTGAGGACAGGCTCTGCTTCTCATCTGTCTTTGCACTATCACCTAGAATAGGATTCTGTTAGATCTAGTACTTAATTATTTTGTCCCTGAAGTCTGGACTTTGAGATTTTGTACCTGATAAATAGAGACAAACATACTGTAACTGGTTTGAATGATGTTAGTGAGATCAAGGACAAAAATAAAGACTGGAAATGAATATATTCATATAAATGAATATTATAATAGCATATAATCTTACCCAGGCTTCATCCCTGTCTACTTACCAGACCTCTTGCTGTTTCCTAAGCATGCCATTTTCTTTCATAATAGTCTGGCTTTGCTTGTATGCCTGTAGTATTGTTCTTCCTTAGTTTGCCTGCCAAATTCCTCCTTCAAGTCCAGTTCATCTTACAGAAAATGATAATATATTTGTAAATTAGAAAGCCACCACCCAGAATTGATCACTATTAATATATTGGTATATTTGCTTTCTATCTTATTCTTGATATTTTTCTGCTTACTTACTCATTGTTTTTGTTAACACATTACATGCTCATTCAAATTATCTAAATAATGAAGAAAATGAAATTTAAAAATCAACTCAAATCCTACCATCCAGAAAAAAGGGTCCCACAAACATAAGATGAATTTCATTCCAGATAACATTCTCTTTGTTCACCTCTATCTCTGTTTATATTTCTTTGGTTTTGCCAGTTTGGAGACTGTCTTGAGCATTGGTATATATATATATTCTTCAAATATGGCTATCCTGTTACTTCTTGAAAATGGTTGGTTCTTTCTGCTTGAATACCTAAAGAATTATTTCTTTAAACTTCTGCAGTTTAATCAAAATATGTCTTAGCATTTCCCAAAACATGGATTGCTCTTTCAATCTTGCCAGAATAGTTCATTCTTCCAGTTCAGGGAATTTTCCTGTATTAAGTGTTTATACACATTGTTTGCACACTGTTTTTGATTTGCCTCTTAAAGGAATTAATTACTCTTGTGTTGAATCATCTTTATCTTTCATATCTGTTAGTTCCTTTCTAATTGCTTTGATCTTTATTATTTCACCTGTAATCACTACTGTTTTCCTAAGCCTTTCCTACATGTCAGTGATCAGTTTTTGGTACCTATTCAGTTTCTTACTATGTCAGTTTTTTTTTCATTAACTCCATCACATGACTATACAATTTTGTTAACAAAAAATTATACCCCCCCCCCAATTTCTTAAATCATTCTCCTCTAAGAATTTACACAATTTTAATTCTCACTTGTATTTTGTTCATGTACAATTTGTTTATTGTTATAATTCAGGGTTTTATTTTTCATGAAAAAGTTAGAAATCAAGCTGTCCTTTGCTTTTAATACCACATATTGGTTCTTCCTTTTAATGGACATTTTCTAGAACCAAACTCTCAGAAGAAGAAGCATATCTATTAGATCTTAATTGGAACATGGTGCCGCTTGATGTGATAGATTCCAAAAACGGCAGCTTAAATACCAAATAAAAGCTTATTTTTCTTTCATTATAAATTTGAGGTGGAATGCTGGTTCTGTTCTGTGACATCCTTTTATGGATGCAGGCTCCTTTTATTCTGTAGCTTTATAACCTAGAAGAGGGCTACACTTGTCCACCAGATCCAAGATGGCCCAGGTTCCTTCTGAGGGAAGAGGAAGGGGAATGGGGAGGGAATATCCAGTCATTTAAAGCTTTAACCTGGAAGGATCACAAAGCACAGACTTCTCTCTCTCTCTCGTATCCCATTGGCCTCAATTAGTCACCTGTCTTTCTTAGCTTCAAAGAAGGATGAGAAATGTGTTCATCCTTTACGCTGGGTCACCACATGTCCAGATATTTTTTATTATGGACAAAGGGATGAATAGATAGTGGGGGAAAACAAGCAACCTCAGCCCTATAGTAGTTACTTTATATCAGTGGTTATTTAAGGGTTTGTCTCATGATTTTGGGGAGCCCTTCAAAAGAAAGAATCCTTTTCTCCATTTCATTTCCCCAGTGCCTGAGTCCAACATATAATAGGTGTTCAGTAGTTTTTTGTTAGATGGTTGTTTTTTAATTACAGTGACCCAAGTCATATAATTTTTTGAATTTCTGAATGAATGGGGTGTATAAACTCATAAAGTGTTTTTAGAACATTATAAAAATTTTTGACAAAGAGGAAAGGGCTCCCTATTATATTATTCTAGTTTGATAATTGTCCCTGAAATCAATGATAGCTACAAGCTACAACATATATGAATTTGACTGAAGTATAAATATAACCAGTAATATAGGCTCTTCTTACTCAATATGAAAATGTCTTTGGATAATAAGTGGATTCCTATCTAAATTCATGAGTTCTCTTATGACATTTGGGTTAAGCCTGAAATGGATTAATCTTTTTCTGATAAAGTTTCATAAGCTGTGATTTCTCTGGTGACCACATTTAATTAGATATTAAATAAACTGCTTATCTTTATACCAACAGGTTTTATGACAGCATTTTTTCCCCTGAGCTGTACTTCACAGATTAAGTAGCTAGCAGTAGTAAAAAAATAAAATAAAATAAATTGTTTTGGTAACCATAATATCCTTAGATTGGAAATTAAAACATGCCCATTTTTTAAATGAAAAATAAATATTCAAGCTTAGATTTAAAGAACAGAGACAGTAAGGTAGTCTAAATATATACATTCCAATGAAAATAAATTCATTTTGTTTTTCTAAGTACTATTTTATATATTTTACCCCTACAAATTGGCTATGCCTTTTTTAAGTGGAAAAAATTCCATTTAATTAGTAAAGGCAGAAACATTTTGTGATAAGGTTCTGAAGGTTTTAATTAAAAACTTGGATTTTCTTTTTTTTTTTTTATTTTATAAATTACAGTAAGAGTCTCCAATCCCAGTATACTCATGGCATTCTGACTCACCTGTTTTTTTTTTTTTTTAACCCCAAGTGTTGGTGTGGAGGGTAGAGACTTGCAGTTCTTGTGGATGCTAATTTAATCTGCTGTTTTAGCAACTGGAACACCACAGAGATTGATCTGGAAACACCAGATGACCTTTTGTACAGATCAGAGCAGGAGAGTTTCTGAGTTGCCTGCAGTACTGAGATCCAAAAGGAAAGGAAGATCGGCAGTTGTCGGATTGCCTAAAGGCATAAAATCTGTAAAGGGTTTAATTTTTCTCAGTTCTATACCGTTTCCTAGAGCACAGCAAATTTTTAGAAGAGACTCACTCTCCAGAAGTTTCTTTAGTTCCATCAAATTCAAAGTGAAATGATTTTTACTTTTCTCTGTTAGTCCCTCCACCTTCCCAGGTAAACTTGAAGTGAAGAAGGCACAGGGAGAGGTGAGTAGCGTAGCCTCTCTGCAAAAGACCTGATGGCTGAACTGGTTATACAAAGGCTGGAGTTGGTTGGGCTTCATCTGAATTCCTGATTCAAGTTTTTGGCATGTATTTCAGATTGGTATCTTTGAGACCTTGGTGGTTAAGCAGCATTCAGGCCGAGGTCTTTTTTTTTTTTTTTTTTTTTTTTTTTTGTAACAAATGCTTTCTGGGTATGAACCTCATGTGCTGGAATGATCTTGGATTCTCCTTCTTTATCCATACCATATCTTATTGATTATTCTTTTCATAAGTCTCTCATATTCTTCCAGATCTTAGTGTTACTCTCCTCTTTAACTATTTCACTTTGATACTAGCTTTTCAGTGTTTATCTTGTCAACATCTCTTTAATAAGCCCTGAACAGCATTGTCTGATCAATTAATCTTCAGGTTCCACTTCTTTCTCACCAGCTGCGAATACTGGCCAGCTCCCTAGTCCTTGTAAGATATGGAACATTTTATGGACAAGAGTATGTGAAGTTAATTTCATAATTCCTTTAAAAATTTTTAACTGTGATAAAAAACACATAGCATACAATTTACCATCTTAACCATTTTTTAAATTAAAAAAATATTTATTTATTTTTGAGAGAGAGAGAGAGAGAACATATGCATACCTAGGCAGGGGAGGGGCAGAGAGAGGGAGACAGAGAATCCCAAGCAGTCTCTGCCACTGCTCAGCACAGACCCTGATGCAGGGCTTGAACTCATGAACCATGAGATCGTGACCTGAGCCAAAATCAAGAGTTGAATGCTTACCCAACTGAGCCACCCAGGTGACCCTTAACCAGTATACAGTTCAGTAGTGTTAAGTATATTCATGTTGTTGTGCAGCAATATTTCATAATTTTTGAAGGTTTTATTCTCCTCTCACTGAAGAGAATTGTAAATTCTGTTAAATCTAACATGGATTTTAAAGGATTCTATATTTAAGTGTTTAAGAACTTCATGCCAGTCAATTGAAATCATTATGTGCAATTAAGTGGCGGCTGTTGGAATCTTCCTTGACTTCAGTTGTGATTTTGCTACTCTTCCTTTCTCTGGTGTCTCTTAACTGAGTAAGGATGTGCTTCAGTAATGTTAGGCACTTAGTAACTCTTTGTTGATTGGCCATGTGGGATGATAGAGCCATTGTTAATAAAGGATATTGCTTTTCCTGACCATCCTTCCAGGAATACAGGCTAATCCCTTGATGTTCCAGTGAAACATAATTCAGCTACATCAAGAAAAAATAGCTTATATTGTTAACATTCTTTAGCAATTACAATTAAAAAGAGAACACGTGAAAGTTGCAAAATGCTTTTCTAATGTCTGTTAATGATTTTATTTGAGTGAATTATTTGATTTCATTTGCATTCTCACATGCCTTAGAAACAATAAAATGGAGGGGAATGAACTAATTTTTAAATAGTGGGCTAGTTGCAAACAGGACTAACTACCTGCAAGACTTTGACCAATTCTCTGATTCACTCTGGACTTCAGGTGTATTTAATTAGATCCTGTTCTGTTCCAACCATATTTTGATTCCTTTACATGATGTAGCAGTGACCAAAGTAACAATATAAAACACTGTCAGGCTCAGCACTATATTCTGTTTCTGGATAATATAAAACAGAACAATAATTACAATAATCCTTAAGATTACAATAAATTACAGTAAAAATACCTTCAGATGACAGTATAAAAAATGTCACATAAGACATTAATTAATTTTGTATTTTATACATTGAAATGTTGGTATCCAGGATTTTATACTCTTTTTGTTCTACACATTTTCCCCAGAGTTGGGGGAGGGGCTTTATCCATTCCAATGACTTCATATACCATTTGTATGATTACAATATGTATCTCTAGTTCTGACCTTCCTTCTAGGCTGAAAAGCCATATTTCTAATTGCTTGCTTTCTTTTCTTTTCTTTTTTAAAATTCAAAAAAATTGAGTATAGTTAACATACAATGCTACCTTAGTTTCAGGTATACAGCATAATAGTGATTCAGCTTCTCTATACATTTCGCTATGCTCACTGTCTAACTGTTTTCTCGATGTGCCCCTATGGATGTTTTTGTAGGCACTCCATACTTAAAATGACCAGCACCCATCATACTGTCTTTCTGCAGAGCAGAGTTCTTTGAAATTCTGTCTTGGCTACAGGAGTGCCTTACACTGGGTCTCTAGGCTAACCTTTGAAGTCTTTCTCATTTGTTATGTTTCTGTCATTCCACATGTACCCCATCATGGATTACTTTTAATTTTATTCTGAGATAGTCTCTTGAGTGGGGTCCCACATCCCTATATTTTGTCACCTCTTGGCTTTTTGCCATTCATCTCTTCCAAATTTAGTGCAACATTCACATCTTACCAGACATGAACTGCTAAAAAATACATTTTTCTGATGAAGAGAAAATGGAAGACAAATCTGATCATGTTACATTCTTACTCCAGCAGTTCCTGTTTCCCTTCTTTCCTAGAACAACATTTAGTATTCCCATGTGTAATCTATAGAACATTAATTTTGAGGGATGTCAATAGTTATGTGAAAATGGCATTTAAGTTAAGATGGTTTTTACTGAGGTATTACACTCAGCCCAGTGTAATATACATTACACTAAATGTATATTATGAATCTCTGAAAGGAGACTTAAGGTTGTAGCATTTTCTAAACTTACTTGATCAAAAAATGTTTTGGGGGGCACCTGGGTGGTTCAGTAGGTTATATGCCTGACTTTTGATTTTGGCTCGGGTCATAATTTTGTGGTTTGTGGGATCAAGCCCTGCGTTGGGCTGACAGCACAGAGTCTGCTTGGGATTTTCTCTCTCCCTCTCTGTCTCTCCCCAGGTTGCATTCTGTCTCTCTCTCTCTCAAAATAAATGAACTTAAAAAAAAGTTTTGGTTTTGTGTGTGTGTGTGTGTGTGTGTGTGTGTGTGTGTGTGTGTGTTTGCAAAATAGCTCAGGGAATTAGTATTCTGAGAAACAAAATCTAGAAAATACTAACATAGAGATAAAAAAAAATCTAATACTTGGACCTAGCATACAGCCTTCACAATCTTATGTCAACTCACCCTTCTAGCTTTGACCTCACAACACTAATCCAGGTACACTACACTTTAGCCACTCTGAACTTGATGGCTGTATTCCCACCCACACCCACCCCCAATATACTATGGCTTCCATGCCTTCATGCTTTTACTGTAGGTTTTTCCATACCAGACATTTTCTGCATCCACTCACTCCCACCCCATCAAGGCAACTGTCACTAAAGCACTTTTGTCATCTCCTATGTGAAACCTCTGCTCCTCATGGAATGGCTTGGTTTCTGTGTTTCTGCACAGAACTTCTTGTCTCTGCATGCCCCCGCCATCTATTATCCATCCATCCATCCATCCATCCATCCGTCCACCCGTCCACCCGTCCACCCGTCCGTCCATCTGTCCATCCGTCCGTCCGTCCATCCATCCATCCATCCTACTATGTTTTCATTAGGCTCACATAGCTCTCTTTCACAGTCTGTGAGCCCCTAGTAAGGCTAGTGCCCTGTCTTATTCATGTTTACATCTTTGGCATCCAGTACAGTGTTTATCTTGAAGGTGCTTCATACATTAATGTCAAATTAAATAAAAAGCTTTAAAAAATCACATAGCAGTTCTTATAACAGGATTCATGGTGTTTTATAAGCAAGCATTATCCCAGCCTAGAGATTGAGAAAATAATATACTTTACATCTTACATCCTGTCAGAATTCTGGCTGGACATTAAATTCTTAAATAACAGAATTTTTTAAGCGTATGGGTAGTGCAGGAGTAATCTTATGGATAAAAGCTTCATTTGGAGTAGCCAATGATCAGACAAGTGTCCACACTTTGAGAATAAATAGGAGTTTGAAATCACAATTTCATTAAGGGCACAGATCTAGTTTCCTTAAATTATGATTACAAAGGAGTTATTTAAAACAAATAAATGCTCATAGTTTGGCATAAGCAAAAGTTCAAGTAACATTGAGTATCCCAGCCAAAGATGAGAATAAATCAAAATTAAATGAGCCCTGCATGGTCCTGTGTCGTAAGCTGGATCTCAAAATGACAGTCTGAGAGCACCTGTGGATGGATCTAAACTAACATTAGCTGAACACGCCAGCTCCAAATATGCTATTTGTGGAAGCATTGCATGGGAAAGTGAAACCTAATGTTCTTTTCCCTATTCAACATAACACCAATTTATGGAAAGTTTCATTATGTTACATACAAGTTTTCTAGGGCTTTCACTTATAAACGTGGACCCCAAATAGATTAATGCCAAGCCCGTGGATAATGTTTCCCATATCCCTTTCTTTTAGGTATGGTTTAGCATTAATTGTTGCATAGGATCAAGCTATCAGAAAAGAATTCAGCCTTTGCAACAGTGTTGAGCTAGATGAACACACATGCGGAAAGAGGTCAGAGAGATCCTCCTCTTAGGCTAAGAAAGTGTCTTTCTGCCTTTGACCCCTGGTTCATGCACTGATGGTCACTGTTTGAGAAGTGCAGCTGTGAAGCCAGTTAAAGTAAAGGGCATGTGATTATGTTTGTAACGATCAGCTGTTTTGTTCACCAAAGACCTGGCTGGGATGAAAGTGTAGAAAACACCCCTCTCATCATCAGCCACCTCAACTTGTTTAGTAGGTTTACTTCTCCAGATACTCTGATGCCTTAATACTTGTTTGCAGATTAACTTGCATCTGTAAATTCTGAGATTTGCAATTCTGAATGAAAACTCTATTTAATCTACAAGTTACACATTCTTGAACCATGCACATTAAGTATTTTGATGGGGGTAGGGTTTTAAATCTAATTTTAAATATTCAGGATCTTAGAAAATATGAGGTAAACTTAAGTAGGCGTTATCTTGCACATTCTACCTTTGAATTAGTTTATTCACATCTGTGAATTTCTATTAGGATTATTGTTCCTTAGGTAAAACTGTGATAAAACGTCATTTAAAAGATGCTCTTAGAACCACTTTTTTCTGAAAATCACATGTTTAGAACTTGTTTGCTTTAAATTATAGCACTGGTAATGAAATACACAAAAATTTGTTTAACGTTCATACCTTTTGGGAGGATAATCAGTTTAACATATTAGACAAGAGACTATCCTAGAATGTCGTACCATTAATTTAAGCTTAAACATTTGGCCAATTTAGTCCTTCAAAAAGTAAAACTTATGACTTGATAAATATTAATAAAGATACTACTGTAACAGTGTCAGAAGTTTGTGAACACTGCATGGATTGGGTCATGTGAAGAGGTTGTGACTAACATTGGTGAGCAGGTACTTATTGTTGACACTGAAAATCATGAAATTCAGCATGCCTTACCTATCTTTTATTTTATTTTATTTTATTTTATTCTACTCTATTGTATTCTATTCTATTTCTTGTGGAAGTATGATTTATATGTAGGACAAATGATCCTAAAATACAGCTTGAGGAATTTTTACAAATTGAACACATCTGTGTAACTGGCACCCACATTAAGAAATGAAGCATTACCAGACCACAGAAGCCCTCCTGTGCCCCTTCCCAGTAATACCCTACCTACCCATGGGGGACCACTATCTTGACTTCTAACAGCAAAATTATTTTTGCCTGTTTTTGTATTTTATATTATTGGCTTCTTTTGTTTAGCATTTTGTTTGTAAGATTCATCAATGTTGTGTGAATTGGAGACTGTGCTTTCTTATTGCAGTGGAGTGGGATTCCATTAATTTGTCCTTACGTATCTGTTTTTATTATAATTTTATCATTTCATTAATTTTATTTCTCTGATTTAATGGCACACCAATTTACCTTTAAAAAGGTCAAATGCTATTCCTTTTACTGCATGTGCCATACAATCTTTTAAAACATGGATAAATGAGGCAGCAATAAATGTAGCAAATTTTATGAGTAAAAGAAACTGGTAGCACATTTTCATTATCTGAAAGAGGTCATGTCCATGGCAGTGCATTGCAATTTTGAATATGTAAAAAGAAAGTGAGTCTGGTAGAATGCCAAAATAAATTTAGTTGCAAGATGATGACAGAAATATAGTTGTACTTAAGATTTGGACATTGCCTTATCCTTTATCATTGGCTAGATGATATTTTTAAGAGAATATCTTAAAGCAGAAAAGGTAAATTTGGTTTGGTTACCCAGTACAAAATATCCAGTATGTAAATGCCTTACATCTGTGTATTTGTTTTGCTGCAGACATAACCAGCAAGAGTTTAGTGATGAAATCTGTTCTTAATTATGAGAGCAGCTGTTGGAGTGGTAGCCATTTTTTTTTCCTCCTGATGTGAAGTTGCCTGATTTACTCATTTTTGCCTGCATTTTTCAGGGTTGCTAGTGCAGAAAAGGGCCCCTTTGTGAGAGGTTGCAATTTGTTTTCTGTATGAGAGCCAGTGCAAATGGACTAAATCTGCACAGCAGGGTGGTTTTATCTGTCCTCCTCGTGCACTGCAAGCTGTCTTACCTCTGCTCGGCACCAGAGACCTATAAAACCACCCAACAAATGAGGGGGCTGTTAAGTGTTCTGGCAAGAATCTCAGGCAGCAAGCAGTTCATGTGAATTAACTGGGTCCTTCTGATGGGGTGGGGGGTGGCAGAGTTGGACGATACGGAACTGGAACAGATGGTATTAACATACTATTTTGTTTTTAGTTTTGTAGATTTATTAACCTACGTCTTTCCAGTTCTATTCAGTTATTTTTACATCCGTAGGGCTATAGCATATTTATGATCATTGAGGTTACCAAAACAAAGCAAAAACACATTTTGATAATCTTTCAGATTATTTCATAAGCAATCTTCATGCAAAGCCCAGGCCTTCACAGAAGGGGCCTGTTTAATTTCTGTAGATATTCATGGCATACTAACATAAGGACTTTGGATGAAACTGAATATGGAAGCTGAGTGAAGAGAATCTTTCATTATTAAAATTTTCTACTCCGGTCTGAATTAAAAAGCTTCACAGATTCCTTTCATATACAGAAAGTAAGGAGTTGTTTAGCTGGAAGTGACTGATACCTATATATCAATCTTAGTTGCCCTGAACATTTGTTTGCTGTCCATACTATTTCAACTCTTGTCACAATCACCTTAACACTTGAAGCCTGACGTTTGAAATATTAGCAGCAACTTATACTGCATTGTACAATATAAAAATAAAAGACAAAAACAAAAATGCAAAAACAAAGCTTACTGTTAACAAACTGGGAGGGAAACACTTTTATATTTTATTTTATGTAAAAGAGTAAAGAGCCATTTCTCTCTCATACTTGAAAACCAGTGTTTTATAAGCTTTGTGAAGTGGATTTCTTCTGAAATTAGTGAAATTAAAACTAATGTTGTTTAGATGAATTTTTCTGCTCTGCTGGCACTTTCTGGAGTCATGTAGTCCTGTTGCAAAACCTTTGGAGTACTCAGTATTCTAAACCTTCTGAAAAAACTGCTTGCTTGGCAGGTTATTTCCTTTCTTATTTTAATTAAACACAGACCTTAACACTTGAATAATTATCTGAGTAACTCAGTCCTTTAGAGCTTCTTTTGCACAAAGAATTCAGGGAAAGGTGAGTTTTTCTCACCTGAATTGTCCAGATAATTTTGGTTTTGCTTTCTGGCACTTCTGAAGTCAATAGATAAAAAGACACAGGTCCTATTGCTTTTTCAGCCTCTCCCCTCAAATGGCAGACAACTCCAGAGCTTGAGGTCAAGTCTCTGCCTGGTTAGCAGAGATTTTGTTAAGTATTTGATGTTGTTTCCAGATATATTAACAGGAACAGTAGTGGTAATAACAAAGACATTTAAAAATAATTCGTATCATTTGTAAAAATGAATCGTATCATGTTGGATTAAGGAAAAAAACAGAAAGATAATCAAGAAAAATGGAGATCATCCTTTATGTGAATTATTGAAAATTTGTAAACCATTCAAAGCCAAGTGGAGGAAATGGGTCAGATGAAGAGTAGGCCCCACTCAGTTCTGCTTCTGCCATTGGGATACAAGGTGACTGTTGGCTTGATGAGACTGCCCTGTTCACGGAAAACTGGATTAATCTCACTCTCGTACGAGGCTCTTCTGATTAAGCAGAACTTAGATTTCATCTAATATATCTTAAATCTCCTCTGGTTGGGTTCTAATCAGCCACAGACACATGAATAATTCTTTAAGGGCTGAAACTCTTGTCTTTATTAACAATTTGTGGATTCTCCCATATATGCCTGGTTATGTCGTTGTATGAATTATACCTTGTGACAAAGATTATGTCCTATCCCTCAGGGAGATTACCTATATGTGGCAATAAACTGAGTAATTGTATGTGAGGGAACATAACTCATATAAACCCAGAATGTTCTCTGTTTCCTCCATTATTCAACCCTTCCCTTCTCTTTCATTAGAAAATATTTTTTCTGTCCTTCTTGATTTTCTGTATTATTTTTTATCTTAGCTCTCTACTTGATTGCTTGGTTTACCGTTTCATTTTGAGTTAAATGCTTCGTGGTTTTTGTTTTCTGTTTATTTAATTTTTGAGAGAGAGAGACAGAGACAGAGAGAGAGCGTGAGTGGGGGAAGGGCGGAGAGAGGGAGACACAGAATTCGAAGCAGGCTCTAGGCTCCTTGCTCCAGCACAGAGTCTGATGTGGGACCCGAACCCATAAACTGTGGGCTCATCACCTGAGCTGAAGTCGGATGCTTAACTGACTGAGCCACCCACGCGCCCCAAATGCTCCATGTTTAATGTTTTCTGCAAATTTTTAGTAAATTAAATATCCTGGGCCCCCAGTGTGAGGGAAATTGAAACACCAGACCTGGAGAGTGACAAGGAATACTGCCAGTAGTTAATGTGCCAAAATGCGACTCAGAAATTCACGTAACTCAGTGAGTGTGGTTGCTTGGGCTGGACTGCATTTCTCTGTTATGTTTATGTTCCTCTGGTTAGATCACCTCAGAACTCCAGAAGTGAATCCCAAAGGATGGCGGTTTGGTCCTCGACTGCCTTTTCTTGCTTGTGTGTGTGGCTCTAGTGGCTTGAGGAAGAGCATTGTAGGGCTAGTATCTTTGAGGCATTGCTAGGTCCTGATATTGTGAACAGCAAAAAAAAAGCAATGGAAATTACTGGCATTTTTTGTCTTCTGGTAGTTTTCAGTCAAAGATTCTCTTTTTCAAAAGATTTTAGTGATTTTACATTTTAGGTGTTTAACAGTCAGTGGACAAGTTCAGTACATAAAATGCATCTGATTATTGTGAATATTGTAATTTTCAGTGACACTTTGAAGTTCACATGAGAAATGACAGCTCTAAGTTCCTATTCATTTGAGGTTTTAAAACATGATCTCAGATTTGAAGGTAAATGACAAACTGGGGAATATTTACAGCCTGTTAGTCTCCTGAAAACATAAAGGACTCTTAAATATTATTTTTAAAAAACCAAACACAATAAAAACCTTTGCTCTAAAAGAAAAATGGTCAAAGATCCTGAGCAGACTGCTCACAAAAAGAAGATATCCAGCTGTCAAAAGGAAAAATAAACATAAAGACAAGCAAAATGAAAATATCAGTGTCTTAACATGTTGCCCATCTAGTTAGCAAAAATTTGAAAACTGAAGAATTTGGAGTAGTCATTCTTGTAGTATCCTTATGGAAGTTTAAATTGTTAACTTTCTGAAGAACAACTGAGTAAGCATGAAGAAATTTAAAATATTATCTATAGGAATGTTTCTCACAGTTTCATTTAACATATTAAGGAATTGGAAAAAATCCCTATGCCCTATGTCACATTAAAATATGATTTTGAAAAGAACTCAGTGTCATAAGAAACTTTTCATGCTATGTTAACAGAAAAACAAATATATAAAACAGTATATAGAGAATGATTCCAATTTTATCAATACACAGTCTATTACCAGAAATTATTTTTATTGGTGGCACTATAGATTGTTAAAATGTTTTTCCTCTTCTTCAGTTTGTTCTTACAATGAACATGAATTACTTTTATAATTAGAAACAACTCATGCAATTAAAAAATAACTCTATGATTTAAAGTTCCCTTAGATTGACTGTAAAAATGTGTTATGCCAACAAATATTTTGTTTAAATAAAATGCAGTGACAGAAAGACACATTTTTTTTTATAGTATTGATCTGGATAACAGAAAATTGATACATGTAATAGCTGCCCAGGGAGCACTAAATAAGAAGAAAATACCTAGCCCTGTGCTTAAGGTCAACAAACCTGGCATTAATGGAATCAGGAAAAGAAAAGCAATTGCCATAAATCAAATCCTTTCATAGAGTATGTCTGTTTTTCCTTTAAAATCTAAAAATTGCCACATACTGGGAAAGAGAAATCATTGCCTTTCTTCATGTCCTTGTGGTACAATTGTTCTGAGAGGTGCCCTGTCTCTAATTGCCACCCCATGCACATCGTGCCAGAGTGTCATTATATCTGCAGTTAGAGGAAAGAAAACATTGACATTGTGTCTGTTAGGGCTCATCTTGTTCTTCTGTCCTGGCACAAGGGCCAAGTGTGCTAGACAGCCCTCGAGGCTGACATGAGACTGTGGAACAGCAGGGAAAGGCAAACAGCACGATATTTATTTCCATAAGTGACATTACAGCATTGAATATGAAACCCCAAATCCTCTATTAACTTAAGACAAGCGATAGCTGAAGTTGAATTGCATGCTATAACAGTAATGGGCTATAAACCCAAGGACGTTGTCATGAGTTTTTACATTACAAAAAAATTGGCCAGAAACTTATATTTAATTAAGGACACATGATTATGGCAAGAAATGTAGTTGAAAACCACAGATAGTGAGCAATATAGACAGTAAGATATTCAGAGCAGTGTGTGCTTATCTACATTGCTTGTACTTGATGGAATTCAAGTTCTTACTCCTACTCAGAGTTCAAATAGTGGATTTGCAGCAGGGAAGAAAATGTTTAATACAGAGATAGTAGAACTAGGGAGTGATTTTTTTTAAAGGTAAAGTATATAATAAAGGAAAAAAAAGAAACCTAAGAAAAATGAGGTTTTTTTCCTCTGGTCTTTTTTCACGGCTTATAAGACTTCTTCCTGAATCTAAATATTCTCACTCAGCCTTAGATTCATGGCTGTTCTGAGCTTATCAACCATCTCACTCTTTTTCTACAAAGACTCCTTTAACAGAATGCTTCTTACTAAAATGAGCTAGTTCTTAGGCACTTTCTTTTCCCTTGAGAAAATGCAGACTAATTCGGTTTAAATGTGTGTTGAACACCTAGTATGTACAAGGCCCTTCAGGGTCTCTGGGTATTATGGGGATAACTTAGTCCCAGTCCTTGTCTTTGAAGATACTGGTAGGGAAGAAAAATGTATTTATTAATAAAATATTCCTTTTTTATGCCCTTCCAGATTTTGAACAGACTTAAATCATGTTCATTCCCTCCCTACGTTCAACTCTTCCAGTTGAAGAGCCCTATTTAGTTAAGTCCTCTTACCGCCTTAATCATGTGAACCTTTTCCTTCCCCTGTCATGCATACACATGGAACTTCAGCTTCATCCAGAAAGATGAGAATGCCGTCATTCTCTGATGATGTCCAGTGTTTCTATTTGTCATGTTGGCCGTTGGGCCTTGTGTTCTAAGAGAGAAGTCAATAATGACTTCCACTTTCATATTATTCGCATTGATGCTTTGAGGGGTTTTTATTTACCAATAAGTAATTTTGACATTGGCAATATTAATAAAACTACAGTGCAAGTGTTTTCTAAATATTTTTCTCCATGTTGAGCTTATTAGCCTCTTCTGCTTTCTGCTGGGTTTTTAGCTATACAGTAGGCACCCCTACCATAGATTTTCCTGTGGACCACAGTTCTGTGAGCAGTCTTCACTTACAAAGTATATTCGGACATACTTTTCAGATTATTTTGCTTCCAGGAATTCTGTTCCTGAACCTCGGAAGGAATGTGCACTGCAGTTGTCTTTGAACTTTTACCGCCCAGGTGATTGTTCTGCATTTGGATGTTTGGATGAAGTTTCCCAAACTACTTATCTTATGTATAGATAAGGGGGAAGGTAGGTTCCAGCTGAGCTCTTTCTCTCATTTAGAGCAGGACAGCTTTGGGATGGGCTGATTGGAGATCATGAGCTCCTCCCTCCGGAGGAGCACTGGTAGGAATAGGGTGATCAGTTGGGGGCTGTGCCTGAAGAGCATGCACTGCAGATAAGGGTCGACCAGATGTTTTCCAGGATCCCTGAACAACTTAACATCTCAGAGTCTGTGAGGACAGGACCAGTGGGTGGTGGGAGAAGCTGAACGTTTAAGCTCCCTAAGTGTCCCTTGGGGTTCTGCTTTGGGACAAAGCAGACACAAAACTTTTGAGGCCAATCTGAAGGTATGTGGCCATGGACATCTCCTCTACTCTAAGTTGGGGCAGGATTTTCCAGCAAAAAGGAAGGCAAAGACCAGCCCAATCTTGACAGTGTTTGTTTTGGAAGCAGAACTGAGCTATTACCTTTTCATCAAGAAAAGAAAAAAAGTGTGCTGCAAAGCTAATAGGGATTTTTTTTTTTAAATCTGGCATTCATGTAATTTCTGCTACATCACCTGAGATCTACTTTTTTTCTACATTTTTTTTCTTGAAAACTTAGGATTTCCATGGCATTGGTGGGGTCTGGGGCTAGAATTAGGGAAGAGAGCTCTCCTTGCTGTTGAAAACCCCTTTCCAGCCTTAGAGAAGAACAGGCCTCCATTTACACTTTGGCAGTGGTGGCTAGTGGAGAGATGGTGAATCTGTGAGATATACTGGCTGGCTGCTGCCTCCCTCCCCGGTTAGAGGGACGACTGTGGACATCCTGGGCTAATGCAAAGTTTTGATAGGCCAGTCATGGCCTTAGATTCATTCATAGGCCAGGAAGGGACCACTGGTTGTAAATTTCATCTTCCAGACTATAGGCAGGGCCACAGTGAAGCCATCTCAGACATTTAAGAACCTATGCGGCTCTTAAACTGTGCAAAAATGATCCCTCAGTCTCTCAGTTTATCTTAGGAACTCTTTATGTTAGGAAATTTAGCTTTGGAACAAATTCAGATTCTTCATACTTCAGTTCAAAGACCATGTCCTTTGGCTATCATCCTCTTTCTGAGTAGCCATAATGTATTTGAAAACCAATATGAAATTGGCTTTCAGCTTTCTCTTCTCCCCAGGTGAAATAACTTCAGTTTCAGTCACTTGAATTCAGAAGAAAAAGCTTCCTATGAAAATTTAAATCAAGTAAATATAAGTCTTTTTTTTTTAAGGGAAGGGGGATAGGAGAGAGGAGAAAGAAAGAAAGAAATAGAGGGAAAGAAGAGAAAGAAATGGTTTTTATGCTGATAATATCCCACCTGAAGTTCAGGCAACCTGAAATGAAGTAAAAGTTTTATATTAAGTTTGTATTACTGCAAAATTACTCATTGCTGTCCATTCCTCTCTTAATGGGAATGGAGTTTACTGTTCTTTTTAAGTCTTATGGATTTCCTTTGTGAATTTAAAAGCAATTGTATGAATTGAAAAGATTTAGGAGCTGTTGAGAGAAACAAGTTTGTGGAGTAAGGATTCCTTGCTTCTGCCAAAACCTCAGCTCTCTTTGGAACAAGAGTTATTAATCTTTGGGGAGTGTCATAGACCCATTTGAAAATCTGGTAAAAGTTAAAAATCCTTTCCTAGAAAAAAACAACATATGTATATACAGAAACGATGCCATATAATTTCATTGAGTTCCTGAACCTCAGATTCTAATCCCTAAATCTAAAATAGGCTGCATTTTAGTCAGAGGTAAAACTGAATCATTTTGCATAAAACTCTTAATTTATAACTAGAAAGAGAAAGTGATTTTTTCTTTTTATAAAAGGGTAAAGTAAAACAGATTCCTATTGAAGTATAGTTCTCTGTGACATAATTGGATATTTAATTTAATTTAAATTGAAAATGCTTTTTCATTTCTGAAGTATTCCCACCAGAAATCCATAATATCTAATAGAATTTAATTTTGAATAAGAGTTGGTGTTCACCTCCTCCTTACAATGCAGTGAACTGTGTAAAGAAACCCTGGACAGGCACCAGGATAATGGATTCTTCTCTTGCTTCCGCCACTGGCTGGTTGTATGGACCTGGGTACATCTGTCACCATCCTAGGGTTTCTTATCAGTAAAATGTCATTTTCAGAATCTCTTCCTGAGCTTTGTTTTTATGTGTTTTTAGTTTTCTATCTCCATGGCTGTGCTTTTTCAGAATTTAGTGAGATGTTCCTTGATGTAGCACTTTTATAATTTAGTAGGCAGCTTGGCAAAAATGAGTGGAGGAAAGGGTGTAATGAGGTCTCAGCACCAACGGCTGCCGCCATAATTGCTCATCAGAGCTCATGTGTCACTTATCCCATCTCAGTCAGCTGCATTCCGAACATTGTGCAATAAGATGGAAACTTCAATGTCTCCTCACTCCTAGCCCACATACACACTTTAAGAATACAGGATGTATGAGAATTCAGATTTCCTGAACAATTTTCTTCCTTTTGACGTACGCAGGCCTGGTCCAAGGACTTAGAGGGGGTCCTGCAGGACCAGCCAAGAGTATCCTTGGCTTTGCACAGGATGCTGGGAAATCAAACCTGAGCCAGGAGGAAGTAAGAGCAGAGTTTATTGAATAGCATAAGCGATAGAGCATAGCAGACAGAGTGTCTGGGAGACTCAGGAAAAGAGAGTGAATCTCTCTGTCACTTGGGGTTAGGGGTTTATATTAGCAGGGGGTCAGGGTATGTGTTCCTTCAGGAATTCAGGTTTGCTCAAAGGCGAGTGACAGGGAACAATAGGTGTTATTTCGTAAGTCATCGAAGGTAGGGAGTATTGATGCCGGCCAGCTTCAGCCATGGTTTTATTCGAAGGTAATGTCTTGGAACATGTTGGGGATCTGGCTCTTTTTAAATGTTATCAGGTGTTTGGAGGCTTAGGACAAAACTCAGAGAAAGATGAACTTTTATTGTTTTCCCCTTGGAGTGGGAACATAGCTTCTTTGTTTTATTCAGATGCAAAATATAGAACTAGAGTAAATGGGGCCTAGCAGAAAAACAGAAGAGATGGAGCTTCTCTAAACATGGAATCACTTCATTTTCCCTATCTCAATTTCAGTCCCACTAAAATAGCAACATGTCATAGTAAGTGACTTGATTTATAGATAATTACTTCATACGTATATTTCCATGACTAATATTGGCACCCATAGATTTGAAATTGGAAGATTCTCCTGTCATTGTTAGTATTTCATAAGTAGGTATACCCTGTGCAGGTAAAATTGTTTAGTCTAGATAGCTGGTCAATTTAGATAGATTGTTTAATGTTTTCTGCTTTGTGTGATACTTAAGAATAGCCAGTTCTACCCCAATTCATTTGTGTTAAAATGACGGATCACTGATTTGGTGGGCCTAGGTAGCTTTCAGCTTCAAGTCAGATGTGTATTGCTCACTAGCCTAAATAGCTGCTAAGAGAAAAACCCAAAGTGCTTGGTGCAACAAAACAAGTTTCCGGGGAATAAGAGTAGGCAAATATGATTCCCAGGTTAAGGATGCCTTCCAGTTCAGCAGTCTTCTTGGTTGGACTTACATATTCTTGGTGAAATCAAGTGGAAAATTTTGATATTCCCTTAGTGATTGAAGTTATGTATTTCAGGAAGTACATTATAATTATCGTTACCTTGAACTGCAACCTGATGATATGATTCCTTAGTGTCACCTCACCATGGCAGGGCTGCATCATGATACCCACCATCATTGGCTCTGGAAGAGTTTGTTACATGTGTCACAACTTGGAAAGGCAATGTGTCTTTAGTCTCCGTTGGTACCAAAGGATGGACTGGGGAGAAGGTTTTCAAACAGATCTCATTAATTAGTCTTTCATTTCTGCAGTGCAATGACAAATGTCAGCTTTTGCATTTATTTTATACTCCATTGCTGAAAGAAATCTCCACACTTGGAAGAGATCCTTCACAGTTGTAGGAGCAGCAATGAAAAATCATTTCCATTTTTCACTGGTCAGAGAGACAAAAGGTGGTCAGATTGGGTAGAGACAGGTTTCAGATAAATGCTGAAGTACCCTGCTAGTAAAGGAGAGCAGGTTATCTTTGAATCATGGCAGCAATTACTCATGCTTTTAGCGGTGTGCTTTTCATCCCT
Organism: Acinonyx jubatus; assembly: GCF_027475565.1. Classification (NCBI taxonomy): domain Eukaryota; kingdom Metazoa; phylum Chordata; class Mammalia; order Carnivora; family Felidae; genus Acinonyx; species Acinonyx jubatus. The sequence continues at coordinate 58,712,408 of NC_069388.1, forward strand.
GCAATTAGCTTCTTGTCTGCCAGTGTTTGGATACAGAATCTGTGGTTGTCATGCAGTCAGTGTCAAAATCACTCAACACTGTGCTCACTTTTGTGCTTGAGTACACTTATTGATGAGCACACAGGTGTTAAATTAGATTGGTTTCTATCTATTGTATGAAGTGGCCAGATACCAACTAATCCTCCTCTTGCTAAGGTTTCTGAAGTCCAGGTTACAGGAAAACGAAGAATAATCAGATAGTTTTAATCAAATAGGAATTATAAAGATTCACTTAATTAAAAAAAATCCCATCACATTTCACCTAAGGGAAAAAAATAAAAACAATTTGTGGTAGAAAATAGACATTTAGATAGAATGGATACATTTTACATGACAATGCATTTGACTTTCATTTACCTCCATGGTATTAACATAATTTGTACATATTCAACATCTAAACTCCCTTACTCCCCAGCTCAGAAAATCACAGGTGAAATTGTTCTTCAGGAGTTATGTTTAAATGCAAATTAGAAAGGCGGCTTCAGAAATTCATGAGCCTTTCTGCTCCTTGGGGCATCTCCGGTGCTCTGGCTCCTGGCTCAATACAGGGCTCTTATTATTGAAATGGCTCATTAATGCTTGCATTCCAGAAGAAGAACCCTCGCTGGCACCCCTGCCCCAGAGCAGACCACAACAAAGGGCCGACATACAAGCAGGCAAACTAATTAAAACAATAGCTACAGAGACAGAATAGAAATTGGAGACCTGTACCTGTAGCAATAATTTTCCATTAAAGGTCTCATTTTTTTTTTTTTTAATGAAGACTACCTAGAAAGGGGAAAACACTGAGAATTAGAATTAGGCAATTAGGGCTTATACAGTACAATTTTGAATACCCAAGTCTCAATAGAATTATTTTAGTGGATCTGAATTTGTGATTGCAATTCTATGCAGTACAGATTTGGGGGTATCAAACTTAGGAGAAATTTGGGTCCATTTTATGTGATTCCTCCCCCACCCCCATCCCTGGTTTTCATAGAGTGAAGTATAGCCATCTGTCTAAGGTGTCAGTCTGAATCTATGGGTGAAAAATAGGAAGTATTCTGCATTGATGTAGGTGCTGGGAAAGTGGAGCCCATGGAACAATGTGCTTATCTGCTTCCATTGTCTACCTTCTACTTAACAGAATTTCAGCAGACTAGAAGTCCTCAGGATCTATGTTTTCCCTCCTCATATCTCATCCTAACAAAGAAGGGTTTTTCTAATGAGCAGGTGGACTGCTTTTTAGTTACATCTGTGCCTTGATAACAAAACACAGGGCCTAAGTGAGTGAGAGGTAAGTGCTACTAGTGAGTGCTTAGAAGAACAACTGTATCTATAGTGAACATTCAATACAGAGCTAGGGTCCTGTGAATTTAAGTGTTTGGAAGTTCTACAGGGCATATCAGGAAAATAAATTAAAGGTGTCTTGTGTTGTTTTAGGGTCCATTTCTTATCAGATCAAGTATGTCAAAAAGCATGCTAAATAAAATCACCAAAGGAAAAAAGCTTGCATGTCCATTTATACTTAACCATTTGTAAGTCTTGAGGCAGAGCTTTGTTATGATGGTGCTGGGCTTAACAAAGGAATAAAAGGGCAATGCAGTATTTCTGTTGGGCATAACTGGAGCCAGAGCTATAGCTAGAAGAGTAGCATCCACCTCTAGGAGCTGGGTGAGGAGTGGTGAGGAGTTTGGAACACAGCTTTGCCTCCTTCTGTTTTTTTATTGACTGTGCCTAAAGTCCTTACTACCCTATAGTTATTCACAATCCTTTTTAACCTGTTATAAGTTCTTTATATCACTTATCACTGTCTGCAATTATCTTACTCATTTCCTGGTTTATTGCCCTACTCAATATACTAAGGACTGGATCTGTCTTGTTTACTGCTGTATCCTAGGACCTAGAGGAGTGCCAGGCATACAGTGAAGGGCCAATAGCTATCTGTTGAGTGAATGAAAATACCATCCATAATGAAAAGCAAATATAGATATTCCATGAAACTCTGTGTATGGTGTCACTGTTTGTTTTTATCTGATACCTCCTCCCCACCACCCACCACGATTCCTATAAAATTATAGGAGAGGACACTGCTTGAAGCTTATCTGAATCAAGAGTTAACTAACTATAGCATCTCTGGATGTAAGTATTTATTGTGGACTTACTCCTGTTCAAATCTTCTTGCTAAACAGGATAGACATGAGGGTGACCAAGAAGCCAGCCTATGTCTTCTGAGCCTGGCACACTTTTTGTGGCCTTTGCACTAGACCCTCATTGACCCCAGCTCGAGGGTTTGGGGTATATTGTGGGTGACACCAGTATTGTAGCCTCACAGTCTTAGTGCCCAATGGGTTTATTAGTGCCACTAGCCTCTTGCAAATGGTCAGCTGGATTTAGGGTAGGACATTTCTGTGCCGCTGGAAAGGACACTAGCTTAATGTGGATCTAATTTGATTTTTTTCACCTGTTAATGGATTTAGGCTTCTTTTGTCTTTACAGTGCACAGACATGTCAAATTCTTTTGGTTTCCTGCTCATGATTTAGACAGTGGAAATCAATCCAAATCATTTTTTTTCCACCATAAAGTTTTGTTAACAGAGCCTCAAGAGATTTTTCTAGATCAATCATACTGAGCTGAAACCTCCAACTAATATATTTTTGTTGCTCATTTTTTGGTTTGGCCCTGGGCCTGACTCTCCAGTGTAGGGCTAGATGATGAGTTATTATTTAAACCAAAATGGCCTTCAAATTATATTTTATGATCATATTACCCTGCTTAAAGTTTTCAGTACAAGATGGATCAAACACTACATGTTCAGTCAACAGTGGACTCCACAGTGTGGATTACACAAAATAAATTTAAGTCATGTTTTTTTAATATATATATTTCAAGGAGCTTTCAGCCTGAAGAGGAGACATGACATTTACATTTAGTAGTGGGTTGTGGTTTTGGATTAGCTGGAGATAATTTTGATTGGAGAGAAAAAGTTAGATTGTGAAGGGATTGAAAGTCAGCCAGAAGTTTGAGTCTGGATATTTTCCTGGACAGAGTGGGAACTGTAATCAGTTTAGGAAATGGGAAAAGATGTTGTAGAAGTTAAATCTATGGAACATTATTTTGGGGGTAGCGTAATGGAGTGAAGGGGGAAAAACAGGAGATGGACAAGAACAAAATGAAGGAATGGTGAGACATCTTGAAGGAAGTGATAGGCCCTGGATATGCTCTGCCTGGGTGAGGGGAAGGGACAACAAATTAGAGAAGATCTTGATCCTGTGACTTAGTAAAGTCTGTTCAGAGGAGTGTGTATGGTAGAGTTGATATGACAGCATGTTAGGTATTTATAGCAACATTCTGCATGTGAAAACCATTTGATTGTTGTTGTAACAATCCTCCGGACCAGGCAGGAAAGATCTTTTGACTCTCATAGATGTAGATGTTCAGAGAGCTCAGAAAATGCAAGGCACATGTTAATAAAGTGGAGAAGCTGGCATGAAGTCTGAGTTCTCAGGGACCTGGTCAAGAATGTGATAAATTCTCATTTGAATATGTGGAATTTGAGTTGGTAGTGGAAAATTCAAGTGGAATGCTGAGGAAACATTTGGAGATACAGTGTAGGTGCTTGAGACCAAAGTCCTCAATATGGTAATTAAATCAGTGAAACAATAATTGAATCTCTTTGGGAAGGAGATTTAGAGAAAGAAGAATAGGAGACCAAGAACTCCACCTTGAAGACCCTGCATCATTAGGAAGTAGCAGAAGACCCCAGTAGGGAGTGGCTCCAGGAGCAAGAAAAAAAGGATGTGTAGTATCTTGGAAGTGATGAAAGGGGAGCAGATTGAGAAAGAGAGGGGCAGTGTCATGATGCTTGAGGGGTTATGAAGAAGCCTCATTTCCTTGGCAAAAGAAGGTCATGGTTGATGTTCCTGAGAGTTAGTTTGGTAAGAACCTGAGCCAGGTGGTGAAATATTTCAAAGTGAGTGGGTGGGTGATGAGGAAATAGAGATTTTGATATTAAACCATCTTTAGTTATGAATAATGATAGAAGGAGGGAGATGGTTTCTAGAAAAACAACAGGACTGATCAGTGGGTTTTCAAGCTATGGAAGACCTATGGTTGTTTGAAAGGGAAAGGGAAGGAAATGTTGGTAGAAGAAAGTCAAGATGATGGGCAGGAAAGGGAAAGGGTAGTCTTTGGGTCACACGGGCAGGGTTACTCTTCAGAAAGTAGGAGCACTACTACCTTCAGGACTGTAAGGAGGTGACTCCAGTTTATTGTCAGCTGTACAGTAAATTCCCCAAAGAAAAAAGTGGAACACATCATTTCATGTCTGTGCCTTTGGCCACTTTCTTTCTTTTCATCCTTATCAGAAAATTTCTTCACCTCTTACACAGATGCACCATTTGTGCACTGTTATTCACTGTTATATATCTTCTCAGTCCAAAGATAAATACAACGAAAACTGAGATTGAGATAGGTAATACCTATAAATGTTTTGTGTTTCATGGGAGGAAAACATTACATAAATGTTTGGTGCTTTTGTGATACATCTGTGTATGACGTCAAGGGTCATAATTATTTAAAAAATGATAAATAGAGATTCAGGCTTAGATATACTATTTTTTTTTATTTGGTAGGTGTTTATTACTTTTTAAATATGGATCTAGATTTGGTAGAAATGATATGGATTTTCAGGTTAATAACACTGTTATAAAGCATAATCCATCTTCATAGAGAAGGGAGTTTAAGCTTCCCCTCTCCCCCTTCCATATACAGATGGAGTTGTCTAAGCATGGGTCTTCCCACCAGTTAGTACATTTGTTCAAGGTAAATTGAGGTCACTATTCAGCAAAAGAGAAAGTGTATGTCTGCATTGTCTCTGAAGGTGGTAAAGGGAGTAGAGTAGACTCTATGGGGGGAGTGGGGATCCTTGAATAAGAGATGTGGCATGCATACCTGAAGAGCGTCTGGTGGCCATCCTCTCACCTTTGTACCCTAGTGTAGGAGAGAGCATTAGTCAGAAAGCTGCTCCCATATTCCCATACTCTTGTTCTGGATCTTAGGAAGACAGTGAGACTGTAGGGCGGGGAGCAGTTCATTCTGTTTAACTCCATCACCTGTGTTCTTCCTCCTGCCCCTCTCCCTTTGCTTCATTTTCATCTCATCTCACTTATGACCCTGAAGAGTCTGAATCTCTTCTTTTGCAAAGACACATTGCTGAATTTTGATTCATAGTTAAGAGGATATTGCTTTAGGTGCCTTAGAAGTGGGGAACAAAGAGGTAGAGGGATGTAAAGGCTGAAAAGAAGGGTAATGCGAAAATTGTACAAACCTTTCACTGGTCAGAGCTTTCAGGACTTCCCATAGGTATTGTATGACAAACCAAACCTCTTCTAGGCCGTTTACCTCCTTACTGCTCACTTCATGTTTTACTGTTACTCATGTATGTTGGGGACATTCCTGCTCCTTGTTTATTGATGTTACTGCATGCTAAATTATTCTAGAGTAGTCTCAAATCCAAGTTGTACCAAAGAAGAAATGTCAACTGAATTATCTTTAATGAAATCATTTTCTTTTTTAATCATAGAGTCAACCAAAGGGAAAAAAAGGATTTGCTTTAATTGCAGGCACTTGGAACACCAAGCCTGAGGTTAAATATCCTTTCATCTTGCATGATTGTGACAGACAGAGTAGGCATTCTTAACTCTGTAAATGCTTATGGTTTGGGAATAATTAAATTGGGTTAGGGAAGCAAAATGAAGGAAATACATGGTTGAAAGAAAAAGAATCTCCTTCAGTTAAAGGCAAAAGGAGGTTTTAAAAACTGATGGAAATGAAGTTGATTGCTTGCCAAGTTTGGTACACATGAGACCCTGAAATGTAGAGCTAGAAGAATGAATAGTGATGCAAACAAAGGTTGTGTAGGCTAAAGGAAGGAAGAGTTAATTCTTACCGGGGTATCAGGAAAGGGTCTTCTCATCTGAGTGGGATTTGAGAGGAGGATGAGGGTAAGGACATTTAAGGTTAAAGGAATACAAGAGCAAACCACAGATGGGAATGTGTAGACATATATTGTGTTCAGTGAACACAGAATGATCTGCTGTGTTTTGTACTTCATTACCTAGGAAATGGTGAGATATTGAAGCAGAATTGAATGTACCAGGCTATATGTTAAAGGATAGAATCCTGTGGCCTTGTGAGGATGGATTGTGTAATCAGAAACAAGTCAAGTTAGGAAGACAGGAAATGGCTGCAAGGGTTAAGGCATGCAATGGTGATGGCTGGAATAAAGCAATGTTGTTGAGTGGAATGCTGAGAAACAATATAGAGAGATCCTGTTTGCCAGTGTCCATGATGTGGATACTCCCATCTACTGAATGTGGAGTTGAGAAGAGATGCACACAATTCAGTGCACAAGATATGTATAAGGAGTGAGATGTGGAAGAAAAACCACCCAGAAGTGAAGGACTGAGAAAGGGAAAGTCATGGGGGTGAGAATCGGGAGAAGGCAGAATAGCAGCAGCATTGCAAAGAGTTCAAACAACAGCATGATGTCATCAGGAGGACGGGATGTTTAGACTCCCAGTTTATGAACATAACATTTTAATCAGAATTGGCCCAGCGTGAATTAATTTTCATAAAGTTCCTGAGGGAACATCATTAAGCCAATTTAATTCCTTCCCATAATCAATTTTCCATAGAGTACTGTTAATCTGTTTCCAGTTTTTTTCTGTTTTCATATTTATCTTAATAAAATTATTTAAATCAGGGTGAGTTATTTTCCTCATAAACATCATGGTAAAGATTTGATTTATCAATACTTTTAAAAATCTCAGTTGAATTTTACTGATTATATCCTTTGGTGTTCATTTTCTTTTGAGGCCATCATTTGTGGATCCAGTTTCCCTGAGTCCTTTTTTTTTTTTTTTTTTTTTTGGGTAATCGTTATCAACAAACAGATGATCCTTTAAGCAATAGTATACCTATATAAATTTTAGGTTCTGATCATTATAGCCATGTAAGTTTTACTTTGTCTTTAAATATAAACCCATTAAGTTTTAGTTAGTTGCTTTTTCCTGACAGCTCACTTAAGCACAGAGCAATTAAAAACCTAGGTGGGAGTCCTAACAAAGAAAGATGGCATGGTTTGGAAAGCTCTTTCTCCAGTCTTCCATATCATACATTCAATGGACTTAATTAATAGAAGTCTTGAAATCTGGTATTGGGAGAAAGTAACTTCATTGCCTCTGTTCAAATAAGTTCAAAATCTTGAGTTTTTATACTGTTTTGAAATAAAAACATAAAATCATTTCATTTGCTAGTCAAAATATAATAAAAATCTCACATGTATTTCCACTTACTATGTGGCAGTTGTGTTAATACAGTCAAAGAACAGAGCACTGTATCTAATTTGAGGCTGGTAGAAGAATGACTAATGGGTTCGAAAAGTTCACACTGGACCTTGAGACAAATAGAGGGAACTATCATCACCATGACAATGAGCCCAATTCCAAAAAGGCCACTTGTGGTTGGTGCCATTTCAGTTATAAATTTGCCACAGCCCATAAGCTAGGTTTTGGGCTCAGAAGGCTGATTTTCCCACCAAACTCTTAAGACTGGACTCATCTATATTAACCTAACAAGACTGATGTGCAAAACTAGAATGTCAGTTTATTCATTCAAGTAGGAAAAGGACTAAAAATTTAGGAAAGAATATAGGATTGAAGTCTGGCTGGTTTAGAGGGGGAAAAGAAATGGGGAAAAGGAGATGTGTGTGCAACAATAGCTTTCAGCTAGTTGTCATCAGATGCAGGTTTACTGTAGATTTCTGAGTATTTTTATTTATTTACCATGTACCCCAGGAGGGAGAGCAGGACTGGAATATTTGAAGTCCAGTAAGTACAGTTCCATGCTTCCATCTCAATGCCTTCTAACAGGGTATTAGTAATAGATTTGGTTAAGGCTGCTTCTTCCTGGAAAGGTTTGGGATGGATGCTACACTGTGCTTTTTTCTTCTATGCTAGGCATGGTTGCTTTAACCACCCTTCTGAATCACATGGCCTTACTTTAGATAGGTATCTTCTGTCAAATTACATTATAGTTTTATAGGTCTAGCATTCATAGCAATTTTTTGAAAATTTATTTTTATATTTCATTCATTTTGTGTCATTCATAAAGTTGAAACCTCAGAGAACAATCTCAAATCCTAGTTTTGGGGGAGTCCAATCCCTAAGAACCAACAACCATAACACTTTCAGTCTTCCATAAGATAAGATCACTTAAAGATTAATGGTTGAGTTGAATTACATTCGGCATCCTCCACACGTTTTAATTATACTTTTTATTTTGAGGTAATTGTAGATTCACATGCAATTATAAGAAATAATACAGAAAGATCCCATGTACTTATCTGTTACCCATTTTTCCTCAATGGTAACATCTTGCAATACTATGGTATAATATCACAATCAGGATATTGACATTGGCACAGTCAAGATACAGAAGAATTCTGTCACCACAAAGATCCTTTGTGTTGCCCTTGCATACCCAAAACAAATTCTTTTTTTAAAGTACTATCCTCTCTATTTTAAAGTTTTCCTTTTTATTAATTTTTAGACAGAGCACAAGTGGGATAGAGGGGCAGAGAGAGAGAGAGAGAGAGAGAGAGAGAGAGAGAATCCCAAGCAGGTTCCACGCTCAGTGTGGAGCCTGACATGTGGCTCAATCCCATGACCCTAGGATCATGACCTGAGCCGAAATCAAAAGTCAGATGCTCAACTGACTGAGTCATCCAGGCACCCTCCCCAAAATAAATTCTACTTGGTCATGGTGCATAATACTTTTTGTACATTGCTAGATTTGGTTTACTAATATTTTACTGAGGATTTTTGCATCTAATACTTGAGATCTTTCTTCTTTTCTAATGTAAGCTTTTAGTACTATAAATTTTCCTCCCAGCACTACTTTAGCTGAGGACCAAATATTTTGGTATGTTGTATTTTCATATTCATTCAGTTCTATACATTTTTTATTTCCTTTGAGATATTGTTTTTGATGCATGTAATGTTTAGAAGAGTCTTGTACAAATAATCCAGTGAAGAAATGGGCAGAAGGCATGAATAGACACTTCTCTAAAGAAGACATCCAGATGGCCAACAGACACATAAAAAGATGCTCAACATCACTCCTCATCAGGGAAATACAAATCAAAACCACACTGAGATACCACCTCACACCAGTCAGAGTGGCTAAAATGAACAAATCAGGAGACTATAGATGCTGGAGAGGATGTGAAGAAACGGGAACCCTCTTGCACTATTGGTGGGAATGCAAACTGGTGCAGCCACTCTGGAAAACAGTGTGGAAGTTGCTCAAAAAATTAAAAATAAATATACCCTATGACCCAGCGATAGCACTGCTAGGAATTTACCTAAAGGATACAGGAGTGCTGATGCATAGGGGCGCTTGTACCCTAATGTTTATAGCAGCACTTTCAACAATGGCCAAATTATGGAAAGAGCCTAAATGCTCATCAACTGATGAATGGATAAAGAAGATGTGGTTTATATATACAATGGAATACTACCTGGCAATGAGAAAGAATGAAATATGGCCATTTGTAGCAATGTGGATGGAACTGGAGGGTATTATGCTAAGTGAAATCAGGCAGAGAAAGACAGATACCATGTTTTCACTCATATGTGGATCCTGAGAAACTTAACAGAAGACCATGGGGGAAGGGAAAGGGGGAAAAAAAGTTACAGAGAGGGAAGGAGGCAAACCATAAAAGACTCTTAAATACCAAGAACACACTGAGGGTTGATGGGGGATGGGGGAGAGGGGAAAGTAGGTGATAGGCATTGAGGAGGGCACCTGTTGGGATGAGCACTGGGTGTTGTATGCAAACCAATTTGACAATAAATTATATTAATATAAAAAATGAAAGAAAAAACTCTAAGTACCAAGTTATTTAAAGTAGGGTGGTTAATCATAGTTAAAAGAACTATAAACATCTGACATAATAGATAGAGCAATACAAAAGATATACCCATCAAATGATAAATAAAAGGACAAGTCAAAATATATGGAATTGGTTATGAAATAAGTTTTAAAAGTAGAAACAGGAAATTATATCTACACAATCAAACCAATTGTGAAAAAATTATAAATACGGGTAAATACTAGAAAGAATAAAAATTGCTTTTTTTCAGAAAAAAAACATGGAAGTGTCTTGTATAATTTCCAGGGGCTTGGAGATTGTCCTCTTGTCTTTCTGTTATTGTTTTCTAGTATGATTCCATGATGGTCTATGTATGATTTTAATTCCTTTATTACATTTGTTGAACTTTTGGTTTGTGACATAGGAAATTCTCTGTCTTGATGAATGATCCCTGAGCACTTGAAAAAAATGTTTATTCTGCTGTCGTTGAGTGTAATTTTCTGTATATGTCAGGTAGATCTTGTTGGTTGAATGTGTTGTTCAATTATTCTATATCCTTTTTGATTTTCTGTGTAGTAGTTCTAACTATTGCCAAAAGTGGGGTGTTTAAGTCCCCAGCTATTATTACATATTTATCTGTTTTGCCTTTCAGCTCTATCAGTTTTTGTTTCATGCATTTTGAGGTTGTTTGGTGCATGCATATACTTTTAGAAAGTTTGTTATGCCTTCCCAGTGGATTGATTGTTTTAAAATCATGTAATACTCCTTTTCATCTTTGGTGTTTTCCTTTAACTCTATTTTATTAGTCTACTGATATTAATGTAGTCACTTCTGACCTTTTTTTCTTTGGTTGATATTTGCATGGTATATCCTTTTTCCTCTTATTTTGACCTACCTATAGTGTAGTACATGAAGTAAGTGTCATGTAGACAGTATATTGTTGGCTTATGTTATTCTAAAACTCTGACAGTTTGTTTTAATTGGTTTACTGAGACCATTTACATTTAAGGTAATTTTTTACACGTTTTGGCTTAAGTCTTCCATTTTATTATTTGTTTTCTGATTTGTTTTCACTGTGTCTCATTTCTCTGTTTCTCTTAGTTTTCTGTAGGTTACATGAAGAATTTTTAAATGATTCTATGTCGATTTATTTATAGTTTTTTTCTTTTGAGAGATAGAGCATGTGTTCAAGAAAGAGCAGGCAAGGGGTAGAGGGAGAGAGAGAGACAGACAGACAGACAAAGAATCTTAAGCAGGCCCCACACCCAGCGTGGAGCCCGATGTGGGGCTTGATCTTACAACTGTGAGATCATGACTTGAGCTGAATTCAACAGTCAGATGCTTAACCAACTGAGCCACCCAGGAGCCCCTAATTATAGTTTTTTTTTTTAAGTATATCACTTTGTATAGTTTTCTTAATGGTAGCTGTAAGTATTAACTTGCATTTATGAAACATCATAGTCTACTGATACCAATGTTGTACCATTTTGATAGAAATGTAGAAGATTTAGTCATTTGGGCATCTTTACCCCTCCTTTTCTTTAAATACGATTGTTTGAAGTGTTTCTTCTTTGTACATCATGCACCACATCAGATGGTGCAATAATTTTTGCTTTAACCATCAGTTTTATTCATTCTGATACTTTTTTTCTCTGAAGTTCCAGATTTTCTTTTGCTATTTCCTTTCCTAGCCATTCTTTAAGGGTAGATTTTCTAGTAAAAATTCTCTTAGTTTTTCTTTATCTGAGAATGTTTTTATTTCCTCTTTCATTTCTGAAGGATATTGTTGCCAGATATAGAATTCAAAGTTGACACGTCTTTTCTTTGAAACATATTTGAAGACTTGTGCCATTTCCACCTGGCCATCATGGTTTCAGATGAGAAATCTGTTTTCATATGAATTGTTATATCCTTATAAATAATGCAACTTTTCCCTCTAGCCACTTTCAAGACATTTTTCTTTGTCTTCAGTTTCAGAATCATGATGTGTCTTGGTATGAATTTCTTTGATTTTTCTCTTATTTAGAATTCACTTAGATTTTTGAATCTGTGAGTTATGTGTCTTTCACCAAATTTAAGACATTTTCAGCCATTATTTTGTTAATAGCTTTTTATCCATACTGACCTCTCCCCCTCTGATGATAAAAAATATTAGATCTTTTGTTACTGTCCCACAGGCCTCTAAGGCTCTATTTTTTTTGTTTTGTTTTGTTTTCAGTCCATTTTCTTTCTATTGCTCAGATTGAGTAAATTCTATTGATACATCTTCTAAGTTTTATTGATTCTATTCTCTGTCATTCCCACTTTACTCCTGAGCTTATTTAGTGATTTTATATTTACTTTAGTATTTTTATTATACAATTTCAATTTTGTTCATTTTTGTAATTTCTCATTTTTCACTGAGATTTTCTGTTTTTCATTTGTTTCAAGATATTTTATTGTTTATTAGATTGTTGAAGCATTTTTTTTAAACGTTTATTTTTGAGACAGAGAGAGACAGAGTATGAACGGGGGAGGGGCAGAGAGAGGGAGACACAGAATCTGAAACAGGCTCCAGGCTCTGAGCTGTCAGCACAGAGCCCGATGCAGGGCTCGAACTCACGGACTGCGAGATCGTGACCTGAGCCGAAGTCGGCCGCTTAACCGACTGAGCCACCCAGGCGCCCCTGTTGAAGCATTTTCATGATAACTGCTTTAAAGTCCTGTCAGATAATGCTAACATATGATCATGCTAGTGTTAACATTAGTTGAGGGTCTTCTCTCCTTCAATTTTTTATTTTCCTGGCTCTTGGTATGATGGGTGATTTTTACAGTTTTGTCCTGGACATTGTGACTATTAAGAGTCTCTGTTTTTAGGTTTAGTACCCAGGCTACTTTTGTGGATTGTGGTTACAATGACATTTAATGTTCAGAGCTTTTGCAGTACCATTTTGGTCTGTTTAGATTATCCTGTGCACCTGATGCTGCTTGAGGAAAAGGAAGGAGTTTTTGCAGGCTGGGTCCCCTGATGCCTTTGGATCAGAAAAAGGAGTGTTTGGCCCATAGGGAGGACATGGATGAAGAATGCTTCCCTGTCAGATGCTTCTTGTGGTGGAATGCCCTTTGCAGGGTGTGTCTGGGTGAGGGAGGACAATCTTAGGTCTGGAAGGTTAGGAGAACACTTCTTCTGGCTGATTTTTGTCAGTGGGGCACATGATCTGTCCCCCTTTCCAGTTCTGCCTCACTTGGCATTGTTGGTAGGAGTATTATTCAAATCACAGAAGGAATGAGCCTATCTGAGCTGCCTCTGTTCCCACAGGTTGTGGGTTAGGAAACCCCAACTCTGAGATACCTTCTCCTATTGAGTGGGGTGGTCCTAAGGTGCCCTGTTGCTCTGTGGACCTCTGGACCCTAGGGTCTTTAGCCAATTCACTTTACTCTTGACACCTTTTAGATTTTTCCTTTTGCTGCCCTTTGTGTTATTTCCAGGGTTCGTTGTTTGCTTAGCAGGGATAGGAAGAAATAAGTCTGTATCATCCTGTCCACCCTTGGTGCCCAGAGGTCAGTCCACTAGTATTTCTGAGACCCAGTATGTACAGTCTGTGGAAAATGTAGAAACACACAATCTATATAATCTTTGTGCACCAAGTGGATTGATCAGTTGGGAACAAAGAGCCTCAAGAAAATGGCAAAAGTGAAACCATAGGTGTCTCAAAGCAAAGTGTGATCGATTGGCCAAGTGAGTGATATGTGCAAGAAACATTGAAGGCTCAGAGGAAGGAGAGGTCAATATATCTCCTCATAGCCTGACCTGAGCAATTAATAACCACAGTTTTTCAGTGATTGTGACACCCATAGGATATGATCATCAGGTTAATGAGGTTTTCTAGCTGGTAATATAGAACTGCCAGCTAGAAAGCAACGTCTTAAAACAAGACACCTTCCCCCAAGTTATCCAGTCCCTGCTTTACCATATACAGGGGAGTGGGAAGCAGGGTGGTGAGCTATTAGTGGGAGACAGGCAATGGGGAAGACTTTGGGAGAGTGGCTCTCAAAATGCCTACACATGGTGACTAAGACCCTGAAGGCAGTGACTAAAATGCTAAAAAGGTGTGAGGCTGGCTCAGTGTGATCTCCAGTTTTAAGAGAACAGGTAGCAAGCCCATCACATGGAAGGGCATGTGACTATGGGGAAGCCAGAAGCACAGGGCTGTGTGAAAGTAGGTCACAGGTTTGGCAGCTTTATCAAGGCAGCTCTGAAGGAAACAGCACAGCATTCTGGTGACTGGCAAAAGGTGGAGGCCAGATCCTTAATTAGCATATCAGAGTGCTCAGAAGGGGACCTGGAAGGCCCACCTCTTGATGTGTGCTGCAATTGATACCCACTCCATTTTGGAACCTGCACATGCCCCTTCCCCAGCTGTTCCAAGCACCTGGTCCTATTTGGAGGGTCCCTGCAGGCATAAAGGAGGGGAGAGGGAGGGAAGGCAGAGAATAAAAAAAATAATATGACATAGATGGCAAGCTTGATTTTTTCATAAGAAGTCTGTGGTATGAAATGCAGCACTTGAGAGAAGGGAAAATGTTTGGGGGTTATTATAAGGATAATAGCATTTAGCTTATTGTTTATAAAATGCAACTTCTCAGTAGGATATCTCGGAGTTAGTCCATATGGTGCTAGTGGTTTTTTTTCAGTGAACGTAAAAACTAATTGTAAATAGTGATATTAAATGAAATATCAGAATGACTACTTTCCCTGTAATAGCTAAGAAAATGTGAAATGGTATATGACCAGCAATTTCTAGTTGAGCCTAAAAATCACAGTAGAGAAACCTGTATTGTTGTTATTATTTAAATACAGTTAAAAATTTAAAGATGAGTGCTGGTGGAGCAGTGGCTCAGATGTTAACAACTCTAGTGCCTGTCAAAGAAGGAGGGGTTTACCCTTTTTTAAGCGTAAGCGTCCACATTTCATTTAGTGTAAAATCTTGATTGTGCCACTCCTTTAGTATAATGGATAATCTTAAGAAGCAAGTAACCAACAGACAAACAACAAAACACATACTTTTATTTTGGCTTATTCTGCATAAGTTAAAAATCTGTTTGCTTTATCCAACAACAAAATATTTATTGATCACAGACTGTATTCCACATCCTGTTCTAGGCACTGGGAATATAACAGTGAATAAAACACACAAAAACCCCTGACCTTGTTTATTCTGTCTAGGACACTACTCAGATATCCATGGTCTTGCTTGGGCGTGGACATGATTGGGTGTGGTAGGGAGAAGCCATAAACTATGCTGTGTGACAAGAGAGAGCGAATATGGAGTTTAAAATGGGGCTTAAATCATGCATGGGAGTTGGAAGCATGCATTTAACAAGAGTGGACTGTTTACAAGCAGAAAGAAAAGGGAGAAATATATGAGTGATTTTAGGAGGAAAAATGCTAATAATCTCATATGTGTTAATACTATAAACTATCTTTAAAAATATAAATGTATTTTTTCATTTCACTCAATGATCCATTATTGAGCATTTAAAAGGTGCTGGATTCAAAAGTATTACTTAGAACCGAGGGATCGTGAGGAAGAATTCTTTGCTTCATTTCCCTAACTATAAAGAAGAATATTGTAGTATTACAATAAAAATTTTCTTTAAGTACAAATATGCTTTGCAAATATGTATTTCACATACCAAACTTATATAACTTTCCTTATCATATCATATTTTCCAAGCAAAACTAGAGTTTTCCCTCCAACCTCATACATTTTATTTTTCTGTTTCTCTCTGTTTATCTGCTTCCTGATAATGTCCTTATTCCTTTCCTGCTCCTCAAAAAGTCTCTGGCAATCAAAACTTTATACATCCCTCAAAAATGTCCTCTAGTAAAAAATGATCTTTTCCTCCCATAAGGTCTGCATAGCATTTTGTGCTTCCTCAGGTTACCTGTTTATTTACAATTTTCCTCTGCCCGAGTTAGATTGCATACTCCCTAAGGACAGCCAACTGTTTCTTACCAGTCTCTGCATATCCCTCCAGGGATCATCCACATGGAAGTTGCTCAGTAAATATTTATTGAGTTGTGTTGTATAGCTAGCCCTCCTAGTTTTTGAATATAACTATTCTGTTCCACCAATTTTTCCAGGCGGTGTACGTATACAGTTCTTGAGATGCAGTGTTTCCAGAGCCTTTGTCTTTCTGCTTGCTCTGGTTTGGACATTGTCCCTCTGTGTCAGACAGAAAACAGTATTCTTATTGGGGCCAAGTACAGCCCAACCACCTATTTCCTCAGTTGTGAGGGGGTGGGGGGGCATGAGTGGGGAGCAACCTGCCGTTCTGAGAGTCATCTTATTTTAATTATTGTGGTAAAGTCAAGTGGACCAAAAATTCTTTGGCTCACATAACAGGTGTGAATCACACTGCCAGGCCTTGTGGCCAATCAGCCCCCATGCCTGCTTCTAAAGTGCTACTCCTTTCTACCCTCGAAAGACTCACCTGCCTCCCTCACTATAGACATTGAAAAAACATCAGACTGAGCAGGTACAACCCTTTATTTCCACGTACTGAGTGGATTTTTCCCCTGAAAAAGATTTAACATGTAGACTTTATCTTCTACGAATCTTGAGAGTTTGCTTTTTCTTTGCCCATTACATACTGCTTTATCTGAAAGGTCTCTCTAACCTGGATGATCCAGTTGGTTCTGTTAACACTTCATACCATCTTTGGAGACAGTGCTGTCTTTTGCACACCCTGCTGAGGCCGGCAACCAGAAAACTGCTGTTTTGTGACTCTATGCTATATCTTTTTCTCTCTGTAAAGAAATACACCAGGTCACTTCTGTTTTCTCCTGTCTCCCTCCTTCCACATCTCACACACGTACCTAAATGAATTTTCTTACTTGACAAGCTATGGAGATAAATTTAAGTGAGATATCACAGTGGATTATTGTCCTTTGATTTTAATCTATTTCTGCATGGAACCCTAAGGTGTTAAGTGTTACTGCCTTTCCTGTAAAGGAGTGATAAATTTTAAAAAATAACTCTGGAATGCCCTCCCAAATTTCTAGGGGTCAGCATTTAATTAAGTAAGGTGTCTGACAGGTCTGTAAGTAATGATCCAGGAACACACACACACACACACACACACACACACACAGAGCTTGTGAGTGTGATGAGGCCTTTGCAGTTCATGGGTAATGGAGCCCTGTTCAGATTTTGTGGGCAGTAGAATGCATATTGTCTCTTTATCCCAAGGCTCTAATGTGGGAGCCTGGTATTTATTGGGCACCACTCTCAGCTGTTTCTGCTGAACTTTTCATATTGTAATTTCTGTGGGTAGGTACTTATATTATTTTTATACCTAACCTACTTTTATACTGTGGTTCTTAAGGCACGGAGCTCACATTTCCTCTTCAGTGAAAGGCAACAGGGAGAATTATCATATAATATCAATGAGTTCCTAATTTCCTGTTCTTCTCAGAAACTCCTTGCCAAAATTGCCTACTACCACACTCCAGGTATAATCTATTGCCTATTGTTCAGCAATGCTGAAATGTACTGAATAGAGTACATCATGAATAGAGATGGATGATGAACTCATGTGCCTCTGAAATTCCTTTAGTGGCATAATCTTGGTCAAAATCAGATATATTGAAGGAATATTGCCAAATCATTCCAATTTCTTTTAATGTTAAGTCAAAGCAGGTGAGGGATAACTTTTATATTCATTTAAAATCAGGTCCTCAAACCATAACTTGCTTATAAAAGCTAAATGTGAGATTTTGCATCAATCAGCTTAAGCTAACTGATGCTACAGTAACAAACAGCCCCTGATCTTGTGGCTTCCAATGTAGTGGTTCACATTACTTGTCTGTCACAGTTTCATTTCAGTTCTGTTTTAGGATATATTCCTTGGAGACTCAGGCTTTTTCTCACATCAGTAAGGGAGGGCCCCAGTGCCTGCTAGCAGTGTCTTCCTCCTTCCTTTAACCTAATATCCCTAGTGTTACTGGACTAAAACAATATAGTTTCAAAAGCATCATTTCTGGACAAACAAAAAAGTATATGACGAGGACAAATGTGGTCAGATTTTTCAAGGCTGTTCTACATAAATGTACACCTACACGCAGAATTCTCAAATTTACTGCTTTCATTTTGCCAATTGCTGTACCCGCACACACCTGTTTTGACTAGAACCATCTTC
The DNA here is from genome assembly GCF_027475565.1 of Acinonyx jubatus. NCBI lineage: Eukaryota > Metazoa > Chordata > Mammalia > Carnivora > Felidae > Acinonyx > Acinonyx jubatus. Next base: position 58,730,548 of record NC_069388.1, read on the forward strand.
ATTTTTCAGTGGTTACAAATTTTGTCAGTGTAAAAACTTGTGAAATCCTAGCCTCCCCCCCCATGGATCCTCTGCAACAGTGTAGAGAAGTTTATGTGTACAGCTGCCTGTATGTAGAGAATTCTCTGGGCTCTTTGAATATGTTAAAAAAAATAAAAGGTCAAAAGGAGAGATTTTTATGCCCTTTTAAAAACCTAATGCTTCCCGTAAGGACATTGGAATGGTTTTATGGAATGGTGTCATACTTCCTTAAATGATAACAAAACAAACTGGTGTAAATATAAAAAATTTGGCTTGATAATTTTTAGTAAAAATCTATCCTGCCGGCATTTCTTCAGCATATTATTCTGGCATTAAAATTAAAAATTTCCTTAATTGTAAAATATACTCTGCCTTGGCTATAAGAGCATTAGGCATTTCTAATGGGAGCAAAAGTCTGTTCTGTGCACACCAGAAACATGACAAGTGCAGCAGGGTCTTAACTGCATTCGAATTCATTTCTGTTTGTTTACAACACACATCTTTGAGTTTATGGCAGTGTTTCCTATTAAGATGTTAAACAATCATAAGAATTTTTTGGAGGCAATGGCAATTCTCAGTCAAAATGTCTTGAGTTCACAGTAGTAAAGCGTCACAGAAGAAACTTAACAGTTTTCTATAAATTTAATTGCTGCCTTGAAGTAATTATGTCTAGAGAACAGAATACTGTATATATTTTATTATCCATCAGTTTCTTTTTTAATAGGAGTGCTGTGCTTTGTACAAGTCAATTATTTTTGATAGTTTCTGTAATTAATGTTTAATTATATTTTATTATCCTCATTTTACTATATCACCTTGGTGATAATTGAAGCATTTCTAAATACTGTACTTCCTCAGAGTGTTTTGTATGTGTATACTATTACCTTGTTAACATGTCCACAAAGTTTCAGGATGTGTGTGTGTGTGTGTGTGTGTGTGTGTGTGTGCATACACACATACACAAATATACGTCACCATTTACTAGAAAATATTTGAAATCTATTTTCTTTATACTTATAAGTCAGTGTAGTCCCAAAATATGAATAAAGATAAGGGGGGAAAAGCCAATGCATTACATTCTATTTGTATTTATCAGAACAACAGATTGTTAATTAAGTGGGGGGGTTTTGGTACCACAGCATTTTAATATCCCCATGTTTATATTATGCTAAATGTATACAAAAAGACACCACTGACCTTCTGTCAGTAGAAGTTATTCTTTGAGAATTTTGGTTAGTTTGTGCACACTAGTGGTAAAAAATCTGGATCATTCCATCACTCCACTTACACACGTGCACAAAAAGTCCCTGGACTTTGTATACAAAGCAAGTTTTAAGCCATGACTTTGGCCAAGTAGTCACACCCGCAAGACCCTCTGTGTTCCTACTAATCCTTCGTTACATCTCCCCAGTGACTCACTCAGTTGTCTGGGGCAGAGCTAGGTCTCTCCCACTGTGGGCTGTTCTCAAAGGGAGTGGAGGGTCATGGGAGTAGGAGCTGCAGCTGTTGAGGGGAGCCCAGTTCCTCACTTGAGTCCTTCCTGCACCATCATCCCTCTGTCTCCGTGTTTGGGCTCACTGTGTTGGTTGTGATTATTGTTATCCGTCACTTTGTGTTTTGTTTTCACATAATTTTCCTGCATATTTTTAACAACTGGCATTTTTCCTCCTCTTCTACATAAAACAGTCCAAGGAGGGATATTATAGAGCAACTTTCTCAGTTCATTGGTCAGCTACTCTGTACAGGATGAAATAATACATTTTGATGAATTTGAGGAGTTACAGCTATTACTGATCCTCAGTCTTCGAAGACTTATAGTTTGGACATAGGAGGATTTAAAATTACCCGGAGTGAACTTTTATTTTAATGGCTCATCTTCTTGTAGGTATTGGCAAATTGAATTTATGGTCATTTTTCTAAAGAAGGACAGAGAAATGAGCATTTCTGGAGTATCTGTGTGAGTCTGTTTTAGATGCTTCCTCAAATATGTCTTATATATAATTGTTCCAGAACCTTTTTGAGTATTCCAAACCGTTTTGGGAGTATTGTCTCCATTTTTTTTTTTACAATGGAGGACAGAAGTCTAAAGGCATAAGATACTCCATCAAGAGGCACAGGTGGCCTTTAATGTCTGTCCCTGCTTCCCTATCCTGAATCACACAGCCTGTAAATGTGAGGGTGCCTTTGAAGTTCTTGTAATACAAGACTCCTTTTCAGATTTCAGGGCCCTGGGAATGCATACTGTCTCTGTATTCCAAGATTCTAGTATGGGGCCTGGTGTTAATTGAGCACTGGATGGGATGAAGATCCTAATAAGGACTAACACTTAGTGCTTACTAAATACCAGACCCTATTTTAAGGACTTTAATTAATTACTTAATTCTCCTACTGAGTCTATGGAGTACAGCACTCTTCTACCTTCATTTTACAGGAAAGGAAATTGCAGCACAGAGCAGTTGAACAACCCGCCTGAGGTCACATAGTAAGTTAGAGCCAGGATTTGCACCCAGCTGTCTGCTTTCAACACCCACACTCTTAACCACTGGAGTGCATCTGCCTTGCATTAGTCAGTCCTTGGAATAAGGAAAAGAAGGGCCCTGGCAAAGAACATGTGTGGAATGAGAGGGCCTCTGCACATGCACCCTTTTCAATCATAAATAGTATAGTTCATATACTTTTTTAAAAAAAGGTTATTTATTTATTTGAGAGAGAGAGAGAGAGAGAAAGCATAAGCAGGGGTAGGGGAGAGAATCCCAAGCAGGCTCTTGGCTGTTAACACCAAGCCTGATATGGGGCTCGATCTCATGAACGGTGCGATCATGACTTGAGCTGAAATCAAGGATCAGACACTTGACTGAGCCACCCAGGCCCCCTAGTTATGTTTTTTATATTGGGTAGCTACCTTCCTAGTAAAGCTTAGAAACAATAATACACAGGATTGGAAAACCAAAGAAGGAGGAAAAGCAAGATGTTGGAGGGCAGGTCAGGTCAAGGTGAATGTTTTCAGGGTGAGATCAGTAGGACAGAGGGAACCAACCAAGTGAGAGTTTGGGTGTTTGAAAAACAAAGGACTTTTCTAAAGTGGAGGAGGAAAAGGTGAACTCAACTGGTGCCTCTTGTTTTCTAAATGAGAGAGTGTAGCACCTCACTTTACATCCTCCAAGCAGTCATTCTCAGAGAATTAAGTCAGTCTCAGCTTTGCAGAGAAAATCAAGTCAGTGTAATATGAAGTATTTACTGATGAACTGACCATTTGTAAAATGAGTTTTTACTCCTATCGCTTTCCTAACCTGGCATCTGTCTACTTGTTCCCCCCTAAGAAGTTGTAAACATCTGACGAAATACTGCAAATACAGTGCAATTTGGGACTGTGATATCTATGTCTTACCAAAATATGGAATTTCAATGATGTCAATGAAACTGATGTTGGAGAACTGTTCAGATCGTAGGCAGAACCATTGGCAAATGAACATTTGGCATAGTTAGACAAGTTAGTAATTAAAGAGGAAGTCAACCAGGATGATGGCATGGTAGGTATTTTTTTTAAAGAGATATCTTGGTAAGAACTACAGACTCTCAATTGTTTTTTGCAAAAAAAAAGTCAGTTTCAAAAATCAGAAAGATGTTCTCAAGGGAAGTTCACACATTTCACATTTTTTTTTCAGAAAAATTATTTTGAATACTTATAATTTGATTTGTTCTTTAAGGCTGAGTGGCTAGTTACAATTAAAACATATACATTATTAAGCTCTCAATAAATGAATTTTCTTAGTTTTTTAGGCTAAATAAAAGCTCTTTTTACTATTTAGCATAGTAAATATGCTAAACCTCAGCCCCCCATTTTCAGTGGCTTAATTTTACCTGCCCATTTGGGCATCATAGCAGATTATCAGGGACATTTGTACACACAGGCATATATGTTTGAATGGAGGCATATATATTCTCATTGTTATCTAATTTCTTGAACAGTAGTTCTCTATCAACAAATTAGATTGTATTTGCTGTCCCAACAGGAAGTATGTCTCAAACTTCTCAAGAATTTGTCACAGTACCAGTAGGGCACAGAGCATATAAATAACATATAGTTTTAAGTAACAGGTTGATGTAGGAGTCTGATTCTCCTGTCGTAATTATGCATAATAGGTGGTTTAGAAACATTTGCTGACTGGATGGATAAATTCTCCACCTAAGAGTTTGGAATGGTTAAACCTAGTTTTTAAATCTTTATTTTATTTTATTTTTTATATATTTTTTTTGTAAAATAAAGTGATTTCATGGATATGGCAGTTCATTGAGCACACACCAGAAAAACTCACCAATTTTTTATTTGGCCATATTATTTTCATAATTATTAGTAGTAATGAATTGCCATGATCCTTCCTTCAAAGGAAAAACGTTGAATTTCCTCCCATGTCCCAGGCACTGAGGCACAAGAATACAGTGACTTTATATCCCTTTTACCTAAGAGAATATTCAGATTTAGCAAATATTTCCATTCTTCCTCTGCTGGAATCTGTCACAGACTCACCCACACACTGGCTCTTCTTAACTTGTTTCCCCCTTTTTATTATTATTTTTTGACAGGTTAAAAAAACAAAACAAAACTTAGAAACCTAACCACAAATGCAGAAATACTTGGCTGAGGAAGGAGGATGGAGATAATCTATTTAATCTTACTGTTATGTTACATTTAATGTTACTGCACGATTAATCATGTAATTATTTGTCCAAACTGAACTGATGCAGCTGCACATGTAATTAAGGTTTAGCTATAAAATCACTTTGTTAGCAATGCTTTCTTGTCTGTCTCTTATGAATCAAATTGCTGGGTAGAGAGTTGATTTTTAAAATCTCTTCGTAATGGCTAGGGAATATATAAGAAATGAAGTGTTTTTTTAAGTACTTGGGAAGAGTAAAAAATATCATTTCATGGTTATTGTGTGAAAAGACATTCTATTCCATTCCATTTTTTGATATTTGAAATATTATTTCAGTAGCTGCAGAAGACATTTATCGCTGCCTGTGAGTGTTTTAGAACATTCGTACACCAGATGGAATTCACATACTTGCCCCAAAGTTCATCTTTTCTCCTGCCTTTAGGGGAACTAAAAGGAAATAAATGTTTCACTTGAGATGGAAACAGTTAAATAAATAAAACAGTTTAGATACATGAATGTTAGCAGCAATAAGATACCCTAAATGGATGGGTTAAGTACTTTTATATGCATTACTTCATTTAATTCTTGACCTCCCTAGTAGGTTGGTATTATTATTTTTCCCATTTTACAGATGAGAAATCTGAAATCTGAGTAATTTGCCAAGGCACCTGAAAGTGACCTTTATTTTTCCAACTAAAATTTTATTTGGAGGAGTTAAATTGAGACTACGTCCAGAGGTTTTCCACCCATTTCTGTCCCAGGTTTCATATCACTCTAGTTGGGAGGATTGGATGTGGTCATGAGCTAATGGTAGGGAAGACACAGCTTTTTTGCGTGTGTGTATGAATTTACATATTCTTTAGTTCATACAATACTGCATGTAACATTTTTTTTTGATTAGACTAAAGAGCATATTAAGTATCAAATGCTCTGCCATAATGATTTTTAAAATCCTAATTCCAGGGTAGTTAACATACAGTGCTATATTAGTTTCAGGTGTACAATATAGTGATCCAACACTTCTGTACAACACCCGGAGCTCATCACAAGTGCACTCCTTCATCCCCATCACCTATTTCACCGCCCCGCCCCCCACCGCCTGCCTCCTTTCTGGTCACCATCTGTTTGTTCTCTAGAGTTAAGAGTCTGTTTTTCTGGTTTATCTCCTCCCCCCCCCCCCCCCGCCCTTTGTTCGTTTGTTTTGTTTCTTAAATTCCACATGTGAGTGAAATCATAGGTATTTGTCTTTCTCTGACTGGCTAATTTCACTTAGCCATTTTTATTTTCATTATTATTTTTTCTCTGACAAAGTGGTTTCAATCTCAGATGTTTTCCTTGTGGACTGCAGGTTTAGGATGAGAAGATGCTGCACGTGCTGTTCTGAGGGAGCTGTGTCCGTAGGACTTTCATTCTTTCTCAGAATGAGGCAGGGAGGTCCATCTGGGGACAGCAGGAGAAGGTGTCCTTTCAGCAGGGCCCTTGCTGTCCACTGTTCTCATTCATCATCCATCTTCCTTTGAGTTTTTCGATTCCAAATAAAATACGATAGACTAGGGCAGCAAAGAAAAATTCATGCTGTCTGCCTACAAAGCCAAGCAAGGCACTCAGACTGTGCTACAGAAGCTGAGATGTGAAAAGGAGCAGGTGGATGGAATGTGGGGCAACATGGGGAGTTGTCTCAGGACTCACTTAGTGTAAGATTCTCCCAAACCTACAGTTCCATAAAGAGGTGAGTTTTGTAGGAACTGAGCACTGCAGGCAGAAAATGGCCAAGACTTCCCTCGCCTGCTCACACTCTGTCTCCCTCTCTTTCAAAAATAAATAAACATTAAAAAAAATTTTTTTTTTAAAGGGTGCTCCTGGGTGGCTCAGTCAGTTAAGTGTCCGACTTCGGCTCAGGTCATGATCTCACAGTTCGTGGGTTCGAGCCCCGTGTCAGGCTCTGCGCTGGAAGCTCAGAGCCTGGAGCCTGCTTCGATTCTGTGTCTCCCTCTCTCTCTGCCCCTTGCCTGCTCACATTCTGTCTCCCTCTCTTTCAAAAATAAATAAATATAAAAAAAATTGTTTTTAAAGGAAAGAAAATGGCCAGGCCCTCCTCATGGGAGGAGGTGGACACTGTAGTGACAGAGCTCTGAGTACCCCCAGACTGGTGACCTGTACAGTTGGGTCTTATTAATGCAGACTAGTATTGGGGACAAAGGCAACCAACCTGAATGAGAGTCTCCTAAGTTATAGAGGATTGTGAAAGTAATTTAGTTTTACTGCTCTTCAGTACAAGTATCATGATCTCCCTTGCTTAAAAGAGTGCAGCCACTCACTTCTTGTGGCCAAAATCTTGGCTGCAGGATAATCCGTGTAAGTCCCCATTCTTTCTTCCCAGGGTTATCCCCCACCAGTACCTTCATTTATTTCATGCACTGAAAAACCTGGATATTTTAGTATTCCCTATGTACCCCATGCCATGCTTTCCACCTCTACTGGGCTGAATTCTAACCCTCCCATCTCCATATGCCCACTTGTACATGTGTCCTAAGTTCCTTCCTTTGCTCTTCTTGGTCAGATGCAGCTCCCCCTTCCTATGAAAGCTCCATGCAGTTTGTCTACATATATCCACTTTTTGACTTTATATTCCATGAATGAGTTTAGATGTGTTGTTTATCCCTACATCCTGCTACAATACTTTATACAGGGCTTTGCAGGTAGGTATTGAGTAAAAATTTATGTAATGACTGACTGAAAGCAAAGAATACATTCACTTGCATGAGGAGAACAAAATGGTGCCAATTAGAAGCCCTGAGGTGACATATTTTAATAAGGATCATTTTATCTAGGATGTAGTGAGGGCAAGGACCTGTCTGTGATACACCAGTGAAAAGACCATAAGTCACTGCCCTAAAGATTCGATATTAGTTTGTTAGTCATTTGTATGTAATTGGGGATTAAATGTGCCTGAGGTACTCTAGTCTCCTAAATAAGTTACCTATGACCCACCCACACACCAGCTCTTGGTATTATTAGTTTCTTAAACAAACCATTATACTCAGGTATCAAAACACGTGAACTTTGGCCTAATTCCTATTCATCTGTTATTGATTTCTAGCTAGGGTGGCCCAAATGAATTTGCTTTCCTTTATTCTCGGTAACTGTCAGTCTGCAAGAGAAGGTCCATTTCTGAGTTTGGGGTGTGCTTTGGATAAATTCTGAAGACAGTGGTGCATCTTGAAGCTCCAGCAGGATGTCAGTCAGAGCCTCTCTCTGGACCATCACCATCTTTCAGGGACGGTTGCTGCATATGTTGTCTCCCAGCATGGGGTTGCCTCTTTATGGTTGAGGCTGTGTCTGTTAGGCAGAGCCTGGAGGAGGACAGCATGGGGTACACGTTTCTGGAAGTTAATTTCCTATGAAATAGAAAATCATTGAAATGGGTAACGGGGGAATTTCTATTTGTCAAAAATACGGTTCGTCAAAAATTTGGTTAAAAAAATTGGCTTTGCACATAGATAGTCATTTGGACGAATTGTTCAGTAAGTATGTTTGCAATGCCACCTAGGCTGTTCTGGGGTGTGGCAGACCCCCTGTTACATGTCTCACAGTTTTCCTGAGTGTCTGGTAAGGTTTTTGTCAACAGCTTCTGCTTTCTAACCCCCAACGTGTCTTCCACATGTGTGGCTTATTTTCAGTGATTATTTATCCCATAATGCAGAGCTGAGCCATCTCTAAAAATACCTGTGGACTAGGTTTTAGAGTCAGCAAGAAGCTGTTTGAAGGAATCATTGTTGCATAACTTGGACCCCAGATAGTTCCCCAGTGAGGGTGGGATGGATGGAGAGCTTCTCATTTTTCCCGGCTAGACAGTGGGGTACAGAAATTGAACAATTGGGAAACCGGAAACTCACCATTCCCAGTTGTCTCCATGAAGAGGAGAAAGGGCCAGAACCGACCACACTGTGGCAGGGGCCACTAGCATGCCTGGCTGGGAAGTCTGACTTCTTGGTGAGAAGCTGTGGTGGGAACTGAGAAGGCTCAGTGTGCTTGTCAACAACAGCTCTTCACCCCATCTGTGGAAATGGAGAGGAGGTCCTGTTTGCCATGAGTCTTCAAGGAAAGTAGTGAAGTTTCCTTCAGAGTCCATTAGACTAGAGGTGTTACCCAAAGAACTGTTTTCTTGCTCTGCATTTTGCTAACTAGACCGTGGAGACTTATGCATTTGTATCTTCTGCATACATGTATTAAAGTGATCCTGATAGTGTCTGAACCAAGAGGGAAAGAGCCACTGTTGTTTTGGAAGAGTAGAAATTCCAAAGTAATTTTCAGTCAAAGTGTGCCAGGTCTTAGAAATCATGTTTATCTTTTGAGAACCAGCTAAAGGCCATTCTTTGATCACTGTTTCCTTCATGCTTAGTTTATATCTCTGCATCAGCCTGCAGACAGTAATAAGTCCTGCATTCTGAGTTATCTCTGTATATTCACTTATCTCTGAGGACAAGGTCATCTCAAGATCAGGGATCATGTCTTGCCTCTGTTACTCCGGCATTAACACAGTGCCTGTACATAGTGGGTATCCATTAACTGTGGAACACTTCAATGGGTGAATCAGGTTACTGCGTTTATGTCAGAGAATCACCTAAACTCCCTATTGACTCCATTTTCTCTAAGTCTGTTTTAAAAAAAAACAACAGATAACCTCTTAAGGTCCATTCCCTTTCTTAATTAAATATAAATGTATATATTTAGATTTTGATTATTACATTTTAGCTTCAAAAAAGAAAGCTCTTTCTGGATGTGGGTCTTGTGGGCCACTGATTATTTGTCACCCTGGCTACAGGAGAGCTTCTTCACAGCTCTGTCACTCACTGTCTTGTCTTTTCCTTCTTTGTACCTCTAGGGTCAAGCATGGTTCATAGCATATAAGTGCTGAAAAATTTAAAAAGCAGAGTTACAGAGCACGTTGGCTCTTCCTTAGAGTATAAACTTCTTGACCTCCAGTGAAAGAAGGGCTGTCTCCTGCTATGTTCCTTTCCATGCCAGAGCCCCCGACAGATGGTGTAATTTGATGAAGATGGGAAGCTTTGACCAACCTCTGTACTTTGAAGAAGTTGGAGTTTAGGTTCCCCACCACCAACCTTTCACAGTCTGCTTTGCCTTAAGTTATGTTTTTGTCTAATTAATCCTACTCTGCTTATTAGGACATTCCTGCATATGGATGTTATTACTGATAGGGGAACAGATAATACACTTAAACAGCTTTAATTTTATAGTGAGAAATATCCACACTGGGACAGCATGGAAAGAGTATAATCAACTCCAACCCAAGGTCATCAACTCCAATCTCGCTTTTGGCCATTAGAACAAAAAGTCAATATAAGTAGGCTTATTTTAGACACAAAGAACTCATAGAAGACAGATGTAGGTTAGGTTGAAATCCAACATTCAATCTAATCTAGATGATCATCCAGACAAAAATTTCAAGTTGAGGCATTAGTGGGAAAAAGATCTACTAGTCCCAGTTTTAAATAAAGTACTAATCTGAGAGAAACATATAACAGGGAAATTAGCCAAAGACTCTGCAAAACTGTCATCAGCTCCACTATTAAATGGTAGACTGAACAATTGGCAGAGGGGTAATAGGGAACCAATGAGAAATTATTCTTCCACATTCAGCTTCTTTTTTAACCAAGTAGAGTTCATTAGAAATAGATCACCAGGTAATAACTTGACAATTATTGAGTGCAGTAAATCTGTGAAAAGAGAGAAAGGATCTTCATTAATATGAAGAAAAACCTTTCATTTGATAACTTCTTTTTTTTTTTCAGAGGAAATGAGGTCTTTTTGGTTTGAGGACAGTGTCACATTTTCTTTTAATGATCAAAGAATTGTTCATTGTAGTAACATCATCATCTATTGAAAATTGGATGCATCACCTCTCTGAATCTGCTAAATTTCATGGACTGGTGTGTTTCTACACTTCCCAATGTTTAATATGGTGACTAAGACAGAAGATTAGGAATGTCATCGTCGCCTTCATAGTGTTATGAAGCCATTGAAAGGTAGTCAGGACACAGGCACTATCCGGAGGGCTCATGCATATTTCTGGGGCCTCGTGCAGAACTAGACCAGGGTTTTGGAGTAAGGGCCATGAGTTTGCATCAGTTTCTCTTGCCTTTATGCTGTCTGTGGCTTTGAGGTCCTGGGCTGCTTTTTCTTCATCGGCTTGGCATATGATCAGTAAAGATCCTGATCAGCCGACCCTTCTGAACTGAGGTACCTGGAAAACTCAGAATAGGAATGGTGTGTTAGTGGACTTTTATGTGGCTGTTGATCTGGGTACAAGCTGGGACTTAATCATAACAACTGCTTTTGAAGTGGCAGTGTTGCCAAAAATTATTTTCCTCTAATGCAGAAGGAGAATGATGGGTTTCTTTTGTTTTTTGTTTCTTCCACCACCCCAAGAGCCTCATGTGATTATTTCTCAGGGAAGGAAAATATGTTGGGAATGAAGCACAGGTAGTGGTGTCACTGAGTAGGGCATGAAGTAGGGCACAATTTAGTCACTATGCTCTTTCGCTGCTGGGAATTCCTGTGCTCTAGAGAGGAGAAGGACTTGGCTTCAGCCAAGGCCAACTTGGGAAACCCCCCTCACTCTCCCCTTCCCCCCATTCAGGGCCAAGTGCTTCTCTCTAGGAGTTATTGGCAACATGCAAGGCCTATACATGCCCAGGACCTTTGCATTGGCTCTCCCTTCTGCCAGGAACTTTCCTCCCCCAGCTCTCCACAGGGTTCGTTTTCCCTCTTTGTTCAGGATCTTGGTTTAAATATTACCTTTACAGAGAGGATTTTGCTGGCTACCAGCAGTCACTCACTATCTCTCAGCACCCTTATTTTCTGACATTGTCTTATTCATCAGTCTTCTTTTTGTTCCTCCAACTTGCTCTTCTCCTGCCATTTAGAATATAAACTCATTATCATGTTCCCTGGGAGAGTGTCTAGAACTTAGTAGGGGCTTAATAGACACCTTTTGAATGGATGAATAATGTACATCTTACTGTAATAACAGATACTCTGCTCCTTACTGAATGTTTCCCCCAGTAGACTAGTAGCTCCTTGAGGGCATGAAGTGTGTCTCACACTTCTTGTACCTTCAGCACTTGGCTCACATTAGGCACTAAGTAGATGCTGAATCATTGAGTAGTAAAAAGGGTGAGGACAGCTACTTGGGAGATAAACTGTATGGATCTTTAAACAATTGATTGTTGATTGAGCTCAACAGGCTGCTTAACAATATCATCAGTGCCTCAGGCTCATTTTTAAAATTTCCATCCTTAGTATGTAGCTTCTGTCCTCAATGTTCCTTCATTGTCACCGGTAGTTACTGCAGCTCCAGCCATCATTACCTCTATTCCTGACAGGATGGAGGAAGAAGGGGGGATGGGCAGAATGGAGGCTGTTAGCTGAATAAGTCCTCACTTAAGGAAGTTTCTCAGAGCCCCAACAGGTAACTTCTTACATCCCTTTCGGTAGGATTTAGCCACATGAGTAATCACAGCAGAAATTGGGAAATGTGGTTTGTAAAGTGGGTACACTGCCTTGTCCAACAAAATTCAGGTGCTATTAGTAAAAGAGGAAGGGAAGAATGGACAATGATAGGCAGCTAGCAGTCTCTGCTACCATATGTAATTGAGATTACGTAAAACTACTAGGCATACTGAACTTAGTGTGCTAGGCTGCTCTAATAAGCTTAACACATAACAATAGCATAGTAACTTGTTAGATTGCCCGTAAGACAAAAGTCCAAGGAAATCTTTCAAGCACAGCCTCTCATAGTATGAATGGCTACTGAATCTTCTAAGAAATTCCTCATAGTCCTTGTGAATTTAGAGCAGTGCTGGACCAGTTTCCTTTTCTCTGACCACCAAAGAAATTCCCCTCATGATCACTGTCCATACCCGAATGATGAATCCTCAGCACGACCCTCCTTGGTAGAGCCTGCTCCTCGCTGGTTTGCTCTCAGGAGCAGAAACTCATTTGTCTGTTCAGGGTTTCAGAAGCACGTCCTGGGGATGCTCTTCGTCTTTGCAGATTCCCTTTACAAATCCCTTGTTGATTTGATCCCTTTGCAGTCCTTTGTTGATTCTTAGAAATCTGGAGCTTGAAGAAAGGGAGTCAGGGGAGTGTGGTATGAAGCAGATAGGTGAGAACACGAGAGACAGAAAATGTGACAATTTAGAATTGCCTCCTGGTTCTAGTTCTAGTTTTGATTTCTGGAAGCAAATTATCTGGGAAGATAATTTGGAAAACTGGAAAATTCTGTCCACTTCAGAAGGATATTTTTTTAATGAGTATGTATAAAATGTTTGGTAATTGCAAAGGAAAGCCCATATAGAAGATTAAATGTAATAGCACACACAACTCCCCCATGCAAACATATGCAGAAGCTCTGGGGCATCAGGGTCTCCTGATTTAAGATCAGGAGTTTCCTGCCACATCAGACATTTAAATTTGGGGGTAAACTGTAGTGAGAAATCTAAGATATTGATGGTTGTGGAGGTCTATTCCACCCCTAAGTTAGCTTTTAGCTTAATGCAATATAACACATCTAACTATAATCTCAGTGACGTGGGCCCCATCGGAACAATATGGTCATCATTTGGAGCAAGACTTAAATATGAAGCTCTTATGTACTCTTAAAATTTTTTTTTAACACTTACTTATATTTTGAGAGACAGAGAGAGACAGAGCATGAGCAGGGGAGGTGCAGAGAGAGGGAGACACAGAATCGGAAGCAGGCTCCAGGCCCTGAGCTGTTAGCACAGAGCCTGACGCGAGTCCCAAACTCATGAACCGAGAGATCATGTCCTGGGCCGGAGTCGGTCGCCCAACCGACTGAGCCACCCAGGTGCCCCAATTCTTACGTACTCTTAATACCTTAGATTTATCCCAACAGAAAACTGAGAAGAGAGTAATTAGCAAAGTGGTTCTTATTAATGCCGTAAACCGATAATGAAAGAAATACAGATTTCACATTTTATATTTCAAGTGTTTCATTAATCTAGCAGGAGTAGTTAGAATGTCAAATGTTTCAGGAAGCTTAGTTATAACAAATAGCTACATTTGTCCCTGGAGTTCAGAGATGTTAAAGAAAATTGTTAGTTTCTTCTTTAGTATATCATAGCCCTTCTAAAGCTGCATGTAGTTGGATTTTTTTTCTTAGGTAATTCATTTGCATTTTTTGGAGATATTAAATGGTCCTTAGATAAATGTCAGTCTAAACTGATAGGAATTATTGTGTAGGAAGGGACTTAGGCGTTCTTTAACAAAGTGAAGACAGGAACTGAGGGAAGCCTTTTCCCTTCTAAATCAAAGAACTTAATCGCATTTCTATGGTTAAGTGTGTGAGACCTTTGGTCCTGGTGCGATCAGGAAGGTTAAATGTTACTTGTTTGTTTTAATTAAACATTTGTATGTATTTTCTAATAGAAGGGAAACAACTAGGTATGCATTAAGTAAATTGTCCTTTTGACATTCTGCCAGTGTTCTCCGGGAATCAGGACCAAATAGGATGGTCCTTACAGAAAAAGTTAATCAAGTTGAAATCTTGTTTGTGATATTGATCCCTGGCATTTCTCTTATCTTTCTTGGCCATAAAATAATGATAAAAATATAACATTTGTATTAGGGTTCTCCAGAGAAACAGAGCCAATAGAGTATGTGTTTGTGTGTGTGTGTGTGTGTGTGTGTGTGTGTGTGTGTGTATGTGTGTGTATGCATACACATACCTACCTATGTATGTGTGTGTGTGTGTACATATTGAGTATAGTATATAGTAAGGATATATACACAAACACTGTGCAAAGGTATACACAGTATATACTGAGAGAGAGATTGGGATTGAGAAGAAGAATTGGAACCATGAGTATGGAGGCTGACACGTCTAAAATCTTCAGGGCAGTCCAGCAGCCAGCAGGCTGGAGAACCAAAGGAGACTTGATGTTGCAATCTGCCTAACTTTGAAGGCAGTCTGGAGGCTGAATCTCCTCTTCCTCAGGGACCCCTCATTTTTTCTTAAGGCCTTAAACTGATTGGATGAGGCCTACCCACATTATGGAGGGTAATCTGCTTTACTCAAAATCTCTTGACCTAGGTGTTAATCTCTTCTAAAAATACCTAAAAAACCTAAAAACAGCAACTTACTGACTGGTTTTTCACTAAATACCTGGGTATCATGGCTTAGCCAAGTTGACCCATATAATTAACCATTACATAATACAACATATATCAGCCATACTTCAATTAAAAAATTAAAAAAAATTAACCATAACAACAGTAACAACAACAACATCATCATCATCATCATCATCATCATCATCATCATCATCATCATCATCATTTACTGTGTGCCAGGTACTATTTTAAGTACTTTACATGTGTTAGCTCATTGGATCTCATCACAACTACATGAGATACATACTCTTGCTATATGTATTTTATAAATGGTAGAATTGCAGTGGGGTCAAGTAACATTCCCAAAGTTCTGTAGCTCATCTCACTTCATTGTATGCTTTTCTGCCTTGCCTATAAAGCTTCCTTGAAGAATCGGCTGATACTCTTCTTTTTTCTTCTTTCTCCCAGCCTTTCAAACCTGGACATCACTGATTCTTATGCCAGTCCATCATGGAATACATTGTACTTTTCTCCTCTTTTCTTTCTGAATATAAATAATCACTCTAGAATGTTACTTTTTGGATTTGGGAACTCGTAAAATAGTCACAGATGTCCTTGGATTAAGCCTGAGTGTCTGAGGACTGCACATATTGAGGTGTCCTCTATTTTCGTGGCCCATGGATGATGATGCCACAGATAAATCCAACTTGGGCTAGTGTCTGGACTGAGTCAGAGAATGCATGCAATAATTATTGAAAGAGGAAACCTCTTCCTGACAAAGGTCATTAGGAATTTAAAGAGTGTTTGCCTTTCCAACCAGTGTGTTTCCACTTCACCAGTCCAGTAATTTCTCACTGGGGCCAGCATCTTTAAGCCATATGAATGCACCCTAATTCCTTCTTCCTTCCTGGGGACTTCTGAGTTTGAAGTTGGACTTTGTTCCTTAATATTGTGTAACTTCTCCTTAGTGTTCTAAAAAAAAGTTAGAAGATGAAGTTACAAGCTGTAAACTGCGTAAGCACACAGCCCCAAATGGCATTTCCTTCTGCCTGTGTAGGAATGTATGTGGATTTGACAGATAACAACAATGCCTTTTTCTGTAATCCTCCTGTACCTTTTTGGACATGTCCCTGAAACTCGGCTGGCTTCCTTGTCCCTGCAGTTCCTGGGTGGTCTGATTAGGGTAAAATCCATCATCAAAGCAGGCCAGGTGTTGACACTCAGCATATGAAGCTGTCAGGAAATGATCCTCTCAGTTTCCTAGGAACTCCTGCCCATGCAGCACCACCAGGCCGTAACCGCTCCTGGTGCCTCAGGTGAGGGATTAGCCGAGCATCGTGTGGCTAGCTCTCACTCATCCTTCCGTACCAGCAAACTTAGATCCTTTAATTAATAGCCAGCTAATATGCAATTCTGTTTCTCTGAAGGCTGTAGTCTCTGAGGGATAGAAGCAAGAAGCAGAAGGGGAGGGGAAACAAAAATGAAAAACACGAGAGTGTTGGGTTATATTTTTTCCTTCCAAGCATCTTGGAAAATTCTCTCTCTAGCTCTTGCCATGGATACCTACCTACCTACCTATCTAGGTTCCAAGGTGAAACAATTAGTATGGGTATTTTTCTTCTCCTGATTTTGGAATGTTAATAATAGAGGGACTTTGGTTTTGGTTTTGTTTGAATTCATATTCTTATTTCCCATCTCCTTCCATTTCTTCCTTTTGCTTTTGTTGAATGATTCATCATGGAGCTCCCATGATTGAGGATGAATGACTGGGTTACTTACCAAGAAGCCTGTTTATTTGCAGTCGTACTGCTTCAAGTAGATGTTCTCAGTTCCTACTTTCATGTTGGTCAGTTCTCTCCTGACACCCTTAAGTGGAATGGAAAATAGTGAAGTGTATTCAAATTGTAGTGTATTCAAAATAGAGAAGTGGTGTTGGAGTTTTAGTACAGACCATTGGCTTATTGTTATGGGGCTATTTGTAGAATCCTAGAAATACCCATGATGGGGCTAAGGCTCAGGAAGTTGCTGATATATGGAACATAAGATTGTCACACTGATTCATGGGGGATGGCCTGCCATCTCTGGGAACGTTTGAGTTTTTCAGTCTCTTCTAGATTGTACCCACTAGTGTAGTGAGAATACATCTTCTCAGTAAGGCTCATGGTACTTTATTTTCCTCAGTACTTTATTATTGTAAAGTTCCATAAAGACCAACACCTGTTTCCTTCTCCCCCATTTGAGTTATAAATTGCTCATTAAATATTTGTACAGTGAATGAATGCTGACCCATCTGGCTAAGTATAGTAAGAAGTTCTTCAGAAAGCAACATAGCCAGTGTCCAACATGCAAATGTCCAAGATAACAAGCTATATTTCATGTTGTGGTGGCAGTTTATTGGTGGTGACTGTCAGCATGGACACCATGTTGAGAGGGATACTTAAATGTCTCCATGGCTGAGGATAAAAGAATGCCACACATACCGGAGGTGACAGTGGACATTTGCCATACCCTTGCTAATGCTAAACATTAGGTAGCCTCCTTTTTTCAAACATAAAGGTGTTGGAGTGTTAAGAGGCACGTAAAGAGGTGTATAAACACACTCATTTTGTCCCCTTTTAAATCTAGAACTAATTGAGAAATAAGACACAAGTGACAGTCAAATGTATGTCAGAATATCAGCTGATAAAGTAGATTACAGAAGGTGACCTTTGATCTGTGTTTCTTCTCCACAGAATTAAACATTCAATCCCAGTAATCTTGGGAAGTGCTGGACAACTGCAGCTTCTCCTGAGAGGCAAGTCCTGCCTTGCTTAGTTTTCTGAATGGCAGGAGAACAGAAAAAATGTGATAACATTGTATGGTAGCAGAATGGTAACTATACTAATGGTAGTGAACTTAGCATAATGTATAGAATTGTGGAATCAATATGTTATACACCTGAAACTAATATAACATTGTATGTCAACTGTACTTCAATAAATAAAAAGTGCAACATTTTCATAGAAAGATCCAAAGCACCAGACTGACCAACGTGCATTGATCCTTCTCCCTTAGGCAGTGATAGGAAGGGAGGGAGTGAGGCTGAGTGAGGTTGGAATTGCTCCTTCGCAACTGGCCCCTTCTCAGGAATGGAGTGCAAGCTTCTTCCCCTCTGGGGCAGATGAGAAGAGGGAATAGTATTCCCATCGCAGTGACAAGTTATATGTAAACGTCTATTCTAATACAAGTTGTCTAGATACAAGTAGTATCTAGTACAATTAGTCCACCTGGATCTGTCTTTTTGTTCTGTCTAGGTCCAGTGCAGCCCTCACTATTGGATTAAGCCCCGTGGCATCCCTTTGTCCCATCCCAGGGGTGGAGGTCTGCAGGGCATCCTTCTCTGTCCTGCCCTGCACCTCTATTACCTGAGAAGTGATTCCCTTTGGCTGTATTTAGCTGCCTGTGAGACACTGAAGGGTACATACGCAGCCCTTTGTGTCTCTGTAGGTCCCTGTATTGTTTTAAGGAATTGCCTTTGTATCTTTTCATATGCTGGGTCACAGAGGAGTCTTCTCAGAAACTTTTGACATTCAGAACTTTATGAAAACTCACATAATGTATTCCTCTTCTAGACCTGAAAATGCCCAGTTGATAGTTTAGTGTGAAATGTCAAACCATAGAATTAAAGGAGACCACACACTTGATCTAGACAGCACTGTCTCTTATCATTATGGAGGGTATGTGGGGGCTGTGGTATAGAGAAGCTTCAGGAGTCCAGCTTCTAATATGGGGAGACTTTGGGCAAGGGTTGCATTCTTTACTCAGTGCATCATATTGTACACAGGGCCCCTTTCAATTCCTTGTGCTGTTTTTCTGAACCCATTTGTGGGGATTTCTGGCTGCCCTAGAGATGCTGGTGGCACCTCCCCAAGCTGCGAGTGCAAGGTGGGCATTTATGCAGAGGAAGTCAGAGGACCAAGGGAAGGTCATACTGCTTAGCTGGGGTTGACACTGGAGTTGAAGCTGCTTCCTTCCTGAGACTGTCCTATTCTGAAACACCTCCAGCCATCTTTAGTTATCTGTTCTGCCAGCTATCAGGTCTCGTGTTTTAAGAGTCTTTCAAATGCTTAACCTAAATACTGCCACCTCTGGTTTAAGCTTATTACTTTCTTGGTAGGTCCTCAAGGGAACTTCCAACTTACCTTAAACCTTTAATATTCAGAATGTTGTGTTTTTCTGATAAAGACCTCAGGTGAGATACATCACTAGTTGTATAGAGCTCAGAATTTCTTTACCACCTTCTTTATTCCATTATTCTCCTTTCTGGAAAGATAAATCTCTTTTAATGATGAACATACATATATTTATTTTCTGACAACCAAATCTAGTTTGCCTTTCTATGAAATGACTTCATTGCAATGCAACTTCTAGGAGCTTGTTTAACATCAATTTAAAAACCTCACATTATTGCAGCTGTACATTATGATCAGGAGTAAAACAAGAAGATCTATGGAGCACTATGGAAAATTAATTGGAAAATATGATTAACTGATGAGTCCACAGGGCCCTATGGAAAATGTTGACCTTGCTGCTTCTCTATGTATGTAACCTTTTAAACTTAGAAATACATTCTCTGATCCTGAGAGTATGGAACTAACATTGAAGTTCATTTTGTACCTGCCAGACACAGATTAATGCAAGATGCAGTCCCTGCCCACCCAGTTTCTACAATTTAGCTGGGCAGATAGACATCTTGTAAGGTGACACAGTGTTCGAGGTACAATACTGTCCCCCAAGTAAGGAAAGTCAGCACTGTCTGACTAGCCCCTTCCCAGCAGTGCCGTGGTGGATGCCATGTGTGAGAGGCCAATGACACAGGGGACACCTGTGGAGGAGAACAGTTCTCTTGTTGGTGGCTGTTGCTTGCTTCATATAAGTGGAAGGTGCTCTGCTTCCAAATCTTGTTTTCTTAAATCAGCATAAAATCTGGAATGAAGAAAGATATCTTCTGAAATATTCTTTCTTAGTGAAGAAAAATAAGCAGAGTGAGCTGCCTCATCTATACCCTGATTGTAGTGCTAACTTAAGAAAGATAAATGAACCTTACCTCTACGGTCACCAAGACTGTGCTGTTTAACATTTTTCTTTGGGGTTCCCATTGACTGAGGAGAGTACATAGCAAACCTTGCAATACAAATTATTTTTACTTATATATGTTTATATAATGAACATATGTTTATATAAATGAAACAATAACAAAATTATCATAGTGATCTTTAAACAGTGTTCCATGACTGTGATTTTGGGTACTCACTGAAATGAAAAAAGAAAAGAATCTATCAGTGTCTTTCCAACACCTTAACTCGTCCTCAAAGCTGGGATCCTTCTTGCTTTGTACCAGAAAGTTCCATTCTGTTTCTTGGCCATACAAGAAAAGGAACTATACACTTTCTTAACATCTCAGCAGGTACTATAAGCTTATGAGCTAGTCAATGAATATCACTCTTAGATCCTGACATGTCATATCCAGGGCATAAGCCAACCAAAAATAATGAGACAGGGAGTATGCCATTATTTTTATTTGATCATTTGGTTGATTTTGTTAAAAAGCAAACTGATCCCAAGGTCATGATAATCTATGCTTATTCTGTGTCTTAAAACTATGAACCATCTATAATGTTGTGAAGTTTAAAAAAGCAAAGACTCATTTTGTGACTCTAAACCTTCTTTCATATGAATTTCAGTTCTAAATCTTAAACTGCTGGTTATATGTATATATGTATTATATGTATGTATATATATTTTAGTATTGTAAAGGCTTAGGCAAGTTACTAAATCATACCCAGGTGTGCTGTGAGAGCCATTATAAATGGATATCTCGTCTCATTAAAACCTCATAGAAATGGAACATGTCCTTGAGAACCATAGTTCAGAAAGTACATATATTTGAGCTTGTGTTTTGGGACTGGCTTCCTGGGTCCCATTGGCAAATTTAACCCATTAATGGCTAATGCATTAAAGAAATATAAAAGCCCTTAGGCTAGTCTCCCCATCTCATGGATTTGCATCACTGGTACAAGCATTAATCAACACATTTGAACCTCAGTCACAGATTGCCTTTGATCAGAAGCCTAGTTTGTCCCAGAGTGTAGTAATGTTGGAGTTAAATGAAAGAGAAAGAAAGAGAGAGAGAGAGAGAGAGAGAGAGAGGAAGAGAGAGAGAGAGAGAGAGAGAAAGAGAGAGAAAGAGAGAGAGAGAAAGAGAGAGGCTTGGATGGAGGGGAGAGTAGCCTCTCTCACCTACCAGACAATTTTCGTCTCCCTTCTCAAAGTGAGCTCCTGGCACATTCAGATGACCACATAGTATCCATGGCTGGGGCCAGGGCTTAGTCTGCACTCTGTAACAGAGGGGACCAGCCTGCAGAGGCCACACTGAAGACATAGCTGACAGTGCAGGCTCAGGGTCACCTATAACTTTGTACCTACATCTCTGCAACACTGCTAGGCTCTTCCTCGGGACCAGCTATTTGCTTAGCTCTGCTGATCTGTCTTGTCAACAGATTGTAATCCTTGGGAAAAGAAGTATGAAGTTTTATTTCTTTTTTCATATATGAACCATTCTTTTATCATTTCCTGGTGGGAAAACATGGGATTTGGGTAAACTGAACTTATCCTCTTGACCTCACCTGGGCATCAAACACTCTCTTAGCCTAGAGTCAGCAGTTTCTTAAAGTTTAGAGAGATGCTCGTATGCAGGTCTGTGGCAGTCTTTATATAATCCAGGAAATACTTGGTTTTAATATCTTGGGATTTTCTGCTTTCCTGAATTTGAAACATAAAAAGAAGTCAGATGTTCATTTAAATAAAATAGAAATTCTAAATGCATGATAATGAATTTACCCCTGGTTCTCCTTCACCAGACATGTCAAACTATATTTTAAAATGATGCTCATTCTCAGATATTTGTTGGCATTCCAGCCTTTTCATTTGCTTAGAAATGCTATTTTCAAGGTATTTTGGTTGTAAAATGTTATACTCAATACATGTTTATTTTAACATTTTTTATTTCTTTTTACTTTATTATACTATGAACTTAAATCAAGTAAGGCCAATGCAGTGTGATGTCAGAAAATGCTTTGTTCCAAGAAGGCATTTTTCTGCAAAAAGATATGCTTTAGGTGTTGTTTTTTGTTTTTTGTTTTTTTGGTTTTTTTCAGATGATTCATGTGAGAAGTCCTGGGGAACAAGAAACCAGATTTATTTTTTTAAAAAATAACAGAGGTTAACATAAAATTAACATGAAGTTATACTGAGGGAATAGGCAGTTAGACTTATGATGAAATGAAGGAATATATCCTCTTTTCTTCTTGAATGGAGTCGATCCATGGACTTAATTAATTTTTATTATGTAACCTAATTGGTTGAGTTTTTACTGACATTTACCCATGCCATTTCTTAAATCATAACCTGAAATGCATTGAACTGGTCTAAAATATTTTTGTGCTTTTGTAAAAAGCGGCTTTAATATGCAGCATTTAATCCACATCCTGAAAGTTTGGTTTCTGCGGCATATATGTGATTTTTGTGTAGACACTGCTGTGCAAGGTGTTTTGTGATCAGAGTTCTTATAGTTAAAGGCTGTGGCAACTGCAAGAGAGTTGATCTGAATGGGTCACACTAATTTGACAGGTCCTTTAGAGCCGGGTTGATGCAATTCTTTGTTTAAATGAATTGAAGTTGGGGCCATCACAAGCCACAGGGGTGGCTTTACTCAGCACATTGCCAAGGCCTGCCTCCATGATATGGTAAAAGAGTGATATGGTAAAAAGTTTATGCAGATACAGTTACTGAGCTTTTGAAGGAAGATTCTTTTATCAGTGGTAGCTTTCAAGTTCCACCTGATACTGGCAAACAAAGTCCAGCTTGTTCTCATTATATAAATATAATTAGGTGAGTATGTTCTGTGAAGATGACCTATAAATATCAGTCTCCACTTGCAAATATTTATAGGACACAGAACCTTCGGAAGCTTATATTCAAGGAAGGATCCTGTGCATATTAAAAAAGACTTACATAATGCTATTTAGCTACCATTCTGAGGTTTTTGTGAGGTTATTTACCATTAAACTTTAATTTTCTTTCCCATATTAGTACATCTGTCCCACAATAGCTTTGCAGGCTCTGAAGCATGAAATAGCCTCCCACGTGCTCTGTAGTCTCTCAGTATACATTCATGGTGCTCTGATTAGAAAACTTTAGTATTTTTAAGGTTTAGAGCTCTGGAGAGGCTGTGGGGCTGGACTGCTTCTGGCTCATTTGTAAATCTTTGGAAAATGGTTTAATTACTCATCTTTCTGAGCTTCTGACTTTTCTAAGCAGGTATTGGCTTGTACATATAGGGGCATGAAGAGAAGCAGGGAGATGAGTGATTCAGCTTTCACCTCTTTCCCCTCAAGGAGGCAGGGGTCCACTCTTAAGAGAATCCCAGTAGCCCCTTGCACATCAGCTTATGCACTGGAGCCTGTGTGAGACCAGGGGAGCTGCTAGGAGACTCAGTAGAAATTACCTGGGATTAGCATATAGGCTGTGATGCTTTTGTTTAGATTATTGGGAGATTTACATTTGTGGGCAATATTTCTGATTGGTTTGACTTCAGAAATTTCATTTTTTTTTGTTGATTTGTTAATACATGCAGAGGAAAGAAATCAGGTTCTGAGAAAGAGATCAACGGAAACGTTGTTAGGTGTGTATGGTGTTTTTAGAGCAAGTTGTTGAATAATAAACAAGCATAAATCATGTGTAATCCCTTGCAACCCTGCAGGTGCATCAAGCTTGCCCCTTCATCCGGGTCCTGTGTGTCTGAAGCACTTTGCACAGCCAGTGGAGCCATTAGATTAGAAGTTGGGGTATGAGATAAAAATTGCACTTAATCAAAATTGTCCTTGAGATGCCCTAAATCTCCCACAAAAAAACAGTTGATACCTGTTCTAATGTATCCAGTACTCTCTCCTGTGTATATATAAATGAATAATGTGTAAAGTGGGTGCTTTGACTTCCAAGATTTTGTTATATGAAAAAAATATGCATCCTTAAACAATAGAACCACCTCAGAGTAGGGAAATGAGAAGCATGAAGAACTTGCACCTGAATGTGGAGCGGCAGGTCCCCAGCTGTCCCTCCAAGTGTCCTCTAGACATATATGCTTCCGGCAGAGTGGCAGGTGGGCTCAGTAGTGCTGTTTCAGTTCCTTTTATGCTCTTGTACTCATGTGTTTGCACTTCGCTTGCTCGATCTCACTAGCTGCGTTTCTTTTCCAGGCATATATATACGTATGTGTGTATGTGTGTGTGTGTATGTGTATGTGTATATATATATATATACATATATATATATATATATATATATATATATGCGCCTGGAAAAGAAAAAATATATATATATACGTATATATACATATATATACGTATATATATATATATATATGTGTGTGTACAAGATCAGACCTATACATATATATATATATAGGTCTGATCTTGTACTTATTGGTTTATGTTATGACTGGAGTAACCTTATGGCAGGTTACTCCATGAAGACTGAGGCCCGCAAATTATTGGTTTTTGTATCCTCAGCTCCTCACACAGCTGAATTGGGACTCAATAAATATTTACTGAATGTACAAGTGGTGATTCCATTTTCCTATGAGCAGCCTTTGCAGATAATTTTTTTCAGGTTGCCTTTATTTTTATTTTAGTTTATTTTAATTCCAGTGTAGTTAACATGCAGTGTTGTATTAGCTTCAGGTGTACGATATACTG
The DNA here is from genome assembly GCF_027475565.1 of Acinonyx jubatus. Lineage (NCBI taxonomy): Eukaryota > Metazoa > Chordata > Mammalia > Carnivora > Felidae > Acinonyx > Acinonyx jubatus. The sequence goes on from NC_069388.1 coordinate 58,755,179, forward strand.
ATTCAGCAATTTCATACATCACCCAGCCTCTGCAGATATTAATTAAAAGGCTGCATGGTTGCCTATAGCTTAAAAGGGACATCATCTTACCCAACATTATCAGTTTCTCATCCATAGTTGTGAGACCTTGGTTTATTCCCTGATAACAAAGCAGCTCTCTGGGAGTGGAAGCTCAGCTTGTGAGCCTTGGGACAATACGTGCTGTTTACTGTGTGTCTTCTGTGTGCTAAGCTGACGTCAGGACCTGGGGTTCCCAGTCTTGTTCTGTGTGTACTCTCCACCTGTGCTTGACTTCTGAACTGCTCGGTCTACCAGGACAGCCTCAAGGATGGCAGGGAGTGGGCCCCTGGAGAAGCACAGAAAGGAAAGTTGAAGGTAGTGGAAGGCTGAGATTTCAGCATGCTTTCTTTCTTCATGTTTTAGTTGTCTTTTCATATGCCCAAGACTGAATGTAGGACATCCATTCTGTAAACGTTTATTGAGTTCCTACTAAGTACCAGTGCTATACTGTCTGCTGAGAACCCAAGACATTGATATGTGGTCCTTGGAGATCAAAAGCAACATACATAAGTTCCTAGAACATGCTCTGGGGGCAACAAGAATCATTCCTTGGAATAGCTTGTGTTTATCTATAATAAAAACATATTTTGTAGGAAAATATTATTGAGCTTAAAACAAATAGAGATTGATCAATCTGTGCCAAGCCTGAAGTAAGTTTGACTGAATCAGTATGAGCAAAAGGAAAGAAAATCTGTAATAACAATAATATTAATAATAAAAACCTTAGTCATTTGCATTTGATGGCATACTTCTAAAATAGAAATTCCCTTTTGGAGTGTATGGACACGGGAAAATTAAGTTGATGAAATAGCACTTTGGGTTTTATGTGTCAGTTTAATAGTTTCTAAATCTGAAACATAGCATGTGATGGAGTGACCTCCTGATGTTGCTATTTTTGCCAGATTAATGTTAAATTTATAGCGATAAGCAAAGGTAAAGTGAAGTTTGAGTTTGTTATATAATATGGCAGACTGAGGAAAGGTGATAGTAATTAAAGGATATTCACTCCTTCACCTTCTTGCTAATGACAGTCTTTTTACATATTCTAAACTTCAATGAAAAGATCAGGAATTCAACTTTTAGTGAGCACTAACTGTATACAAGTTGCTATAGTAAGCACTGTGGGAAGAATTCAAAGAAGAATAGAAATATACACTACACTGTGTGCATTAGACATAAACTATACATCATACTGGGATCAAATAAGAGCTATAATAGAGATATAAGTTGTGATGTGACTAAGAAGGTTGATTTCTTTGGGGACTATAAGAAAACATCTCAAAGGAAGTGATATACAAGTAGAACCTTGAAGAATGTAAGATTTGTGCCAGCTGAAGGAGGAGGAATTGCATTATTCTGTGGTGTGTGTATGTGTGTGTGTTCTTTCCAAAAAACTTAAGTCCCTGAAGCAGGGACCGTATCTTACAGGGAAAAAGAAATTTCCTCAATCCCCAATCTAATGTAGCACACAAAAGTTTGTTCAGTGGTACTTATTAATAGTGGAAGGACAGGATAGGGAAGCTCAAGGGAAGACTGTTATAACAAACCTACAGAGCATAGCTTGAATTGGGTAAGGGCCTGATCTTCTTATGAGGGTCATATCTAGCAAGGTGATTCATAGATAAGCTCATTCCCAGTAGACCTGCATTAAGCCATCTGCTGTAATTCTCTCTTGCCTATTCTGTAGTCTGAAAGCGGAGATGTTTCTTAAAGCAAGACATGCCTACCCTTTATATGTAGCTGTTATTGCATTTATTCTTTACTTTGGTTTCATTGGAACTGTAAGAATTGCAACATTAAAAGCGAATTCTATGGTGTGACTTTATAGAGGCAACAGACACATTTAATATGTTAACTACCTGCATACTGGGGTGGATCACAGCAGGTTCTCTTCCCCCAGGCCCCCATTTTTAAGCTATGTAAATCTCAGAAACCAAGGATGCTGAAATTTTCTATTTTGGGAATATTTTTTCCAAAGCAAAATTGAGTTTTCATTGCAAAAGAACTATGGAATAAGTCCTTTAAAATATATGATTCAAATGATTTCCACAGTCAGCATTGTAGGTATGTTTATATGCCATTGAACAACTACTGTCACTATGCTTTATCTCTTTTGAATGAATTCATTGGGCCTCACTTTCCACCCAGCTAGAATTCAGAAGATCCTAGTCATCTTTAATTGTCCCTTTTGCAAAAATACAAATTAACTTCTGAGTTTACAGAACTCATAATTACGGCTCTTAAGCATCCCTTGGTAGAATGTGAAATAAAGTAGTTGCTGATTCTTGAGGCCAAAGCATATTTCTTTGCAGATATTCCATATGCCTTTAGCACTGAAAGCTTATATCTAGAAATTGACAATCTGTACTCTGGTAAGCTTCACAAATGTTCAGACCAAAGTCCTTATCAACACTTGGTACACACAATCCCACAACTCCCTGAGGAGCCATTTAACTGAGCAACTTGGCATTTGGTTTGAAAAGATGGCAACTGTGAGAAGACCCTGGTAGACCAAGGTTAAAAAGAGACCCAGTTCTCTCTTATTTTCAGGTGTCCTCTATATTATCATATCTAAAATGGAGCTAGGTTACTGTCATGCTTCCTGTGGGGAAAGAAAGATTTGCTTAAAACACATTATATTTGGCATGGTGGTTTAAAACTCTTCCAAGGGAGGGGTGGTGGTGGAACTGTTTGTTCTTTTCTAAAGTTTGTAAAATGTGAGACATTTATGAGGTTGATGCTCTGGATGGGTGTGTTGGGAATGAATAGCACGTGCACAAATATACTATATTACATTTGAGAAGCATTTCAGGGACAACTGGCAGAGCAGTAGCTTGCCCTCGCTGAAAGCTCCAGCAGTCTAGGCAAAAAAATATGACCACCATTCCAAAGAAGTGGCCAAAAGACTGAAACTATGAAAAAGGTTTCTTTCATCCCCAGAGACAGGAGAGACCCTAGGCATAAAGGGAAAAAAAAAACACAAAAAAGCAACAAAAACATGTTAACTCAAGAACTGACCATTGTTCTCAATTCTTAGGAACTGTGTTCCCTTTTGTTAATTGAGGTATAGTTTGCATGCAGTGGCATGTTCAGTTACTAAATACACCTTCAGTCTGTTAGGATAAATGCAAAGGCTAAAGGCATCATCCCCCATGCCACCTTCCAGTCAGTTTCCCTGGCCCGCTTTGATCTGATTTTACCCACTCCAGAATTTTGTAGAAATGGGATCATACAGTATATTCTTTTTATTCCTGGCTTTTTTTTTTAACTTAACATAGCATTTTTGAGATTCATCCATATTGTTGCCTGTATCAGTGGTTCCTTTTTTCACCCCATTGTTGGGGAGTAATCCACTGTATGAATGTATCACAGTAGATTGATTCCTTGATGGAAATCTAGGCTATTTGGAGGTTTGTGTTATTATGAATAAAATAGCTATGGACATTGTAGCACTGAGCTTTTTGTACACCTATGGTTTGATTTTTGTATAAATACCTAGGAGTGGAATTGGTAGGTTATAGAGTAGATCATATTTTACTTTAAGAAACTGCAAGAGATTTCCAAAATGCACCATCTTATACTTGACCAACAATATTGAGGAGTTCAGTTATTGCACATCCTCCTCAACATTTAGTGGTGTTAGTCTTTTTCATCTAATCATTTTAGTAGGTGACTGTTGGTATCTCATTGTGGTTTTAATTTGCATTCCCCAGATGCAAATGATGTTGAATGCTTTCCAATGTGCTTATTGGCAATTTGCTTAAACGTCATTTGTGAAGTGGCTCTTCAAGTCTTTTGCCTTTTTTGTGATGTTATTGTTGTATATTAGGTACCAGAGTGCTTCTTATGTTCTAGATGGAAGTTACTTTTCAGATTGGATTGCAGATATTACCTCCCATTCTGTGGCTGTTTATTATCTGTTTATTCTCTTGGTGGTACTTTAAAAAAAATTTTTTTAATGTTTATTTTAGAGAGAGAGAGAGAGAGAGAGAGAGAGAGCGAGTGCATGAGTGGGGGAGGGGCAGAGAGAGAGAGGGAGACACAGAATCTGAAGCAGGCTCCAGGCTCTAAGCTGTCAGCCCAGAGCCTCATGCAGGACTCGAACCGATGAATCATGACCTGAGCCGAGGTTGGATGCTTAACCTACTGAGCCACCCAGGTGCCCCTCTTGGTGGTACTTTTTTAGAAAGTTTTTTTATTTGAGAGGGAGAGTGGGTGAAGGGGCAGAGAGAGAGAGAGAGAAGGAGAGAGAGAGAGAGAGAGGCTGACAGACAGAGACAGAGAGAATCCCAAGCAGGCTCCACACTGTCAGCACAGAGCCTGATGTGAGACTCAAACTCACAAACAATGGGATCATGACATGAGCCAAAATCAAGAGTAGGAAGCTTAACCAACTAAGCCACCCAGGTGCCCCTTGATGGTACTTTTTGATGAACATTTTAAATTGTGATGAGATCTGAGTTATCATTTTTGTTCTTTTAAAAAAATTTTTTAATGTTTATTTCAGAGAGAGAGACACAGGGCATGAGCCGGGGAGGGGCGGAGAGGGAGGGAGACATGAAATCTGAAGCAGGCTCCATCCAGGCTCTGAGCTGTCAGCATAGAGCCGACATGGGGCTTGAACCCACGAACTGTGAGATCATGACCTGAGCCAATGTCAGACACTTAACCAACTGAGCTACCCAGGCATCCCTCATTTTTGTTCTTTTATGTTTATTCCTTTCTAAGAAAAATTCCTACTCTCAGAAATCTTTCCCTACTTCACCTTCATGAAGGTGTTGTTCTAATAGTGTTTTAAAAACTTTTTTTATTTTGAAATGATTTTAGATTTATAGAAACTTGCAAAGTAGTACATCAAGTGGCTGTATACCCTTCACCCAGCTGCTCCTGATGTTAACATCTTCCATGACCGTTGTACAATTATCATAATTAAGAAATCAACATCGGTACAATTCATGAAGTACAGACTCTGTTCAGATTTTACCAGTTTCTCCCTTAATGTCTTGTCATGTTCCAGGTTCCTATCCAGAACACCACATTGCCTTAGTTGTCATGACTCTTTAGTGTTCTCCAGTCTCTGATAGTTCCTCAGCCTTTCCTGGTCTTTTATAAACTTGACACTTTTAAAGACTACACCATAGGTTTTGTAGAGTAACCCTCACTTTGGTTATGTCTGACATTTTCTTCATAATTAGACTAAGATTATGGATTACTAGAAAGAATGAGTAGGAACAAAGGTGATGTATTCTTTTCACCATTTCTAATACCTTGTTTGTTATAGCTTTTATGTTGGGTTCATGATTGTCTCACATTGTATTTTTGCACATTTTCTTTTGAGAAAAGCCTGCTGGGATTTTGACTGGAATTGTATTGAATCTTTAGATCAGTTTGGGGAGAATTGACATCTTAATAATAGAGTGTTTCAATGCGTGCATTCATAATGTATCTTTCTACTTATTTAGGTCTTCTTTAGTTTCTCTCAGCAATGTTTTAGAATTTTTAGGGCAAAGATCTTACATGACTTTTGTTAAATGAATCCCCAAGTACTTGATATTTTTGATACTTGTATAAATAGTATTTTTAGCCTTTCTGTTGCTAATATGTTGACTTTGTATCCTATAATGTTGCTCCGTTCATTTATAAGATCTAGCAGTTCTCTTGTAGATTCATTCTGACTTTTTAGATACATAACATGTCATCACCAAATAAGGAGAGTTTTGCTGCTTCATTCTCAGTCTGTATGCCTTCTATTTCTCTTGCTTGTCTGATTGGACTGGCTAGGACCTCCATTAAAATGCTGAATAGAAGTGGTACAAGTACACATTATACATTTCTGCCTTGTTCCCAACCTTAGGGGGAAACATTTAATATTTTACTGTTAAGTGTTGTTAGCTATAGACTTTTCACTTTTTGACATCCATTACAGGCTGAGGAAGTGCTCTTCTGTTCCTAGTTTGCTGAAAGATTTTTGCATAAATGGGTGTTTCATAAATGGGTTATGTATTTAACATAAACTGATGTGTCAAAGACTTTCTCTGCATCTGCTGAAATGATATGAGTTTTCCCCCTTAATGTGTTAATATAATGAACTACATTAGTTTATTTCCAACCATTTATTCCTGGAATAACCTCTCCTTGATTATGGTATATTATCCTTTTTATATATTTCTGGGTAATTTAGTGATATTTTATTAAAGTTTTTTTTTTTTTATGTTGATGTTTGTGAGGGATTCTGGTCTGTAACTTTCTTTTCTTATAATGTGTTTGGTTTTGATACCAGGATTATAATGAGTTCATATGATGAATTGGAAAGTATTTTCCCCCTTTGTCTTCTAAAAGATTGTGTCCGATTGATATTATCTCTTTCATTAATTCTGGGAAGAACTTAACAGTGGACACATTTAGTCCTGGAGTTTTCTTTTAGAAAAAATGTTTAATTACAAATTCAGTTTCTTTAACAGATACAGAATTCTTTAGATTTTCAATCTCTTCTTATGTCAGTTTTGGTAAGTTGTGTCTTTAAATGAATCTATTTCATCTACATTGTCAGATTTATTGGCTTAAATGGTTTATAATATCTCATTATGATTTTAATTTTTTGTACAATGTGTAGTATGTCCACTGTTTTATTCTTAAGATCGATCGTTCCGGTTTTCTTTCTTGCTTGCTTTCTTTTTTCAAAATCCTTATTGGTATTTCTAGGTGGTTATAATTTTATCTATCTTTTTAAAGAACCAACTTGTGGCTTTCTTGATTTTTTTCTGTTTGTAGTTTTCTGTTTCATTAATTTTTATTATTTTCTGTGTTCCACTTACTTTGGTTTTAATTTGGGGAATTGTATTACTTTTAACCTTTGCCTTAAAGGAATTACTATGAGTAAGGGGAAAAAAGAGATTAATTAGTTTGAAACCTTTTTAAATAAGGAGTAATCATTTTATAAAAGGTATTATAGGTAAGTTGAACTTGATAGTAGTTTTCTAATATGAACAAAGTTCACCTGTTAGACCTAAAATGCTCTGAATAGGCATAGCTGCTCTGATCTTGACAGCAAGCGCCCAGGGGATTGGCTTATTTCATAGAAGGAACCATCCCATATTCTACAGCCCATTCTAGAACTGGCAAAGGAATGCCTCTTGAAAGGTATATATAGTAGGAGGGCATACAACACATCTTCTCCACACAATTAAATTAATTTAAAACATGAAAATTATGCATCTAGTTTTAATTGATGTGTTCAACTGTGGGCATTGATGTGAGAAGTGTGGTAATTATTCTTGAGATAAACATTAATAGCTTTATGCTCTTGGATCTTCCATAAAAGAATTTGGTGCCCCAAATGTTCTTCATCTATGTCCTTTATGAGGGAAGACATTGCAGTGCAGGAAAATGATTCTGCACTGCTCTTGGGGATTAATGATTATTGTCTATATTCATAAAAACCAGACAGCAATCTCTTATATACATCATAAAGCAATAACAATAATGATTAGGATTGATAGCACCTCCTGCTTTTCAAACCACAAGAGCCAGGCATTTTCATGCCCCATGTGAAAATCACCTTTTCTGTGATGCCACTGGGGGACTCAGTGGTTTTGTGTAAAAGTGGTTTTAGATTACAAAGTAGGGGTGAAGGTATCCAAGTTCAGTTTTCATACTAAACTTTTTCTACCAGATTCAGTATTTCCATTGCCTCTATATATTTTTTTTATAACATTTAGAAACAAGACTAAAGTACGTGTAAAGTTTGTCATTGGAAGCCGCTTCTATTAGTTTTTGGTTTTAAGTAATCCTTGTACTTCTCCTTCATACTGCACTTAAATACCACTTTTATGAGGTAGGCTTTGGGTTAGCACTTCTTATGGCAGTCACCTAATGCTTATGTGTGTTATGTTTGTCCCTGTCACCTCATAAATATTTGTTGTTAGAATGAATGAATGAGTGAATGTAACAACCAAAGTTGTAAGATTGATTTAAAGACCAGAGCAATTAATATTACAAACACTGATGCCAGAATAGATGCTTTTCTGATAGTGGCACCATTTTTGTGGAAAGCAGGGGTGGAACATTGTATATGGTGACTTTGTCCGTAATTCTGACCTCCAGAATGTCTAAAGAATGAGGAATGGGGCCAAGGGTATGTTCATTAGTAGATTTTTAAGGGTGTGACACGTGATGTAGAAGTAGTCTAATTTAAATTATTACAAATTATTTTAAATGCCCAAGATATTTCCAGGATGTTTCAAACTTTGATTGATTGCCTTTTCTTCATAGTCTCCAAAGCAAAATGATGGTGTTTCAAAAAACTTTTCTTTACGACTTCTGAGTTATCATGCTCATAATCAAAAGATATACAGCAATGTAATGGGCAAGTCAGAAAAAAATCGCTCTATATTTTGTTTTGTAACTGCAACCAGAATATATTTTTCAGATAATAGGAGACAATTGTGCGGTTGAAGGAACAGTAAATTATTTATTCCCTTTAGAAAAATACACTGAAAGAGAAAAGCTGGGTTTTTTTTTCTTTCCCCCTTTTTTATATCAGAATTGATTGTGCACTAGCGTATTACTATTCAGTCCTATAAGAATTTGTTAGGATATTTTCCTCCTCCTAAGGTTTTTATTTCTGTAATATTTTCATATAATGGCCAAGTAATAAATATCCAACAGAATTTTTTTCATGCTTTTTGTGGAGCAGATAATGCATTTTTCTTGTTAAATAGCAAACTACTTTCATCATTTACTTTTCTTACTAGGTTATGTTGCATCTTATGTAGAAATGTGTATGGGTTGCTACAGAATCCTGGCCTCTATTAATGAGATACTCACTGCTGTCACATATAATCGGAGTATTGTAAATTCTGATGCTTTTAGGTAATTTTTAATATCAGAAAATCTGACAGACTGTTTTGTAATCTATCATATGATCACCAAATTATAATGATTATATGTTATGATATATGATCATATGATAATCTCTTTAGGGGATGCAGGAAAAATAAAATATTATTTCTTCCCCCTGAAGACTCTTGAGTGCAGCTGAAAGAGACAAGGCTGGCACACAGGAAACAAGTATTGAACTCTAACGAGAGGATATAATTGTGCATTTGCTGTTATAAGTGTTTAGAACACAGAGAGAGATAAATGTTAATATTTGGAGTTTCCTCTGTTTGCCTGTCCCTGATCCACTCTCGCGTCTTCTTCCATCTGCTTCATGCCAGGGAAGTTCCTGTAAGAACCACATCAGGCTCTTCTACTCTCTGCTTCTGGTTGAGCTCAGCCAATGAGGAGATCAAAGGGAGGAAGGAGAGTCAGATCCCATCTCCTCCCTTCCCTGCTATGACCCCTGTTAGCACCCTCTGGGCTCTGACCTTTCAGGCCAAGAAGCAGTCATTACCCTTTCTGTGCTGTACTAGCTTATGGTTCCCAACCCCCTGCAATGGAGTATGTAAGCAGTCCTTCTCTTAAACTCTTCTCTTCCAGGTCCTTGCTTACCCGGTCTTCCAGGACCCTGACTATACAGTGGGCTTCAGTAGTTAGGGTGGGTTTTCTGAAAGGAAGCTCAAGTCAGGCCTTGGAGGTCAGGGATGTAAGAAACAGGATGTAGCCTGAACAAGAGCAGAGACACAGAAGTACAAATCTTCTAGAGATCTCTGGTAATTCTAGTCTTACAGAGGTGGCATTAAATGTCAGGCCCTCATCTTTGCAGCTGTCTTTGCCTTGTGGGCTTGCAAGGATGAGATTCCCTCACAGTCTACCCTGCAATGAAGATTTGGGGTGACCAGAGTTGATGACCCAGAGAGGTTGCTGCACCTGAAGAGGTAGCTCATAATTCTGTTTAGGATTGTTGCCAGGGTATGTTTCCTAAGGGCATGATTGGAGAGGGTGATTTCCAAGGACCAGGATATCACTAGCTTCTTCCTAGTCTGGCTTTGCACTCTTAATGCATCCTGCAGGCTCTTGGAAAATCTTGCTCTGAGCTTGTTTCAAAAGGATGGACACTTTTAAGTCTCTGTCCATCTCTACAAATCTTTCTCTCTTTGTCTCTGTCTTTCATTCTAAGTTCATTTTTTTCCCTATGGACATTAGATACTTGCTGTGTGTCAAATCCTGTTTCAGGTGCTGGGAATATGGAAATAATAAGGAATCATAGAGCTCCTTACCTCTAGGGTTTATATTCTAATGAAGGAAAGTATAATAAGTATACCTATACAGATAGATGATAGGATTTCAGAGAATAGTAAGTGCTGTGGTAGAAACAAAGTGAGGGGATGGAGTGATGGGCTAAGAAGGAAGGGAGGAATTGTAGATGGGATGGTTAAAGAAAATTTTTGAAGAGGTAATGTTTCAGAAGAGAAGTAAATACAAAGGATTCAGACAAAGGAAGAGTGCCCTAATCAGAGACCGTCTCATTCATTCATTCATTCATTCATTCATTTATTTATTTATTTAAACATTTGTTTATTTTAAGAGAGAGTGTGCACACCTGTACATGCAGGCACACGTGGGGGTGGAGGGAGGCAGAGAGAGAGGGAGGGAGAGAATCCCAAATTGTCAGTGCAGAGCCCTGTGCAGGGCTTGATCTCACCAATCGTGAGATCATGACCTGAGCTGAAACCGAGAGTCAGACACTTAACCCACTGAACCACCCAGGTGCCCACAAACTTCTCTTTTAAACTCAACTCTAGATTAGGGCAACCCAACTTTGCAGTGCTGAATATAGGATTGTATTGTTTCATTTTTCTAGTTTTAAGCACCACAAGCTATATTAGCATCTTAAGATGAACTTGTGAAAAGATCCTTTTTAACTTGAAAAAAATAATTGAAATACTGAAAAGTACATAGAATAACACAGTAAACACCTGGGTGTATGCTATCCAGAAATAGCTAATTTATTTCAGTTATTTTTTATAAAAAGAAGAAAGTGTGATAACAACTTGTGGGCTACATAATTTATGGGGCTCAGTGCAAAATTAAAATGTGGGTACCCATGTTTAAAAATTAAGAATTTCACTAAATAACATAGTAATGTTTCACCTTTATGTTGTAAATTACATAAATGATACTGTACTGTCCGTGACATTGTAACTTGACTTTCACTTCACACGTTTTCAGCATCTGTCCCTACTGATACGTGTGGCTGTGTATTTTTTTCATGCTAACTGCTCTTAGAAGTTAATATATAATATTTTAATTAATCTGTTTCATTATTAAGCCAATATTTTTCATCTTTTCATATCTATATAATTTTAATACATTTATTTTATGCTGAAAAGTTGCAAGGAGAGTCAAAGTATTTCCCACACCTTTCACTTGGATTCCCCAAATATTAATACTTTATCACATTGCTTAATTTTTCTCTTTTCCTCTTCTCTTCTCTTCGTTCTCTGTATGTGTGTATAGTATAAAATATATGGCTTTAGCATATGTGCATATAATTTTTTTCTGAACCATTTGAGAAAACAGTGCAGACATGATACTCACTTATTCCTAAATACTTCATTGTGTATTTCTCAAAAAAGCAAGAGCATTCTCTTACCGAATCACAGTACATTGATCAAAATTAGAAAATTAACATTAATACAATGCTATAATGTAAAAACCTTATTTTAAAAACCTTATTTTAATTTCTCAAGTTGTCTTAGTGATGTCTCATTTCTTTTTTGGTCCAGGGTCCAATTCGAGATCATCCACTGCATTTAGTTGGCATACTTTTTCAGACTCCTTCAATATGCATTAGCTCTTCAGTCTTTTGTTTTTTTTTTTTTTTTTTTTTTGGTTTTTCACAGCCTTGACATTTTTGAGGACCATAGGCCTGTATTTTATAAACTGTTTCTCAATTTATGGTTGTTGTTTTTTTAATGTTTCCCAATGATTAGATTCAAGTTTTGCATTTTTTGGTAGGAATGCCACAGGAGAGATGCTGATTCATCTGAAAACATCATGTTCAGAGAGTCTCATGATACTGACTTGTCTCATTACTGGTGATGTGAACATTCTCACTTGGTTAAGGTGATACCTGTCAGTTTTCTCCACTGAAGTTATTAAAAAATATTGTTAATAAGTACCTTTGAGACTGTAGACATTTTATTTCTTTTCATTTTTTTAAATGTTTATTCATTTTTTGAGAGAGAGAGACAGAGTGTGAGTGGGAGAGAGGCAGAGAGAGACAGAGGGAGACACAGAATCCGAAGCAGGCTCCAGGCTCTGAGCTGTCAGCACCGAACCCCATGCGGGGCTTGAACTCATGAGCCACAAGATCATGACCCGGCCGAAGTCAGACACTTAACCAACTGAGCCACCCAGGCACCCCGGCATTTTATTTCTTATGAGGCTTTCACTCAGTAGTTTTAGCATCCATTGAAGATTCTTGTCTGAGTCATTTATTGTAGTGGTGCTTGCCAAACAGTGGTTTTCTAATTGTATCATTACTTCTGCATTTATTAGTTGGCACTCCTATATAAGGAAGAGCTTTCCCTTCTACTTCATTCATTAATTTAATCAGTATGAACTCATGGATTTTTATTTTATACAATAGGTTATGATTGATTATTCACATTATTTTTTCAATACATTTAAAAAAATATTTACTTATTTTTGAGAGAAAGAGAGAGAGAGAGAGAGAGAGGGAGACACAGAATTCAAAGCAGACTCCAGGCTCTGAGCTGTCAGCACAGAACTCGATCTGGGGCTCGAACCCACAAATCATGAGATCATGACTTGAGCTGAAGTCAGACGCTTAACTGACTGAGCCACCCAGGTGCCCCATTGTTCACATTATCTTAATGATCAAAATATCCCAGTAAGCTAAGATTTTGTTTTCCTGTGTTATCATTTGGGAAAAGATGACCCTGTGCAATTTGTCCCTCATTAAATTTACGGTTTTCTGAGTAGATATGTAGCTTCATGTCTGTTTCAGACCTTAGTGATCTTGAAATCATTCGGCGAGAAATACAACTATATTTTTTTGACTTAAAAATATGAACTTTGGAAACCTTTGTATGATTGAAAGTTACCCTAATGAAGAAAAATCTTCATAATCAGTGGTGTGGAGAAGTGATTTATTGGGTCTTAATGGGGACATCCAGCATAGTTATAAATATGAAGTCATGTTATAGCAAATTATGTGGCATTTGGAAGCATGTGTGCCCCAAGTGTGACTTTTGGCCAATAATTTTTACCAATGCAAATTACCAAATGACGTTTATGGACTGTGTTTGTCATCAAACAAAAAACTTTAGGTAAATATAGTACTATTGATCAATGGTTTCCTGGGAAGGTTTTTTTCCCGTGACTCACAGTGGATTTTGCCCCTAAGCCTCTAATAATGCTAGGTTCTTACATTAATAAATAGAGCAGTCTTCCTTTTATAGGCTAATCACTTGGAGAAATCAAGACTCTCCATTCCTCACTAACATGAATGTGGCCTTGTTCTCCTCTGGGCTAAAAAGCAATATATTACTCCCATTGATCTCTGAATTACTTCCACATGCCAAGGAATACTGTGTCTGAGGCTTGGTATCCTGGCTATAGATGGATTCTGCCTCTCTCTTTCATTTGGGCACTTTCCCCTGCCAGCTATTATTTTGTGCTTGTAAATTCCGCCACTTTCAACAAGACAGTCCTGATGAATCATCAGGGAAGTTAACCTTTACCATCTAGAGCTTTTAAAATGTTAAATGGCTTTCAAATACTCTGGTTCTTGGAATTTCACATCACAGCTGTAAGTAGCAACATGGGGTTCTTCACCACCCAGCACAGGTATTGGCTTTTGTCTCTGTGGTACATATCTTCATTTCTAGCCTCTTGGCTGCCATAACTCAGTCACCCCATTTATTACCACTAAGCATCCTTTCAGGCAGCTGTTGCTGGGTGCAGCAGCTTGTTTTTTTAAAGAAACGTTTTGCATAATATTTACATTTACAATCTGTTTTCGTATGCAGTTCAAGTGTTGGTCAGTAAAATACAGTATGAATCGTGGGATACAGGAAACCTCCAATGACTAGTCAACCTTTATGCTTGGAATTTTGCTCTGTTAGAGAGGTCAGTGCTTACCATAACAGCCAGACCTATATCCTTTGCCCTGCTTGTCTGAGTGAACATAAAAAGTGCAAATCTTTAAATGGGCACAAACGTTTGACAAAACCAGTTGGATCTATTGGGGCAGCTAGTTTGTAGTTTCCAGTTTCTACTGAGTTTTTGAGAGGAATCCTTTTCTTTAAAAAAAATCTTTTTGTACTAAATCTTGGTACATGCTTAGTCTTATAAAAAAATAACAGAAATAATAGATCAAACGATGATTGAAAGAACTTGGGATGTGACAGTCACACACAAAACCACATAGACCCTTGATGCCATACTTCCTACAATACAGGCCAATCCACTGTGAAAGACAGAGCCTCAGACAGCTAGCAGAATAAATGGACTAATATGCTTCACTCCAGGAAGCCCACACCCCAGCAGCTCTGACTCAGACACTGTGCTGGGTTATTATACTGTACGCACAAATCAAAAGCATTTTTTATGCCTTCCTTAACATTTATGTAAAAGTGTTCTTTCAAGATTCTTCAGTAAACTCCACCGATCATCAAAGTAGCCTTGGATAGGGAGGAAGGAATTGTAGAGTCCCTAATTCAGTATTTGAAATAACATGTGATGTTAGTTCTAATTATGCGATTTGTGCAGCCAAACAACAAAGCCAGTGAGAGCTCTTTCAGTGATCATATTTAACTTAGTCCATTAAAAACCACAATACTTCTCATAGGTCTCTTATTCAGAATAGGATCTAAAGTAACTTATCAAAATTCATACAATTATTATATAGTAAATAAAAATAGCCTGTAAATTGCCTCTGAGTTTCCTAGTGGCCAAAGTGAAAAGAGAAACTTGAAGGGCTTCAAGAGTCACATTGTCCTTAAATATAAACTTAGTCACTTAGGGCAAGCAGACACTTTGCTCCTGTTGTGGTCTAAGAGACATTTTTCCTTATATAGCTCATGGACAGTGATATAGAAGAAAAGATTGTTTATAACATTCTTGCATTAGCTAGAAATTTTTATCCAGTTGTTTTTGTTGCATTCCTTCCTGTACATAGTGGCCAAAATGCTAGAATACAGTTCAGTGGTGATAGAGGATGAATACATTGCTGTTTTTCCTATCCCCTATCTAGATGTTTCCTTAATGCTTTAATACAGTATCCAAATGCTACTGCATAGTATAATATTTTAAATTATTAATCAAGTCTAGTTTTTAAAATATGCTTGGGAATGAAAATAAATGAACAATAAAAATACTAACTGACAGTACTTATTGAGTAAATAATAGGAGGTTAGTTTTCTATCATTGCCTAAATAAAGGTATGTTTATTCCCAAATCAAGTATTACGAGTGCTTTCCTCCTAAATGGTCATCATAATGCAATTAATATTTAGTGAGCAGTCTCTGTGACAGAGCATAGCATTGTGGTTGTGTTTCTTTCAGTCCAAATCGGAACATTTTATATTTCCGAGTTCATCTCAAACTGAACATAATGCTGTACATGAAATGGTGAATTTTAAACATCTTTTCATCAGTGACATGAGTAAAGGGTGGAAAATTATGTTCATAATAGATGACCTATTATTGGTTTTAGACCAATAAGCAGGCAGTAAAATAGCCAACAAAGATTCAAAATTATTATGAGAAATGGGAGAAAATGGGCAGGTATAAGCCACCTGAATTAGACATAAGTATGGAGTAGACACTTTTGTTAAAGACAAAGGTAAGCTGTGAGAATCACATGGTCATAAGGCCAGGACTCATTCATTTGAATGAGGAGGGAAAGTAAAGCATCGAGATGCCTTGTACTTGGCAGGAAGAGAATGAGGGATGGACGGTAGCTGTGTGGAGACAGGCATGGTAAACCCAAGACTGAATATGGGTGGTGAATGTCTGTTTCATATTAAAAGCAGCATCCCTCAACAACTCAGACTCTTTCATTAGAAAACTGCATCTAGTGTTAGTTTCTTAGGATGAGAAAAAATAAACAGTAAAAGCTCCACAGACAAGCAAGTGAAGTAATTGCAAGGCTGGGTACATGATTCACAGTGAAGCATGAAGGGGGGTGGGTGGGTTATTTAACCTGAAGAGAAGAATAGGCTTTTCTAAACTAGTGTCTAAGGAATAATATTTTGGTAATACTTGAAATACTTCACTTTAATCTTGCACATAGAATGACTGAGTTTTGCATGAACTTGTTAATTATGTAAAGTGGTAAAAATTATACACATTGCAACAGAATTGGACTAGTGTTAGGCAGTTTACACAGATTTTACATAATTTCAACATTCTTATTTATTTATTTATTTATTTATTTATTTATTTATTTATTTTTAACCTTTTTTAAGTTTATTTATTTGGAGAGAGGATGAGTGATGCAGGCATGGAGAGAGGGAGAGAGAGAATTTCAAGCAGGCTCTGCACTGTCAGCACAGAGCCTGATGCAGGGCTCTGAGCCAAAATCAAGAGTCAGACACTTAACCAACTGAGCCACCCAGGAGCCCCCATAATTTTAACGTTCTTTTATCAATGACATGATAAATATGAGTGACTTCAAATAGATGACAACAAAAGGTTGTTTTCCACCTCCATTTAGGACAAAAGGAGCCCTAAATTACAAAAGGAAAAATATCTGTACATATTGTTAGAATTCAGTTGCTTTACCATTAAGGGATTTAGGGGGTTGATCTTCAAGAATGCGATGCATCCAGTATTTACCTGGCATACCTGCTGTGTAGTAACAGGTGAGAGTGGTTAGCACAGTATTGACACATGATAGCTCTTTAACCATCAATACAGTTTTAGTTGGTGTATCAGTCATGGTTCCAGAAGAGAACCAGAAATAGTAGGAGATATATGGATGTGTGTGTGTGTGTGTGTGTGTGTGTGTGTGTGTATGTGTGTGTATACATACATATATATATACGTGTGTGTGTGTATATATATATATATATACACATAAAAGATAGGTAAGTAGGTAGATAGATAGGTACATAGCAAGGAGTTGGCTTATGGGTTGTGGGGAATGGTTTGGCAGGTACAAAACCTGTAGGGAAGAACAGGCTGGGAACTCTTGGCCAGGAGCTGACTCTGTAGTGCACTGGTGGGAGTGGTAGAATTTCTTCTTCAATGAAACCTCAGTTGGGCTGTTAAGGTCTTTCAGCTGATTGGATCAATCCCAGCTAGGCTATCTAGAATAATCTTATCTACATTACTGATTGTGGCTGTTAACCACATCTACAAAATACTTTCACAACAACACCTGTTTTGGTGTTTGATTGAGTAACTGGGGCTGTAGCCTAGCCAAGTCGACACATAAACATGACCATTGCAGATGGATAAGGGGAGGCTTGTGTTTTGGGCTGACCAGCCAGTCCTAACACACCACTTAGTAGTTGGGAAGTCTAGGTCTGAAGCCCAGCTTTTGTCGCATCCTGGTTGCCTGCCAAGCATGTGTCCTGCTCCTTCCTTGTTTCAGTTTAGTCATATATAAAATGGGGTAGTAATGCCAACTTTTGGGGGGTTCTTAGGACAATCGAGTGAATATCTGATATGATAAAAGTACACAGTTGAATGTCGTTGTGGTTTGTAATGTAGTTTAAGTTGCAGTTTAGAGAGTTTTATCTTCACATTGTTTGGAATGGCATCCATAATTGTAAGAATGCCTAAAAATCTTCTGAATGGGTAGTAGGGAAGAATTTGGAGTATTTTGGTGTTGGGACTTACAAAAGTTTCTTTTTACATCTATAGTCACACATTAGTCAGGCCTGGTTTTAATATTCTTTTACTGTGTAGAGCAAAGATTATCAGCTTATTTATCAAACACAAGGAATAATAATAATAAAAAAACAGTGAACAGGAATGATTCTCTGATGGCAGTAGAGGGCATGATAAATGATAACATCTGTGTGAATACCAAATGGAGTCATTAGGATCTATGCCGCTGGTATGAGTACCAACTGAATTCGTAATGACGGGACTCTTAAAATAATGTATTACTTAGGATGTGAGGAAGTGGAGCGCTTAATTTTTCTGTTGGTTTATTGCAGCCCTTAACAAGCACGGCTGCTAGTAAGTAGACAGTTAAATTAAACTCATGAATATCTGTTATAGTTTTTAAAATATAAAATTGAAACAAAAGCCTTATATTGCTGTTTGTACCAATGCACCGAACTACATGAAGCAGCTCTCTTTGTGGGTTTGACGCTAGGAATAAAACACGAGAGCAAAGGGGACAATTAATCCAAGTGATTTCTCCTTATCATTTACAATAATCAGTGTCTAAGAGGATAAGAGGAGAAACTGTAACTAATGACATGATCTTTATTTCTGAGAGAGGGGGAGGTTGATGGGGGACAGGCAAGAAGCATTTGGACTGAGAACGTGAGTCAGATGACTGTCCTTGCCTTTATTTGTGAAAAGTCACTGAGACCCAGAGGGCTGTTACAGAAGTTTTCATCAGAAGCTTTCCTCCAAACTAGTGGAGGTAGGCTGGCGGGACCTTAACAAGCATCTTCAGGGCAACCCTGTGAAGACTTGGGTGCCAGCAGAGAGAAAGGGCAGCAGAGATTTCTGGATGGCATACCATCATTGGATGTCCCGCAAAGTTAAGGCAACATAGTTCCATCCCTTGAAAACCGGCCTTGGGGCAGCAAGGTTTCTAGGCCACCCCAGTGCAGAGGCCAGTGTGGTCAGGGAGAGTGGGAGGGGGAAGTTCAGGAGAGTGACCACCCAGAGAAGGAAGTCAGGAGGTGTTGAGGGGATGGAAGAATCCAGCAGTGGCAGCAAAGGGGGAATGGAGGAAAGAGAAGGCAGGATAGCAGGGCCCTAGGCATCCATGCATTATCCTGAAGCATCTGGTTAGCATGGCCACAGGGAGGGTTGCAGGCACTAGAGATGTGGGAAGGGGTGTTATTCTAGACCCTAAAAGTCACCTGAGAAAGAGGACCAAACAGATTATGTTAGTGTTCCAGGCAGTTTTAAGACAGATGAGCTTATGGAACTGGTCATGCTCATTTGAGACTTTTCTTGTCCAAAGGGGAAAGAGGGATGTCTGGGGAATCTGGAGACAAAGGCAAAGGCAAACTCGATTATCGAAGAAACACAAAAGAACAAAACAATGAACAAGATAGGGAAACATTGTTACCGATATTGCTTGCACCAAACATGTATCAATGAAGAGAAAGTCCTCATTTAATTGAAAACCCTAAGGGGCAACTGAGAACACTAAAGTATTTCAGATTTCTGGGCCTGATATGGCTATATCAACTGGTGTTTGCCTCATAAGATAACTGAGAGGAAAGGGTGTAAGATAAATTCATTCAAAATAAAATGGAAAGGGCCCCAAGCCAGAGTGTATTTTTGGATGGGACTTTTTCTGCACTCTAAATTTAACCGAGTGGAATTCATTTATAAGTGCTATCCTATTCAACCTTTAGAAATGAAGGATTTGCCATTAAATGGGAGATGTGCATTTTATTGTACAGATAGAACATGATGTCCTTGCTTAGTTATTCTCCAGAGGTCCAGGCCCTGTTTTGCATTGTGTATTGAGCACAGAGGAGACACGGATTTATCTTAGACCTGACAGACCTGGCATTTCTACATGAAGATCAAGGCTTGGGGAGGCTGTAGTTTCCATTCCCAGTAGAGTGTCAGATGGCAGAACTATCAGAAGTGACCTGTTTCTGGCTTCATACTCAGAAGCCCATGAAGGCAGAACAAGTGAGGAAGAAAAGGCAAGTTTTCCGGTGAAGGATAAAATTTGTAAAGATATGTAAAGCAGTTGATTAAACCTTAGCAAATTTAAGCAGCAGATGAGAAGTTGTTGAATTCCTCTTTGTTTATAAATATGCTTTCTGCTGGGAACATCTAAAATGATGTCAGTAGAAGAAGGTCAATATAAGAAAGAGAGCTATTCATGAAATATATTTGGGAAGAAAGTTTGTAATCAGCATCAGCAGGTTGTCAGCAATTGTAAAATAGGGCATTTTCCCATTCATAGTGACATCATGGAAGACATAAGCCTAAGATGTGTTTGCTGTGTCACATTAGGATATCCCAGACCTTTGATATAAGTAATGAGCCTAAAGTAAAACTCAGAGGAAACTCTATTACAAACTCTACCAGAAAGGCATAGCAGGACATTCATTTTAGAATCTAATTAAAAATAAGCTCGTCAAACTTATATATGATTTTGTGTATCTTAAGCCTGATAGTTATCTACTTAATGGAAGTTTGTAAGGAGGTTATTATTTGTATTCTAATTTCCTGAGCTGCAATTTAAAAGAAGAGACAATTTGGCAATAAAACAACTGCTACCTTCTAAAACTTTTGATCAGTGCCCAGCATTTTTATCATCTTCTATATGTAAGGTATTTATTTATTTCCCTATGTTTTAAGTAGTCACTTATGTTTTTTCATCCACTCAACAAGTATCTATATATTTTTTCAATATATGAAATTTATTGTCAAATTGGTTTCCATACAACACCCAAAAGGTGCCCTCCTCAATACCCATCACCCATCCTCCCCTCCCTCCCACCCCTCATCAGCCCTCAGTTTGTTTCCAGTTTTTAAGAGTCTCTCATGCTTTCAACAAATATCTATAGAGCGTTTACTATTGCCAGACACTGTTCCAAACTCTGGACATAATTATGGCAGAAAAGAATCTGTTACTTCATACATTGACTTCAAGATTCACATTAGAAAATGTGGATATTTTAACATCTCTGAAATTGAAATGTGTCTTACAATCTATGAGGTGTCATAATTTGGTCGACATAAGTTATTCTTCCTAAATGGCACACAACATTGTGGTGCACCTCACCACATGGACAGCACCTTATAATGGTTGAAATAGAGTTTAATGATACAATTGTAATTCTATATGTTGGTGAACCTAAACCAACGATTTCATATTTATTTATTATGAAAATTGGGATTATCCTTCCAAGATGATTTCGTTGTGCCTCTGGAAAAAAAGAAATCACTCTGTTGTCCTTGGTAGTTGTAAATCGCAAGGGAAAAATTTAATTATAGATAAAATGGGATTCAGAAGAATATAAATACTAAACTTTCCTATATTTCTTCCCTCGTTATGTAGGCAAGTTTTCTAAGACAGCTTAATCATCTCAGTGTTTGTATTATATAGGATGTTGTCAGTGTGTGTGTACATATCTTATATTGCTGTTTTTTCTTTCTGTTTTATTCTGTGACTAAAATCAATTTAATTACTTTATAATATTGCTGTAAGTAAATCCAGTTATGGAAGTCCGGATAATTCAGGAAAGTTAAATTAGGAGGTGATTCTTCCCTTTGAACATGGAATTACCATAGAATTTGCTCAAATGGGACATTTTAAATCAACTTTGATTCACAGAAATTCAGTTTGCATGTAGTTTTAAAAGCATGTCTGTCAGGTAAAATGAGGTACACCTGCACCAATGTGGTACACCTGCATTGTCGAGCTGAGTCAACAATTGAATTCAGCAGAATATATTCAAACACATAGCATGCTAAGTATATATTTAAACATTATTCAGAAGAGTCACCCACTGGGAATTAGAATTTATCACTCATTGATTTTAGACAAATGTTCAATTTCTCTGACCATAAAAGAGAAATATTTCCTCCATTGTACATGTATAACAAGTCAGTATTAATTGTAGCATGTGACTTCCAGATTTTAAGAATTCATAGGGCTGTAAATTATTTATCCTGTTTATTAAAGTTTATACTCTTTTTAGTGCATGAGCTTACAGTTTAAACAGTCGTGAGCAAATATACTTCCAAATACATCTAAAATGTATATTTCATGAGCAGTATTAATGACCATCACACATGGGGTTCTGTAGGAGCACCAAGGAGGGACCTGTCTTTCAGACTTGAGGAGAAAATTACATTGAAGCAGAGACTTACATGATGTACAGGGGCAGAGGGAAAACACTTCCAATATCTAGAAGTATAGGTGAGAACAGAAAGAGGTTGCATGGGGAGTTGTGAAAGGAAGTGAAAGAGGTTAAGTTGAGCCAGATCCAGAAATTCCTTCTTAGCTGTGACAAGCATTTGGCCTTTTCTTGTAAGGGCACAGACATCAAAGTGTCTCAAGCAGGAGAGCAGCATAATGCTGGAGATCCCTATGGCTGCGGTGAGAGAACCCACCGGAGCTGGACTGCATGCCAGGGGACTTGTCAGGAAGGTAACCCCAGTAATGTGAGAAGAAAGAATGGAGTGTGAGCTAGAGACGGTAGGGATGGAGAGGGGTGTCCAGAGAACAGAACTCTTCAGGAAGAGTTGGTAATGTAATGGGTATGGGGTGAAACGTGGGCAGGAGTTGTGGCTGACTCTCAGATTCCCAGCTTGGGCAGCCAGAAGGATGGTGGTACCATTCTCTGAAAGAGTGAACGCATGAAGAAAAGCAGATTGCGAACAGGGGGTCAAGATGAGGAGGCCAGTCCAAGTGGAGATGTCCCATTGGCCATGGAGAGAGAGGGGAGAGCAAAGGTTTGGTAGAGCCAGCAGAGTTTGGCAGAATCTATTGGAGACCAGGAGAAAGCTGAATGGAGAAACACAGATTGCTGCACAGCCCAAGCACCAGGGCAAAGGCTGTGTCTACCAGGTTATGATTAGATTTTTTTCCAGCTATGCTACGTAATGCACGCATAGATGACATCCTAATAAAGGAACAGAAGGCTCAATCTGACGTAATGCATTGGGAAGACAAATTCAGGATCCTCAGAATGAGTGGCAGGAGGAAAAGAGAGAAGAAAACTCCCATTAAAGAGAATTTTGCCTTATTTCCTTAGTGCCATAATATTAGGGAGATTTTCTGCAATAAATTCAGAGCTGGTGGCGTGTATGCACACACATATGCATGCATGCATACACATATGCATCCAAACACATTCTTTTCCTTCAAGTGACAAGGAGGGATGCTGCCATTAGAAGGGGCATGCATTTCTACCGATCTGTGGCTAATCCTGTCCTTTCAACTCTTTAGGAGGAGGAAAATGAGTAGCATTGTACACTGTGGACATTGTACATTATCAGTTTTTTTTTAGTGACCTGCCATTACGAGAATGTGCCAGACCTACTTCATGGAGATTGTCCAAGCCTGCCTGACAGCCTTTCGTCATGGGCATTTCCCCCTTTGACTGTACCCATGGCTACCGTTCTATCCCTGCCCAGGGTTGCTTTAGCAGCTGTTAGAACCACACTGCCAACATCCTGTGACCCCCAGAGAATCCCAGGCCTGATCTGGCCACCCAGACACTTTCAGTCAGTAAATGCCATTGTATCCAGTGCCCACTGTGTCCTGCTGGGCATCGCACCAACCCCCAGGAGATACACTCCTTTTAGCTGCCTCACCAAATGCCGAGTAGGCTTCCCTCCAACAGGACCCTGAAAAGCGTCTCTCTGGGCAGGGGTCTTTGAAGGCAGCAGTGGTCTGTGTGAAGGAAAGAAGAAAAATAAGGAACCCCTGAAAGGGCTCCTGGTAGTTAAGGAAAAGAAAACCAGGGCGGGCTTGGATCTAAGAGCTACATATTTGGATTGGAAAAGTTTTAAAGTTTGAAAGCCCTTTGAGAAGTTGTCTGAACCAAATTTATAGTCTTTAGCAGTCTCTGCATCCCGACAGCCGTGTGTCTCCCTAGGGTATGGTAATTTCCGAAGTCATTATTGGGCTCAAATTACAGTATCAACTTGTGTACTTTCCTCATCATCATTTTGTTCCATCGCAAGAGGAAAATGATGGTGCTGCCTTCACACAAGTGCAGTAAAATCTTCTTGCCAGTGTAATTTCTCAGGGTAAGTTATAGCCTCTTCACAGGGTTCCCGCTTTTCTTACACTTCAATTAAAATTCTTTAGGAGCCTTAATATCCTACCAGAGCCTTGATGTTGTGGGTTCTTCATGGCCTTGCATTGAAATCTTTATGGGATCGTCGTAGTGCAGTTAAGTGGTTATTGGTGCAGCAGGGTTTAACAATAAAGCCTAAAAAACCACTTCAGAGTATGCCCCATTCTGATAAATTTTGAATAGCTCTGCCATTTCCAAACATACCTTCAAAATATCCAAGGACATGTGTGTCCCTTAGGGACTGTAACAACTACTTTCTGATAAACAGAAAAAAAAAAATCTTTGTTTCCTTGCATTTCTATTTTGTGAGGACTTGACTTGTGGCCTCTGTTTTCCTTGGCCATGTGGCTCAGAATTTTCCTCAGACCCACAAGGATTATGTAGAGTGAGCGAAAAAGAATGTTTCTTTGTGGGTAGCTATTATTAAAAGTGCTAAAATCTTAAGCCAATTGTGCATCTTTCAGGTAGCAAAATTGTCTGTTCTTTCTTCCTTCAGACCCTTATGTCAGCAATATTTCTTTCATGATAACATTTATTTATCAAAGTGTATGCTACTTTGACTTTTTATAAAATACCAGTGAAGATAAATGGATCGATTGACCCCAGGAGCAGTTTATTTATCCCCTTAGTCACACTTCAGTGGCAAAATCAATACGCTTCTGAAATATCTGATATTACAGCAGTTCCAGTAAATAGTGACATTCCTGAGCTATGTGCAAGGGGAACTAAAATTTATTATCAACTTAGATTTTTTAGTACCTGTATTGATTTTCCTGGAGATGCTTGTGAATTTTTATTTATCTGTAGCTGAGCAAGTGACCTTTGTTTCAGAAAACTGCAGTTTAAACTTGCCAAGATTAGGGGAGTTGGAAGGACTTGTGTATATTTGTGAATGTGGGGCGAAAGAAAAGAAACCATGGAGAGGGGTTTTTTTCTTCAAGAGTGGGCTTTTTTGTTTTCTTAAATAGCCAACATTTTGCACTCTTTTTTGTGTCTCCAAATCCAGACATTCCAAGTCCACATCCTTGTGCCTAGCCCTGTGAGAAGGGTTCTGGACGAAATGGCATTTGAGCCAGTCTTGGTTCTGAAGATAACGTTAGCATAAGCAGGGGGTTGAGAGAAGGGAAGGCACTGAGAACTGGAAGCAGGAAGAAGGCTGGGATGCTGGTGTGGAAGGAGGAGTAAGGGAGGACAAGAGAGAGATGCACTGCTGTTGGGTAGGGACAGTAATGGGAGATGAAGTTGGCCGACATGAGGGCACCAGGCAGAAGGGCCTTGGATTTTAGGCCTGGAGTCAGTGGGAGCTGTTTCGGAATTTCATTTGTTTTTTTATTATTAAAAAAATTTTTTTCTAACTATTTATTTTTGAGAGGCAGAGTGAGACAGAGCATGAGTGGGGGAGGGACAGAGAGAGAGACACAGAATCCAAAGCAGGGTCCAGGCTCTGAGCTGTCAGCACAGAGCCCAACAGGGAGTTCGAACTCATGGACTGCAAGATCATGACCTGAGCCAAAGCCGGAGGCTCAACCTACTGAGCCACCCAGGCACCCCTGTTTCAGAATTTTAGACTGAGATCAAAATGTATTATTAAAAAACTGGTCTGGTTATAGGAGGTCACAGAATGGAAAAGGCTGTCTTGGGAGGCTTTCTTGAGAGAACATAGCTGCGTCAGGAGCCAGGTACAGCCACAAAAGCTGGAGACAACATGTTGGGGACCAAAGCTTTGGCATAAGCAAGTACAGGACTGAGTAGAAGACAAGTTATACGTGGTCTGGGAGAGGATAAATAAATAAATAAGTAAGTAAGCAAATAAATAAATAAAATAACAGAAGAGAAGACGTGCAAGATTTGCTTGCTTACGGAATTGCACTTCCTGATTGTGAGCCTGTTCTTGAGGTTTGAGATGACAGTTTCTCCTGTGAGGGGCTCATGGCGTGCTGTGATCAGTGTCAAAAGCTAGGGTTTGGGAATCTGAAGGTGGTTTGAGCATGCTTGCCATGAACCAACCTCCTTGTGCCTCAGCATCCTCATCTGAGTGCCTGTCCACTGGGGCTAGAGGGATGATCCAGCGAGAGAATATGGTGTAAGCATTAGGCACCATGCTCGGCACATGGCAGGTAGGTGCTCCATATGTGTGAGTTATTATTATTCTGAAGATTATATAGGGGAAATGTTAACTCTCAGGAAAGTCAAAACAAAAGCTAGGGGGAATGACAGGATAGGCTTCTCTCACTCTGCAAACACATTTCTTAATTAACAGGAAAGGAGAGAAGAATCCACTTTTGTCTGTATTCTGCATATAACTTTGGAATATACTCAGTGGAAATTGTAGACACAATTGGAAATAGAAAAGTCTTAAGACTTATTGGCCCAGATTATCAGATAAATTCTCCAGTATTTTTCAGAAGTTAATCATCTGAAGGGCTCTGCTTTTCTTATCAATTCACAACTAATGTGTTTTTATTAAACTGGTGCTTTGTGGTTTATGTGTAACATTCATTTGCTCTGCTTGTGTCATTTTTTTTCTTACTGAAATTTTCAATTCAGCATTTACTGAATTGCCCAACAAAATGTTCAGCACTATACTGGGCAAATAAAAAGGAATAAGATTTATATTTTACTCCTAAAGGGTGTCTCTTCAGAAAGACAGGATTATAAAATGATGTAAGAAAGTAAGTGAGTAGGATTAAAAGGAATGATATAGACAGTAAGCAGTCCAGAAATGAAGAGAAGTTAGAATTGTGAGCAGAAAAGGGAAGTGAATTGAGCTCTGAGGAGGCAGTGCAGTGTGGGCGGTGGGAAGTAAATGTGAGGAGAGATGAACATCATCGGAAGACAATGCCTGTGGCCGGAGTCTTCACAGAATGATGAGCAGACCCATCTGGCCCAAGAGATCCTTTGGATCAGTTCAAGGGGTCTTTATTTCCATGGTCTCCTGGTACACTGTTTCATTCCTAAATCTGTTGGATTTGGGGGAATGGGAGTGGAGGTGATTTTTAAGGTAATTAAATTAATTGCACATAACTAAAAATTAAATTAAGTATATGTGATTATAATGCAACTTGTCCTATATTCATTGCCAGATAAAAACTTTTGAAATGCAGTTTAAATGCTAGTCTTTGTTGTCCCAAAATGGAAATCATACTAATGGTAAATGAGTTGAGTTTACTTTTCTAGTGATTTTATAATAAACGACTGTTTCATGTAACTTTGGCAGATAAAATAACCACCTGTTATTCAGTTTTTTGAGTAAACCTTCACAATACAATTGAAAAAAAATAAATAATTTAAAAAATAAGTAAATCATTCCTTTAAAATTTATAGGATGTACTTGCAAAACAGTTTATTTACTCTTGGGGTAGAGAAGTATTGAATAAGAACGCATTTTTGACAGGGAGAAAAATGACCAAGTGAAATATCTTGACTAGCAATTTTAAGTACTTTGACTTAACTGTGCTTCACTTCAGATGGAAACTTCTGACAGGTTCTTGGGTAAAGCTCTGTGCAAAAGGCATTGGGTACTAACCCAGGCACCTGAGAAGCCTGCAGAGTAGCAGGAATGAGATTGCAGATGGGTGGTCAGGATGCGCTTTTCTATATTTCTGGAATTTGGATATGATAGATGAGTGCTTTGGATAGTGTTGATGGAAGTTCCTTGGCCACAAGGGTTTGGATCATTCCATTGTACAGTTTCATATCAACTTATAATACCATGTATATTCTGTGTTTATCATATAACCCACTCCCTCCTGAGTTGTTTATTCAGAACCTGAAGGTGAAGAGTGTTTTCTGTGGTCAGGTGATTTCTCAGTTGAGATTTTACGTTTTAAAAAGGTGGGGGAAGGGGGGGTGCAGGCAAGGAGGAAGAAGAAAAAGAAGATAGAGAGGTGGAGGTGGAGGAGTTAGTGGAAGAGAAGAAAGACAAGAGACAGCTCTTTTTATATGGTAGAAGCAGCTGCTAAGGGCATACAGATATAGTTTATTACTTTAATCAGTTCACCTTAAATCCTTTCATCGGCATATATACAGTGCACAACCCAGGCCTTTATTGCAGATGGTACCACGGCCATGGGTGAGGGTTTCTGCATGCCACTGTCAGAGGTCAGGCTTTACCAGGAATAACGATCCTCTCTGCAGTGAGCATGGTGGCCCCTTTATAAAACCAGCTTCAAAAGGTTATGTGAATAGATGCAATTAAATAATATATAAGTGAAGGCTGGGATTCTTGTGCTGCAAGAATACCCCTGTGCATTTAGCACATCTGAATTTCAATATGTCATCTTTTTAGAATCAAAGGCTGTTTCTATCCTGTGTTGTTGAATTGGAGTTCAACTTCAAAAACACATTTAAAATTTCAAATTGGTTTTTATATTAATTTTCTCCTGAAGTATGGGGAAATGTTCTGTTGGTGGGATTATAAACTAGCATTGTCTTTTCAAAATGCAATTTGGCAATATCTGCAAGCGTTTGAAAATATGAGCCCTTCAGGCTGGCAGTTCCATTTCTAAGAACATTTCCAGCAGAAATACCCACATATGTGCACAAGGAACTTGTAATAGAGAAGTATCAACAACCCAAATGCCTTCCTATAGGGAAGAGTTTAAATTGTGGTGTAAAAATTGTGTGGATTGTCTTATGTCAGTTACATAAAATGAAAACAAATCAATGTGTGCTGAGCATCAAGAAATGTTAAATGAAAAGCAGTTGTAAAACCAATACATAGGATGATCCCACTTTTATTTTTAAATAATGATACACAAAACTATTAATAATTGGTTATTTTTTGGAGAGGGATACAAACTGGTCTAGAAGTAAAGAGGGTGGGGGTTACATTTTAAAATCTATGCACTTTGCACCATGTGAAGTTTTTAAAAGCACAGGCTTCTGTATTATGTAATTAAGCTTTTAAAAAATATTTTCCTGACATTCATCACACACACAAAAAAATGTCAGACAATCAAAATGCTTACTAAGTACCTGACACTGTCCTTCCTTCTTTCTTTCACAATTTATATTCTCAAGTTTGGAGGCTACAAGCCCAAGATCAGGGTGGCAGCATAGCTGGGTTTGGGTGAGGGCCCTCTTCTTGGCTTGCAGACAGATGCCTTCTTGCTGTGTCCTCACAAGATGGAGAGAGGGCAAGCAAGCTCTCCAGTGGCTCCTATAAAAGCACTAATCCTATGGTGAGGGCCCTACATTCAGGACCTCATCTAACCTAATACCTCCTCAAAGCCCCACCTCCAAACACCATCACACTGTAGGTTAAGGCTGCAATATATGAACTTGGGGGGACACGTTCAGTTCATAATACTGTCTAAAAAAAGATTGTCAAACTTCTGGTCAGTAACATTTGTTAAATATTTGCTTTGTGTAACACACTATGAAGTACCTCAGACATATTCATAAGAGAAAATAATTTCTGGTGTCGGGCGGGGGGCGGGGGTGGTGTTGAGAAGGTGTGACCGTCATCGTCCAGAGCAGATATTCTGACCAGCACCAGGGGCCAGGCAGGCCCAGCCACGGGTAATAGAGATGGTTTATTTGAAATTTTTAAAAAAAATTTGGAGGGGGTACAAAACTGGTTCATCCTGTGTTGTCTGTCCGGGTAGTAAGAGTGCCGTTTCTCTTCTACACGGGTCATAGAGCCATCTGTGTAAGCATCAGGATGATGAGAATCAGGTGCCCACGATGGAGCAGCAGCTTGTCCTCAGCGACTCCCATCTGCTACCCCACAAGCCCACAACTTCCGTCTGTGCTGTTCTGGGATGGGAGAACCCAGTGCTGAGTGCTGAGCCCCGTGGCAGAGACTGGAGGCGATCCTCTAGCTGTCCTCCATCTTACTGACCTCACAAGATTCTCTTTCATGCTCTGGGTGTTGACATGGACATAAGGAACATACAGCCTTTAGGAAGAATCAGGGGAGGGAAAGGGGTCACGACAAATGCTTGTTGACTAAGCTAACGAGGGACAGATGGCAGCACCTATGACAGCCAGATAACATTTGGTTATTTCTCATGAGTACAGGGGTCTCTTCAAAGGAACTTACATAGATAATATGAAAATGATACAGAATTTCCTTCTTTTCTTCCAAAAAAATTTACTATGAGAATGTGTTTAATAATAGTATCCTATACCCTAGTTCTAAATTGTCTAGACTAATGTATTGTGCCCTAAATTTGTATTAAATTGCCCAGATAGCCAAGGAGTTATAGCAATAAAAGGAGGACTTGGGTCTTCTAACTCTCAGATGTTGATGCTCATGACAGATGTTCCAGAAACTCCCTTGGGAATCTACCCTGTATTTGAATATTCTTACTTCCTTTGTAATAGTTGGGTTTACATCCTACAGAGGTTAAGGTATCAAATGCTGCAGCAAGCCGTGGGCAGAGCCCTTAAACCATTCTCTATAGTGAGCCCATACCCACAGGGACCTCTGGAGCCACGTTCTATGTCTTCTGTGGTCAAGGTGGGAATGCAAGTTGAAGGAGCCTGGATTTTTAAGCAAGGCTGAATCAGACAGGCTCTTTTAAGACTTTCAAGGCATTAGGCTTGCTTCCTTTTGGTGGCCCTACCCCTTTCCTATCAAGCATATTAAAATATACCCACATCCCACATTAAGTATAACATTTTGATATTTTATCTTAATGCTTTAACATTTTTGAGAGGCTTTTATAATTTTGCTTTTGAAGTTATTTGTCTATAACTAATTCATTTAATTTACAATTGGCTCCTCTGTATTAATCAGACAAACTCAGGAATTCTTGGAAAATGAAAAAAAAATCTAAGCTGTACATTATTTTCAAGTATAATGGATTTTTAAAAAAGAATACTAAATGTAACAATTTATAAAAATGACTTAATATGTTTTTGGACATTACATAAACTTTTGTTAATTTTGACATTATAGTTTTCTCTTTATTTTCGAGCCCCTATAGTTAGTTCTTCAGGTCTCAAATATTTGTTTGGGACCTTAAAATTCTGGTAGGCTTTTAAACCCAGTGTATAACAGATAGAATGATCATGGTCCTGGATACAAATCCTGGTTCTACTGCTTACAAGCTGTGTGACATAGTGAAAGGCACTTTCAAACTCTCTGAACCTCAGTGTCTTCATTTGTAAAATGAGGGTAATATTGCCTCCCCTAGCGAGGTCATGTCTGCTCCCTTGGTGTTGGATGAAACTTCCACCAGTGACTGTCATCTGTTTGTCACAGGGACCAGATGGAAGGTTCAGTAGCCCTCCTGGCCTGCACCTGAAGCAGAGTCAAGGGTAGTCTTTCTTCCTCAGCCTCAGAATCCCGAAACCTAAATGGGACTCTGGCTGCCTTTGCGATAGGCAGGGACATTCTTACCTGCCTGGTGTTCCTTCCCTCCTGTATTAATCATGTCTTTTTATTCTGTAATTTTGATGCTTTGATATCTTGGGGCCTGGCTGATCCTGGAGAGACCGCCTTTTCCAGGAGTAGCCAATTCTTAGAGATACAAGTGACTACTCAATTGGATTTTTAAAAAATCCATTATACTTGAAAATAATGTATAGCTTAGATTTTTTTTTTCATTTTCCAAGAATTCCTGAGTTTGTCTGATTAATACAGAGGAACCAATTGTACACCTTTTGATAAAAACTAACCAATCCAGAGCCCACACCCACAAACACCTCCTTTATCAGGCCACTGTCCCTCTGCCCTAATCACCCCAGGTACCAGACCACAAGGGACAACCTCTGTACTGTAGAGCTCACTACAGTTATTCAAACTGGCCCCTCCTAATCCTGCTCTCCCTGCCTCAACCATTCCTTTCCTTGGAAACTCCGATAACGGCTCTTGCCCGCATTTTCCCCTTGCTCCCTCTGCCTCCCGACTAACCCTGGTACTTCCCCATGTGGCTCCTGTGGTGCGGTATGCCGCCTCCACTGGGAACCTGTGCATAACAAGTTATCTTTCCAATGGCAGTTGTCTTCTGACCATTTGTTTCCTGTCATCATTCCTGAATAGTAATAAAACCTACATCTATAGGATACCAGCCCTGGGGAGGGCAAGTCCCAGTGAGCAAGGAAACTGACTCTCAGGAGTGCTTGGGTCCCATGACAGAGGTGAGGGAGAGCCAGCTGACCTTCCTCCTGCATCTGATAGGCCAGGGGCATGCAGAGGTCACTTCTACCCAGACAGAACTGAACAGCAAAGCCTATCTCTGATGCCTTGCTGTTTGAAGGAGCCGGGGAGGGGCAGCTAGGGTGCTGTGTGTGGGCACAGTGTAAGAAAGTGCCAAATTCTTAGAAGTAATATGTCTCCTCCTGTTCCAGATCTTCTCCCCCCTCTGACCCAGGAGCATTCTGTTTGCTTGGCCAGGCATCATGGATATCCTAGATAGGGCTTGCTTTTTTTTTTTTTTTTTTTTTTTTGTCTCAATTAAAAATGAGGTGCCAAAGCATGTATCTTAATCAAGTGTTAAAAGTCTTGGTATTTCTTCTGGCTTCTGCTTCCTCTCTATTCTTTATTCTTTCTGACGAATTTTCCATTGAAAATTAATGCTAGAAATACATGACTAGAGACAAAACATGGAAACATATAAAGCTAGTTCTGAAAACTCAGGACATATACCTGATGACAGTCTCGTCGATCGCCCAAATTGTGTGGAAATCAGAAAACACCCCTTCACCTGCTGTGACATTTCCCTCACCACTGCCTCATTGGGTGCAAGTAACTGCCTGCAGTTTTCTGGGATGTTCACAGAAGCCTGTGGGCTGGGCTGATATCCCACGCCTTCTCTCTCAAGGCATACTCTGCTACACTAACACAGAATATCTGGGGGAGGTCGGGGAGGCTGCTGTGGAGAAAAGACCAAATGAAAAACCCAGCTCATTCAGAACTTGCCAATGTACAAGCAAAATGATACTCGTGTATTCAGTGGATGAGGCAGGGGTAGATTTACCACTAAATTAACCAAGCTTAAATTTCAGGGCTCCTGGGTTGCATGATCCTCTTACAAGGCCCTGTACCTAATTTTATATTCACAATTTCACATTCTTTTTGTTCTTTTTTGAAGGAGAGCTCGATAGCATTTAGGGCTCGCAAAATCTGCGTCTGTCCCTGGGAAGGGGTTATATGGTTATGTGGGTGTTATGTGATGCTTTTACTCCTTGTCATATAAATCTGTCATGATGAAAGCACATGTTGGAACGACATGTGTCAACATCATTCAAAAACGATGGCATTGGTACCACAGATAATGAATGTATTTCAAATATATTGTTCATTACATCTTAACAGACTTGTATTGAAATCTTTTGCTTTTCTTTACAACATTCGGATCTGTAGAAAGCTGGGTTATGAGAAAAAGAAAGAATTGACAAATCAGTGCTTTTATTTCTCAGCAATATGTCTGTCCCTCTGGGTTTTAAACCTAAAAACGAATTTTTAAAGACTTAAAGCACACAATTGCATCGTTATTTTTATGACCGTCAAATTAATTCTTTCATCTACCACTTGAAACCAGTGGGGATTGACGGTCCTGTTTCCTTACTTTAATGATGTAAAACTTCATTGATAATGAAGATTCTGGAGGATAAAAATGGTTCTGTGACTACTATTGATTAACTGTCTTGTTGGCTTCATTGTTCAGCCCTCATTGGCCTCTTGGGCAGAGGGAGGCCCAAGAATAACATTGCTGACATTTCCTTGAAAAGATGCAATGCTTTGACAAAGACAGCTGCATGCTTTAAAAAAGATACAGTTTTGATGTACATGCTTTAGTCTTTTCAGAAGTACGAGTGATTGATTACAATGCATAATAGAGACCTCTGAAAGTTGCATCGGGTTAAATGTTTATCTGAAATACTTAAGAATGAAAGTCTTTGTAAGATGGTGATTTGCAAAAAAAAATTCATACAGTTTTTAGAAAGAAATTGATGAAGTGGGAAGAAATCAAGGAAATGATAATATACTTTTCTGCAAGCACTAGAGTAATTATAACATTTAATTTAATAAACATCTCTAGTCTAGTAGCTATGAAATCCTGAATGCAGTTTTTAATACAATACAGAGAATGAAATGCTGTCTTAAAATGGCAGTACTCAAATATTATACACATGATGAAGCTTCTGCTTAATTGACAGTTTTTATTCACTTGAAATTACATATAATGTCCTTGATGTCTATGCCTTATAGGTGAGATCTGTTTAATTTATCCCAATACTTCCATCACCTATTTTCTTCATTTGTTCTCAAATTACAGTGAAGTTTTACTATATTTTATTTTTAGAGTTACATCTTCTGATCCGAGTATTTTATTGGGAATATACTTTTTTCATCCCTTGCTTTGGAATTATCTAAAATATTTATATTAGGTTCATTACTAAAACATTTGATGCAAAGTTTTGACTGTGTATGACAGTGTTTGTTATTAATATAACACTTGCTGAGTTTTGTTATGGGTAATAATTGCAGAGAGGTAGCTCTTAGAATCATGTATGCTCATGGATGTTTGGTGCAGCCTGTAGTAATGTGCCTGTTTTTTTCGAACAGACACTGACTGAAGTGTCTCTTCACCTTATGGTAGGGTGGTCTGGAGGAAGTTATACCTATCTTACTAAGCCTTGTTAACTCATCTGTGAATGAGGGGAAGTAATACTATCTCACAGGGATGTGATGCAGGGTCAAATCAGATAAAGGATAGAAAGGGTTTAGCCCAATACTAAGTACTTGTCATCAAGTACAACAATAATAAAGATGTATATTTATTAAATGCTGATTATGTTCCAGATACTGAATTATGAAGTGGGATTTTTTTAAAAAGAAGAATAACAGAATAATTTCTAACATTAAAGAGCTTATATTTTTTGGTAAAATTACATATATTTAAGTAACAATTATAATGTGATAACTACACTACTGTGAGTATATACTATGATATTTTGCAAGCAGGGATGATGTGTTGCTTAAGAAAATAGTCACCATCAGGCAAACGCTGAATTAACAAGCACAATGCCCACACTACCCTGACTAATCAGTTATAAGAAAGTCTCAGAGTCCAAGAAGAATTCATTGTCTTTCTTACCTAAAGATGATTCTAGTAACAACAGCGTTTTTCCTCTCTAATTTTATGCTTTCAAAAACCAAAAACATGAATTTTTACCTTTTCTGGACTCAGAGACAGCTTCTCTGGCCTAGGGGGCTACATTTGTAGTTGCTATTTGCCTTAGACCTCTTCCATTCTGAGGCTGAGGCTGAATTGAACATGACAGGGAGGGTCAGGTGAACAGATGAGCTCAGCTGCCTTCCACCAGCACACTTGCTGCTTTTAGGGTCCCTGCCCCATCAGACCAGGGAGGCAGCTGTGACCTGTGAAGGCCAACATTTCCACCATTTCTGTTTCAAACACTGACTGGTAGTATGGGTTTAGATACCTGAGCTGGTTCAGCCATCCCATTGAGGATGACAGTTGGTAAGTGGTGAAATTTTAAAAATTAGGTGTCACTGGAAATCATATTAAGGAAATTAAATTTTGTGATTTCCTATAGCACTGGGGACAAGTTGAAGTTGATATTGTAAAGGTAGTTTTTCTAAATTTTAAGAAAAATTCAAATTAATATAGTAAAATGCTTTCATGAATATTGTTGTTCTTTTGTCATTCAAGAAATCTGCAAATCAAATATTATAATGGAATTTCTTACACAGCAGTCATTTTGGTATAATAAATGTCTGCCTTACTGTCGTTTGTTTTTTTTTACTTTGGGTAATAACATTTCTTCCATGGAGTGTGGCATACAGACCTTTTTTAAAGGACCTTAATCCAATGGACTTGAAGTTAAAATAGTCCAAAATCAATTAGGGATTTTTCTAATGGCAAACTTGCATCCTTTGCATTTCCTAGCAGGGAGAGGAGACAGCAAGAGGCTATAGATGCTTTTAGCTCTGCCCCCAGGCCTGACATTATGGGAATGCATCCATCCTGTGTTACAGAGGCTTTCTGACCTTGCATGTCCCTCCTTTGTCTGGAAAATAATTTTTTTGTGACTCCAGTGTATTAGTTTTAATTTAGCAGTGGGCATCTTGGAGTATCCACGTGTTGGAGTAGGCCAAGGCCAACCTGAAGAAGGAGATCCCCAGCAAGAGCTGGCCAGGGATAAGATGAATGATCTCCCGGTTTGGGAATATGGGTGGCAGGTAATAAGACCTAGCTAGTGTGAAGCTGAGCACCCCCATCTTTAGGGTTATGGAAACCTTTCTGAAGTGGGAGAGAGACATTAAATCTAAAAGGCACAATGTAAGTGAACAAGATTTGAACAGGTTTGCATATCAGGGAGAAGACGCATAAGAGGTATGTTTAAAGGATATTTTTTAATGTATTTGCAGGGTTTAGGAAAGAAGTCTACACATGGTTCAGCCTTGTTTTGCCTTCTCCAGATCAATCACTAAGAGTAAACTGGATCAATAAACTTCCACTGTCTACATGTTCCCTATTCCATCTGTAGACAGTAGGGGATGAAATAAAACTGGTTAAAAGCAGGTAATTCCCCCTTGCCTATAATGTAGCCAGAGAGGGTAGATGGAGAAGCTTTATCACATAATAGATTCTAAAACCTGTCCTGTAGGTATGGTCTGCCCTCCAAATGAGCTTGTTCAAATGGCCCAAGTGAGGGGTTGAGTTTCTCTCCTAACCAGGAGTAAGACAGAGTGAATGAGCAGATCTGCTATAGACAAGTTAGTGGTCATAGAACAGGAAAAGAGTTCCGTATCTCTTACTACCTCTAAAACTTACAAGGTGCTAGGAGTGGTATTTTGAGGCCTTAAATAGTCCCTGTACCTTCATCCCTGGAGCCAGCAGCCACTGGGCATAAATACACAAATTTAGAGGCCTGGAATTTCTCTCTGAGACTCATATTTCCTCAAATTGAAGGCAGAAGCATGAAAATAATCTTCAGGTGATCATGATGATTATATTTTCATTTAATCTTTACTGTGGATAAGGCACTATGTTATATGTAGGTTATATGCATGGGAGTCCAGACACAATTCTTCCTATCAGAGAGCTGTTGGTGACTTAAGTGGAACATTAAAACTGCTCACTAAGACAGAAGGGAATAAATATCAAGCAAAAGGGTTGTAGACATTGGGTTTTAAGCAAGAAGATGAGAGAAAGCCTTTATATTGTGAGGTATGGTTTGAGCAGACCTTCAGAGGAAGAATTTGAGGAGGAGGAGAAAGGAGGGGCTCCCAGCAGGAATGTACAGACTGTTTAAAAGGAAATGCCCAAATGAGCCAGACAGGAGGGCTTAGTTAGGGGCTGCACTTGGCTCTATGGATTGCAGATTTATCCTCTAGGTGATGGGAACCATTAAAGCTCGGAGCATGGAGCATGGAGAACTGAATGGTGAGAGCTATATTTTAAGATTAACCTAGTAGTGGAGGATGGTGTTGTTTGGAAGGGGTGGGCGGCAGCCAAGCTTTTAGGGATTTGTTTCTGGCCAAAGAACACCAAAAATGAAGAACATGGGTTATTGTGATGAATACCTCTGATAGAGAGGAGAACAGGTTCTGGGATGGTAGGAGAAGCAAATAGGATGAGTCCCACAATCTCTAAGCGGACAGTGGGTCTGCTCTGGTACCTGCCTTGGGTAGTCTTCACAGTGAAAGTTGATAGACAGTACAGACTCATCCTGCTTTAACTAAATTTCTGACTTTAAACATCTAGATTAATAAATAAGCAAATAAAGGAATAACTATTTGCTTTTCAAAATGGTTCTTTGCTAAAGAAGGAATTATAGTGGAATTACTTTATAGACCAAGCTTGCAAGTATTTAAAACGTGATGTCTATATCTTTAGTGCTATACCCATTGGGTAAAACAAGGCAACATTTATCTTTACTGCACACAGACCTCATCTCTTCATTTGGCCTATTAAATAAATCAACATTATTAATGTTGCTCTGTCTACTGATAAATAAGGCCTCCTGCAATGAAGAACAAAATTCCAACCATTTTTAATTTAGCAAAATGATATTACTACAATGCTTCCTTCTTCCTGAAATTTATAGTAATTCCATCTCACCTTGTTTTTATTTTCGCATATACTTAAAACTAAATTTTTGTCCCTTCCTGATTTAGTAGATGGCTCTCTGTTGATTTTAGATGTAGGATGTTTCAGTTGGGAAGGACAAAGAAGCCACCTTGAGGGCGAGACTGGAGAAATGATAAAAGAAAACGCATGTTATTTTCCTTCTCTCCATGAAATCATGGTTTGCTGAAAGAAAAAAGACCTTTATGAAACACGGTGGTTCTCTTCCAAATGAAATTGGAGGGTCACTCCAAAGATTAATGATTCTGAGATGTAAATTCAGCAGAGAATTTATTTTTAAAGGCTGAGATTTATTCTGAGCCAGAGGATCCTGAGTTCAGCTGGGAGACTAATGAAGCATGTATTTTATGTTGTGGAGCTCCTAGTGGTGCTGTCAGTCATTTAACATGGGGCCTCTTCGCAGGGATTTCACATCCGGTTAAAAGTTTATGCATTCAAACGGCGAAATTCTTCTTCATTGGGAATTTTCTCAGAAAACATTTAGGGGGTAGCTTATTTCTTTTATACTTGAAAGGTTTTCCGTGTGAGAGTTCCGTGTTTCTATGGAGGTGCCACATGGGTGGGAATTTATATTATTAACATATTGAAAAGGTTAAAAGGCACATTCTTCACAGTAGGGCACCTTCCAGTCCCTGGGTTGTACATTGTTTTTCCTGCCTAGGGTCAAAACTAAAACAATTTATTGATATCCTAACCATTTATCTTCCCAGACTCCAGGTGAGGCTTAAATTTCATTTAAAAATATTCTCTGAACATACAATGCTTTTTCAGCATTAAAAACTGCATAGAATAATACCTTGTTTTTCCTCATCAGAATTAATTTTTAGTTAATCTCTCAGACTGCACCCCTTCACTGTCTTCTCGCCCCTTTTCACCCGTACTTCTCAAGGCCTCACTGACACATGGCATTACCTTCTCCCTCACTGATTACTGTTGTTCTTAGATCATGAAGCAATCAATGTGCCCCATCAAAATGTACATTATTAGGAAATTGATGGGCAGAAATAAAGTGGCCATTTGGACTCAGACTACAGAGTTTCTTCATGAGGCCAGCCATCATTCTGACAGTCTTGAGCCTTGCACTGAATTAAGCATAGTCATGTTATAAAGAAAATTCTTCATTAGAAATAACCAAATAAATGAACTAAAACAGAATGTTCAGTAGAGTCACCTGGCTTTACTGTGATCTCCCATTTTTCATGATGCATTCTTTCATTAGCCAGACCTTCAAAGAGAGATGCTACTCATCTAGAGATGGGCCATCATTGGACACTGTCACAAGGGGATGGGTGCTTCCCAAAGGCAACAAATCACAGTGAATCAGACAGGCTTTGGGGGTATACCTCAAGCCAGGTTAGCAGGTGGACACTAGCCATTAAAGAACCCAGGCTTCCACGTTATGCTGTTCACTAGCTTACATTTTCCTAGCTGGATGATTTCAGTCTCTCCTCTGAGATATTTCTCTAGCATTTTGACCTCATAAAATATAATATCTCTAGAAAACCTAGATTGGTTAATTATAGTTTAATCCTGCAGACTGGGGCTGTGGAAACCCCCTTGTGCAGATTAATGGCTATTCCCTGGACATTAGGTAAACCTCAACAGTGCATTTATCTGTGTCTTCATTTTATATACAGTCACTCACACACATACATACACAGAACTGAAATGAGCTCTCACATAAGCAGGGATAGCCAAAGAATG
Source organism: Acinonyx jubatus (assembly GCF_027475565.1). Lineage (NCBI taxonomy): Eukaryota > Metazoa > Chordata > Mammalia > Carnivora > Felidae > Acinonyx > Acinonyx jubatus. The sequence continues at coordinate 58,794,908 of NC_069388.1, forward strand.
CAAATAATGATTTACATGTTGCAACAAGAGAAGATGGGTTGGGGAGGGAAGATCTATATATCTATATCTGTATCTATACATCTATATCTGTATCTATACATCTATATCTATATCTATATCTGTATCTATATCTATATCTATATATCTGTATGTGGAGAGGGAGAGGGAGAGCGGGAGGGAGGGGGACAGGGAGAGACAGAGAGAGACAGAGGGAGGAAAATGAGGACCAATCATGCCAGCATGAGGCATGATTTGCTGCTATTTTCCTTTCTCAGTGTATTTTTCCTGAATGCCTCCCTAGCAGTGCTGTTCAGTTACTACTGTTGTGTGTGTGCTTGTGCATAAATTCAGGTCAAGCACAAAACCCTGATTTCTCTATTCATCATAAAAACAGGCAATGTTCTTATCAATACATAATAAGAAATCACAACTAATTTGGCTCATGACCTTATTCTTTTATCATTAATGGTTGAAATGGTGTTTGCCTAGCCATTAATGCATTCGGTTCAGTAAACTGAAGCTGTTTGAAATTTTCACTAATCCTTTCCCATTGAGGGCTTCCCTGGACCAAATTACTTCTGAATAAAACAACAAAGCAAATGCATGCACAGGTTTCTAAGGTTTTCCGGATCAAACGTAATTTACAGGGCACAGCATTTTAAAATGGGATTTCTTCATTTTGAAATCACAGAATCCAAAGCACTGGAGAATGAATGAACTGTTTCCTGAAAATATGAATTGCATGAACTTATCCCATAAAGTGTTCAAGTATTGAGGGCTTATTTTTTTCCCATTGAAAACATGAACCAATATATAGCATAAAAGTAGAAAAATGGTTTAACACTCAGCACAAAGATGCTTTTCGAAGGAATCCGTCTTTGCTATTTAATTTACATTTTGAGGGCTCATTAGGATGATGAATGACACGGCTGGAGAATAAAACATACTTCCTGAACAAAAGACGATCTCTGTAGCCTAATAACATTTTATGCCAGCACTTACATTTGTCAGAAGTGGATGCTATTTATCCCTATGATTATTTAAAAATCATTTTTATTGTCCTTTGTGCTGTGTCCTCTTCTGGGAATTTTAATTCAGAGTTTGACACCTACTTATTAACTTCGGTGAAGTATGGAGTACAAAGGCCTATACTCTATAAAGAATTCTGAACAGCCATGTTTATATTGCCTGCAGCTGTACACAAATTAGCTCAGTTTGGATTTGTTTCGATCAGAAACAGAAAGCCTGTTGGAATCGCATGTAACCTCTGCTTCCCGGGCAAAGCAAGTGCTCTCTCCGTCTGAACCAAGCAGGGCTTACGGAGTCAACAGAAGGGGCATTTTCCTAATTATGCTGCAGCCCTATGCATTACTTCCATTTCCCTGGCCTCCTCCAACTGCTCCTCCCAAACAACACACTGTCATCTGTCGCCACATACTGATGCCCGTTCTCTCCTCTCTGATCTCCTCACCCAGCCTGCACTTCGACTCCCACACCCTCACTATTATTCCAGATTGCTTCTTCCTAAGCCATCTGTTTCCCTGGCGGTGTATTTTCACATCTCCTCAGTGGGCTAGATTTTTTTTCCAGGGTGGATAGCACCCTTTTGAAATTGAGTGGGAGTCCTATCTGCATGATGAGATCCACACCAGGAATCCTAGAGCGAGGGATTCTCCATGTGGCACTGTCATTAAAGCCTAGCCCTCACTCCTGGGAGGCAGTCCACGGGATCATCCAGCTCATCGCATGGCCTTGTTGCAAACCCTGATCTCCACCCGCCACCTCAAAATGCCAACTCATTTTACCGGTGACTCATCATAGAGGTTTTTGTAAAGGGTGAGTGTCTGGTCTTTCCCAAGAGGAAAAACGGCCCCAGCTCTGTGACTCAGAACCTCAGGCTGAGCTGTGTCCCAGGAGATACCTTGGCAGGCCCGGGAGTGCCATGGTGGGGCTCTCCCAGGGCATGTGACATGCAACCAGACAGCGTGTGGTGTGCTTCTATCTGCCTTAATATGATGTACAAATGTTTCATCATGATTCCATTCCTCCAGCTAGACTCAGGACAGGCCTGTTGGCATCAGGCGATCTTATGTTTCTTAGCAGGCTAGAAATAAAACACCTAGCCACAAAATTTCAAAGATGAATTCTTGGAAGGTAGAATCCTGATACTAATTTTACATCTCTCTTATCAAATGATTTTGGCTGATGATACTTCAAATCGATATTCTGCAGGGAACCCAGCTTTGAGTTATTGGTCGGGCTTCATTAGCAATTTAATGAACATATAACCATCTTACCACTTTCATTGTTATTTTAAATGATATTAATAAAAGAAACTATTTGGTTCTTAACTACTTTAATATTTTAATGAAAGTTACAATGATAATTGGTGATAGCTCATACCTAAAAGACTAATAACTTTATCTGTTCCCATGGACATTAATAATAATTGAAAAGGGCATAAAAAAACTCAAGAAGACATGAAGGCATGAAGATCAGGTTTTCCATTTTTCCACAGGAACACAGATGTGGCCCTTGGGCACATTGGCAAGACCTGAGTGCTTGTGAACCTGGCCACGTGTGAAATGATGACCAATTACTTTTGCTTCCTTTTACAAATATAAGAAATTATAAAGACCAATTATTTATGCCTAGTTGACTCCAAGTAAACTATCCAGAAGCTCAGAATTACCTTCACAGGGAAACTCTGACTGTTCTCCTACCTCAAATTAAGAGAGAAATTTTACAAAAGTGGCTTACTGTACCTCAAGGAAATGGAAGAAATACTGATATACATTCTGTGTAGTTTTTATGAAATGCTTCATTACTATTATTAATATTGTTGTTATATAGACATTTATGGAGCTACTAGGAAGTTGATGAGCATGTCTCAGAAGATATAATCATGGTCCCTGTTCGCAATCTGAATTTAAATGAGCTTAGAGATGGATAGTATAAACATAAAAATTCAGGTAAAGGAAATGATTTCAAGAAAGGAATTCCATGAATCTGCAGAACTCATTATGGACTGCATGGGGAAGTCAGTGACTTTTTTCAAAGCATAAATAATAGGTATCTTTGTTAAAGAATACAATCTGGAAAACAGTTTTAGAACTGCATGCTTTGCATTTCCATCCCCATGACCAGTTCTGGGACTTTTTTCAACCCCTGTGAGTTATTACTTCATTGCTTCTGTCCGGCAGATTCCTGGGCTGCCCTGTGCATGGACTTTGCACACAAAAAGAAATCTGACATCTCTGAAGTGACCTAATTTTGTGGCCTTTGGTTGTCTAGTTTCCTCAACCTCTGTCCACATTTAATTCAGATATTTGAAAGATACTCCACAGGCTTACAGAATCAAGGTGTGTGAAAAGGATTGCTGCTTAAATCTATACGCAGTGTGCTGACCAAGATGCCGTTGAATAGCAGTGCAAAAACAAGACATGTTGGCAGGCAGCAGGAATCACCCATCCACCCACTCTTTCACTTGAGAGAACTCATGTTGCCAAATCAAGAGTTTAGTGACAGCTTTCTTAAGTAATTGATCGAATGTCTTACATGTTCTTAAATTCACACTTATCATTGATTATTTTTAGATTGTATCAGTTTTCATAGTAGTACAGTCCCAGAGAACATGATGAGAATTGGAAGAAATACGTCAGTGCCTACTGACAGAACAAAATTCTATTTCCTTTTTTACTGAAATCTACTTATTATAAAATAACATGTTAAAGGGAGAGATCGTAAGACTTGAGATTAATTTGGAAGCCTCTGAGGGTTTAAAAATCCACCATGGATGGGTAAAAAATACTCTTAGTGTGTTCCAATAAAGAAGTGATTATTGGGTGGAATTTTCCCTTCACTCTGAAGCACAAAAAGGCAAACAAATAAACACTGAGACTGAGTCTAATCACAGGAAAGGAGGAGGGAAGCTAGGAGACAGGTTGAGAGACAAGAGGTAAAGCTAGGAGACAGGTTGAGAGAGGTAAGGGAAGACCGTTCCATGGCAAGAACAATCTCTCCCAAAAGCTGTGTTTTAGCCACTTAAAATTCAACCAAAGAGTTTTATTCCAAGGTCAGATCACCCTGCCTTGATTTTTCTTCTCAACTTAAGCTAAGCTCTTGTTGACCTGGAGAATTACTATAGATGTTATGCGAACTTCCTCTTCCTGCTTTTGTTTTCTATGTATTACTTCAAAAATGCATTTTATTGGATGTCTATTTCAACATAGAACTTAACTGTTAGGTACTTTTGCAATGTTTAATGCTAAATAATCAAGGTAGGTTGACCTATAGCATCACATCTGTGGCATTGGGAAGAAATGTGCAGGATGTACTATAAGAATGGTGTCATTTGATTTGGCACATTCATTTAGCACACATTTTGTAAATACATATCTTTCTTACCACTTTGTCTCCAGCACCTGGATAGTGTCTGGCACACAGTGGAACTCAGTGAATACTTGTTGAATGAATGAAGAGTGCACTCTTTTGTGAATTACAGTGTTTTTGAATGGAAGCAAATTAACACCTAGCATCTAGATAATAGTGCTTACTCTGTGTTTAGCAACATCTATACTAGCGGCAAACAAAAGTTTTAGTTGCTTCTAAATAAACTAGTATATCATGCTTGCAAAATAGTTTTATGTTTCACTTAATATTTTCATTGCATTCTAAAAATAGTCATGCTGGCTTCATGTGTTCTATGAATATGGAATGAATGTATGGCTACAGAATAATGGTCTTTGATAAAGTGCTGATGGCAATTTCCATTTAAAGGAGGTTCCCTGTCTATGATGCCAACAACTGTAATGGCTCCCAACACCCATGGACTCTCAATGTCTCCTTCATGTTTTTAGTCGGCTCCCTTTCTCATTTCTCACTGTGGTGGTTGCAACCTGCTAGCACCCTCCAAAGCCCCCATCATAGAAGGTGATGGATATTTCTACCTGATGTCCCATCGACAGGCCAAATGTATGTCCCAGACATCCCAGTTAGACTGTGTTAAGGATTTGGTTCCTCTCCTGAAGGCCATAAAAAGCCATTGGATGGTTTCAAGCAAAGAAACCTCATGGCATGATCCCTCTTTTGCAAAGCATACTCTGGCTGCTGTGTAAAGAATGGAGGGGGGTGAGGAGCAAGGAGGGAAGCTAGGAGACAGGTTAAGAGAGGTAAGAGGTGATAATCTTGGGCTAACATGGTGGCATTGGAGTTGGGTCACAATACACAGATGTAAATATCTCTTGGAGGTAGTGGAATTGAAATGACATTGATGAAGCGGGTGTGACAGTAAGATAGCAAGTGGGTTTGTAGGGTAGACATTCCCTGAGGTGACCAGGATGGAAAAAGTTCAGTAGAAAAGACCAGGGGTTCAGTTATAGATATTTTGAGATTTCTGTGAGATATTCAAGTGGATATACAAACCAGGCAGTTGGATAAATGAGCTTGGGATTACAGCAGTAGATCTGAGCTGGACGTGAATGTTTGGGAGTTAACATACGAATGGTATTTGGAGCCATAGGAGTACGTGGAATGGCCTAGGGAATGGGTGTGGCATGAGAAATAAAAGAGGTTCAAGACCAAGTCCTTTGGAACCACCAGGAATAGTAAATGATTGGGGAGGACCTGGCAAGGAAAACGAGAGTCAGGGAGAAACCAGAAGTCACCCGTGCCCTGGAAGCGGAAAGATTGGAGGCAGTGAAGGAGAACATCCTGAGCAACAGGGCTCAGGGCTCTGGGCCCGCTTCCCGTTTCAGGGTCAGAGAGGAGGGCCTAGGCTGCAGTGCTCTGAGCAGGACAGGAAGATGCTGAAGAGATGCGCATAGAGAAAATTGCCTGTGAGCAACATCTTTGATAAGTGCTCACAACAAAAGCAAAAAAATGCATCTTAAAAATTCATGCAAATTTTATTTTACATTATACATCTGTGTCTGCTTTCATTTTAAAACACCACGTTGGCACCATCAGGAATAAACAAACCCATATCAATTACCTATCTTGTTGGCTGAAGGGACAGATGTTTTTGTCCTGAGTCTGTTCATTTTTAACAACCATGCTAAACTGCAGAGAGCTGACATGACACAGCAGGTTTAGGGGCCAGGCAATTTCTCATCTCTCTCTTGTGTCACAATATTTTGAGAACCTAGACACATATAAAAATATAAATATAAATGTCAGCTTTTTTTCTCCAGTGCTTCCAGTGATTCCCTGGCAACCCCTAAGAAGAGATGCTCAGAAAACTACACAGAGGTGGGGTAGGTAATGTTCTGAGGCCACATCAAGGGCAATTACACGATTAGAGCTTTTTAAAGAGTGGTCTAGTTCATGGAGCAATTGAAGGAGTCTCTGACCAGTTGAGCTTTTTTAACAATCTCTGGGAAATACTCAACGAAGAACTTTTTCAGTAGAGGTGACTGATAGATGTTCTTTTTGCTTTAATCACTGAGATGGTTATTTTTATCACACCTGAATGAGCCAAGGGTCTCAAGTGATCCCCAGGCCCCTTTTACCCAATCTTACATGCCATTTACCATAGGCCAGCTTTGTTCTTTGGTCTGTACCAGATTTGTTCCATTTAGTCCTCGTAACAACCCTATAGGATATATGTCATGAATTATCTCCATTTTAAAGATAGGAAAACTGAGGCATAAGAGGTATAGGAATCTACCAAAGGCAGCAGTTCTCAAATATGTAGTTTCTAATGGCCCGAGACCCTTACGATGGGTACACAAGATCAAAACTATCTTCACAGTAATATAAAAATGCTGTTTGTCTTTTTTCACAATGTCTTTTTTAATGTCTAGTTGACATTAAACTAGGTTGAAAAACAATTGAGGGTAAAACTCAGGTGCCTTAGCATGAATCAAAGCAACGCCACCAAATTTTGTTAGTAGTCATTGTATTCTTCACTGTCGGGTACTCACAGTTAAAATCAAAACAAAAACTGTCAGTGTCATTTAAGAATGTACTTGATAAAGAAGCAAAGAATTATTAAGTAGATCTTAACAGCTGAGTACATGTCTTTCTAACACTCTGTAAGTGGGAAATGTGTGTAAGATACTTCTACTGCCTGCCTACCTGAGTAGAGTGGTTGTCTTGAGAAAAGCCACTTAGTGGCACTAATGTAAAATGGAACACCGTTTTACTTTAAAGAATGGCTGAGAAATGAATTACGATTCTCAAACCTGGGTATTTGGCAGACATTTTCTTGAATGTGAATGGAGCGAAAGTCACTTCAAGGAAAACTGACAGTATTTGTTGCTAATGATTAAACTTGAGCTTTCAAGCAAAAATTAAAATTTTAGAAAACTTGTATCTGCCACCAGGAGCTTGACAACTACTTTAATGTAGACACTGGAGAACTTTTTTGATGAGACTGTTGGTGATACGATTTTTTGATGTTCTATAATGAAATGTGTTACTGTATGGAAGATCTGTATAACTTAATGAACCAATATTTTCCAATGACAGTGCATAAGGTCACATAATTGTACATGTACAAAAAATTCATCCAAAGTGCCAGATAGACCAATGAATTTTAACATAACAAAGTTTGGAAAGTTCATTACTGTGATTTCAGAGTTCACATTACACCTAACCTTTGCCATTTATTTCTCAAAACATTTTTGTCATGCAAAATGAAAATATTCAAAACACTGCCTTCATGTAATTACTGATTGAGAGTCAGCCCTGAAGAAACATCTGTAAAATAAGACAGATTTTATGAGCATTTCCTCACATTAAGGAATTTTATTCAATTTATCCAGGTTTTTAATCTGTTTTCATGATGGGGCATAGAGAATTCATTAAGGTGAGAAATAGAACAATGCATTGTGTTGTAGTGTAAATATATATTTAATAATAATATCAATAGCTAATATGTATTGAGAGTGGGTGCCCACTATGGGCCTCATGCTTTGCTGTGCCCCTGATACTTGTAGAATCCCACTGAGGCAGGTAATCTTATATTCCTCATTATATAGGTGAAGAAACTGAAATACAGAGTGGTTAGGTTAGTATTAAGTGATGGAGCCAGCTTCTGAACCCTGCAGTCTACTTCCAGAGTCCAGCTTCTTAATTATATTTTATGGAATTTAAACCACTTTGAGGGACAGAGTGGTTTCTTTATGTAATTGATGATTTTTCAAACACTCCTTCTTATGGTTGCTAATTCTTTTTTTTTATTTTTTGGAAAAGCTTTACTGTCTTCCTCATCCCACAGCTTGGCTAGAAGGCTCCCAGAGGTTAAAAAGCTCCCTCAAAGGCCCAGGAGGGCCCTAGTCATTGAGGGCTAGCCTTTCTCAGGGTTCCTTGCATAGCCCACTTGGGGACCTGCCACCCTGTAGAAAAGGGTCAGGCAATTACTCGTCTCATCTAGGAAGTGTTTTCTAGGAAGCCACAAGGATGGGGTCTGTGTGGGCACATTCAGGAGGGCTGGTGAAGGTTCTCTGCACTGTCAGAATGCCCAGGGTGGGATCCCATTCATCCTGGACAGCTTTCTGAGGAGAGAGCAGGAGTGTCCTCTACCAACCAGAAGGAAGAGACCCACACCACACTCTCCAAGGCCACATCCTCAGGGTGGAAATCTAGGTCCAGAGGAAAGGAGATGTTGGAGGCTGATGCAGGTTGACTGGACAGCTGGCTGTGATCTCACCCTGAAGGAAGAAGTCTGTTGGATCTGGATGCTCATGGCTGATCAGCAACAAGATGCCAACTCTGGACAAACAGTGTTCGCTGTTCCCAGAGGCAGAGGAGAGCTGAGAAGATGGTCTATAGGGTGAGGCCAGGGAGGAGCTTGGAGGGGTTTCAGAGGCTGGTCAGCTCTGTTTGGGCCCAAGCACTGGCCTTGAAGTAAGAGACAGACCCATAGGACCACCAAGCTCACATTTCTGAATTCTAAGTTCATTTTCTATAAAACTTCCTAATGGGATCCCTGCAGATATGCTGAGGAATCATGAGTTCACAGCCCTGGCTGATGTCATGTCCACTAGCTCCTTTGTGCCCAGCTCACCTTGGCATGGTGAACTCCATAATGCAGTTCTCCATTATCCAACCAATCTCTCACAGAACATAAGATTATCATTCTTTATGAGCTTTCAGGAAAGGGGGGAAGTTAGCTTACAAAAAAGAGCAAGATTTTGAGTGCATGCCCTAGTAACAACTTTTAAAGAATATATAATTCCCCCCGCCCCCCATATTATATCTTCCCATAAAAGAAACTCTCTGGGACAGGGTTCTGTTACTCTGCTGTGGCTTTAATTGCAGTCTGGCACATCACTGTGTACATTGGGGTGCTACTTGGGGTAACCCAGGATGAGCTATATTCCCCTGATATTTCTTAAAAGGGCACAGCGGTGGCCCTGCTGGCTGGAGATAAACTGACACACTTGAATACTCCTTGTTCAACATTTCTTATTAGTCAATAAAGTCCTGTGTCAGTCCCAACACTTCCTCAGGACAGATGTCATAATTTTCAAGGTTGTATTGCTGACATTTTAAAGTATGGAATTTTATGAGTAGGAGATCTATCCTCGTTATATTTAACAGCCTCCCCCCCCTCCTTTTTTTTTTTTAGCCCTGAACCTGACACATGAGCATAGTAGGTGCTGAGTAAATATTTATTAAGTGCCCTCTTTTTATGGAAGGCCCTTTCTGAGATGTAAAAAGTACTATGCTATTAGCTAAGTCATTACAAATATATTGTTGGGTATTTTATGGGAAGGTTGCTAATATCATCTGTTCCAAATCCTGGACATGTGTTAAATAGACTACAGCCCTCTCTGTACAGGCTACCAGGGGGCCCACTTTGCTTGGGGTCAGTTTAGTAAGACCCTGAGCTGGCTGGGGCCAGGTGGGTGTGGCAGGGGCCACCTAGAAGTCCAGAACTAAGAACTTCAATTAAAAATAGGACTGTTGGATCTTCGCATAGCTGCCTTTCTTCTTTATACAAAGAGATAGCCTCATACAAAGAGAACACAGTGTCCATCCAGAGAATAGTGACTTTATCCTCTTTGGCTCTTTGATTTTGTTCAGGGGATCATGGATGAAACTGATTAAAATGCTCAGGAAGCCACAGGGTCATCTAAGACAGACTCATGGTTCTCAGTACTCTTCCTTCATTCCTCATTATCTTGCTGTTTTCATACAAAAACTCCCAACCCCTTCTCTAGAACTTTCGTAACAAGATAAAAGACCCCTCCCCCAAGTCCCTCCTGCTTCAGGATGCATCTCCCCTCAGGGCACCACCTGTCAGACGCTCCTCTTGCTTGCCCTGCTGTCTCCCCTTCTGGCCCGACATTGAATTTCAGTAGGTTGCGGCTAATGTTGAATATATTTCAAATGCTGTGCCCTCTCTGTGAACTATGAAGACAAGATTAGCAGATACAATTAGCTGCTTTCAGATTAAAAAACAAATCAGAAGAACTAGATTTTAATTATTGCCCTATTGGTTATTACTATTTGGAACATTGTCTTCCGTAATAGTCTATTTCTGAAGCAGGAAGAGAGTGGGAAATGGTAGAAATTAGAATACAGGATTTTTTTTTCTTCTTAAGGAAAGAAACCCAGCACACTTTCAAAAGCTGTGAAAGCGTTCTCATGATCTGGTAGATCCCATCTGTGCATTTTTCAATGACATACTTCAAGTACACAAGCTACAGTCAAAGGACCTAAAAAAAAAAAAAAAAAGAAAGAAAGACAGAGAAACGTGGGTGTTAATGAGAGGCCCCAGCCTGACAGCTGTGGGGAAAGCTAATCTCTCCCTCCACGTGCCCACCTGTCCCAGGGGCACGATTAGCATGCTCACACTTCCTGGAGGAAGTCTGGCGTTCTGAAGTGTCACCCAGAGTCCGGAATGCCCCAGTGGATGCATCACGGTGGTATGAGGTTACTCTGGCTCTGACCCCCAGCACTGTCCTTTGGAAACCACAATGAAATTGATGGAAGAGATGGTGAGCCCCTCCTCTCTGTTTTCATTATGGGGGGGGGGGGTGGGGTATGGATGGAAAGAACATTATCAAAGAACATTCTGACCATGAGATATAAGACATCTGCAATTCTCGCTTATCTGGGGAGGTTATCAAATGACCTTCTCCAGAGGCTTTTAGAGAAAGGGGGCTGCCAGCCATCTTTTTGGAAATGCAGGCCCTCGGGACACTGGGTGATGGATTCTTGACTGCTAGAGGTTTCTTCCAGTCCTGTGATACTAGTGAGTGATTCTTGGTCACTGCTGTGGTGATTAGTTTTCCAACAGGCTGACTTAAAAACTCATCTGCCATAATATAACCTGAAACTCCCTAGTTTCTCTTGGGTTTTGCTCCTGTTATCAGTTCCATTCAAACCCACTATGACAAGTTTATGAGTGACCATGACCATCAGCATTCTTCCTAAAAAGGGATTCAGAGAAACAAATACTCCCTGTAATATTAGGGAAGTTAATTTGCCAACTTCAATTTTCTCATCTTTTGGCCTCTGCTTCAGTTTTTGGCTTGGTTAAAGTATCATTGGGAGAAGAATTGCTATAACTCCCTTTGAGTGTTTTGACATCGTTATTAGATTTTGGGGACTTTTAGCATCTGAATACCCTCACAGAATCCCCTGTCTTAAGGGGCAGAGCCCACCTATCAAAGCTGAAAATGCCAGATATTTGATTCTCCCTCCTCCCTTAAAGCTGGGACTTAGGCCCATGATCCAGGCTCTGTCTGTCCAGCTCATCACATCACCAGAGGCAGATGAGGTGAGGATGTAGGAAATACAAGGAATCTGTTCCAGTGAGGGTGGGGCGATGGTGGCAGTTCACTCTGGTTTTCAGACTGCTGTTTTCTTATAGCACTGTCCAGTGCCCATTGATGTGAGCTCATCTTTCACAGAAGAGGTGTGCCCCAGACCAGCTTTGCAGGTTTCCTGGAGAGTCTGTGAGAAACCCAGTATCCTCTTTAATAAATGCCATTTTTATTTAAATTCACCAGTGTTGTTTTTTTGTTACTTTTTGCTGAAAACAATGTCAAGTGAGTTAGCCTCTTTCTTACCATGTGGAAGCACTGAAAAAGATACACGGTGTAGCACATGGATGATCATAAGCGACTCTGAGGTAGGGAGCTTAAAATTCATCTCTTTCACTTCCAACCAGTCCAAGACTGAAATGTAGCTTCCAACTTTGCCTTAATATCTTCAGAAGGTACTCTCTGTCTTCAGAAGGTAGCCCAGGTAGTTTGTTTCTGGAAAGCTCTGAATATTGGGAGAATTTCTCTTATCTTGCAATTCTGCTGCCTAATACAATGCTTGACACATGATAGGAGCTCAACAAATAGTTATTGAATGAATGATTGAAGTGTAATATCCATCACTGGCTCTAATTTTGCCCATAATAGCCTCATAGAGTAACTCTAATCTCTTATCTGTATCATAACCCTTCAAGAATATAAGGGCTTTCTGATGTCATTGAGTTCTCACATCCTCTGAGTGAGCATTTTCAGTGACTTCATGTGTTCCTCTCCTTTGGGCACCTTCCTCATGTGTGCATCCAGAACTCAACACAGTACACTACGTTTGGTCCATAAATTAGGTTATCCTTCTCTTTTTATGCCTAATTAATCAAATTAATTTGTAGGTTAACTTTACTTCACTATCAGCTCCTGACTCCCAACTCTTCTACCTTATCCACATGAGGCTGCTAAGCTACAACTCATATATTCTTGGAGTTGTATCTTTGGGTCTAAATATACTTAATTCTCATGTATCTCTATTAAATTCCATTTTGTTGGAATGACCCATCCAGCTTAGTGAGATCATTCTGAATCTAAATCTGTCTTCAAACTTATGAAGTATGTGTGGCTAAAATAAGCAGTTTGACAGCCAGGACCTTCTCTGCTCTTGTAAATAATACTTTGGTTTACTCTTTAACCACTGTTTCCAGAGTCTATTGCTCATAGGCCAAAGCTGCCCACATTTTTCCTTGAAGTGTTCCAAAGAGTCTACTCAAAAAAGCTGTCCCATTTCCACTGCTCAGGATGGTCCCCTGTTTCTTTCTCCCCCAGCACTTGATGGCTGGGCCACTGCAACTTAAGCTATGCCATTGTACCCTTAGAGAACATTTTATCTACCCATACAGATTATATTCACTTCCATTCAGCATCTAACATAGTTGTTGCTTAACTGTCTGGTTTCCATCCAATGTGTTCTCAGCGGCGTGAGCTCAGCAAATATTATTGTAGTGTTATCAGATTGACTCTATTTAAGAATCTCTTTTCTTTCTGTTAATGCTAAAGAAAGTTCAGAGGGGATACTAAATTCCTAAGAACCAACATGTGGCATTAATGTCACCTCTAAGTCTCCAGCTGCAAAGAAGTCACGATTCTTTTCCCTTTTGTTTGATTCGGAGTTTTGTGGGGCCTTGATGGTGCTGGACTCTGTCTGCCACACTCCCAAAGAACATATCAGCCCTTACTTAATATGTCATGTTCAGTGAACACATTGGATTACGAAGCAGAATTCAAATAAAGCTTTCAGTTTTTTCATTGATGAAGTTCTTTGGTCACTTGGAGGATTCCCTGACATTGGCTAACATGTTAACCTCAGGCTTCTCAGTGCTCACTGGAGGTGCATTTGCAATAGAGTGGTCATAGTGTCTGGGAAGTGGCTTCATTCAGAATAGTCATGAATAGACAGCCTTTGAATAACTGGTCATATGGCTGGTCAAGTGACTGGTCATAAGGACTTTTCATGGCGTTTGTAACCTATTAACTTCAGGGATTCCACCAGAGGAATAGATGCATAGTTATACCAGTCTACAGATCTGTGTTTATGCTTTTAAATATAGCTGTATAAAAGACATTGAACGAAATGGAAGCCATCATGGAATCTGCTCTACTCCAGGCATAATGGGGACAATATTTGTGTACATTTCTGCTATACCTGGCCTTCTCATCGTGGAAAAGACTAGATAGATTTTTAAAGACACGTATAGACTTTTATCAGTAGACAAACTTATCAAGACCCCAGAATCCAAATCCGGCAGTGATAACAGACACCCTTGTCTGTTTTCAGTCTATTATGCAGCCATCATTTGGTTCTTTGTATCATAAAGCAAGGAAAAACTATATGAATGAATTCTCCAAGACCAAAAGTAGGTCAGTTTAGGAAATAGCTAAGCTAGTCAGATGTTGCCAGCAGTAGTGAACTGTCAGGACCGTGGCAACAACTAACTTCCTTGCTTCCCCTCGGTAAGGTGATTCTGTGGAATTGAAGTACCAAGCAGATAATTGATGTGTACCCTACTTCCTGATACTCTGATGGCTTACAAGGCCCTCATAATATCTTTCTTTTGTCTCTTTTTTGTCATTTCTAACATGGAGTTTGATCCACAATTGTGAAAGAAGCAACATCTTTGTGGCATGTGGGTTTCAAATGAAAATTGATCATAAACCTATCACATTCTCCCATCTGATGCTTCCATCCTTATCTGCCTCCGAGCTGCTCAGTTAGGATGTTATCAGCTGACTTACATGCTCACACGACACTCATCCGAATAATTTCTGCATAACCTTGTTAAAAAATGTCTGCTCTGTGGATAAACTAGTATCATTAAATAATATTTTTGTATCTTGGGACCAAAGCATAATATATACATTAATAGTTGATTTTTTAAAATGTTCTCTACAAGATTGCATGTAAAAAACATAAATCAATACAGGAATTCAAATATTTTCCAGTGTCTCTAAGTCATACTTATATTTATCTAAGATACTTTATTTGATGGCTAAAGGATTAGGGTTGGGGTTATGTGAACTCTTTTATGAAATTTTTCTTAAAAGAGGAGACAAAATAAATAGAGCAGTCTGACTCTAATGTTTGTATGGTTTAAATCAGTCATCATCTGACTTCATAGCCCATGAGAAAGTGGTGTATTTACACTGAAATAGTTATCTTCATAGCACAGAAGTGTTTTTTTAACTCTGAAGTAGTTATGCTTTTTACAGAAGATAAATTTTGACTTTTTTGTCTGAAATAGGCAATGTGGAGGCTTCTTTGTGAATGACAAAAACATCTACCTTTAAAAGAGCTTACTTCTCAACCTCTGTTATTACCTGCAAAAATCAATGGCTATAGCAAATGAACAGTAGAGCCTTTATTGAGCAAGGTAGATGGATTAGTTTTGAATTTCTGTGGTTCCATTTCCTTTGCAGGAAAAACATCTGTTGAGATCTTTTATTGAGTGTTCCCATTTAAAGCTATCTTTATTTTAATAAAAAAATCTTTGTAATATTAGTTTGCCAAAATTGCATCATTAGATGATAGGAGGTGGGTGGAATAGAGAATAGCGTAGAGTGACCAAAGTAGTCTTTTTAATTGCAGAAGAAGGACAGAGAGAGGAAACCTTTTGGTGTCTGGCACTAGATTTTAATTTAGAAGAGAAAACTGAGTAAGTTCAATGACAATCTCATTCATTTCCCTTTTGCAATGCCTTAGCCTTTGGCATACTGACACATCAAATAGGTTTCAAAGATCCCTTTTATGTTTGTAAAATATTAATTGTTTTTTACTCAGCTCTTACACAGGGTAAAGATCATAAGGAATGAGATGAGACTGTGGAAATTTCCCACCTCAATCATTCAGTCCAGTGTTAGGACCACACCATGGAGCATTGGACCACACTGATGATGCTGGGCATTATCCATAAATATGACCATAGATACTGGACAATTGGGGGAAGGAGTTTGGTGAAGGGCAGAGGAAGCCTTCAAAAACTAACCAGTGAAGAAAAAATTGGTGATCACGGGGAATAAGACATTTTTCATAATCTATGACAATCTCCCAATTGAGAACAGGAAAGCCTTAAAAAATGTGGCAGATGGAGAGTGTTAACAAGAAAATAGACCATAAAAGAATTTATGAACTTGCAAACCTTTTTTAAAAATTGTAATAAACAGGTACTAAATGTATAAAGGAAAGCAAGGAAATGACAAACACACCATTTGAGAATAGTGAAGAGAAGGTGATAAGTAAGGAACACAGTGGTCCAAAAACTTATTTTTATAATTCTGTGTCTTAAGCTGTTTGGGTACACAAATATGTATTTTGCTGTTCTTTAAAATGTGCATGCACATTATGGACACTCTTCTGTATGTATGATATATTTTGAAATAAAGCCTTTAAGAGGCACCTGGCTGGCTCAGTCAGCAGAGCATGTGACTCTTGATCTCAGGGTTGTAGGTTTGAGCCCCACATTGGGTGTAGAGATTCCTTAAAAATAGAAGCTTAAAAACAAACACACAACTTTAGGAAAGCAGAAAGAAGTAGTTAATCAAAAAGGAGCTCAACTAAAGACTTATAATGGTGCCAAAGATATACTCAATGATTTCAAAGTAGTAATAACAACTTGCACATCTTGAGTTCTTATGAAGCGAGTACTATTCAAGAACTTTTAAATGTAATCATGTAATGCACAGTCTTGTGTAGTACATCACTGTTATCTCCATTTATGTAGTGGGGAAACTGAGACACAGAGTGTGACCAGGATACAAATCCAGGGACTTTGGCTCTAAAGTCCATGCTCTTAGCCACTGTTCTACACACCCATATAGCATTTAAAAGACCAAATAAAAATTTGCATCAGTTCTTACACAAAATAAAAATTTGCATCAGTTCTTATACAGAAAAGACTAAATTTTCTTTTGAATCTGAAAGGCTGGAAACCACAGATGGAATGAAATCGGCAACACCAATTTTGGAGCTATTGGCCAAAACCATTGTGTAACTGGCAAATTGCTGAAAACTTGATTGGCTACCACTCCGACTTGTTTCCATAAGGAATTCAATGAATTAAGATTTGTGAGTCACTTCCTTATGAGGCCAGCCAGTGAACTCCATCAAAGAGGAGGGTCACTTAATACAAAATGCATGGGCTATGGTTTGAGGAGTAGGAAGTGTGGTTTCTATGGGGAAAATATCCAACGAGCCCAAGTACCACATTTTTGAGAGAAAATATAAATTTGTTAACAGAAAGAAGCTATTGACATAACTTATTTAAATTATCAAAAGTCCTTTGAAAATATTCTGTATCAAGGTTACTAAAAAAAATTGAGCTTCATATGGTTAAAAGTGGAGAGAAGAAAAAGTAACATTTTGAAATAGAAAATGAACATATAGAAAACAAAAACAAAGGATAAACAGGTATATTTCTGGATAATGATAGATAATCATTTAAATCCTTTAGGATAAGGTATTGGCTTGAGATCTGGTTAGTTAACAAATTCACAGTATTCAAGTGTTTTGCAAACTTCATTGTAATATAAGAATTTCCTAGGGAGCTTGTTAAAAATATAAATTCCTGGATTCTACCCCAGAGATTCTGACTCAGTGGGTTTGGAGCTGGCCCAGAAATTGTTAATTTTAACAAGAGTTCTAGGTAATTGTGCTGTACCTGGTTCCTGACCCCTCTCAAAAAAACTAAAATCCTTACTAAAAATGATGTGATTCTGGAAGACAGGGTGCAGAGTGACATGTTTATAGACGACCCCCAACTCTTCTGAGGAACAGTGTACCAAAGTGGTAAGGATAAATCACAAAATGATCTTGAAAGACTGAGTGGGCAGAAAAGAAAAACCGCAGCTTTAATGTAAGCAAATGTAAGATAATGCCATTAGTGGAAAGCAGTCCAAACTCAATTTAGCACTGCCTTAGGAGATAGGAAAAGCAGAGCTATTTTATTTTGGATCTCATAGACATATTCATAAAGGATGAAAACCATGCATTAATAAGTGTTTGGTCAGTTATTACTAAGGAGCAAACCATCCCAAAACTCAGTGGGTTAAAACAAAAATCAGTTATTCTTGCTCCCGTGTTCAGCCTAGGCTAGAACTGGCTGAAACCAGCTCCATGTTGAAGGTTGGGTTCAGATCTGTTCTAGAAGTTAATTCTTCTAGAATGTACTTTTCACGGTGATAGCAGAAGTTCAGAAGGACAAGCCCTGCTGAGCAAGCACATTTGAAGCTTGTGTCATGTCGAGTCCAATGGACCAAAGCAAGTTGCTCAGCCAACCAAAATCAAGGGGTAGGGAAAAATATTCCTCCCACAATGGGAGTGAATATTTTCTGAAAAATAACTTGAAAGAGCACAGTAGAGATGCTCTTCTTTAGTTTCTGTCAGAGAAAAAAAGCTATTAATGAGATGTCTATAGATGCAAGGCCAAGTTGTGGGTTGGAAGCCACTTGGGAAGACTTACCCAAGTTAAAGGTAGGCTGAGGAGAAATGTGACAATGCAGGCCCACGCAGAGTTCTTTGGGAGAACATAAAAGAATAATTAATTATAGGACCATCCAGGAAGGTTGAATTGACTGGGGATTTTAGGATGGATGGGATCTTTCACCATTAGAAACAGAAAGTTGATCTGATCCAGGTGGGGATTTACAGGTATATGTGTTCCAGTGTTACATTTCTCTATCTTACTGTGCATTGCATGTAAAAGTCACGACATATATTCCCCTTAGCTTACTTTCTAATGAGCTAATTAAAGAATGACTTGGAAAACCTCTAAATTTTTGGAAATAAAGTAAAAAGGATGAAATCAAAAAGCCTTGTATTTCAACACCCAAAAATGCAATGATTATATTAAACATTTTATAAATGTTAAAAAAAACAACTAAATAATATAGAACCATTTGATAATCAGCATAATTATTTTAGGATTAAAAATTATTCAGTCTTATAAACAAATTGTGACAATTGATCACAAGTAATGCTAATAAGTAGGGTGCAGTATTATGTTCTGATTCACTCAGTTGTGCCTCTAAATGAGTGGTACAATTATAGGAACAGTTTGCAAATGAGCTCCCAAACATAGATGCCAATTATGATTATTCATTTATTTAGAATAAAAGAAGATCAGTTTTATAGATTTTTTCCTTTTGAGAAAATAAATATTCTTTAGGGCAGTCTTCTTGAAACCTAAACCATGTCCCTTGCCTAATAGTTTAGTGATAAGTGAAGATGAAAATTAGAACACTATTTGTCTCCATGGTTCTTTCTAGGAAAAGACTGAAGGATTTAATGAAAGGTACTCTATAAAAGCAGAATTCTTTAATTTCTAACAGAATTTCAGTGCCAGAAGAAGGGAGTGAGTTTAATAGTTCCCTCCTACATGTCCCGTATCAGGACACCAGCTGAGTCATCATTTGAGAATTTTCTGAAAGACTACCCTTGCTCCAAATGTGCTATCTCCAAAATCCTTTGAGACATGTTAATAGCATTAAGATATGCTTATGTATAATTTGATACCCAAGTAATCAAAAGTCTCACATTCTTGGGTTGAAGATGGCATCTGTACCACATTTTCTAAAATGTTTGGTTCTCAACCTAAGAAAGGACCAGGTGCCAAAGGTTTTTGTTTGTTTTAGTTTTTGTTTGTTTGTTTTTACAAGCTGATTATTTGAAACTTAGGACATAATTTTCTCAAAGAAATAATGTTATGAATAGTGATTTAGTTCCAGGATAGTTTATAGGAATCAATGTATCCCACAGTGTAACTAAATACTAACATAAGATTTCAACTATGTCAGTCCTCCTTTTAAAACTTAACTCTAGTTTTGTTCATTTTGTGTGGAATAATTTGTACATAATAAAATCCACCAATTTTAAATGAACAACTCAATGAATTTTGATAATTTCAACATGTGTCATCTCACCATTGGCATCTACGTCTTTTCCTATGTGAATTGAGGTTTTTTTGCTTCTTCAGACACTCAGTAACTTTGGATTGTATCTTGGACATTTTGAATATTACACAGTTAAGACTCTGGTTTTTGTTTAAATCATGTGGAGAATATCGGTATTTTTTGTTTTAGCAAGCAATCAGCCTGGTTGGATTCAGGCTGTAGGTTCTGATGTACCTTCTGTGAGCTTTAATTTCAATGCCATTTCTGTTTTCAAATCTTTGGCATGCTATTATTCAGGCCATTCCTATGTATGTGCCATCCAATGGCTGCCTGGACCCAGCCTATCCAGTAGTTTGGATCCCAAAGTCTGTGGTATGCTGTTTAGAGTTAGATCCAAACGTGTTCTGCTCAGGAGTGAGCCAAGAAGATTATTTAAAAAAACAAAAACAAAACAAAAACCCTTATGGGGTTAATTTCCCAATCTTTTTCCTCTCTGTAACCTCTCCAGAGCTTTCTAGTTCACTGGGGCTCTCTTTTTAGACACTCTACCAGAAATCTGGGAGTTTATACCACGTTGTCACATACTTCCTGCAACTCTACCCAGGAGTTTGCCCTGCCCTCTTAGCAAGGTTGATCTGATCAAAGCTGTGATTTGTGTGTGTGTGCGCTCCATTGTTACATTTACGTAGTTCATGTTTGATTGGGCATTCTTCTAACCAGAGAAGAAGGTCCCTCTTCATCACAACCCTAGGCTCTTGTTGGCATCCGTTTGCTGCCACTGCACCACCAAGAGATATTTTTGGAGACTGAGGTGTGACAAAGTGGAGAAATGGAGGATTCCCTGCATGTTCTCTGGACACTGGTAGCATCTTCAGCTTCCTTTTGAGCCATATTAGCAGGCTTCTCCTACTTCTCTCTGTCTCCCTGTGTCAACAATAATGCCCACTTGTAGGTTTCACACTTTGTGGAGTACAGCCTGGGAGATATAGGAGAAAAAAGAAAATTGTTCACTGGCACTTCAGATTCTGGTCTTCTTTGCCAGTCAGCCTGCTGCTGTTTAATTTTTACTCCACACATTTTGTCCAGGTTCTTGAGCTGCATTCAGTGTGAGAGGATAAAGTAGGCTTACTCCGTCTCACCTTGAACTAGAAGTGAACATGTCAGTCTATTTAACTTTAGTCTTTCTAGTAGACATATAACATTACCTCATTGTGGCCTTCATTGGCTTTCCCATTTTTAGCCAATGATACTGAGCATCTTTTCATAGGCTTACTTACCACTCCTATATTTTCTTTGGCAAAAAAAGATTTTTCCCAAATCTTCCATTTTTTTAAGAAAATTAACTTTTCCTTTCAGTATAGTTTAATATTTACAAAATGTTGCGGAGAGTACTGACAGTTCCCTATACCCTACATCCAGTTTCAACTATTGTTAATATCTTATATTAGTGTGAAACATTCATCACAACTAATGAGTCAATACTGATACATCATTATTACCTAAATAATACTTTATTCAGATTTATTTAGTTTTTATCTAACATCCCTTTTCTGTTCTAGGGTCCCATGTAGGATACCGTACGTTTAGTGTCATGTCTCCTTAGGCTTGTCTAAACTGTGAGAGTTCCTCAGACTACCCTTATTTTTGATAACCTTGACAGTTCTGAGAAACACTAGTCCAGCATTTGTAGGAAACCCTCAGTTTGGGTTTGTCTGATCTCTTTCTCATCATTAAACTGAAGTTATGGATTTAGAGGAGGAAGATCCCAGAGGGAAAATGCCAGTTTTATCACATTGTATAAAGGGTACATACTATCAACATGACTTATCAGTGTTGATGTTGACCTTAATCATTTCACTGGAGTGGTGTTTGCCAGGTTTCTTCCCTGTAAAATTATTTTTTCTCCCCCTCCTCAATATTGTACTTTTGGGAGAGAAGTCCCTGTGTGCAGCCCACACTTAAGAAGTAGGAATTTAAGCTCCACCTCCTTGAGGGCATATTAACTACATAATTTAATTCTTATACACAGAAGATTTATCTGCTCTTCTCCATTTATCTTTTTCAGTCATTTTTTAATAATCAGTGTGGAATCATGGATATTTATCTCATACTTTGAGTTATAATCCAACACTACTTTGTTGTTCCAGCTCTGGCTATTAGGAACTCTTCCAATTGGCCCCTGTGTCCCTTTGACATACCTCCATCATTGTGTTTTTGCCCATGTTTTATTGAGTTTTCTTTTCATTACTGAGTTGTAAACGTTCTTTATTTTGGTCATATGTCTTCTATCTGATATATGTTTTATAAGTATTTTCTCCCAGATTGTGGTTTCTCTTTCTCTTCTTCTTTTGGTAACAGCTTTATTGATATATAACTCATACACCATACAATTTGCTCATTAAACATGTACAATTTTTAATATATTCAGAATTATGTAACTATCATCACAATTTTTGAACATTTTCATTATTCCCAAAAGAAACCTTGTACCCTTTATCTCTTCATTTTTTCCAATGTCTTTTGAAGAAGGAAAGCTTTAATTTTAACCAAGGAAGTTATATTTTTCTCTTGAAGCTTGTGCTTTTTGTGTCTTAGTTAAGAAATATTTGCCTCATCTAAGGGTCATTATGATTTTCACTTATGTTCTTAGAAATTATGTATTTTAGCCCTTACATTTAGGTCTAAGATCGTTTTTGAGACAATTTATGAGGTGTGAGGCAAGGCTCAGGTTTATCTGTTTGTATATGGATATGCAGCTGTTCTAACACCATTTTTGAAAAGATTCTTTTCTTCCTTAAATTACCTTTTAACAAATTACCTTACCTTCCTGGGGCATCTGGGTGGCTCATCAGTTGAGCATCCGACTCTTGGTTTTGGCTCAGGTCATGATCTCACAGGTTGTGGGATCAGCCCCGCATTGGGCTCTGTGCTGACAGCATGGATCATGCTTGGGATTCTCTCTCTCTTTCTCTCTCTCTCTCTCTCTCTCTCTGCCCTTCCCCAACTTGTGCATTCACTGTCTCTTAACCCCTCTCAAAATAAATAAATAAACCTAAAACTTTATCTCACCTTCCTAAAACACAAATTGACAATTTATATGCCAGTCTAGTTATTAACCATCATTTAAAATTTTTTGTTAATATTGTAAAATGCCTAAAAACATACAACCTACCAAGACTGAATCATGAGGAAGTAGAATATCTGAACAGACCAATAACAAGTAAGGAGATTGAATCAATGATCAAAATCTCCCAACAAACAAAGATGGCTTCAATGGTAATTTTTACCAAACATTTAAATAAGAATTAATGCCAATCTTTCTCATTCTCCTTCAGAAAAAATGGAGAGGAGGGTCCAGTACCAAACTCATTTTACAAAGCCAGCGTTACCCTGATACCAAAGCCAGATTACAAGGACACTACAAGAAAAGAAAATTACAGGTCAATATCCCTGATGAACATAGGTGCAAAAATCCTCAACAAAATATTAGCAAACCTAATTCAACAGTACATGAAGAGGATCACACACCATGATCAAGTGGGATTTTATCCCTGGGATACAGGGATAGTTCAACATACATATATCAATAAATGTGACATGCTACATTAATACAGTGAAGAGTAAAGATCATATGATCATCCCAATAGATGCAGAAAAAGCATTTGACAAAATTCAACATTTTTTCATGATAAAAACTCTCAACAAATTAGGTATAGAAGAAATGTATCTCAACATAATGAGGGCCGTATATGACAACCCCATGGCTAACACTATACTCAATAGTGAAAAAAAGCTGAAAGCTTTACCTCTAAGATTAGGAACAGGACAAGGATACCTACCCTTGCCACTTCTATTCAACACTGTACTGAAAGTCCTAGCCAGAGTAATTAGGCAAGAAAAATAAATATATTTCCAATTCTGGAACCCCAAACCTTATTGTTTTTATTGTAAGGACTTCCTTTCCTGATGAGTGGAGAAGAAAGGGGCCAAACTCTATCTACAGGCAACTATATTCTGGTTATAGATCTTCAATTTTTGCAAAAATAAAATGCCACTGTAGGCCAAAGCTTTACCAGGTGTCCTGAATTAGGGAACAGAAGGCAAAAGTGATAGGAGGTTGTGAGCTGTACCTAACATTTATGTGTTTATATGAATTTGGTTGTGTGGATTTTCTGTAGTAAGTTTGTGACCACAGCTATTTGTCATGCTGACTTGTCTTGCCTAAGTTGTTTTTATTTATTATTTTTAATCTATTTGTTACTGTGGCTGCATGGGATTTAAAGAGTTGCTAAAGACAGTCAAGATTACTAACCAGTCAAGAGATAAAATCATTAGCCAAAAGTAATAGACAGATGAATATGAAGTAAAAATTTTGGGAAAAAGTTTTATAAGACCACATAACTTTCAGGGCACCTGGATGGCTCAGTCCGTTAAGCATCTGACTCTTAGTTTTGGCTCAGGTTGCGATCTCACAGTCATGGGATCAAGTCCTGCATTGGGCTCCACGCTGAGCATGGAGCCTGCCTGGGATTCTCTCTCTCCCTCTCTCTCTGCCCCTTCCCCACTTGCAGGTACATGCATGCTCTCTCAAAATAAATACATAAACATTAACCAAAAAACCACATAACTTTCTCCACTGACACTAATTCCTGTGACCACATGCATCAGGAACTCCTTTGCTGGCTGATTTGTAGACATAACCAAATAGCAGTATAGATTTGCAGATTATTGTAAATCACTCAATATATGCCAGTCTACTCCTACTACAGGTTTTACATTTTTTAGGGTTATATTTATAATTTATATAACTACATTTAGAGAACTTAAGTGTTTGGCAAATGTTTCTACTGCCTGACTTCCTTTGGGTTCTCTCTAAACTATTCGTCAAATTGTTTAAATATGCTTTGTTACTTTAAAAAGACTTTTATGTGTCAGATACAAAAACAACTTTAGCATTTAAAATATATCCACCAGACCCTGACCATTTGAGGTAATACTGATTTTTACATATGAGTTAATACTGTTCATCCAATAATCATGTACTGGGGTCTCACTATAACCATAAGACACTGTATAAAGCTGTTAAGTTGAATGAAGTTAGTTTTGAATTCATTTGAAACCCCAGGGATTGCCATTATAAATTTGTAATTATCTATGTGTTTGTACATTTTGTAAATTTTACCAAACTTTGGAATTAGTTTATGAGACAAGTTGTGAGCTATAATACAACCAATGGGCTTCAGGTTGCTTTTCCATCTTATGGATTGAAATATTTATCACAAGTTCTTTCCTTGACTTCCAGTCACAGATCTGTAATGGTAGTCAGTCACTGTGTTAGGTGCAATTGGTCTGTCCTTGGACAAATACTGGAAAGTGTACTGTAACATAAACTCTGCTTCTGTGATTGAATAAACTCATTTTTCCGGTGGTGGGTGCTTTGGGTTATGCAGTGGGCATATCATCTGTTGTTGACAATGTAAATGATGGCTTTGTAAATGTCATTTTAAAAGTTAGCCTGAAATTTTAGATCTCTGGCCTATTGTGGGGCAGGCTAAGTTTTGCTGCTCTTAATCTTCTTATAACTGCTTTCTCAATAACCACGCTTGTGGTAATAACCAACTGACTGTCCTCCATTTGTTCATAGTTTTCCGAACTCTGTGACTGTCACTGTGTCTTGTGCTTCTGGGAGAGTTTGCCTTTATGCAACTACTCTGTTCTTTGGAGTTTAAGGCACTTCTCCAAGAATCTCTTCGTGATGACACAAGGGAGCTACTTCTACCCTATACAAATATTGTTCATTTCTTAACCTTGAAAGGTCAACTCAGGTGTTCCCACACAAATATCAGAACAACAAAGGGTTGCCTGTAATAGCAATTGAGGCCAAAGGCCTGGTCCACGAAGTTGGTTTTGGACTATGGCCCTACCACATGCTATTGTATGACTTGGAAGAAGTTCCTCTTCTACAAAATGGGGATAATAGTAGAATCCGCTTTGTAAAATTGTGATAATTGAATGATATGATGAGTAAAGCACTTAGCACCATGCCTGGAAAACTGTGATACTCAATGAAATTAGCTATCAGTACTGAGACTGTGAGTGAGATCAGGCGGGATAAATCAATAAACCTAAAGCAAGATGTGTTCAACAAGTTATATATAGTCACCTCCATGTCCCTTTTTCTGGAACAGTTAACTTTTGATCTTCCTCACTGCATCATCTCCTGCTTCAGGAAGGGTGAAATGAATATTATGGTTTGAGGTATAATTCAAGAAGCTGTAAACACCAAGAAATTTAACAGGAAAAAAAAAGTACTCAAGTAGGAAAAAGAAACATGTTTTGGAAACCATTGGGTTGAAGTAGAAAATGCAAGCAGGGTGATTTTTTTTTTTTTAACCTGCTGTAGGGCCATATGGTTGCTGAATGTGTTGATGCTGGTTTTAAGATTCTCGAGTATTTTAAACTTGACATGTTATTTTTTTAATGATTTCAAACATCATTTCTTTCAGAGCCTTTTCCCAATGTTGCCGTAATATTGAACAGATGGCTCGGCAGCATTTACATTTGCATTTTGCAATACTGCCATGTTATTTGCACAATTTCTTATCAAAAACCTGTGATTCTTTCTCTACCTTTTCAGAATGGCTGCAATGCAACTGTAAATAGGTTCTTCCTAGAGTCTTGGGGATGTAGGAGACATTGGGATTGCATATTGCTTCTTCTTTTCAATTTTATGTTGTTATATTTTGGGGTTTTATACCTACTGTTACTAGGATTCTCTCTCATCTTAAACAGCCCCTTTCTTCCAAATGACCAGAAGTCCTCATTATACCTTTGTGAGATGAGCAAAAATGAGGTAATGTTAGTGCTAAAAGGAATCTTGAAGGTTATACCAGCCCTTTCACATCTCCCTGTTTACTGTTCTAGCAATTGCTTGTCACTGTCCAAATTCATCCTGTTTATTTATTTGTCATCCAGCTCTACCATAAAATGTGAGCTCCACCAGAGCTGGGTCCCTCTCTATTTTGTTTACCACCTTATCCCCAGCACTGGCACTGATGCCCAGTATTGGGCCTAGCTTTGATGCCCAGTAATCATCCGTGAATGAATGAATGAGCTAATGAAGTAGTTAATAAGTAATTTTCTAGATGCTGAAATTCTTTCACAAGCAGAATATGAGTTCCCTGACATATAATTGCTTTCTCTCATCTTTTTACTTTTATTTTACTTAGCTATATTTTTAAGAGGGCTTTTCCAGGAGTATTCTCTTGATAGTCTTTACTTCCTTGTTTTATACAGTTGTTGTTTTTTAATAAAAAATAAATATGTGCATATAAATAGATAGTCCCATAGGAGACTTTTTTTTCTTTGGGGGCACAATGGGATTAGTGCCAACATAAAGGCATTTTCTTGCTTAACAGATTGAAAAGACACAGGAAGCAGGAGAAGTTGTATTGATCAGAGCTGACTGTAGACCTTTCGTTTTAAAGGCATGTGATGATGAAAAATAAGCACACCAATATCTCTATTAAGATTCTTTGATTTTCTCTTTTTGATTGAGGACTGCTAGGGTGCCTCCTCGGCTCAGAGGTGGTTAATGCAGCAGGACATATTATGTCTGACTGCTGGCTTCCTGGTTCACATGTATCTGGGCTTGCCCTCGGTTATTGCTGTTCCCAGCCCATGACCTGCATTAAATATCTCTGTGACTTCAGGCTAGGAACTAGACTGAGAGTTGTTCTGTGTTAGCTTTGCACATAGAACAAATAGAGGAAAATTTTAATATGGAAGATTACACTATGCTATATCTAGAAAAGGATCATTTGCTCTAATTGTTGCGAAGTATTGGCAGGTTATTAGTCAGTAGAGTAACAAATTCTGTCTTTCAGCTCAGAGGTACAGTGAGAGGTGAAGAAACACTTTTATTGGTACAACCATGTGTCTAAAAAGCATTTTAGGCTTCATCAAGTAAGTCTTTATAGATATTAGAGTTTCTGTGAAAAGGGACAGGAGCTTCATCTCTGCTGAATGAAAACTTTGATTTTTCTAAAGCCAGAATTACAAAAGGATTTTAAAGGTGAGGGTTTTTGTACTGTGGGTTGATATTTCCCACTTCTGAAGCTAGATTTTGCCACAGGCAAGCCCATGAGAAGCCTCCAACAGTGCTCAGAGTAGGAGATAAAGTGCTATAGAGAACAAACTCCAGCCCAAATGCAGAAATGAAAAAAAAAATTATTATTTTTTTCTGGTCTTCACAATACACCAGATGTTTTTCATAAAACATTAATATAGGTAAGATTTGAGGAGACAGGGAGAGAACATAAAAGTCAGCAGCTGGAATGTAGTCCTTACCAATACGGTAGGATAAGTCCAGTGGAGGTATGGTATTTCATGGGCTCCCTATACTCACCACCAAACCTTGGAAAAATCTTACCTGTTTTAACATGAAGCTTTATTTGTGATGTATATCCTAAGACAAGGCTCTGCATTATAGGGTTAACTGTATAATAAATACTGCCTAAGGATAGTATTTTCCTCAATAATGAGTGTAACCCTTTGTTTGCTGTACCCTGTAGCGATGTAACCTTCCTGTCTGTGAAAATGAATACTAATTATCATTATAAACAGTTCTTCTCATTATGTTCCAATGGATGGCATCTTTTATAGCTTGCTAATTATAAGCACACAGAACTGAAGTGCTTGAAGTTAAATAATGTAAACAGGGTTGTAATAGATTTTCATGTTGAATTCTTTTATTGATTAATTGTTAATTAAAATTTCTCAAATCTCTACCCAATTAATCCATTTAATTTATTAGATACTGTAATAACTCTGATTCTATACTTACAGATTGTATTTATGGAATATTATTTTTATTCTCTTAAAAGGATTTCTTCATTAATCCTTCATACAGACTTATAGTGCTATGCTAAACCAGAAGGTATAGAAATTTACCATTCAACATGGTAACCAAAAATTGGTTAGAAATGACCATAAGGATAGTCTTAAAGTTAGAGAGAATCTCACACTTACAGGTGTGAGTTAACAACTAACTTCTGTTCAGAGAATCATTTAACTTCTGGTTGAACATGTAGTCACTCAAAAAAACATACCCATTCTCTTTGGATGGTCCTAATTGTGAAAAAGAACTTTCAGGAAGCTAAAATGACCCGTGCACTTTACTCCCATTGTTGCATACTCCCATGTCTGGAATGACCTAACATATGTTTAAACTCTTTTTTATAACAATGCCCTTTAAATATATAAGAGTCTAGTGTGACCCATTTAACTCTTCTCTTTTCGTGACAGATTCTTTTATTTAACTATTCCACAAAGGCTCAGACCCCTCATCAGTCTTGATGTCTTTTTCTAGACTCATGGAGCTTTCAACTCAGCAATGAAAGGAAACATTTAAACATAATACTAGAAGTAATGAGATTCTCATAGTGGAAGGAAAAAATACTACAGGTTTATAGGTAGGAAAGGAGGTAGGGGAAGGGGTTAACCTAGCCCAGCATTAAAACCTCTCTAGGTTGGTAGCTGTAACAGCATGTGCACCAGATGAGCAGATTATAAATATAATGCCCCATCCCACATCCCCATTCCCCTTACCCTGTTCTAGGTTTCCCCCATAACATTGCATTTTCTAGCATACTATATAATTTATTGATTTATTATTTTACTGTCTCCTTTCATTAGAATCTAAACTCCATGAGTGCAGGAATTTTTTTCTGCCATATACAGTTATGAATTCCTAGCATCTAGAACATGCTAGACGCATAAAAATATTTACTCAACAGTATTTATTCCTTAGGTATGGCTATTCAGTTATCTACCAGTCCATCTAACTATACTGGCAACCAATTCTTATGTTTCCATCTCACCTACTGGGAGCTCTTGTAAGACCTTGACAGATGCCTTGCAGAATCCAGATACATTATATTTAAGACCAAGGAAAATTGTAGAAATAACATCATCTGGTCTTCGTGAACTCACATTGGCTTCTGGTAATCATAGTTTTCTTTTCTAAGTATGGAAATGCTCTCTTTATGATTCTAAAATAAAATAATTATTCATAATTATTTAATGTTCAGCTCTCATGTGGAAAGAACCCTGCTCAATGCCCTGTATAAATGTATTGGCTCATATTTGGTATGTGCTGTTATCATCCCTGTTTTACGAATGAAATCCATGAAGTCTAGAGAAGTTAGGTAACTTCTGCGGAACAAGTGTAAAGTGGTTTAAAGCATTCTCGTAGTATTCCCACCTAACTGGCACTTAAACTCTGTCTTAGTTTGTTCTACTCCTTATCACTTTGAAGATCATTCTTGATGTGGAAGCAGAAAAAAGATAGAAGTTGAATTATGTTTTTTTCTGGCATCTGTTGATGTGCTATTTCACACAACCCCATCTACCTAAGCAGTCACCGCCCCTTTTTTTTTTTAATTACTCAAGGATAATTGATGAACAATGTTATATTAGTTTCAGGTGTGCAGCATACTGATTCAACAGTTCTATACATTCCTGAGTGCTCACCACAATAAGTGTGGTCACCATCTGTCGCCACCTGTTCTTACTCTTTACACTGCCTTACAGGTTTTTCAAGTCCCTCTCTGGTTGCATGTTTCATTAAATAGTCTGTATCTTTTATTCCTTTATGATTGTTAAGTTTTGGGGTGTTCTTTTTTTGTAGCCTAAAGGAAAGTGGTTTCTAAATATCATCCACCTTCCCAGTGTTAGAGATCAAGTCCATAATCAAACATGGCACTTTATGTATTGGCATGGTGTTAGAAAGGAGGGTTTAACTGAATGATTTGTTTCTTTTTGCTTTTCCTGTAGGCCTTTCAGCTATAGTGTTAGATAGAAAGTAACCTTGACAAATTTTCATTTATACTTGCTGACTTAATCTGACTGCTCTTGTTGGTATTTGTGACAAAATGATCATTTTTTATTAAATTGCTAAGTTGTTCCAACATAATCTTGAGTGTGTTTTAATTAGATTTCAAGCCTTTATGTTATATATTTTATATTTATATTTTATATAATAATTATATAAAATATAATATAATATATTATAAATTATAAATATAAATTATATTGTATATTATATAATATATTATAATTTTATTATTTTATTATATTATTTATTTATATTATGTAATATTATATATAATATATATAATTATATAATATAATATTACATTATATTATTTATATTGTATATTTTATATTTATATATTTTTTATAAATATGTATATATTTTATACACACACACATACATACTGTTAAATTTTTCTTTGTTCAAAAGAGAGATTATTGGTACAGAAATTTGCCTTACAGATCAATTTCAGACTCTAACAATCTACTGAGAAAAGCCAAAGAAACCAAAGGTTTTTAAATCAAAAAGTGACCTAAGCAACATAGTCTTGTTCTCAATGTTTCCCAGTATCTGAAGGATCTCACACATGGTGTTAGCTAACATTGAAGAGGGAACATATGCATTCTCTCCAAACAGAATCGTGTCATAATGATCTCAGCATATTTAAAATGTGGTATTTATTTCTTATTGAAATTTTTGTTTTTGAAAACTTTTGTTTTTCTCCCTCTGGATTACAACTCCAAGAGGCTGTGCTACCAGTGAGAGTGTGAAGATACAGAGAGATTGCCTTCTTACTGGGCTTTACACAGAAGCTTTGGAATAGGGATAGAAAACAGTTTGCCATCTTTTTGGTAGGGTCACAGGAACTGACGTGTCTCTTCTCTTCCTGAATTGCTCAGCAAGGACCTGGAGAGAATGCTTTATCTGGTGATGTTTTATTTGGAAATTCAGGAGTCAATCGGCATTTCCAGGGGCCTTCTGAGCCCTGCCCTGATAGCAGAAAGGCAGATGTGTGGATTAATACCCAGGTTCAGCCCCAGGTACGCCAAGTTCCACAGGCGAATAAACTCACTCTGTCTTACCTTGGGGCACAAATACAGGTTTTGAAGGAACTGAGTATTTTCTAGGAGTGGAAGGGAAAAGATAAAACCCATTGCCATTATGACAGATCTCCTTCCAATAGCCTGCAAATATTTTCCAAGACTAACAGTTAAAGCCACATTAGCAGAATACAGAATAAAAATGCTGTAAATTCACGCAAGTGAAAAAAGAAAATCTTTTTTTTTTAATTTTTTTTTCAACGTTTTTTATTTATTTTTGGGACAGAGAGAGACAGAGCATGAACGGGGGAGGGGCAGAGAGAGAGGGAGACACAGAATCGGAAACAAGCTCCAGGCTCCGAGCGATCAGCCCAGAGCCTGACGCAGGGCTCGAACTCACGGACCGCTAGATCGTGACCTGGCTGAAGTCAGACGCTTAACCGACTGCGCCACCCAGGCGCCCAAAAGAAAATCTTTAAGTATGGCATTGTAGGTAGATTTTTTCTGAAAAATATAAAACTTTGAGTATTAAAAATTCCTCACCAGCCAATAGAAATATGTACCAGTTTCTCACTCATGCTTTTCAATGCTGCCTGCTCCCACCTCTCAGGTCAGCCTCATTTTCAGATGGATTTCTTCATTCAGCTTTTATTTACAGCATATCTCCTCAGACAGCATACACAGAAGCAGTTGATGTCAAGCACAGAAGTAATGAACTTTATTCTGGGGGTCAGCCAGACCTGAGACCTTGGGTAAAGGTGAGATGATCATGGAGAAAGATTCATGAAGAAACGTGACATATTAAGAGTTACTTGTGAATCTGTCCTTTATTCAAGTACATAAGTAAACTTAATAGAATGTGCCAAACAGAATATTGTTAAATACATAAGGCCACTTCTGCCACTTACAGTAGTCCATAAGTATCTTTCATTGGCTAATTTCTTCAGCCATATCATATTACTCTCCATCTTATAAGCTTTTGTGTTCAGAATTCCATGATTGGAAAAGAAAACCATGTTCCAACCATAAATGACAGTCAAATGTGTCTTCTCCTGTATGTTTTCCTCCATCATTTAAGAAAACAAAAGAGAGGCGCCTGGGTGGCTCAGTTGGTTAAGCATCAATTTTGACTCAGGTCACGATCTCACGGTTCATGGGTTCAAGCCCCACCTCGGGCTCTGCTCTGACAGCTAGGAGCTGGGAGCGTGCTTCAGATTCTGTGTCTACCTCTCTCTGTCTGTCCCTCTCTCATTTATGCGCTCTCTCTCTCTCTCTCTCAAAAATAAATATTTTTTTTTAAAAAGGAGAACAGATATGTTATAGGGATGCCCTATCAGCAAACCTTCTTCTACCTACAGAAAACACATGGTTTGTTATTAGATTATATAGATAGGGTACAGGACAAGATTCAGAAAAATGTTGAAAAGGAAATGGCACATTTCCGAAATCTCACTGAAGTCTGCCTATTGTGTGAGGGTTAATAACGTCAGCACTGTCACTTGCCTGTGCCTGTGTGGTCTTCCTCTCGCTCAGAGTAATGACTGCACAATTTTAGATGAAAGAACACAGAGGTCTTGAAGTGTTCTTGTCAATGTCAGATTATAAGTGGAAAGCACGTGTTCACTACTACTGTTATGTGGTTTCTTTACCCAGCTTTGACAGGACAGTGGAAGACAGCTTTGCTATACACTATTCAGGCACTTTATTGAGACATGACCCTGTGGAAAAGCACTCAATATCAATCAGTGATCAAGATGTAAAACTACCGTCTCTGGTTCTGATCTCTTTATGCCATCAATAGATATTTGACAAGGTCAGTGCACTGACCATTTAACTTTCTGAAGACGAAATGCACGTTTAACTACAAGCTTTGATTGAGGTTACTAATTTTCATTATAAAAATAATATCATAATTGAAAGACCTTGTCCTATGTCTAAGAATTTGATAGAAAATCAATTATTAACTCTTTAATCATACTGCCTGTTGATAGGAGCCTAATACAGATACCAGTATGGAGATTAGGGAAGTCACATAACTTGCTAATGGTTTTTGCAGTAATGTGTATAAGCTTAATTTTAATGAAGTAAATACATGTTGATGTTCTAAGAATTTGTCTTTAAGATAACTCTGGCAATTTATTTGGGAGGGGTGAGACAGGTGAAGCAAAGACATCCCTTTGTAATGTAGATGACCAGCCCTGTTACTTATAAAGTATGACACTTTAATTTTTAAGAGTCTCTTTTAAAAAATATATTGCCCTTTTATTTATTACTTCATTCAACAAACATCATCAAGCACCTACTACACATTGTACAAAGTACTCTGCTGGGAACTGGTCATAAACACATAAATGAGAGATACCATATCCACTGTAAAATCTACTTA
Source organism: Acinonyx jubatus (assembly GCF_027475565.1). Classification (NCBI taxonomy): domain Eukaryota; kingdom Metazoa; phylum Chordata; class Mammalia; order Carnivora; family Felidae; genus Acinonyx; species Acinonyx jubatus. Next base: position 58,828,859 of record NC_069388.1, read on the forward strand.
TTTATCAACAGTTTCCTCATTCTGTTCTTTTCAGTTAAGTAAAGTATTTGTTAGTACAATATAATCATATTTAAAAAGCTAATGTGGGGGCATCTGGGTGGCTCAGTCAGTTAAACATCCTACTCTTGATTTTGGCTCAGGTCATGATCTCACAGTTCGTGAGATCCAGTCCTGGGTAGGGCTCTGCACTGATAGTGCGGACCCTGCGCAGGGTTCTCTCTTTCCCTCTCTCTCTGTCCCGCCCCTCCCTCTCTCTCTCAAAATAAATAAATAAACTTTAAAAAATAAATAAATAAATAAATAAATAAATAAATAAATAGCTAATGTGAAGGGGAATGGGGAGAAACTGCTTAGTTGGGTACAGCATTTTACTTTGTACTGATAGAAATGTTTTGGAATTAGAGGTGATTGTGATTCACAATATTGTGTACTAGATGTATATACTAAATGCCACCAAATTGTATACTGTAATGTAGTTGATTTTATGTTATGTGACTTTCATCTCAATTTTCTTAAGTTTAATGCAGTTTGTGGTTTGTTTCTCTTGATATATTTATTTGGCTTTGTATTGGGTATTAGATTTGAGAGGTCTAGCTTGGTCCCTTTCAGGTCTTTTTTGTAAATTTTAGAATTCTGAAGATTTTTCTTATGGGTTTTAAACATTTCTTTGAAGGTTCTTCCTCATTTATTTTTCTTGATATTGTGGATGGGATTTTTTTCATACTGCTACACAGAAGAGCTATTGAGCTCCTTAGTTTATATCCAGCACTTTTTTTAAAGTTTGTTTGTTTGTTTGTTTGTTTGTTTATTTATTTATTTATTTATTTTGAGACAGAGAGAGAGAGCAAGAGAGCAAGCGAGCACACTGGGGAGGGGCAGAGAGAAAGAGAGAGAGAGAATCCCAAGCAGACTCCATGCTGTCAGCGTAGAGCTCAACTTGGGGCTGGATCTCACCAGCCATGCAATCATGTCCTGAACCGAAATCAGGAGTTGGCTGTTTAATTGACTGAGCCACCCAGGCGCCCCTGTACCCAATACTTTTTAACTTCCCTTTTTAATAAGATTCCCAGTAAACTCTTTTGGATTTTTCTAAGTATATGATCAAACATCTATAGGTGGAGATAATCCCAGTTTTACATATTTTCCTTACTGATACAGTACTTTAAAAGGGCCCTAATATTAAATATTAAACTGTTTTGCATTCCCCAGAATCCCACTAATTATTGTGACATTTTATTGAATTATATTTACTAATAATCTGTTGAGAATTTTATATTTATCTTCATAAGAGATATTGATTATTCTCATATATTAGGTTTTTATACTAATTTAATAAAATCACTCATAACTTTACATTACTGTCTACTCTGGAAAAGAAAATATATGGAATTAGTTTCCCTTGGAAGTTGGAAATACTTCACTTTAAAACTATCTGATTTGAAGCCATATTTGAAGATAATTTTAAATTTAATCTGCATTCTCAGGGTTATAAGTCCAGTCTCTTTTCTTTATTTAAACCCTTTTTTTCCCCGGAAAGTTGCTAATTTCATCAAAAATTTTCAGTTTTAGTATTGTATTCTTTTTTAATATCAATATCAATATCTTCTTATAATCCCTTCCATATATTTTATCTTCTTCTTATATCAAATTATGTTTATTTGGGCTTTCTTTTTATTTATTCATTTTTTAAATGTTTTAAGCAAGGGAGGGGCAGAGAGAGAGGGAGACAAAGAATCTGAGGCAGGCTCCAGGCTCTGAGCTGTCAGCACAGAGCCTGACCCGGGGCTTGAACTCACAGACAACGAGATCATGACCTGAGCCAAAGTTGGAAGCTCAACCGACTGAGCCACCCAGGCGCCCCCTGGGCTTTCTTTTTATTGAACAGATTTTTAAGTGACTTTCTATTATTGTTTGGGTGGTATGTTTTATTTTTGTTTCAATAAATTATATTCTGGCTTTGTAAACTCTACTGATTTTTCATGTTATAAATATTTCATTGGTTTTCCCTATGTGTTATTTTCTCCCTTTTATATCTCTCTTGATTTTAAATTTTTAATTGATTGCCTAGCACCTAAATTTTCTCTCAAAACATAGTGTAATTTTGTTAGTGTGTGAATTTTTCTCTAAGAATATTTTGGGGTATCCCATAATTTTGTTTGGCAGTATTTTAATATTATTTTTCTGTAACTATAAAGACTTATTTATAAGTGTGTGATATTTGTTTTATTCTAAGAATTCTAGAAGGTTTTTATGTCTATACAGTGTTTAATTTATAGCTTCATTGTTTTTATTTTAATTTTTTTTTTGCATTTATTTATTTTTGAGACAGAGAGAGACAGAGCATGAACGGGGGAGGGTCAGAGAGAGGGAGACACAGAATCTGAAACAGGTTCCAGGTTCTGAGCTGTCAGCACAGAGTCTGATGCGGGGCTCAAACTCACGGACTGCTAGATCATGACCCGAGCCGAATTTGGATGCCCAACCGACTGAGCCACCCAGGCGCCCCTATAGCTTCATTGTTTTGATAACTTGTGGTTAAAGAGTCTGGGCTATAAAACAACTACTTTTTTGGAATTTTTTTCATCCTATCGTAGCTCAATATATGACTACTACAGCAATTGCCGCTTTGGTAACTGTCTCATGTGTGCTTGAAACACTGGGATTCCTGTCTAAGTTCACAGTACCTAACAATTCAGCCTTATTCATTTTAGTTAATTTTTAAATTTTTCTATCCCTTTATATAGTTTCTTTTGGAGGAGGATACAGCATCCTTTGTCTATTTAGGAATAAGGGTGGATTAAACACTTCCAACCATAATAATTCTATTTCTCTGCCTTTTTCCTAGCATACCTTATTTTGATGCTCTGTTACTGCCTGGGCTATTTTTTTCCTCATTCTGTATTGTGCTCTTCAGTTATTTTATTTTATTTTATTTTATTTTATTTTATTTTATTTTATTTTCTATGAACCATCCTTTAGTTGATATTAGTATTGCCACCATCAGCCCTCACTTTGTTTGCATTTTTATATATACCTTTGTACATCTTTCTTTTCTTATTTCTCTTTTTGCTTATATTTCCTCTCAGTATATAAATGTCTCAATGATGGTGTAACAGTAGAATCAGAGAGGAAGGGATGGATGTGAGTGGCAGAGCAAAAGAGCAGATTCAGGAGATAAAAAGGGACTGAAGAGGGATGAAGTGGGTTTTTAGCGTGGGTGGGAGCAGAGTGTAGCCCTCAAAAGGGAAGGAGTTAGGTTGGGTGTAAGACAGGTTAAATTCGAAAGAGAACTGGCCAGCTGCCTCCCTGTCCGCATGTGACACTGGCCTCAGGTGAGGCTGGGTTACAGCCAGTGGATGAGCTTCCCATAGAATTATGATGATCCCTGAATTCGAGCTTACATCCTCGCCACTGCTTTGGTGGCATGGATGGCACACACCTAATTTCTTTGTAACTTAGTTTTTCTGTAAATCAAGAATAGTAAGGCTTATTTAAAAATACTTCTGTAGAAGTATTGAAGAGTGTGCATGTGATAAACAATTTCTAAATGCTTGAGGGCCTTTTGAGTGCTTGCAGACAAGCAAAGGCATCGTGACTTTAAAGTAGCTTTATTTTAGAATGAAAGTTCCATCTTAAATATGTCTGATGAAGAGTTAAACTATTTTTGAAAATAGGACGTGTGCAGCTTCATCTATGCAGCGAAATGCCATTTCCCACTGATTTGATCGAGCCTTTTCTCCTTAAGCCTTGCTTGCTTCTTCCAGGGCTCTGTGCTTGGCATGGTAATTAGGGACTTCTGCTCTCACTGATAGGATGCTCCTGGCTATTTCTCCAGCTCTACTTTCCCACAGCTTAGCTCCTTACATTTCCCTGGCAGAGTGTGTGGTGTGTATTTTTAAGTGGTAGGATTTGAGGAAAGCAGTTCTGTGAAAAAGGAACGTGATAGACAAGGCTGTAGAGCAGGAGAATCAGCTGGGGTTGCTAGCTTTTAATTGAAGTTTAGTTGGAGGTTCAGTGAGGTGAGACTATTATGACAGATTTCAAAATGTAATGATAGGAAATGGGGTGGGTTCATCAAAGTCGCAGTAAATACGGAGCAACAGCTCAGCAACTCAGCATGAAACAACAGCTACAAACCCTTAAAAAAAAAATAGAGAGTAATTAAAATGTGCATTGTGCAGTCCTTCTTCTCAGTGGGTACCTTTCCAGGGAAAGCAATAACTTTATTGTGAAAAATATAAACACAAATTTAGAGATGTAAATTACATGCATGTTTTAATCTGGTTCATAAACACTGAAAGTTTTGAAAACGTAAATATAATCAAAGTACCCAACTGCAGCTGAAACCAGATTTGAGAAAGACGTCAAGAAGGTGAAAGGCCCTCCAGTCTCCCCCAAACCCTCACCCTCTACTCACCCCAATCCTACCTGCTTACCCCCTTTCGTGTATTTGGAAAAGAAGAGGTGGGATTCTGTCCTTCAATTTCAGGGGACACAAAAGCTTGTCTCCAATCTGTCAATGTCACAGAAGGGTTTGTAGTTTTAACCCTTTCTGTCCACTTTCTCTTCTGTCTCTTCCCCCTTTGGTCTATGCATGTGATGTTGGAGGTTAGTAAGCCACAGAGTGACTAAGTGTTGGATAATGTGCAGCATGGGAATTTACCCAAATACTCTTCAGATTCTTTTATTTCTGTACTTCAAGCATGACAGTGACCTCAAATTGTACCAGTTTTAAGGATTGATCTTACAGAGACAGATGACATAGTAGAAAATGCGAAGAAATGGGTGTGGGTTCTATCTTGACTGCCCCTTCCTGCCAGAATGACTTTGGGCAAAGTCTTTCACTTCTCTGGGCCACAGTTTCTCCATCTGTTAAAATCACTGAGTTGGCCTAAAATGAGCTCTAAGGTTCCTCCCAACTTAAACTTTCTACAGTACTCTGCTTCACAGACCCACTCCAACCAAGATGGGATCCTAGAGATTCAGATTCAATGTGGTACTCTTCTTAGGTCCCTAGGTGTTTCTAGGAGTAATAAATGTTCCAGAGGAGGCCCAAGATTTCTGCCAGTGACTCTCCATACTGTCATTTAAGCCCAGGGCTTCCTGACACTGTTATTTGAAGTTGTTTGTCCTGACTTCAGTCCTGGTAATTTCTCAGCTTTAATAAGGGTCTTTCCTAGTAGGGAAAGACCTGATGTCTGTCCAGACCATCAAAACTCATGGTTGGAGCAGTCATTGGGAGGACCCAGTGTAATAATCTTACATACTCCATCTACAGGGATGAAGGACGTATTTGAACAGGCATCTGTACTGTATTTCTCTCTCAGTGAATTCCCTTTTTAGAATAGGATAGTAGAAATTTATAGGATTACAGGGAGAAATACCCATAAGGGCAACCTGTCATTTATATAAATCACTTGAAATGAAATTAAAGTGTGGTATTCAAGGGAATTGTAGTTTAAGGAATCAACCCAAAGTTTAATTTGAAGAATGTTTTTACTATGTTGTGTATCTGGGTGAGTCTACCAAGTGAACATGAAGTCAAGTTTTTCTTGATTGATCATTTTAAGGTGGAAAATAGAAAGTTACGTGAGAACTTAGCCTTTACTCTGCCAGTATGTTATGCAGTAGAAAAGAGTTGGGACTTAGAAGTAGAATAAGAGAAATGGTTGTAAGTTTGAAGACAGGTTTTCCAGTTGAGATCATTTATCCCCACTGCTGAATTCCAAAGGAGATTGTTCCAAACACCATTGAGCCTTGGCCGGACTGAGACTGCTCCCTACAGACTCTATGATGATTGCCTGAGGCTGCCCTGGAAAGGAAGTAGGTTTGGGGCAGGTTCAAACAAGAGCTCTTTGATCCAGTTGGATTGGAGTGTTAGAATGGTGAAGTTTCCAGAGCAGTCCTAGGATAAGGCACTGGGGAGGGAGTTATTAGATGTGTGTCACCAAACTGGAACTTTTGGGTAAACAGGAGGGATGCGTGTAGGAAAAGATAATGAAATATTATTAAAAGCATTTGGGTCTCCTAACCTGTCATGCTTTTTAAGACTATTTTTTCTTGATTTATAGTAATAGACATGTATGTTGTGTTCTTGCACTGTGAGCAACAGTGGCTGTGCCTTATGCTTTTTGTTATTAATCTTTTAGTGATGAACCAGCATGAAGTAATTTATACAAAGAGAATGTTCCTATTTTAACTAAAAATTACCAAATAACCCATAAGGAAATTAACCTTACCTAAAAGTTCTCAAACTATTAGATTAAAGACCTAAATATAAAAACTAACTGTAAAACTCTTAAAAATAACAGGGGTACATCTTTCCGAACCTTGGATTCAGCAGTGGTTTCTTATATATGACACCAAAAGCAAAGGAACAAAGGCAAGAAAGATAAAATGGACTTCATCAAAACTAAAAATTATGTACATCCATGAACTACCAAGAGAGTGAACATACACCCCATAGAATGCAAGAAAAGATGTGCAAATCATATATCTGATAAGGGTCAAGGATCCAGAATACATAAAGAACTCTTACAACAAACAATAGGAAGACACACACACACACACACACACACACGCACACAAACAGTTAAAAAGCGGGCAAAGGACATTTTTCCAAAGAAGATATGCAGATGACCAACATGCACATGTAAAGATGCTCAACACCAATAGTCATTAGGAAAATGCATATCAAACCTGTAATGAGATACCATTTTATACCCAGTAGGATGGGTCCTAACAAAAACAAAACAATGCAAAACCAGAAATAAACAAGTATTTGTGAGGAGTTGGAGAAATTAGAACCTTCATACATTGCTGGTGGGAATATAAAATAGTACAGCTAGTATGGAAAACAATTTGGCAGTTCCTCAACAAGCTAAGCGTAGGATTGCCATATGACCTACTAATTCAATTCCTAATTATATACCCCAAAAAACTGAAAGCAGACATTGAAACAAAAATTTGTTCATGGATGTTTATAGAAGTGATATCACAATAGCCAAAGTGGAAATATCAAAATGTCCATCAATTTACAAATAGATAAACAAAATGTGGTATATCCATACAGTGGAATATTATTTAGCCATAAAAAAGAATGAAGTATGATACATGCTATAACACAGAGGAACCAGGGCGCCTGGGTGGCTCAGTCGGCTGTGCATCTGACTCTAGATTTTGGCTCAGGTCATGATCTCATGGTTTGTGGGATTGAGCCCCACATCAGGCTCCACACTGACAGCATGGAGCCTGCTTGTGATTTTCTCTCTCCTTCTCTCTCTGCCCCTCCCCAGCCAAATAAATAAATTAAAAAAAAAAATGAGGAACCTTGAAAACATTATTCTAAGTGAAACCAGCCAGACATAAAAGACTACATATTTTATGATTCCATTTACATGAAATATCCAGACTAGAAGGATCCATCAAGACAGAAAGTAGTGGTTATCAGGGGCTGGGGAGAGAAGAATGGGGAGTTCCTGTTCAAGAGGCATGGGGACTCCATTCAGGGTTATGAAAACTTTTAGAACTAGATAGTGGTGGCATTGTGACTGTATTGAATGCCAGTAAATTATACACTTTAAAATGGTTTAAAACGGGGGCGCCTGGATGGCTCAGTCAGTTAAGCCTCAGACTTCAGCTCAGGTCATGATCTCACAGTTCGTGAGTTCAAGCACTGCGTCGGGCTCTGTGCTGACAGCTTAATGCCTGGAGCCTGCTCTGAGTTCTGTGTCTTCCTCTCTCTCTGCCCCTCCTCTGCTCATGCTCTGTCTGTCTGTCTCTCTCTCTCTCAAAAATAAATAAAAACTTTAAAAAATGGTTTAAAATGGCAAATTTCATATTTTGCATATTTTACCACATGCATGTATGTGTGCACACGCGCACGTGCACACACACACACACAGACACACACACACACAAGAAATTTCTAAACTTATATAAACCTTGTAGAAACCCTGGTAATGAAATACCTTTGACAAATGAACTCAGATTTGCCAACAGATTATATTTCAAGCACAGCTTTGGGACTGGGGAAAGTTTCTGGAAGTGAAAATGTACGTGATTCAGAGTCAGGAGTCCTATGTCTGGTCCAGGCACTGCTGTTATGTGGCAAGGGGCAAGTCATGTAAACTTTATGGGCCTCCATTAGGGGACCTGGACAAATTCTCTCAATCATGTGTGGGACCTTTTCAAGCTTCCCATATCTTCATTCACTCTGCCTCCTTACCCAGTATGAAGGGTAGAATATTTCAAACAGAATGCTCTTCCACCAGGTGAAGGGGGTGAGGTGGCACACACAGGGGTGGTTAGGGTACAAAGGTGTGCTCTTTGGCAAGCCTTTGCAATATTCCCAAATCTTGGAGTCAATTATGGTACTCCTCATATTTCTAAGACTACAGGAAGTAGGTTCATTCATTTCTTCATACAGTGTCCACTAGCCAACATTTACTGCGCATACTCAGGACAATGTGCAGCACAGCTGAAAGACCCAGAGCCCCTGAATTTGTGGAGTGTATGTTCTGTGGGGAGGAAGTATCATGAAATAGCTAGTTACTGAGTGTGATGAGTGCTCTGAAGAAGTAAATGCGGCTGAGGATGAGTACTCCAGGCTTAGCTACAGCTGCTCTGAGGAAGTCCTGGTTGACCTGCTATCTACAGGGCGACTTGGAATTAACCAGGAAACCCAGGAAGGGGCACATTTGCTTCCCTGATGGAGAGAGAACTGTGAAGAGGATGGGAGAGCGGGTTTGGAGAAGACTATGAAGACAGCCTCGTTCTAGAATGTCACGCTGAACTGTGGGCAGCCTTGTTGAATTAAAAGGCCAGGGGAAGTGGCTCCCTGAGACCACAGTGGGCACTTCTACCAGCAGATGCTGCTTTCATGTCCCCACCATACCACTTCCTGCGCTCTGAGCTATGGAACCAGCAGTAACCACACAGCATTTCTGGAACTTAAAATGCTCCCCAGTGTCGGCTCTGACCTGAAGCCACCATTCCTCAGAGTCCTTAACATCTCCACAGCACAGGGCAGTGTGGGTCACAGAACAAGTGGCTGTGGAGTATGACACCCAGCATGCTGTGCGAATGTTGAGAGGATATTTCTCCTTTTGGTCTTTCAGTTTTCTGCTCATCAAACCAGTAAATCTGGGCTTTGAGGATGGTGGAACTACCAGACTTTTACGTAAAAAGTGGGGACATACTTTTACTTAAGCCTTAGCAAGCCACTGGACTCGGCAAAGCCATTGCATGTATTTGGTAGGTGAACTGGTTCCACTTTTGCAGTGGAGGCCACATTTCCACACATTGGTAGAGCCCAAGGTGAAGAGCTCACACCTGTCTGTCGACTGCTATCCTCCCAGAAGCCTGCCCTGCCAAGCATGGCCATGACTGGAGGGCCCCGAGCTAAAACTCAGGTGTATGCAGTGCTCCTGGCTGACCTGTCCACTGTGCCACAGAGGCGGGGGGAGCAGTCAGAGCCATGACTCGTGCTGCCCCATAAAGGAAAGGAGCTCATCAGTAAGCCCCACTTCAGGTATCCCCGGTCCAAGCTCAAGTTTAGAAGCTTATGTGTCATCTTTTCTTTGTAACCATAAATCTGTGCTCTCAGGCCTAATTCTGTTGTGTTTTTCCCCCCCTTTGCTTTCAGGAGAGTAGATCTGGAGACACAAACAGCTGTGTTGAAGAAATAATTCGGGTAAGGAGATTTTTTTTTCTTTTTACAAATCTTACCAATTGGTTGGACTAGATCCCAAATAGAAGGAGGCATGTGGCTGTGTTGTCCAAGGAGCCTATTGTTTGCTTCTTGTTTGAGGTTTACCTTTTCTGAAGGCAATCATATAAGTTGTCCAAATGCCGCTTTACAAAAGCAATTCTTCTTTTAGAAATCTAGGAGTTACACATCAACCCAGTGCCTTTGTACAGGCTGAGGTGACACTGTATTAAAGTGATCAGCTGGGAGACAGAAGAACAGAGTTGAGATGAAAAATATGGTTGTGCTTACATTTGGATGCCCCCATTTGTCAGCCTACTATTTAAAAGCATCCTTTAATAGTCCTTACTTCCCAGTCAGGCAAGGGTTGCCTTGTTAGTTTTCTCCTAAACTTAATTAGAATCAGAAGCACTCTGACAAAGAGGTGATGCTCACTGTCTGAAAATTTATTTCCATATTGTTTTGCATCTTACCGTTTTTGCCTATTACGGTCTGACACTGTCCTTTTCATCATCATCATCATCATCATCATCATCATCATCTCTAGTAGATACCCTCCATGAACCAGTTTCACACCCAGATTCACTTAAGCTGGGCTCTCCTGCCATATTAGTGTTTTCTTGAGTATTCAAACTTGTAATCAGGATGTCATCTTCAACCCATATTTTTTCTTCACTCATATTTATTCAGGGGAGTGACCTAATAATTTACATTCTCAAAAAGCTGATATTACACTGGGAAAAACACCAAGACAAATTAGACCAGATGGGATGGCAATTCCCTATAAAGAAAAAACCTTTATTTTAATACGTTTCTAACTTTTGGACATCCTACACACTTTTTCTTGAATTGCTGATGAATGACAGTAATATAATTATTTGGTTTAAAAATTTACATTAATCATCACATTGTTTTCAGAGGCAGATTTTTTTCCTTCCTGGAAAGCATTATTTCATAAACCTTTTAACTCTCAAGTTAACCAAAATAATTAATTGAAGTTTGATCTGTTGAGTTCGTAATGATTTTTGTTTTTCTGGCAGAGATTAATATAGAAAACAGTTGTCAAAGTGGGTAGCTTCATTTCTGGCATTTAATATATGTTAAATAAAATACATATTGTATTTTATATCTGTATTATCTCTAACCTGGAGCTTTGTTTCAGATTAAACAACAAATAGTGTGAAGTGCTGATATACTTGTCCTATTTCTCTTTTGACATACTTTCACGTTTGGAATCCAAATATTCAGTGATAAAGCCATCTTCCTTTGATTGGTTATGGTATTTATGTCAGCAAAATGCTAATAGCAGTACACATCTCTCCTTTGATTTCACTATTTTTAAAATCCGACCCCTTCTTATCCTTTCTTATCTTTTCTGAGGTTATGGTAGAAATCTGTCATTTGACCTTTCTTTGCCGCGCTGCAAACAAGGCTTAAAGTGTGAATACAGGCTTGAGCAATTCACACACCAAAACGGTATAGTTTAGGTAACATAAAATTCACTTAAACTGAATGCTGCCGTCAAGAGGTTTAAGGCATTTTTTTTTTTCAGAAGAGGGCTGAAGAAAGCCTTATACCCCCTCATCCCACTCCTACTTCCTGATATTGCCCCTCATATTCCACTGGCACTGGCACTGCCACAGCCACAGCCTGCCTGGAATCAGTCATGGAACAAAAGGGAAAGTCTGGACAAACCAGATCATTGATTTGTAAGCATGTGCAAAGGGCAGTGGAGATGATGAACTCATCAGAAGATAGCTGAGCTCTCTTTAATGTTCTGATCTTCGAGAGCCCATGATAAGTGGTCCAGGATGGGAGATAGTATAGGGTCAGAGGAAACAGAGGTGATAGTGGTGCTGGTGTTGTCCAGGTGGCCTTTTCTCTGTCCTCACCTGTCAACCTGTGGTGTTAGTAGCCTTAGTTGTTGCTAAGGGAGCTCCTAGATGATCATGCCAGTATTCCCAGTTTTGCCTGGAATGTTTTCCTGGCTGTCCTCTGCCTCGCTCACACCAGTCATTCTTCAGGGCTGTCTTCCCCACTTGTCCTAAGCATGTCCTCTCTTCCAAACACAAGCACAGGAGGCCTTCTCTGTTACAGCCTATTGTATTTATTGTGTATCTGCCAGATGTCAGTATTCCTCCCACACCATGGCCCCGATGTCTGGAATTGAGAATCAGGATCTTGTTGAATGAATAAATAAATAAGTGAAGGAAGGAAAGAATCCTCCAAGGGAGAAGGAAGAATATCATTGTGATAGCTCACAAACAGATTCCATTTACTCTAAATCATGGGCATGACGTATTGGCTTAAAAGCAGTGGGTTCCCATGGATAGGTAGTCTTTATGGAGCTCAGTTTTCGTTGTCACTTTCTCTCCCCTTATGATCAGCGAGGTAAACCTAATGTGGTCCAGGTCACCAAGGTACTTGGTACTTATAGCCATCTCTGTCTCTTATTGTGGAGAATGAGCAGGTCATAAAGGCGCCTTAAAATAATGAAAATTGAGATATTCATTTAACAAGTGTTAGCATGTCCTTTCCATGTGGGAGGTACAGGGAGAACAATAGCAGGCCAAACAGACATGACCCTTTTGAAACCAGTGATGTGCTGGAAGATATAGATACTAAGTTTTATTTGTAATCTTATAAATAAATGTCTAATATTAATTGTGACGAATACTCAGCGTGACTCTAATTTTAGGTCTTTCATGAGGAAGCAACATTTGGACCAATAGTTGGAGTTTGAATAGAAAATTGGTATAGGAGAAAAATGTTGAGGCTGCCAGCAGAGGAACAGGAATAGTTTGACTAGTTAGGGACCCACAAAGGGCAGTGAGCCCAGAGTGGCTAGAGTGTAGGTGGGAAAACTAGGCAGGAGAAGCCAGGTAAGGCTGTTTCTTCTCAGTCATGTTTAAGATATGTGTAGGGGAGCCAGTGAAGGAGCTGAGCCAGAGTAACGTTATCAGATTAGCTGTTTAGACACTCTACTCTGACTGCTTTGTGGAATGGATTGAGAGGAGAAGGGGAAGAAGAAAGAGGAGAGGCTGTTGCAGCTGTCCAGATGAGAGATGCTTGGTGGGGCACTCACGGGCATGGAAACATTGAAGGAGATGCTGGTTTGAGGGGGAGGGATGAAATAATTAATTTTCTGACATGTTGAGTTTGAACTACCTTTGAGGCAATCCAGTAAACATGGAGAATGTAGATGAGCATACATCCGTCTGGGGCTCAGAACAGAGGTCTAAAGCTGCAGGCTAATTTTGTTGGTAATAAAAGCACAGAAATAGGTTAATCTACCCAGAGAGAGGAGAGACCGAGAGGCAATGAAAGCTGAAATTCAAACGTGTAAGGGTCAGGGAGAGTAGGATCCCCTTGCAAATGAAAGTAAGAGGGCATGACTCAGGAAGTCGAGGAGTAATAATGGCCATGGAAAGTCCCAGAATCCAGGGAAAGAGAGTTTCAAGCTCAACAGTGTACAGGATTTCTGAGGGGAGAAGAGGGACAAGAATTGAAAACCACTCTATGGATTGGACAACAAAAAGCTCATCAGTGGTTTTATTGCATGCTGTTTCTGTGGAGTAGAGGGGGCAGCATCCAGACAAGAGAAAACTGAGAATATAGCATCAGTGAGTTGAAAGAACTTTTATGAGGAAAGGCCATGGTTCCCATTCAGGGCCTTTCCATCTGCAATCAATCCTATAGCTAATAACAGGTACCAAATGATGAAGAGCTAACATTTGTGGAACATTTATTACAAACGAGGAACTGTTCTCAGTTTCTTGCTTCTGTTAACTCATTTAACCATCACAGATGCCCCATGAGTCAGGCACTGTTAACATCCCCATTTTACAGAAGAAGGAAGTTAAACACAGCTGCCCAAAGTCATACAACTAGAAAGTAGTAGAGCTGGGATTTTAACGAGCACAGTCTGGCACCAGCACCCTCTCTATCTTATCTATCAAGCTTTCTTATTTAAATGAAGAAGTCCCCCTGGCTCAATAATGAAACCACTCAGGCATTTTGCCATGAAAGGGAGGTTTCCCATTTCCACGTGTTTATGATTCGGAAGTGCCAGATCATGCATTTGTGCACTTGAACTCACAGAGGTTTTATGGCCAACGTTATCAACCTCATCTTTAAACTTCTTCTTCCTTTCCTCTCTCTTATTTTTGCTGAGGTGACTGTTTTCAAGCCATTTGAATATTACATTATATTCTAAAGTGTAATTATTTTTTACTCTTACTCAGAGAATTTAAACCCTGGGACCTAATAAATCTGTGTATTATTGCAAAATTCAGTTAACCGAGGGAGAAATTATAACTGAGTTCTATGAAGATGGGCGACACAAGCTAGGAACCCTCATGGCTGACATATGTTTGTAAGAGACAGTTTTTTTTTGTTTTTTTTTTTTTAATTTTTTTTTCAACGTTTATTTATTTTGGGGACAGAGAGAGACAGAGCATGAACGGGGGAGGGGCAGAGAGAGAGGGAGACACAGAATCGGAAACAGGCTCCAGGCTCCGAGCCATCAGCCCAGAGCCCGACGCGGGCTCGAACTCACGGACCGCGAGATCGTGACCTGGCTGAAGTCGGACGCTTAACCGACTGCGCCACCCAGGTGCCCCAAGAGACAGTTTTTTAAGTTACACTATATTTCATTCTTAAAGGTTCCAGTGCTGTAATACTTAGGTGCTTTCTGTAGCATTATCCATTAACGTAGAATGGCATTAACGTTTGTTCAGCAAATAAAATCCGTTTACAACTTAATGGGGTTGTGCAGGGCTGGAATCTAGGATGCACAAATTTTATGCAAGACAGCTTTAGATGGAGTTGTTGAGGAGTACTACTCATAGCATGGTGAGCCTTCCTAATAAAGAAACCAATGATTGAGATTCTGGTTTGGGCTCAAAGGATGAATTTGGAGACAATTTCCACATAACATCAGAGCCGATTATCTTCTTAGTTTTCATCTTTAGTCACTAATTCAGTTCCAACTTCATAGAAATCTTTATAGTGAATATTTACATAGAGTTGCATTTCTGTTGGTAGGAAAAGGGTAACTGGTACTTGTTTGAATTCTGGAGACCCACATCAATTTCTTGACACTACAGTTGAACAACTTCTAGCCCAAAAGGAAACTCCTTTCCTAGAAAGTTAAGGAGCCTGCTGGACAAGATTTTTGGTTTTGATTCTGGGAGATCTGTGAGTGAGGAAAGCATTGAAAGCACCATCGTATGACGTGCACATTATTGTGGCCCCCTGACATGTTCAGACCCTCATGGTGGGCCAAGACAAACCTTGTGCTTAAAAGTCTACATTTAATGAAAATATATTAGCCACTCTATAGAAAAAATAGAGAACAGACAGACAACTTGTTTTAAGTGACCTTTGGGTCATTTGAAAAAATGGACCTCAGTCCAATCTCCCCTGCTTTAGACCAGATGGGCTTTTTTTTTTTTAAACGTTTATTTATTTTTGAGACACAGAGAGACAGAGCATGATCGGGGGAGGGTCAGAGAGAGAGGGAGACACAGAATCTGAAACAGGCTCCAGGCTCTGAGCTGTCAGCACAGAGCCAGATGGGCTTTTTTTTTTTTAACTCATGCTCTTTCCTTTATTAATTATTTCATTTGTTTCAAACAGTAAAGATTTTGTTAGTGACAAAATGAAGCCCACAAATGGCAAAATCAGTCCATGTATAGCTTTTCAGGAGCCCCATTAATACATCCCATTACTTGTTGTAGTGAAATAAAATCAAAGCAAAAGTAAACTTGATGTAGGCCTAGAGAAATTGACCAGACAAAACCTACAAGTCTTGTCCAAGATGAATTATTGTTTGGTAGTGTTTTGTTTTGATTTTTCTTTTCATATTTGATCATCTGAATGGATAGAGACAGAAATACCACAATTTATATTTTATTTTATAACCATAGATGCATTTTTAAGAGATGTTATTATGCTAGTCCTTTTGGCCAAAACCACAAACCCTACTTAAATGACTCCATTTCTGCTTGCCAAGGGCATTTTTGTACCTGTGAGGAGTATCCATTGGCCTGCTCCAATGTTTCAGGGCCATTTGGCTACACTCTGTAGACTTTGCGATGACTCTAGAGGTGTTCAGTTTCTAACAGACGTGAGGCAAGAGACCACTCTAAATCAGAATTTGCTCTGAGCCCAGAGATTTTGGGGTGATGGCCAGAGGAACCTCAGAGGTCCAGAAGCTCCTGTTGGGCACAAAGGGCTTTGCCTTTCTGTGTTTACCTGTCTTGTTCTGATGCATACCATTAGAAATTACAAAGGCATTTACAGAACCATGGGGATAGAAGCCCAAAGGAATGTTAGCAGCCCATGTAGCTAGAGGCATGTGGGAATATACTTTCTGCTCTGACAGTCAAGAGTGAATTCTGATACTTCAGCTGATATCTTTTCATGGGTGTTTGTCAATATTTTACTATGAAGGTGCTGACTGAAAAAAAGAGGAGATAACACAAATGGCATGTTAACAAAACCTAGATGCCATGGGTGTCATGGAAACTAATGGTGCTGTGTGCCTCCTGCTGTACCCAGGCTGGTAAAGACTAAGAGATGTGCAAGGGAAATGTGTCAGCCAGCCAGAATGCATGAAGAGCTGGGCTTCAGGCAAGGTCAAAGACCCAGTTTCAGTTTCTCAGAAAGATATTTGGAGAGTCTCAGCATTACATTAGAGGACCAGAAGATTAAAAATACTTGATTTGGTAAGTGTTCTGTTGCTCTTGCCTTATAAGGTACATCAAGAGATCAAAGAAATGAAGAGATTGAGTGTCACTCAACAAGTGGTAGATTTACTCTGTGCTTTTAAACACTTGTAAGACATGCAAAAGGGACCAGATGCTTATAGAATAAGAGAGAGAATGTGGGGAAGAAAACAAACAGCTCCTCTGAAAGGTGCTTTGCAGAGTCCTACCCCAGCAACATGGGAGTGTAGGAGGGTGGGACAGAAGCAGAGACTGCGGTCGACTGTCAGAGTATATGTGGTCCATTGGATTATACGGTGTCACCCATCCATGCCGCTCAGCTTTTCACAGCACCTCGCGGTATTTTGCTTCTTTGTATTTCAGCGAGTTATCATTTCCAGAAAAATAAGTGCTTAACCTTGGATCACATAGAGCAAAGCTTGCAAATTCTTATCTTTATCCAAGAATGAAGTTTACCATTGCAACGTGTTTTTTGTTTTACTTACAGAAAATACCAAGACACAGATTATGATGTCTGATAATACTTTCAAATGTATAAGTTCCCAAAGAACATATTTATTTTTAATCTTTGGTTCCCTTAAGTGCTGTTGTTCAGCAGTACAGTGCTACTATTTAGTGCTAGCCATTTAATTTGCTTCATGTCCTTTGCTAAATTTACCTAACAGAACGAATGCAACTTTATTTTTTCTTTCCTATTTCTGTGCTTAAGTATAATATAAGCATATGTGTTCATTGGACTTTGAAAACCTTACCAAAAATCAAAACGGATAATTATTTATATAATTTTTATTTTAAGTCCTTTTATAAGGAATATTTCAGAGTGCTAATTAAAAAGCACAAAAACAGGGGCACCTGGGTGGCTCAGTTGGTTGAGCGTCCAACTTCAGCTGCAGTCATGATCTCACAGTTCGTGGGTTCGAGCCCCGTGTCGGGCTCAGTGCTGACAGCTCAGAGCCTAGAGCCTGCTTCAGATTCTGTGTCTCCCTCTCTCTCTTCCCCATCCTTGCTCATGCTCTGTCTCTCTCTCTCTCAAAAATAAATAAACATTAAGAAAAAAAAATTTTTAAAGCACAAAAACATTAAAATATTAGCCAAAGTGATATTAGTACTTAAAATGTGCAGACAAATAAGATTCTCCTTATTTGTAAAAGTATTTTTGGAGGGTGATGTATGTATATATGCATGCGTGTAACCTTTGTGTCAGGAAATTTCTGGCATAAAGAGTCCTGTGACCTTCTTCACCTCTACCCTACATTTTATGCTTTTCTCTCTCTGACTTAGAAATTCTCTCAGGCAGCTGGTTGTTGCAAACACGTTCTTGAATACAAGTCACTGAAGACCTCTTCCTACTGTTTCCACCCCATCAAGATTCCATAAGGGCATGGCCATCTTTCCCCCAGAGAGCTTGCCAATTTTAGCCTGTGACTGGCACAGCCATGTGTGAGGCATTGCCCTCCTTTGAGGAGGGTCCCTCTGTGGACGCACCCCTCCATTAGCAGGGCACCATCATGCTTGGTCCCTTGCCTGCTCTCAGAGCCTACATCAGCCCTGAGTCCCTCCAGGACTTCTGGGATGGAGCAGTGAAACCTTTTCTCTAGCAGCCAACTCTGGGGCTGGATCATGGACCCCTCTAGGCACCCAACCAGTTGTGACCTCTCATTTATGCTGAATCCTACTTCCAGGGCAGGATCACATTAGCTGGCCTGTGCTATTTCCCTTAAACAGTGACTTGCTCCCACTAGAGCTCACTGTCAATGTGGTCTTCACCAGGCATTGGTGCTCTAGGTGTCCTGCAGTCTCTCCACCTTTGCCCAGTCAGTGTTCCTCAATTTTTTCTCATTATCCTCTTCGAAGGAATCTTACAAGACACTCTTCCTAATTGTTACTCAACAAAATTCTAATACCACAAATATATTGTACATCTATGGATGGTACATGTATCTGTGATTTATACATAGAGAGTAAGACTTTTTCATCCCCAAGAATGAGGCTGATCTGGCTTAACCAAGCCATTCCCCTTGCTCCACACCTCTGACATCTGCATCTCCTTCCTGCCTCAGCAGGAGCTCCACCTTCTCTGGAACTCAGGAAATAGATGCTATTAGCATGAAGCCCTCGTCCTGCTTGCTTCACTGGCCAATTTGCCAGCCTCTGTCCTAGGCACTGGGGGTACTGCAGTGAACAAAATAGGCCTAGACTCTGCCTTGCCAGACTTCCCACGTTCTGACCTTCTGACAGACCTGGAAACTTACCTGAATCTCACCTACCCCTCCTTCCCTCTTTCCTGACTTCTGGCCATTCCCTCTGCCTGTGCTTTGGAGTCCCATTCACTACTGCAGCCAACTCAAGAGCTGACAAGTGCCCTCCAGCCCCCATCTATTGTAGTGTCTTGTCCTCAGGGTAAATATGTACACATTCTTTCCATCTTTGGAAAAGAGTTTCTTCAAATCTGTACTCCTTGTGGCTCTTCCCTTTTTTGGTAGACTCCCCTGGCAAAAGTCCCTATGTGCCTTCAGCTCCACTTTCTTATCAACCCACCGCTGTCCAGTTTCTCCCCATCCACTCCTCTGAAACCATTATACCAGGGTCAATAGTCCAGGATAGCTTCCCACTAAGCTCAGAGACCATTCCCAGTATGATCTTTTGGGGGGTATTCAATGTGCTGACTGCACATTCCACTTTAAAATGCGCAGGCCTTAGCATCTCTCACCACACCCTCTTGGGTTTATTCCCAATTGGTGGTCCATTTCTTCTTGGTCTCCATGGACCTCTCTTCCTGCAACTACCTTTATCCCATATGTGTTAGTATTCCTCGGACTTCTGTCCTAGCTCTTTTTTCTTCTCACAGGCTACAGTTTCTCCAGCTTCTGGTAATATTTGTGCCATGATGGGTGTTAAGTGTGTATCTTGAGCCCAGCTCTGTTTCCTGAGTTTCATACTCATCTGTCCAGCTCCACTTATATGTGTCATGGACCCCTCCACACTAATGCCACCCCATACTTCTGCTGATTCTTCCTCCAGCAGGGGTTATCCTCATCCACCTGGCTTCTCAAGCCATTGGATTCTCCTATCCACACTTGCCACATTCGGTTCTATACCCAGTCTGTCAGTCTGTCTCATGAATCTCCCTCAAATAGGTCTGCTTCTTTCCATCCCTGTGCTGCCCTCCTTGTTCAGTCCATCATCCTTTCCCACCTAGATTGTTCCATAGACCTCCTCCCTGGCCACCTGCCTACCAGCTGCCTCCAGTCAGCTTCCCCAGTGTAGGAAGAATCCGCTTTCCAAAGCATGTTTGCTTTAAAAACATTTTGGTGGCTCCCCTCTGGGTTCAGGACAGAGTCAGATTCCTAGATGTGGTCTGTAGAGCCACACAAATCCTAGTCCTGTATCACATTCCAGCCTTATCTTTGGCTACTGCCCATCCCACACTCTCTACCCCACTTCTGCTAGAGTAATGTCAGCACCTCTCCCTCACCTCTGGGCTTATCTCATGTTCTTCTGTACCCACAGAGCATGCTCTGTCTACCCCGCCCCCCAGATTCCACTGTTTTCCTGCTTATCTTCCAAGCCTACCTTGCGATGTCACTCCCTCCAGGAAGCCTTCCTGATTCCCAGAGTCTGAGTTAGAGGCTCCTATTCTGTATTCCCCAGGAAAGCTATCGTTTATTCTTATCACTTCACTTATTACCTTGAGTCACAATGGTCTTTCTTATCCCGCATTAGGCTGTTACTGTCTATCCCCGGGGGCTGTCAAAATGACTGTCACATAATGCATGTTTAATAAATACTGAATATATGGGTGGAGAATAATGAATGGATGACTTTGACGTTTTACTCAATGTCTGTTCCTGCCCCCCACCTTGTCCTTCCAATCCTGCAACAAAAAATGTTGAGGTGCTATGCCCCTAAAACATCAGTTCTCCAAGGACAGCCAAGACCGTTGTGTGACCTGGGAGCATTAGGATGCATTCTACAATTAGCACAAATGCAAGAGAGATGAAAACTCACCTCTTGACTCCCAAGGGTTGGAAGTGAAAAGGAGTGCGGCAGCTTTTGCTGGCATACACATCGGGAGAGCTCAGACCTTCGTATCTGCTGCTCATGTTCTGATTATCTTTCATGAGACTGAGTTTTTCATTTTGATAGATAATGAGTATAATGTACAAGTTGAAGAAATCAAGGTAATAAATTTGCAGGGATAATTTGGTTAATTACCATGTTGCTGCTCATAGAATCAAGGGCTGAAAGTCAAAGCTATTTCCACTGCTAATATGCTCTGTGGAAAGCAGTTCTTAGAACAATTAAAACACATCTACCCAAAGCGATCAACTCAAGATATACATTTTAAAATTGTATTTTTAATCATGAAAACTACACAGAGTGTTTTCTGTTACTTTTTCAAATTATGGGGTGTGAAATTAAAAATTTGCTACAAATTACTATTGTACCCACAGAGAGAAGTTGAAAATAACTTCTAAAATAGATGATAATTTGCAGATTAAAGAGATAAGGGCCTTGAAAAATTAGACCATCTATCTAGATATTAATCATATATTTTACATAAGACATTTTCTATAGTTCTTTTATTCATAATTATTTAGATCAGCATAACCTGATAAAACTTAGAAACCTAATTTTTTTTTCCATTTCATTTATATGTTGTTTTATAAGTTTGGAGAAATTGGATCTGTAGGTGTGCAATTATTTTTTTTTTTATGGTAGTTGGATGCAATGCAATGTAAGTGTTTTTTAAATGTAGGAATTGGGGGCACTCCCACAGGTGGCTCAGTTGGTTAACCATCCGACACTTGATTTTAGCTAAGGTCATGATCTCATGGTCATGAGATTGTGTCCCACATCGGGCTCCACACTGAGTGAGAAGCCTGCTTGGATTCTCTCTCTCTCCCTCTCTCTCTGCCCCTCCCCCTGTTAAAATAAATAAGCATTTTAAATAAAAAAACAAACAAACAAACAAACAAGCAAGCAAGCAAGCAAACAAATAAAAATAGAGACCGGAACTCAGATATTTTGCATAACTTTTAGAATGTGCTCCCATATTTATGGGCATCTTGTTTTGTTCAGATTCTCAAAGCTGTCCACACAGCCTGTAATTTCAGAATAGATGACCCAGCATCTACATTCTTTAGCCTCTTGCATTAACTCGGTTTTGCATGTGTATGTTGTCCCATTTGCACATAGTGCCATTCCTGGGCCTGCTTATATCTCAGAAGTTCTGGAGAAGTACTGTGTTCAGTACCACTGCTCATACCTTCACTCTCCAGCAATCAGCCCTCTACCAAATACTGTTTTTCTAAACAATTTCAGTTTCTGATGATAAATCAGGAAACATACACCTCTTCCTGTGTCTCCAGTTATCAGGTTTGAGAACAATCGTCACATGCTAACAGTAGCGGCTTTATTTTCTTCCCTCTCCCTCTCCTCCCACTAAAAAGATGTGCCTGTTTCTGAGGATGTGTATCTTTTTCTCTCCCTGAATTTCTTAGGACATCATAGAAGTTATGACCAGTTATGGCAGTTCACTGCTTATTATTACAGGTTTTTCAGTACAAGGTTTTTATGTTAGTGGCTTATTTTTGTGTTGTAGTTCTAAATAATTAGAGATCTGTGGTTGTGTGGAATTAAAAATATTAAAGATTTCATGTTATTTTTTAAACAAAATATTTATGAACATTGATTAGGCTTCTGAGATTTGATCAAAAATCTTAAGATCAGCAGGCTTATTATTGATGTATTATACAATAATTTAAAACTCTATCCTCAGCTACTTATAAATATCTTTTTAGTAGTCTCAAATAAAGATTTACTTCTGTATGTAGAGTACATATTTCTTTTTAAATTACCCTGAGATGCTTTATTATTATCAAAATACTTATATCCACACATTTTTATGAATCATTTTAGTCTTCCCTCCCCTGGCAATAACTTGTGACCTAACAGTATTTTTGGCCCATTTTTAAACATGTTTTTGAATTCAGTTTAGTGTTGTATATTGGGAGGTGGGCTGGAGGAGTGAAGAATAGGCTTTTCAAAATAGAACCTTTAAATATAGCTAAAAATGTTAGTAACAGCTACTAAAAACTGACCAATCCCTGAAAACCTACCCAGGCTGCTTCTCTGGAAACCAAATTACATATTAAGACCCTGGTAATTCTGAGACTCAACTCAAACTACAAAAGCCATTTGAAAATCCCATTGCATATAACTAGGGAGAAAGAGGCAAGGAAGGTAAGAAAACCGAGCCACATGCAATGAAGAAGATGGTATTGCACAGGAAATGAAGTGCAACAGGTTCTTTCCAGACAGTGAGATAAAAACCTCTCCTCTAGTCTGCAAAATATGCATTTATCATTCTGACTTTTTAACTTCCTGTTTACTTGTTTATTCACCGTCGTCTCTCACCAGCCTCTTCACACCCATCCCAATCCCAGACTCTGGAAAAAGACAAAAAATGAACACGGAGTTCTTTTGGAGGCTAGTTCATTATTGTTGTATGAAATGAGGAGCCCACTGTGATATGAATAAAGACTCCGAAACAGATTCCTAACATGTTTAAAGTGGTGTAAATGGTGGGGGAGGAGGGGTCATTGTAGCTGGCATCATCAGAAAGATCATCAGCAACCCTTGAATAGTTGAAATGATTAATCACTTCAGCACAAAAGAACACAAAAGGAGATTTGTTAAGAATAAGCAGGGGACAGAGTGCTAGCTCCAGGGGTGACATGCTTGTCTGCTTAATAATGTATTTTTAAAGTGTGTGCCACATCAAAAGCAAAGCACATGCAAATGGAGGAAGATGAAAAGAAAAGGCAGTGAGCAAAATATTTGGTGAATTAGAACAAATGTTTAGGAAATCAGATGAGCAGTAATTTTGATTTGAACATTTTAAAGATGCATTCCCTTCCCCTATCCTCTCCCCCACCCCCAGCGTGCTAGAAACACTGGGAAAACTCATGGTTCCTCGAGGGACATGTGCTAGACCTTGGACACTGAAAATGATGAAGAGCTGATCAAATCAACATTGCATCATAGCCTCCCTGTATTTAAGGTGCAGGATTTGAACAGCTCCTTGGACTAGAGTGAATTCCATGGCTTAAAGCATCAGAAAGTATCATAACAGCAAAGCTTAACATGTATGGATGGTTAACCATGCCCTTAATATCTATTACCCCTTTTAATCGTCACAGTGATCCTATATGCTGTCATCCCCATTTTACAGAAGAGGCAGTGGAGATGTAGAGAGTAACTAGGAGACGTGGTTAGGATTTAAACTCAGGTCTCTGGAGCCCAAGCTTATAAATGTAATGCAGTGCAATTTTTTTTAAAACTATGAATATTTTCAAAACAGAAGACTGAGCAAATTCTTCTTGTGGGGATATATCAAGACTCTCGCATCTGTACCACTTTTTTCTTATAGTCTTGAGGAAACAAAGGGATACATGATGTCTGCGTCTGTTGCCACGGTGGTAAGAAGCTGCAAAGAGTCTGTAAGGAGTTAGATTGAGGATTGGTACATGCCATGTGGCATGAGGGGTGCACAGTGAGCATAGAAATACCGCTGATGATTCTTTAGGGATTGATCTCAAGTGTATATTCATGTGTAAACTAGTTATGAGTAATATGCCTTCAAACTCTGGGTTCTTCTGCATCAGCCTTTGTTATATGCTGCCTTGTATGGAGCTGCACATGACTGCCCATATTACCCCCAGTAAAAGCAACATCAGTCAGTGCTGTCCTCTTCCTCACAAGGCAGGAGGGTAAAAAAGGAGAGTCCAGAGACACCCAGAATTCCAGGTGACAGAAGCCCAGGCTCCGCTGACCGCATGGGTATGCGTCGCACCAGAGCTCCAGCTTGTGCATCAGATACTGCTGTGTTCAACAACAGCACTGCCCCCAGACCGGCTGGGTAACACTGAGCCAATACAGATTTCAAGACAGTGCACATTTTGCCCAGAAAAAAAAGTCATTGTTCTCACTCACTATTTGATATGGTTGTAACACCCATTGCTGGATAAATTTGTGAATACACACATCTTAGTGAGTCAGCATCTAACAAAATATTTTCATTCATCAGAGGCAGTTCTGGAGGTAAACCAATTTTGTAAATCTGTGATTGAAATAAACATTTTATTTTGGAACTGATGACTGTTAGCTGCTGGTATACTTGTGGTTAGGGTAATCGAGTATTTTCAGATTCATTAGCGATGAATTTCAATCTATGATATCTAGCTGTAGAATATTTGTGAAATTATCTTTACTGCTGCGAAACGATTGCTTTGCTAAAGGCATCCTGGCTATAGGAAAAGATTGGCCTGGGATTAACAGCAAACTCCACTAAAGAACCTGCTTACAGTTTCTTTAAAACTTAGTGTTAATAGGAAAACAAAAGTGTTGGAAATCACCGAGTTTGACTGACAAACAATAAAGCTTGGAATAAAACCAAAGCCAGTGGGACATTATAAATTACTTTACAAAAATGGAGTTTTTTATACAAATGTTCAGGTGCATGTACTAAGTAAAGTGACTGCAGAGGGAATAAGTGCAAACTACACCCCCTGGTGGAACATTTGTTTGATAGGCAGTTGATAGCTTTTTATCTTGTTAATAAGTACAGTTAAAGTGCTTATTTAAATTTCTTTGCCTTTTTAGTTGATTGTAAAACTATGTCAACTTATGCCTGTAAGTTGCTTTTCCATGTGTATGGTTATACTAAGTATGCCTAATTATAAATCCGATTACCCAGGCAAGGTAATTTTTGTAATATGTGTTCTAGTCTGCTATGTTTCTAAAGATTCCTTTTGAGAGCTCACAAAGGATTAAAAATCATGCATAACTTCTAACTTATAGCAGTATTTTCACATTGAAATACACTTGGTACATTGCTTGGAACAGCTGGCAAATGACATAGAACCTTCCTACTTAAATATAAATCCTTTCCACATATACTTATTCAACCGAGGAGAGCAATGTAAAACTCGGAAATCTACTTGGACTTGAAAGGATAATGAATTAAAATAGTGGAAGTCTTCAAAGGGGTAGGTTCGGAAAATCCTCAGCTTTTATATAGACCCTTAAAAGAAGACACACAAAAAAGAAATGGGTTGGCATTTTTACACCATGTATGAAGGATTATTTCTTTTCAATATGGTATTTTTCAGTGATGTACAGACTTAATTTCAATTAGAATGAGATTGCCTACATTTCTGTATGATCTTGTGGCACCCAGCAATCATCTCGATAAGTGCTTGAATGGTTTATTGAAAATCTGACTTCATGAAAAAATGGACTTATTAAGTATTTAAAGACATCTTATATACTTTCAAGTATGGGACATATTACTTGTTAAATTATATTCAGTGCCTTAAGTTATTACTGTTAAGAAAGCCAGACTCCTAGAGTCTAGAAATGAATAAGAGCTAGAATTTTATATATAGATAATTTATGTCTTCATGGGGACTCAAGCATCTAAAATTATAAACTTAGGGTTGCCTCTGATAAGAATCTATTCTTCAGTAAATTAATTTATAATGATCTGTATCAGTACTTGAAAATGAAGAACTGGGCCTACATATTCAGCATAGTAAATAATTTTTTTAATGCTTATTTATTTTTGAGAGCAAGTCAGAGTGCAAGCAGGGGAGGGGCAGAGAGAGAGGGAGACACAGAATCCAAAGCAGGCTCCAGGCTCTGAGCTGTCAGCACAGAGCTGGATGCAGGGTTCAAACCCATAAACTGTGAGATCATGACCACTGGGACGCTTAACTGACTGAGCCACCCAGGCACCCTAATAGTAAGTTTTCTAACTGATTGTCTTGTCTGCCTGTGGCCAGCAGTAACATGTGCTTGATCCAGGTTGGTTGTGTAGCTCAAAAGAGATCAAGGATTGCACACAGCTTGGTAAGGTACTATTAAAAACAGTAATGTCTCGGGGCGCCTGGGTGGCGCAGTCGGTTAAGCGTCCGACTTCAGCCGGGTCACGATCTCGCGGTCCGTGAGTTCGAGCCCCGCGTCAGGCTCTGGGCTGATGGCTCAGAGCCTGGAGCCTGTTTCCGATTCTGTGTCTCCCTCTCTCTCTGCCCCTCCCCCGTTCATGCTCTGTCTCTCTCTGTCCCAAAAATAAATAAACGTTGAAAAAAAAAATTTAAAAAAAAAACAACAAAAAAACAGTAATGTCTCAGCTCAGAGCTGCAGAAAGAAGGTAGAGAGCTAAAAGATGCACTGCTTCCACTCTTACAACAAGAAAAAAGCTAGAGAAACAGCAAATTAACTATTTAACCCATAAAAGAACTGGTATCACAGGGCAAATGATTAACATAAAATGAGATGAGAGAAAGTCACCTTCAGGAAGAAATAAGGCCTAAGCATTTGCTTATGTGGGACACCACCCAAGGCCATGTAAACCAGTAAGAAGATTCAGCTAGAAACTTGTAATGAATTGCTAAAGTTAAGTGCGGGCTCACAGGAGAGTGCCACAAACACAGGGAGGGTTTCACTCTCTTTTGGCTTTTCCTCCACCAGACACTCATGGGAAAGACCAGGGAGCATACTGAGAAGTCTCTCTTGTGGTGCTGGCTGGGGGACACAGGGGAGGGAACAGCAGTCATTTCCCAACCTCCATCCAGACCCAATTCCTCTATTTCTCTGACTGACTGGAAGTCTTCATCTGCACAAAACTGCAACCTGAGAGCACTGGTGGGGCAGGGGAATGGCAACCACCTCCAAAACTGAACTCAGACCCCTCTCCCTGTCATTTCTAAGAAACAAAAGCCTTAATCTCCAGAAGGAAGGACAACTAAAATGTATTCTGAGGTCCCTAGAGGATGTCCACTGTACTTGGGGAAGAGAAAAGAAATAGCTCTACCCCTAGGGATGGTGCAGGAATATGTGCTACCTAACATTACATCTGGAGAGAGGCCTCACACGAAGACTCATGTTCACAGTGCCTACCTGAAACCAAGTCTTAATTAGAACATCAGAGACTGTCTTCCCTCCCCAATTCTCTAACCACCACACTAGCAAGCAGTGAGTAGAAATGACACTGGGATACCACTGGAAGAGTCATGCATAGGAAAGACCCAAAGTTGAGTGGGGAGATGCCTAGGCAAGCAGAGAGCAAACTTCACATCCAGACCAATTACTAACTAGATTAATACAAACCTTAACACTAAAGACGTAACAGAGGGACTCAGAGTGTACTGCCCTATACAGTATGTATGGCTTTTAATACATACTTACGAGACCTATGAAAAGGCAAGAAAAACACAATCTGAAGCAACAAAGCAATCATCAGAAAGGGGGTTTTATGTGACACAGACATGAAAACAACAGAGAACTTAAATGGCTACAATTAATATGTTAATGGCTCTGAAGGAAAAGGCCTCTAAAATTATAAAGTTAGCTTTTACCTCTGCTAGGAATCTAAAATCATGCAAGCAGAATCATATAAGTAATTTAACTGGGGAGATAAGAACTGTAAACTATAAGAGAGAGAGCCACATGAAAAAGAAACTGAGAAATGGAGAGCACAGAGAGATGGAGAATGCCTTTGATGGGTTAATCAGCAGACTGGACACTGCTGAGGGAAGAATCTAAGAGCATGAAGATAAGTCAATGGAAAATACTCAAAACGAAAACAAAGAGAAAAATATGAGGAAAAAGAAGAGAGTATCTAAGATCTTTAGAATAATATTATTAATTAATTATAATTATTATATATATAATATATATATTATATATGGTATATATAATATATATTATTTTAATTATATAAATAATTATATAATTTATATAATTATATAAATATACATATATAATTATATATAATAATTATAATATAATTATTAATTAAATTATAAATGATGTGATATTCATATCATTGGAATCCCGGGGTGGGGGGGCGGGAAGAGAATAAGACAAAAGAAATAATGACCAAGAATTTTCAGAATTAGTGACAGACTCCCAAACCACATATCCCAGAAGCTCAGACTCAAAGAATACCCAGCAGTATGAATACCATCATATACACACACATACCCCTCAAGGTATATCATATTCAAACTTCTGAATACCAAAGACAAAGAGAAAATCTTGAAGTTAGTCCAAGAAAAAAGACACATTACCAACAGAGGAATTAAGAATGACCGAAGACTTCTCACCAGTAGCCAGGCAAGTGGTAAGACAATGGAGTGACATCTTTAAAGTGGTAAAAGAAGAAAAAGCTGTCAACCCAGACTTGTCAGCAAAAACAAACAAACAAACAAACAAACAAAACCTTAAAAGTTAAAGAGGAGTAAAGAGTTTTGCAGATGAAAACTGCGGCAATTCATTTCTAGCAGACCTATAAGAAATGTTAAAGGAAATTCGGAAGCAGAAGGGATATGATGTAGTCTGAAACTCAGATCTACACACACACAAATAAGAGCATCAGAAATGGAATAAGTAAAAGTAAAACAGCCGCAGAAGCATGTAGTAAATAAATTCTGAAGCCAAGAGCCAGGCCTTATGCAGAGTTCTTTTATTTACTGTTTAAAATGCAACTGTTATAGGGGCGCCCAGGTGGTTCAGTCAATTGAGCATCCAAGTCTTGATTTCAGCCCAGGTCAGGATTCCAGGGTCGTGGGATTGAGCCCCACACTCAGTGCAGAGCCTGCTTAAGATTCTCTCTGCCTCTCTCCCCTGCTTGCATGCTTGCTCGCACACACACTCTCTCTCTCAAATTAAAAAGTAAGTAAAATACAACTATTACATACTATTTAATGGAAATAGAGTTTCAATTTGGAACGATGAAGAGGTTTTGTGGATGGATGGTGGTGATGGTTACACAACAATACAAATGTACTTAATGCCACTGAATAGTACACTTAAAAACGGGTTAAAATGGTGAGTTTTATGTTATATATATTTTACCACAATAAAGAATGTAACTGTTCCACCCAAGGAGTACCCAATAGGATGCAGACATACAGCACCTCTGTGTTTGGTCATGTGGTCTCTTGCAACCCTTTTCATGGGCTACTTCTTCTCCTGCCCATAAATGAAATCTTAGTAGTTTCCATGACTTTACCATGCACTAGTAGATGATTCAAAAGTCCTTCAGTCATTCTTAGTGACAGAAAATCTCATTTCAATAATTAAAGTGCCCAATAATAGGGCACCATCAAAGCTCTGAACTTCACTGAAAGTTAAAGATTTTCTTCCCCCAACTTGGGCTTCCTTCAGGCTGGAATCCCAGGAGGGAAAGAGGGACATGGGAGTACTTTCTCTATTTCACTGTCTTACATTGTTCTTTTTTCAGCTGGGGTTTCTAGCTTCCCCAGGGCTAGAACCAGGGTCACAAAAAATGCTAAGGAGCCAAACAAGTCATATTTGGCTGTCCCTGTGTGCTGACACTGGTACTCTGTGGTGTCGGTGGGTCTCTCCTTTGGGGAAAGAGCACTGGTTCTTTATGGGATGCTTTAGTAGTTCCAGAAAGATTTTTCCCCACTGTGAACATCCACTTGTAGCTCCTTTAATGAAGGTAATTCATCTGTAATCCATATGACTCCTTGTTCTCTCCGTGTTCTTGTCCAACCCAGCTTCTGCATCCATGTATATCTTGTCTCTCTGTAGGTCCCAGTGCAGTCTGCATGTGACATAGCCTTCTGTGCTGCCTTATCAACCATTCAGTGGCTGCTCTCACTGATTTTTCCAGGCTTTAGTTAGGTATCCCCAAGCGCCCAGAGCAAATATAAAGTCCCCTGAAGGTGGTTGATGTGTGCACATGTATGTGTATTAAAGCCCTTTCATTTAGGTTTGAGGTGAGGAAGAACTGTCTCCCTTCCCCTCACTTACTTCAGATGAGAGAGGGAAGCATTGTAATGTTACATAATATTACAGCATCTCTCTCCAAAGAAATTCTGGTTCTGGACCTCAGATGATATTGAGCAAAAAGTCATAAAACTCTCCTTGAGCCCATCTCTTACAAGCTTCACCTTGCCTTGGTATACTTTTCCTTGGACGGTATGTCATCTGTTGTTTGTTCTAAATAAAAAACCAAACACGAGTTCCATTTTCATATCATGTTCAGGAGTACTCAATTTTACCATGATCTGGAGGTACGTGTTTAGCTAGAGGGTACACTTGGTAAGAGGTTTACCATTTTGTTCTATGCTACTGTAGTATCTACTATCTAGGTTACAAATAAAGCACAGTTTTGTTCCGAAAACCTGACATCTCAGATAGACACAAGGCTTTTACTAGGTAGAAATAAGTATGTCTGCTCTCCTCTAATTTTCTCACATCCTCAGCCTTCTTAATCCTTTCATAGTTTCCCCCTTACCTTTTAAAAAATTTGTATAATGAGTTTGGTCTCAGACGAGGTACACAGATCTCGCTGAAATCATGAGCCAACATCTGCAAGAAGGTCATAGTGCCTAGGCCTTATTAAATAGTCCAAGCCAGAATCTGGTTCTATAACTTCAATAGGACCAGCCAAAGGACAAAATTAAGTCTTATTAAGAGCTAGTCAGTTTAGTAAATGTTTGTTATCCTGTGTTTCCCAACACTACTTAAAGAGCTCTTTTTAAAAGGTGATTTTAGTTTTGGAATAAAACTAGGACAACAAACCACTTACACAAATGGTATCTTTGTTTAAAATGATACCACATCACCGTGTGATTGAGCTACAGATGGGAATGGTACGTTCTAATCTTTAGAGATGTCTCCAGTAAGCAATTCCACAGCCTCCCTCCTCGACACCCTTCCAACCCGGTCCAACAATGGCTGTCACGATACACAGATTAGCATTGGTACCTAAAGATACCCTTGAAATACTTGTTATTTAGACCATGTTATCACATGGCATGAAAATGTTGAAGAGAGGAAACACAGACTTTTAAAAATATGTCAGTATTTCCTGATTATCTTTTTTTTTAGGCCAAACCCTTCATTTTGACACTTAATGAATAAAATGCCCACATGGCAAGAAATGAGATAATGAATTGTAAAAAGACATAATCAGCAATGACTAAATAATTAAGGGAATTGAAATGCAGAGTCATTTGGGAATGCATTAATAATAACACGATTTGTTCCATATGCTGAAGAATTCTGTTTTTAGAAAATCAATCATCACACATGCTCCATAGCAAAAAGAAAAAAAAATTAATGTTGACTAATAGGAACTGTAATTAGATGTTCTGCTTTTAAACAGCTGAATAAAAGATGAAATCATATAGAAAGTATATTTAGACACAAGTCAGAAAGTAAACTGATTATTATTCATAGTGCTGTTAAATAGGAACTATAATTTATGCATCTAGTGGGAATTGTGTTAGGCAATTAAGGTAGGGAATCACACTCGACTTCCCTTTATGCATTTACATTTATGTATTTTCCTCTATTGTACCGGGGACTCTCTTTTTTCTCATCTTTGACCAGCTTAACCATTAGAGTCACATCTTGAGGTAGTGCACAGTGAACATTTGGGGGTTCTGGGACTTGGAAGGTCTTCCCTCCAGAGGGTGCTGCACCAGGATTCTGCTCGGCCAGTGTGTACCATGCACATTTGTCAGGCATTGCCAGTGGGGGATTGTGACTTTTCAGCTTCTGTTAGTGTTTCACCTTCAGAGGTTTCTTCAAAGGTTCCTAGGAGGGAAAGAGTAATCTCTGACTTGGAAAGGCTGCTGTGGGCAGCCTCTAAAGTAGAGAGAGTGGGAGGTAGTGACCCAGCGCAGTCACTGTGGACTGGCTCTGGCTGTCCAAGCCAGTCAGCAGGAGTGGCCACGTTTCACTAATCGTTGGCACCTCTCTTCAGCACAATACAAAAATCACTCCTTTTGTTTTTTTACGGTGTGACATTAGAACAAATCTGTGAGATCATGGTTGAAATGAAGAAGTTCCTGATTTTCGGATTTTCCATTAAAATGATGTACCTTTTTGGAGAATAAAATAGCTTATAGTGGTTAATAGGAGTGCAAGATTTTAACAAAATTCCACAAGCTCCTTGGCTGTCTGTGTGTATATACATAGTTGCCAAGGCACAAAGGCTAAAGCTGCCCTGCAGGTGCATTCTTTTATTAATACAAAAAAAAATTGAACTGTAAAGTGAGCAATTCCTTTTAACTATGGATGTGAGGTGTTCACATTGCTCTGCTGTTCCTCAGCCCTACAGTGACTCTGCCTGTATGAGCAGTTCCTCCCGTCCCTCTCAGTCAATTATTGTGTCCCTGTCCACAGCATGGGTCGGGGACAAGCACTCAATTCTGGGAAGACAGTCTCCTCAGTTCTGCAAGAGGCATGCTTTGTGTTCTTCATTAAGTTTCTGAACAACCTCACATCTTTTTTTCCTTTCATAGAATAGAAACACGATCTCTTACTGCTCTTTTGGGCAATATATGTTGATATGACACATACCATAAGGGTTTTGCAGTGTGGGTAATAGAAAGAACACTGGACTAGAACTCTGCATACCTGGGTTTGAATCTGATTTTGTGGCCTTAAGGAAATCCCTCTGTGCCTCAGTTTGCGCATCTATAAATCAGAGATAACAATGCTTTCCTTCTCTGCCTTGCAAAGTAGTTATGAGGGTCTAATAAAAACTATACATGTCAAAGTGCTTTGAAAACTGTAAGTCATGTTATAAATGTCAGGGTTGTTTTGATTGTACTTAATATTTTATGCATATATTACCTTCCTTAGAACATAAAGTTCTGAAGGCGGTAGGCAGCCTTATACAAGTCCTTGAGCTATAACCATAAAATTCATAATCCACCATGGCTCTCAATAGAGAAATAATTACTCAGAAACATACACTATAGTAGGCAGAATAATGCCCCCCTGCCAAAAGATGTCCATATCCTTATCCCCAGAACACATGATCATGTTAGGTTATATGGCAAAGGGGAATTAAGGTTACAAATGGAATTGAGGTTGCTAATCAGCTGACCTGGAGATGGAGAGATTCTGGGTGGGTCCAGTGTAATCACTAAGGTCCTTCCTGAGTAGAGGAGAGAGGCAGAAGAGACCAGAGGATGAAAGACACCCGACATTGCTAGCTCAGAAGATGGAAGAAAGAGCCACAGCCAAAGAACAAGGACAGTCTCTAAAGGATGGAGGGGGCAAGGAACAGATTGTCCTCTAGAGCTTCAGAACACAGCCCTGCTCACACCTTTGTTTTAGCCCATTCCAGACTTCTAAGGTAATAAATTATGAGATCGTACATTTGTGTTGTTTTAAGCCTCAAATTTGAGGTGATTTGTTTACAGCAGCAATAGAAAACCAACACACACAGATTCTGACTAAAGCCAGTCGACAGGATTATTCGGGTACTAATTTTAAAATGCCCCAAAGCCTTGACTACATATGGCAACAACCACCTGGAGGATTTCAGAGCCTAATACTTCTACTTGTGTCTGGTTTGCCCAGGCATTTGAGCTAATCCTCTACTTTGCTTTAGCTTTATTTCCTGGCTTACATAAGTAATAAGTTTATTGCCTTGTGCCCTGTGGTTATTCCATAAATGCTTATTGACTCCCTGACAGTGTGTGTGAGTACTGCCTAGGTGAGGCTAGAGAGGCCAGGTAAGACAAGGGACTTGTCTGGGGTTGCAGAGAGACCAGGAGGATGCTCAGCTTTCAAGTAGTCTTCACCTGTAATCATCTGCCCTTCCCACAGTACATTCCACTTCAGATTAGCGTCCAGTGATAATGAATCCTTTTGCTCATCTCAGGCTGTTTGCAGGTACCAGTATTGATTCAAGCCCCAGAGGATCCTGAGTAAAAATCACTGATCAATCTGCCTACTAGGGAAAACTTGAAATTCATAAGGGCATACAGTTGACTTTATACATAGTTATTAAGCTCTTGCTATATATGCCAACACAAGTAATGGATAAAATAGATCCATTTCCCCCAAATATTTCATAAAACTGAGTGTCCTTTGTCCCACAAGTTGTCCAGCAATACTTACCAAAGATCTTCTAAATAAGTTCTATTCGACAGAAAATTGTTTGTTGGTTTGTTTTTAATATAACACATGGCCCCAAAGCAAGGAGTTAGTGATCCCACATAACAGTGAATAAGAAACATGCAAAAAAGCATGGGAGCATGTAAGTTAACAGGTATGCAAATAAATATAGTGCTGTGTGATATGCAGCTTACCAGGGACGTTTGTTTTTTGTTTGTTTGCTTCTTTTGAGAAAATAAGTTTCCTCCTTAGTACTTAGCACCTTGGTGCTAAGTAGCAGCAATCCCAGAACATCCCCCACAACTGGACTTCAGTAACAGCCAACTGAGGCAACGATGGGCAGTGGCTTTGAAGACAGATCCTATTCTGAATCCCAGCTTTACCACTTACTAACTGAGTGATTCTAGGTAAATCACTTAATCTCATTGAGCCTATTTTCTGCTTCTGCTAAATGAAATCATAGGCGGATGAAAAGAGATAATATATGTAAAGCCCCAGCTCGGGCAGACCCACTCCCCTTCCTACCTGCCAGGGCAGCAGCTGCATGGAGGAGTGAGCATCTCCTGTATGGAGAGCTTGCCCATATGGCCTCTAAGAGCTCAGCCCCTCTGCTAAAGCTCTTTGCTGTGACTTTCCCTTCCTGTCACACCCTCACTCCCATATCCAAGCACATACCTTGGAACCTCAAGGGTTTTCTGCCTTCCAGAAACTTCTTTCATATGCCAAAGAAAGAATTTAAAAATCTTCAAGAAGAGCACTAATACTGCACTTTAACTTTATTTTTCTCTTTTCCCTTTAAAACACACACAAGACCACTCCTTGCCCTGTTCTCTACCCTTTTAAATGTGAATTCCAATGTTTTGATTCATTACCTTTGCTATCTATTGACTTCCTCTGGCCAGAGAATGAACCTGTGAGCTTAAAATGGAAACAGAAAAACTCCTCCCTTTTCTGTAGCTGCTGCTTCACTGAGTAGTCATTAAGTAAATTCGGTGTTTTAATGCACTAAAACACATGATTGTTTAACAGAGTATATTATGGAAAATGGTAGCGTTAATAGTCTCTGTGGAGTTCTAGTTGGGGGAAAGTACATTATAGCATTGCCAAGGCAGGGGGCTGTTTTTGTAGGTGAAAATAAGTTACTGACATTGTACATCATTTTTATATCTTGTTGCTAGGCAACATTAAGAATGTGGTTATTGCCAATGTGTCTGCTTTTTTGTTTAAAAAAAAAAAGCCACTTCTTAATTCTGTTAAATTAGCCCTGTTATTGATTCTGTGGTCTTTCCTGAGTGTATTGATTGAGGTTCATCCATTAGCTGGGGGTGGGATGGGGGAGGAGAGACAGATTTGCGTCTGTAACTAGAGCACATACATTAGTACTAATCACTAGTTCTCTTGTTCATCACTCTTTGTTTTCATACAGATACAGGTAGAATTTGGGTACCCTGAGATGTGATATCCAGTGAACTAGAGTAAGATATGGACAGAAACTGCTGGTGAATTAAATGAATAATTACACATATTTTCTAGAATACACTGCCTGTCACCAATGGCCCTGAGACCCCAGGATATTTCTTTGTTTTCTTTTTCCTCAGTTGTGTCTCTTTTGTTTTCTGCGTCACTTCACTTGTTTGTTTCCCGACATTGTGCTACATCAGCAGCCATCCCCACAGTCACTTAAGAAAACTCACGAGTGGTATTTAGAGAAGATGGAAAGTGTGAGGACATGTGATTTTTAAATTCCCGTGAAATAGAGTTCTTCCAGCCTCTGTTACAGCCCCTCTTCCCAGGTACAGAAGCCCTCCTACTCACATGCAGCTGCTCTGATTGTCCCTACTTCACACCATTGCTGAGGGAGGGATTCCCACCCCCAGAGTAATGGGGACAGCTGAACACATGACACCTGACACTGGACAGGTGAGCTTGACAGCAGTTTCTGGGTCACATATACTCACAGCCTGGCAGATGAGGATGCAGGGCCATACAGGGCTACACTCTGGAATAGAGTGAACCAGAAGGAGTGGTAAGAAGGAGGATCCATAGTAACAAGAGGGTGAGGTACTCCCTGGTCTCCACAATGGGGAGACTGGCTTGTTTGAATAATTCTGCAGGCTGGCAGGGATGAGCAGAAACTGTGCCTGTTTCTCTTGGTAAGGAGGGTTGTTTGGCTGGAGGACCTTATCCACAGGGGTGGGGGGCGGGGGGCAGGGGGTGGGAGGGGCTTGTGGTTAGGCCAGGTGAGGCCCTCCTGGTTTCAGACTTTAAGCTGTACTGCAAAGCTGTAATCATCAAGACAGTACGGTACTGGCACAAAAAAAGACACATAGATCAATGGAACAGAATAGGGAACCCAGAAATGGACCCACAAATGTATGGCCAACTAATCTTTAACAAAGCAAGAAAGAATCCCCAATAGGAAATATTCAAAACGATTTTTAAAAAAGAATAATGCTTGTGAATTTTTATCTGAAACAAGGGTGGGGTAGGTGGAAACAGGTGTATGTGGAGGGAAAGGGACTCTTCTGAGACTAGCAGATCCACTCCAGGTTCTGGGACGTCAGGGTTGTTCTGAGTTACTTGCTTTATCATATGTGTTTAACTTGGATTACCCTCATTAAATCTGGAGTGGCTAGCTAGAAGAAACAAACTAGGAACTAGATCCCTGGTGTGGTACATCGAATCTGTCAAGGAATGCCCATCCTCCTCCACACACCTTGGGTCTCCACACTGACATTACAGGGCTGAGCACATGCACTGTTATGTTTGCTCATGTGTCTGCCCCATGCCTGGAAGATGAACTCCATGAGGTCAGGGGCTGTTATTTCTTGCCTTTTATTGCATCTTCTGTACTCAGCACACCACTCCACACACAGTAGACAGAAGCACAATAATGCTGATAGGAGTAATTAATTAACTACTACTAGTCACCTGATGCAGATGAATTCACAAGATGATCAGTGACAAAGCAGTTTGCAGAAACTGGGCTCCTCTTCAAGCGAGCCTGTGGTTTACTATAACTATTCTGATTTTTTTCTGCCATTGCTGTGAGGCATGTTCTTTATTTTGTGCATATGTGGGTTTTTTGGTCCAAGAATAATTTATCGTTTGACAATGATCTTTAAGAATATTTGCAAGTTAGGGGCGCCTGGGTGGCTCAGTCGGTTAAGTGGCCGACTTCGGCTCAGGTCATGATCTCACGGTCTGTGAGTTCGAGCCCTGTGTCGGGCTCTGTGCTGACAGCTCAGAGCCTGGAGCCTGTTTCAGATTCTGTGTCTCCCTCTCTCTGACCCTCCCCCGTTCATGCTCTGTCTCTCTCTGTCTCAAAAATAAACGTTAAAAAAAAAAATTTTTTTAAGAATATTTGCAAGTTAAACTGTTGGGTTTTGAAAGATATGCTGGTTATGTGTGTTGCAAGAGACATTATATTCTGCTTCCATGAAAAAGGCAGACAAATATTCTTTCATTACGTGTTTGTGTGTGCATGCATATGTGTGTATGTATGTGTGTGTGCGTGTGTGTGTGTGTATCTGCATGCATGTGTGTACATAGAGGATACACCTGCAGGCATTAACACATGTGAGAAAATGTTTCTGGCACTGAGCAATTTCCCTCCTGGAATTTACATTCTAAAGAAGAGGCAGACATATACATAATTATGAGATAATAGGATAAGTGCTTCATTATTAAGTATGTACAAAATGTTGTGGGCCTGAAGAGGAGTAGGGATTTTCCTGCACAGAAAATAATCAACTATTGTGTTGATATGAATCAAAAAATCAAAAATCAGTTGCTGGTTTAGAGGATGAGGATTGTTTCCTCAGGCACCAAATTATTACTAGGTTTAAAAAAAGTTTTCAAAAGCTATTACTGCCTGTATTCTCTATGTTTTATTTGTGGCTGTGTGTCTGTCTGCACAACATAAAGCCAGAGAACACATCTGATTCCTCTTTCCATCTCTGGAATCTAGTATAATTGAATTATTTTCATAATGCCACTGATATAAATATACTTCTTTTTTATTTTTATTTTTTATTTAGGGAGTGAGCATACAAGTGGAGGAGGGGGCAGAGGGAGAGAGAGAGAATCTTAAGTAGGTTCCACACTCAGCGTGGATCCTGACATTGGGCTCAATCCCACGATGCTGGGATCAAGACTTGAGCCAAAATCAAGAGTTGGACAGACGCTCAACCAACTAAGCCATCCAGGCATCCCAATATGATATACTTCCAACTTTTAAAAATGTTTTATTCTTCAAATTGAAGTTAAATAAATAGAGGTAGATTTTTCTTATTGTGAAGCAGATGTATAATCAACATTTATTTTATAAGTAATATTATACCTTTGAATGTACAATGGCATACTACTTGGCAATGAGAAAAAATGAAATCATGCGATTTACAGCAACATGGATGGAACTGGAAGGTATTATGCTGAGTGAAATAAGTCAGAGAAAGACAGATATCATACGTTTTCACTCATATGTGGAACTTGAGAAACTTAACAGAAGACTATGCGGGAAGGGACGGGGAACAAAATAGTTACAGAGAGGGAGGGAGGCAAATCATAAGAGACTTAAATACAGAGAACAAACTGAGGGTTGATGGCGGGTGGGGGAGAGGGGAAAATGGGTGATGGGCATTGAGGAGGGCACTTGTTGGGATGAGCACTGGGTGTTGCATGTAAGCGATGAACCACAGAAATCTGCCTCCAAAACAAAGAGCACACTGTACACACTGTATGTCAGCCAATTTGACAATAAATTATGTTTAAAAAGTAAAATACAAATAACAAAAGTAATATTATACCTTTGAGACCAAGCATAGATTCGGGGAGAGGGGTGGTTTGCAGAATGGAATACACTGTGTCCAGGATTCACCAAGATACCAGCTGGGTAATGACTTTCATATTAGCCATCACTACTTATTATTTGTAGTCAATTACATTAAGGAAACTCTTAATGTATCTATGGGAATAGGTTAATAATACAGTCAGATGGCAGGTACACTTAATGAGAGCTGCCTTTTTTTTTTTTTTTTGATGTGTAGTTTTGAGAGAGAGAAAGAAAGAGTATGAGTGGGAGAGGGGCAGAGAAAGAGAGAGGGAGACAGAGTCTGAAACAGGGTCCAGGCTCTGAGCTGTCAGCCCAGAGCCTGACGTGGGGCTCGAACTCATGAACCATGAGATCATGACCTCAGCTCAAGTCAAACACTTAACTGACTGAGCCACCCAGGCACCCCATGAGAGATGCCTTTTTTGTCTCTTTATCCCGCACTCAGATACTGAGCTCTTAAAGGTTTTTAATACTTTCATAAGATAAAAAACCATACAAAATTTTAAAGTATTCAACACATCAAGTGAAATAACTGGTTATTTTAAAATAACTGATTTTAAATTGTGTTTTCAATTAAAATGAATCCTAAGTTGTGAACTTCAATAGTTGCCTACTCATACATGCATTATTCATTAGAAAAATAATTTCCATAACTTTTTAAACTTGGTAATTACATGTTTTAATTATGTAATTACACATTCTAATTATGCAGTTAAATCCGATTACAGTAATTATGTAATTATATGATAATTGATACATAATACACATGTAAAAACCTGTATAAGCATATATTTAACAAAGGAAATAGTTCCGAGGAAGATAGTTATGGGAAGAGTCACAAAAGGATTGACTTATAGAATTTGGCTAATAATGACTTGAAATAATATAGAGACCCCTCATACAATTATATACAAGTAGTCATGCTATATAGGATCCTTTTTCATAATTTCTACTTTTCTGGTCACAGGTAAACCCATGAACTGAAGAGCTGGAACTCGGGGGGGGAGGGGATGGATGAGTGAAAATGAGAAATCCTATAACTAGATGT
This sequence comes from Acinonyx jubatus, assembly GCF_027475565.1. Classification (NCBI taxonomy): domain Eukaryota; kingdom Metazoa; phylum Chordata; class Mammalia; order Carnivora; family Felidae; genus Acinonyx; species Acinonyx jubatus. The sequence goes on from NC_069388.1 coordinate 58,869,142, forward strand.
TAGGATAGGAACACAGTTGGTGAAACCTTTGTAACAGAGCAGGCTCCTCCATCCAGTTTTTCCAGAAGGAAAGCAATACAGGTCCTGTGTTTTGATGACAGGAACTTGTTGCTCCCTGCACATGTATCCCCTGCTGGGTCAGTGGCTGCCTTACTTAGGGATCATCTTTACCTTTCCAATTAGCTGTGCCACTGGCTTCACTTTCTTGACTGTTAGTATCCACAATAACTAAAATCTTTGATATTGAAGACCAATTTAATGAAAACATGAAAAAATACCTTGTAGCCTATATGCATGAAGGTTAGAAAAGAAAGTTAATCCATATAATTACAAGAAGTAATTGAAATTGACATACTTTGAAATTTCTGAAAAGTTTCTCAAAATTATGTAGCTGGTTTTGATGAAAGAAATCCTGCTGGGAGCTTACAGAAAGGATTACATGTATGAAGTCTAAATTGCATAGAATTGAGAGGCAATAGGAAATACTAGCTGTTCATTTCTTTATTGAAGTAAAATTGACATACGATAAACTGCACATATTTAGAATGGCAGCTCAATAAGTTTTCACATAGGTATATACCTGTGAAAACATCACCACAATCAAGATAATGAACATTTTCATCCCTCCACAGATTTTTCTCAGACTCATTGGTCATTCATCTCTCTTACCCTTGAATGTCCCACCTATCCCGCCGGGCCACCACTCATCTGCTTTCTGTCATAAGAGTGTGCATTTTTTTACACTTTTATATAAATGGAATCATATATACTCTTTCTTATCTTCAGTCTGTGTAAGTATTTTGAGATTCATCTGTGTTTCATGCTCATTCCTTTTTATCACTGAGCAGTATTCCATTGTGTGGATATACCACAACTTGTTTATCCATTCACTTTCAAAGGACATTCTATTTGTTTCCATTTCTTGGCTGGTACAAATAAGTCTGTTATAAACATTTGTGCACATGTTTAAAGCATACAAAAACTCTTTGTGTGGAATTATGCTTTCTTTTCTCTGGAGTAAATACCTAGTAGAGCAGTGTTTGAATCAAATGATGGAAGTATGTTTAACTTAAAAAAAAAAAAAAAACACTACCAAACTGTTCTCCAAAGTGCTTATGCAGTTTTTCATCTCCACCAACAATATAATGAGAATTTTGGTTCTTCTGCAATCTTGCAAATACCCGGTCTTTTTAATTCTAAACATCCTAATGCAATAGTATCTTATCATGGTTTTCATTTGTGTTGCCTTAATTACTAATTATCTTGAGCTTCTCTTCATGCACTTATTTTCCATCTATACATCTTCTTTGGTGAAGTGTCCAAAACTTGTGTCCTTTTTTATTGTTTTTTTTTTTATTGAGTTTGAGAGTTCTTTATACGTATTTTATACACAAGTCTTTATATACTTTGCAAATGTTTTCTGTTAGTATAGAGCTTGTCTTTACATTATCTTTAACAGTGTCTTTCAAAGATGACAGTGTTGGGTTTTCAAAAAATTAATTTTGATGAAGTCCAGTTTATTAATTGTTTTTCTTTATGGATCATGTTTTTAGTGGCATAGCTACAAAATCCTTCCATATTCCAAGATCACAAAGACTTTTTCCTACTTTTTGTTTTAAGGTTTGCAGCTTTAGGTTTTATATTTGGGGTTAAGATCCACTTTAAAGTCTGGATGGAAGTTCAGTTTTTGCGCATGGATAATCCAATTGTTCTGGCACCATTGCTTGAAAACACTGTCCTTTCCCCATTGAATTGTCTTTGCACTTTTGCTTAAAATCAATTGTCCGTATATGTGTGATCTGTCCCTGGATTCTCTGTTTTGTCCCTATATATCAATCTTTACACCAATATCACACTGTCTTGGTCACTGTGGATCTATAATAAGATTTTCTAGCAGGTAGTGTTAGTTCTCCCATTTCAAATGTTCTTGTTTTTTACGTTGTTTTGGTTACTTTTACACCTTTGCATTTCTGTGTAGATTTTCGAATCAGCTCATCAATTTCTACCCCCCAAAAAATGCCTGCTGGGATTTTTATTGGGATTGTATTGAATCTGCAGATCAATTTGGAGAGAACTGGCATCTTAACAGTATTGATTCTTCTAAGCCATGAACACAGTATATATCTCCATTCATTTAAATCTCATTTAATTTTGGCCTTCATTGTTTGGAATTTTTAGTGTACAGGACAAGAACATCTTTTGTCAGAATTATCCCTAAGTATTTCATATTTTTTACACTACTGTACATGGCATTAATTTTTTAATTTCAATTTATATTTATTAGTTGCTACCAAATAGATATCAGGTTGATCTCAATTGATCTTACATCCTGAAGCATTATGAAACCAACTTACTAATTTTAGTAGCTTTTTTGTAGATTCCACTGGATTTTCTACATAAACCCTCATGTCGTAGTGTTGCTGTTCAAGGCTGCATTGTGACTGATTTTCTTCATTCTTATTCTGTCAATTACTAAGGGAGTGATATTGAAATCTGACTATAATTATGGGTTTGCCTATTTCCTCTTACTGTTGTATCAGTTTTTGCTTCATACATTTGAAACTCTGTAATGGGAGGTGTCAGAATTTAGATTGCAATGCCCTATTGACAGATTGACTCTTTGGACATAATATAACCTCTTTATCCCTGGTTGCACTGAGATATACTTTGATATTAATATAGCCGTTCTAGCTTTTTTAAAATTCATATTAGTATGTAATACCTATTTCTATCATTTTGTTTTAATCTATTTTTTTATATTTTAAATGTGTTTTTTATAAGCAGCATATAATTGGGTCTTGATTTTTTTATGCAATCTCACCATTTTTGTCTTTTAATTGGGATTTGAAAATGTTTACATTTATTTTTTTTAATTTTTTTAATGTTTATTTATATTTGAGAGAGAGAGAGACAATGTGCGAGCAGGGGAGGGGAAGAGGGAGAAGGAGACAGAATCTGAAGCAGGCTGCAGGAGCTGTCAACAGAGCCTGACACGGGGCTCTAACTCACAAGCCTTAAGATCATGACCTGAGCCAAAGTCAGATGCTTAACTGACTGAGCCACCCAGGTGCACCGTGAAAATGTTTACATTTAATGTGATTGTTGATATGGTTGAGATTAAGTCTATTGTCTTGCTATTTTCTATTCATCCTATCTTCTGTTTCTCTTCCCTCTTTTTCTGCTTTCTTTTGTATTAATTGAGTTGTTTCATTAATACACTTTATTTACTTGTTGACTTACTATCACTCTTTGTTATCTCAGTGGTTGCTTTTTTTACAGTAGACATCTTTAACTTACTGCAGTCTGCTTTCCAGTGATATTATACCACTTCACATGCAGTATGAGAACTTTGCAATAGGATACTTTCATTTTCCCCTCCTAGCCACCTACATACTATTGTTGACATATATATTTACTTATATATGTTATGAACTCCATATAAATTATTATTATTTAAATAGTCAATTATATTTTAAATGCATTTAAATTATAAAATATACTTTTATATATTTACCTCTGTAGTTACCATTTCCAGTTCTCTTTACTTCTTTGAATATATCTACATATCCATCTGGTATCATTTTCCTTCTGCCTAGAGGACTTCCTTTAACATTTCTTAGAGTAAAGATCTGCTAATTATGAATTTTTCAGGATTTGCATATTTGAAAATGTCATTTATTTTACCCTTGTTTTTTACAGATGATTCTGCTGGTTATATATCACTGGGTTGGTATTTTCTTTCCATATTTTAAAGATGTTGCTCTGCTGTCTTCTCACTTGCATTTTTTTCCAACAAGAAATCCATTGTAATCTTTATCTTCATTTCATGTTACTCTGGCTGCTTTTAATATTTTCCCTTTATTGTTGATTTTGAGCAATTTAATTACACTGTGTTCTCACATAGCATTCTTTTTGGTTCCCATGTTTAGAGTTTATTGAGTTTCCTGAGTCTATAGATTTATAATTTTCATCCATTTCGAATTCTTTTCTTTTATTATTTTTCAAATCTATTCCCCCTCCCTCTTTTCTCCCTTAGGGACTCAAATTTCATGTACATTAGAACATACATTAAGTTATCTCACAGCTCAATAATCTTTTTTTTTTTTTTTTGCTTTTTTTTTCCTCTCGGTGTTTTGTTTTGTGTGGTTTCTGTTTTTGTATCTTCGAGTTCATTAGTCTTTCCTTCTGTAATCTTGATTCTGCCATTAATTGTTTTCAGTGTATATTTTCATCTCATACATTGTAGTTTTCATGCCTAGAAGTTTGATTTGGGTCTTCTGTGTATCTTCTATGTCTCTCCTTACCTTTTTGGACATATAAGTTCCAATTATGATAACTTTAATTTATCCTTATATACTTACTCTGACATCTTTGTCAGTCCTGAGTTGGTTTTGATTGATTGTTCTCTTCACTATGGGTTACATTTTCTTGCTTCTTTGCAGGTCTAGTAATCTCTGGTTGGTTGTCAGGCAGTGAGACAAAGAGGCAGAATTCTCTTTGTATTTCTATAAATCTTGAGGTTTGTTCTGGGGTGCATTTAGGTTGCTTGGAAACAACTGGATCATTTGGAGTCTTATTTTAACAATCTGTTAGGTGAGAAAAGAGCAGCATTTAGTCTGTTGCCCACTACTGAGGCAAGGTTCTTTTGACTGTTCTACCCAGTGTCCCATCATTTATGAGGTTTTCTACTCTAGTAATGAAAACAATTACTGTTCAGGCCTTGGGTGAGCACCTGATGTTTTCTTTCTAATCCTTTCAGATAATTCTTTTCCTGGCCTCAATTTCTTTCCTCTTACACTTGTGCTACTCAGGAGTCTGTTGAATACTCAAGGAGGACCTTCTTCAGATTTCCAGTATTCTCTCTGTTCAGCAATCTCTCTGGCACTGTGTCCTGCGAACTCTAGTCAACTTGTTCTTCCAGACTCAGCTCAGAGTGTCTACTAGACTCTATCTGGATTTCCTTTTCTGTACCATAGTCTGGCAACTCATTTGATGCAGTAAGCTGGGGTAATAGTACAGCTCACCTCATTAGTTGTCCCTCTCCTGAGAATCAGTGTTCTTGGTCTTGAAAATCTTTGTTTCATGTACTTGTCCAAATAGGAAACTTTTTGAATTAAAATATATCTAGGTTTTTTCCCTTTTTTAGTGTGAAGTATAGTTGACACACAGAGTTACCTTAGTTTCAGGTATACAATATAGTGATTCAACAAGTCTGTAAATTCTACTATGCTTACCACAAGTACACCTACCATCTGTCATCATATTACTATTACAGTACCATTGACTATATTCCTTATGCTGTGCCTTTTATTCCCATGACATTCATTCCATAACTAGAAGCCTATATCTCCTTAAAAGGAGAAAGAAATTGTGACACAGTATTAAACTGCAGAGTTTTGTGCACACTCATATAACATGATTGTGAGCACAATGTGATCATATATGTCAGTTGCAGCGGGTACTACAATAGGATATTAAATATAGTTAAGTGGGAAAATTGCAGGTATTTCCCCCAACATTGAAATTTTACCCCATTTTGGCCAGTTTGCTTAGATCATAAAACATAGAGAACCTCCATACTGAGATGGTCACATTTTAAAATTCTGATTTTCTGAATAGGTTTTGACTGTGATTGATAATCTAACAAGAAAAAGTAGGATGGTTTGGTGTTAAGAGGCCTTTGGACCTCTTTAGTTTTAAAGGTTGACATTAAATAAAACTATGGATACTGAACAACCTTCTAAATTATCACTTATCCTTTATCCAATTTTTAACAAATATTGCTTCTAGATTGATTTTTCTAAAACATCCTTCTTCATTTTGTACTTAAACACCTAGTTTATAAGAAGAGGTAAAATATAAACAAATTAACACAATTCCATGATGTACATGCCAAATGAGATGCAAAGCACTCCATAGACATGAGGAAGATAATGTTTTAACTACCTGAAGGGAAGAAGAGGAATCTACTAGATGGAGAAGACAGGAGAGGTGCCACAAGTGAATTGTCAGAATTGTCAGAATATGAAAGCTTAAGAGATAAAAGTTGGTGGATGGGGCACCTGGGTGGCTCAGTCGGTTAAGCATCCGACTTTGGCTCCGGCCATAATCTCATAGCTTGTGAGTTTGAGCCCCGTGTCAGGCTCTGTGCTGACAGCTCAGAGCCTGGAGCCTGCTTCGGATTCTGTGCCTCCCTCTCTCTCTGCCCCAACCCACTTGCATTCTGTCTCTTCCAAAAATAAATAAACATTAAAAAAGAAAGAGAGAGAGAGAGAGAGAGAGAGAGAGAGAGAGAGAGAGAGAAAGAAAGAAAGAAAGAAAGAAAGAAAGAAAGAAAGAAAGAAAGAAAGAAAGAAAAGTAAAGTTGGTGGAAAATGGGGGCACAAGGGTGTGTACGGAGACGCTAGAAGCTTAAGCCAAGATGTATGACAATGTCAGAGGTCCTGGTTTCCTGTGACCATCCTGCTTTATGTTCATTATCGTAGTATCCCCTTCTGATGAGCATTTTAGCTCTTTAAAAATATACCACTATAGACGATAAAATATATAGTCAGCTTTGAAAGATTTTAAGCTAGAGAGTGACATCATCAGGTTTGTATTTTTGAATGATTATCTGGTTTCTCTGTTCTGCCATGAACAAATAGAAGACTGAACAAAATATGTGAAGTAACTATTTTCAAACATTGGAAAATAGTCAATACAGAATTGTGATTTTATAAGAAGGAAAATAAACTAGGTGACTACTGCATGTTCACTTCAGATTTATACTCATAGGTGCTTTCCAGACTGCAATGCAGAGAAGTAGCTTCAGGCAGAACCTAGAAGTCTCACTGAGATGAGGGGAAAGAGAACAGTGTTTGCAGAGGCCTAGGGAGCTGGAATTTGCAAAGCAGAATACAAAATTGGAGACATTCTGAGAAAGAGTTCCAGAAATCTGCATAGGGAGCCCCTTGAGTCTTTGGCTGAATACTAATCCTTGCATACATAATGTGAAACTCCACAAGGCCACGCAAATAAAAATTTCCATGGAGCTATAAACTGAACAATTCCCAGAGCTCTCATAGGGCAGAGGTACATTTGAATTCTCACAAGCCATAATGGAGAAATCTCATTAAAAAACCAGAACACTAAGTAGAGTCACCAGAAAAGTCATGCCTTAGTAATAAGGCTAAAACATCCCCAGAGTAAAGGCTGCTTTAGACCCACCCTAACAAACTTTAAAATTAAGCCTTATAAGGATAAACCTGATCCAGTAGTAACAAATTTCATCAATCTTTTAAGAAAGAAATTTAAAACAGATATCATACACATCCGTTAGAATGGCTGTGATAAAAAAGACAAGAAATAATGAGTGTTGACAAAGATGTGGAAAAAAAGAAACTCTTGTGCACTATTGGTAGGAATGTAAATCAGTACAGCCACTATGGAAAACAGTATGGAGGTTCCTCAAAAAATTAAAACTAAAACTACCATATGATCCAGCAATTCCACTTCTGAGTATTTATTCAAAAGAAAACACTGAACTCAAAAAGATATATGTACCCCCATGTTCATTGCGGTATTGTTTATAATAGCCAAGTTATGGAAACAACCTATATAATAGCCAAGATATGGAAACAACCATTCTTTGACAGATGAATGGATGAAGATATACATACACTATACATAAAGGAATATTACTCACCCATAAATAAAGAATTAAATCCTGCCATTTGCAACAACATGGATAGAACCTGAGGTCATTATGCTAACTGAAATAAGCCAGACAGAGAAAGACAAATACTGTATGATCTCAGTTATATGTGGAATTTTAAAAACAAACAAAAAACAACTCACAGATGCAGACAACAGGCTAATGGCTGCCAGAGGTAAGATGGGAGTGGGTGAAATGGGTGAAGGGAATCAAAAGATAACAAACTTCCAGTTATAAAATGAATAAGTCATGTGGATATAACGTACAACCTTGTAACTATAGTTCATAGCACTGTATTGCATACTTAAAAGTTGTGAAGAGAGTAAATCTTAAAATTTCTGTTCACAAAAAGAATTCTTTAAGTATGGATGGTGATGGATGGTGACTGGACTTATTGTGGTGATCATTTTGTAATATATACAGATATCAAATCATTATGTTGTAAGCCTGAAATTAATATAATGTTGCATGTTAATTCTGCCTCAATAAAAAAATTTGAAAAACAATACCAATGTAACACTCAGAGAGTTGAGAATCCAATACAAATTATTAGAGATACAGGGGCACCTGAGTGGCTCAGTCAGTTAAGCATCCCACTCTTGGTTTCGGCTGAGGTCATGATCTCACAGTTTTACGGGTTCAAGCCCCATGTCGGGCTGTATGCTGGCATTGCGGAGCCTGCTTGGGATTCTCTTTCTCTCTCTTCTTCTCCCTCTGACCCTCCCCCACTAGTGCTGTTTCTGTCTCTCTCAAAATAAATAAATAAATAATAAACTTTAAAGAAAAATTATTAGACATACAAAGAAACAGCAAAATATGACTCATAACAAGAGAAAAATCAGTTAATAAAAACATTCTCAGAAGTGAAAGACATTCTGGAATTATCAGACAGAAGCTTTATAACAGCTTATCTCAATGGTCTTGACGATTTAAAGGAGAAGATTAATATACTAAGGAAAGACATTGAAGATACAGAAATGGAACTTCCAGAGCTGAAAATACATTTTTTGAAATTTAAAATTCACTGGACATATTTAACAGAAAACTTTACAATAGAAACTATCCTAAATGAGGCCTAGAGAGAAAAAAACAGAACCCTACTGGTCTGTGTCACAATATCTCCGTATTGATCGTATGTGTACTTGCCATTCCAGAAGGGAGGAGAAAAAAAAGAGCAGAAAAAATACTTTGAAGAAATAATGGCTGAAAGTCTTTCACAGTTGATGAAAACTATAAACCTACAGATCTAGGAATTTCAACAAATCCCAAGTAGGATACACAGAAAGAACATCGCATCAGAGCAGATTATGCTAAAAATGAATAAGAAAGAAAATTTTAAAGCAACTAGAGAAAAGAAAAGGAACACTATACACAGGGGACCAAACATCAAAACATGACTGCAACCTTACTGTCAGTAGCAATACAAACCACAACACAATGGAGTGGCATTTTAAAAGTATTGAAAGAAAGAAACCATCAACCTAGAAATTAATATCCAATGAAAATATCTCAAAACTGAAGACAAAGTAGAGCTTTTCAAATAAACAAAAGGTGAAATAATTCATTTCCAACAAATTAGACAACTGTTAAAGAAAGTTTTCTAGGCTTAAGAAAAATAATGCCAGTTGGAAACTTGCTGCTACATAAAAGAATGAAAACCTCCAGGAATGGTAGATAAATTGTAAATATAGTTTCCTGATTTACTTTTATTTTAAAGATAACTGGTAATCTAAAGCAAAGGACGACAATTTATTGAAGTGTTCATAACATATGTAAAAGGATAAGTGACAACAACAGTACAACAGACTGAAGGGGAAATAAAGCTTACTGTTGCAAAGCTCTTACATTAGAAGTAGAGTGATATATTACTTTATGACGGACCATGATGATAATGTATATGGTAAACTGAAGAACAGCTACTTAAAAATTAAATGAAGGTATAGCAAATAAGCCAATAATGGAGAAAAAAATACAAGATAGATTGAATTAATACAAAAAAAGGCTGGAAAAGAGAAGAAAAGGAACAAAGAATGGACAGGCCAACGTAGAAATCAACTATCAAGATGATAAAGGACTTAAACCAAAGCCTAATGTAATATACACTTAATATTAAATTAATGTAATTTTATAATCACATGAAATGAAATGGTCTAAACACTCTAATTAAAATGCTGAGATCATTAGAGTGGGTATAATAAAAGCAGAAAGGAACCATATGCTGTCTACATGCTTTATATTTAGAGAGATGGGCAAAGTAAAAGGATGAAAAATATATGGAAATATTAATCTAAAGAAAGATTGAAAAGCTGCATTCATATCGGCCAAAGTAGAATTCAGGATGAATAATATCACCAGGGATGTAGTGGTGTTTTTCAAATGATAAAAAAAAAATGTGTAGAAAGTCATCAAAAGTACATAACAATCTTGTATGTATATGCCATTCACAGTAGCACTAAAATCATAAAGTACTTATTGATTATTGATAAATTTAGCAAGATGCATATAAGAATTATACTCTGAAAGCTATAAAAAACTACTAAGGGAAATTAAAGAAAACCTAAATAAATGGAGAACTAAACTATAGTGCTTAGGGAAGTAGACACTGACACTGAGACAAAAATGCAAGTGTAATAGAATCAAATGAAAGATCTACATATACAGTCAGTTCTCATTATTCATGGTAGTTATGTTCTTGAAAGTTGCCATGAATATGGAATTTGCAAATATTGAACCTAGGGGAAATAACAGTGTTAAGGTCCTGCAAGCCTCTCTGGTCACATTTTCATCAACCTGTCAATACATATAACCTTGTTTTATGTGTGTTTTTGTTTAAAGCCACCTAATTTAACATGTATTGTTGGTTCATTAACATTGAACTCATGGCCAACACGCTAACTCAGGACTGAATGAAGCTTATTTAACACGTGTATCTTCTCTGTAAGGCACATCAGAGCTTTCTTGCACCTAGGAACATTAGACAGCACTTGAGCTTTATGCTTGGAGCTATTTTAAACAGTGAAACCACCAACAAAAAGCATGCAAATGCAAAAAATATGGTGCTAATATACCATAAAAAGTACCTTTGTTTATATTATAGTATGAGAGCTGAAAGAAGGCAAAGCATTGCCTTATTGGACCTCAGCTGGCAACATGCACATTGAGCAATTCATGGGCAAGTCCTATCATATTGTAATTTATAATAAGATACACACACACACACACAGTAAAACCTTGGATTGTGAGTAACTTGTTCTCCGAGAGTTCCACAAGACAAGCAAACATTTCTAATACATTTTAACTTGATAAATGAGTGATGTCTTGCAATATAAGTAGTACATGGTGCCGAACATCACATGCTCACAACTGAGCCAATGGTTCTTGATATTTGCTTTGATAAACAGATGCTTTGGATTATAAGCATGTTGTGAATTATGCTCGCAAACCAAGGTTTTACTGTATTTGGTCTTCATCCCGATTCCTGGCACAAAGCTTCAAAAATCCTTGGAATTTCCTAAATGATAAGAGAGATAAAGGTTTCTCTTGTTATTCATAACAAATCTCTTTCAACCACATCTGTGTATGTTAATGAGGTGATTTTTGGAAAGTCCCTAGATTACTAAGGATGAAGTCTAGTTGCCAGGAGAAACAGCTATATGATTAGAGGGTTGGAACTTTCAGCCTTACCTCCTGACTACCAAGGAGGGGAGAAGATTGAAGCAATCACCAGCAGCCAGTGAATTAATCAATCATTCCTATGCAATGATGCCTCCAAAAAACCCAAAAGGATGGGGTTCAGAGAGCATCCAGGTTGGTGAACAGGAACTCATCCATGTGCTGGGAGAGTAGCACACCCCAAACTCCATGGGGACAGGAGCTCCTATGCTCAGAATTTTATGGACCTCACCCTATGTGTCTCTTCATCTGGCTGTTCATTCATGGACATATGTTTTCATTTATCTTGAGTAAGTACCTACGAGTAGAGTTGCTGAATTGCATGTTGATCATGGTTTCTCAGACTTAGCACTATTGACATTTTGCACCGATACTTCTGTTTTGTGAGGGACTGTGCATCGGAGAGTGTTTAGCAGTCCTCTACCCACTAGATGCTAGTAACATCCTCTCACTTGTGACAACCAAAAATTGTCTCCCGACACTGACCGTGGTTGAAAACGACTATAGAATTTGTGGTGGCCACTTAGTGGAGATTGATAATAAAATTGTAAAAACAGATAGTGCTCAGTGAAGGAAATATTTTATCCTCAGATGCGTGAATATATCTCACTTCTTACCAGGGAGAAGCAAGTCTTAGATCTCTCATTCATTCACAGAAGATTCTATTTAGTGCATTTCATTCAAAAATTCCAAAACGTTAGTCCGATTGTGTTTAGATACTGAAAAGCACATGGTGGTTTTTATTAAGTTTTCAGTTGCTTTGTTATGTGTGCTACAGGTAGACACTGTGGTTACCTCAGTTACCTGCTTCTTAGTCTTGTTTCAGGCAGTTCTTGTGGCACTTCACTTACTGTATAGGCTTTTCAGACAGTTCATGAATCTGATGTTGCTGTCCCATTTCTTCCCTTATCTGTGCTGTATGTACATTTTTGGACAAGAAACATTAGCTTGCAGTATTTTCTAAAGCAGGTTGCTGAATGCTTGAGTAGTCATTTTGTTGGAAGAATTTATCATGGCAAGAGAGTTTCACATAGGAACGTATGTATTTTCTGATGAGCAATCACTTCACATTTATTTTTTGCAGGAGCTGCCACCAAGAATCTAATTTTAGGTATCGTCACCAGCGTCCATGCATGTGTAATTTTGACTGGATCTACATTCCTTTCATTGTTGAAATTAGTTGAATGATTCTGTAATTTGCTTTAAAATGCAAAGAAGATAATTTTGTAGCTATATTTTAATTTGCAGAGCTTGCGCTTCTGCCACTGATGTTTATTTTCCTGACAAGACTTTAAAAAGTGTGGGAAGGACTCAGCACTGTAACTTACCCTTGGCAGCAGCCTGAATCCTTGGGCAGTACCTCCATCAGCTTCTCCGACACAACCCATTCTCAGTGCCGATTTTCAACATTTCCAAAATGAAAAAGTCTCTCTTAATGTTGGAGGCAAGAAGAAGCATGGCCGCCATTCATCGCATGTTAATCCCACTGGTATCCAGAGGGAAAGATGGAAATTCTGAGAGCCCTATTGTCATTCTGGTCACATGTACCTGATTACTTGGGTCCCTAGAAAAGAAGGACCAGTGGCCCGAGTCCTTAGCAATGATGAGAAGTATCCTATCAGCTCTGGGAGGCATTTTACAGATGAGAGAACAGACTCAGAGAATGGCTAGCCCTAAATCACAGAGTTGCTACATAACCCAGCAAACTCAAAGACAAGCCTCTGAGTAAAATCCAGGGTGTTTTTTTTTCTACTCTGCCAAAACTATCTCCATCAAAAGTTGAAACCCAGCCTAATGCTCTTAGTCAGAAATGTTTAGACTTTCAGACCAGCAGACCCTGATCAAAGCTCTCCAGGATATACATCATAGGGAACTAATAATTTATTGGCTAGATGATGTGTTCCCAAGACAGAAATTTATGACCTGTCTGTGGCAAGGAGTGAGGAGTGGACAGGAGCTGACTGGGGATACCATGTTGCTTTGAATCCCTATAAACCAAAGAGCCAAACCCTGAGGCTTTCTTAGAAAGCAAAGTACACCACTTTACAGTGCCTGCGTGCAGGTGCGGTACCCAACGAGGTGGGAGTTGCAGCTAGACAGAGAAGACAGCCTCCAGAGGATACCTACATCATCATTTTTGTGTGTTTTCTACTCTCTGTGCTTTAGCCTGGCACTCACTGACCTCTGATTTAAAGAGTTGAGTTTGCAGCAGTTTGCTAATTATGACCCAATGAGGCACTTCTAGCTGTGGTCAGAGTGAGTGGGTGTTAGCCAGCATTCAGCCATGGCCTCCCATTGCCATCTGTGATTTAGAGCAAAATCTTTGAGAGAAGTATAACTGCCTGAATTACCGCTCTTTTATATGTTTTTAAATGAGAATGTAAAGGCCAAGGGCATTTTTTCCCATTTAATACTATTAAATCCATCATTAAATCTCTCGCTGAACACTGGCTGATTTTAATGATGCCCTCCAGTCCCCGATCCTGATGCTTGACTGTGTTAATATTGTTGTATATATAGATACAATAAATAATGCTTAGCTAAGATGGTATGAGAAGCATTGCTATGTGTATCAATAAAAATAGTCGTGCTAATGAGACCAAGTGTCACGAACAGATGGTGTGGTGGGAATCCAGCCATTGGCACTAAAAGCACGGTAAAGGACAAAGCTCCATGGCACATTGAATCTATCACTAAAACCAGCCTGAATCCTCTAAATATTTTACAGCCAACTTGGCATAAAAGGATTAATTTGAAGTTATCGTTTATATTTTTACTATCTTACTTTATAGCACTATGACATAAAAACCACAAATGCTTTCCACGGTCAGTTCTATTTACTGACTCCCACACCCCTGACTCCTGGGCAGAGTCAAAGCAAAGGTACTTACCTGCCTGATTCCTTACCACATTGCTGACTGACATGTTTCTATCATATAAGACCAAGCAACAGAATATGAGAACTCTCAGGGCACCTGGGTGGCTCAGTCAGTTAAGTGTACAACTCTTGATTTCAGCTTGGGTCATGACCTCATGGTTCATGAGATCCAGCTTCACATCTGGCTCCGTGCTGAGTTTGCAGCCTGCTTGGGATTCTCTCTCTCACTCTCTCTTTGCCCCTTCTCCACTCTCTCTCTCTCTCTCAAAATAAATAAGCATTTTTTAAAAAGAATGTGGGGGGGGGGGGCGCCTGGGTGGCTCAGTCGGTTAAGCTTCCAACTTCAGCTCAGGTCATGATCACGTGGTCTGTGAGTTCGAGCCCCATGTCGGGCTCTGTGCTGACAGCTCAGAGCCTGGAGCCTGCTTCGGATTCTGTGTCTCCTTCTCTCTCTGTACCTCCCCCACTCACATTCTGTCTCTCTCTCTCTTAATAAATAAACATTAAAAAAATTTTTTTTGAGAATGTGGGAAATCATGATTTTGATTTTTAAACATTTGCCATTTTGAAGATGAAACATTATATACCTGAATATTATCCAATATTATATCCTTCACTTTATGACTACTTTGATAATAATTTCAGTGGCTACAACTAATATTTAAAGTCATACAAGGAGCTAGTGTGCTGGTGGCAGCTTTGGTGCTAACATCTCATTTGAGCCTCCCACTGACCCCATGAGTCAAGTACTATTATCATTTCCCATTTATAGATGAGGAAACAGGACCTGGAGGTTAAATAACCTTCCAAAAATTGGCAGAGCTTGCTTATATTCAAACTCCACCAGTCAGATTACAGGATCCACACTCTTTGCCTCCAATGCTGTTCGTCTGCTTCACATACCAGACATTGTTAGGTGAATATAAAGTTTCAGAGCAGGCTCAGAGTAGGTCCTTAACAAATATGTGTGGATGGAGTGCAGAGAATATGTACACAGGGCATGTTGCAGTAGGTGAACTCAAGTTCTTAAATAACTCCTTAAAAGTTTATACTGACTCCAACTCCCAGAATTTCTGGAGTGTATGGAAATAGTTAGAAGTTTTCTAAAGAGTTCCACATATTCAATGGAAGAAGCTATAGCAGAGAAAGCTTTCATCTATGATATTTTTTAGAACTTTTATTTTAAGTATCTACCAGAAACCTGAAGTTAAATAAAATGTCCCTTTTTTATTATTACCCTTCTGGTAAGATTCAGTTGTAAAGAGAGAAAAGGAATAAGGAGAGAGTAAAGTTTTATTCTTTTTAAGCTAGTCTTCCTATCTTTAGCAGTTGTAACCTTTACAGGTAATTGTTAGAGATTTGGATATAATTTTTGAACTAGCTCTGTCCTTTTAAAGGCAGGTAGAATCCACCTCTGCGCTATTATTTTAGATTTAGAAATGGCCGCTTAATGTGAGTGTGGCACTAAGGTAGTGATATATAATTTCATTACTCGAAGACTCCATTACTGTAATTCTCTGTTCTCTGTTTTACTCTCTTCCTGTTATACAGGTCCACATAGATTAGAACTTGGAATGACTTAGCCGGGGTTTGATTAGGAACAGACAAACCAGTTCAAGCTGACCTGCAGTAACACTAACTCATTCTTCTGCCTCTTCCTACCCTGTGTCCTCTTGGCTGCCAGGACACAAGCAGGGATGAAGTGAATAAAACCTCAGAGGGTCCCAACATCACCTCTGTGCACAAACAGTAAATAAGATACAAACAGTTTAAGAAACTGCAGTTAGAATTTCCTCAGTAGATAATTTCAGAAGAGTAAGGAAACATGCAAAAGAGTATCAGGAACATATTTGCAAAAAGGAAAACTAATACATCCGTCTTCTAGGGTCATTATGAATTTTTAAACTCTAATAACTTAGAATGACCTCATGACAGAAACAGCCTCTGAAGGTAATTGAAAGGATATGGACTAAATTTTAGGGCAGTACAATTACATTTGGCATATTCTTCAGATCCTGAAATGAAAAGTGGCTCAGAAAATTGAAGTCCACATATTCACTAAAAGAAAACTGCTCTTGTATTTAATGCCATGTAGATAAAGCTCGTTCCCCATGTGCCAACAGCCTGTGATTTTGAAGTTGAGAAGCAGAGTATCTTAATATTATATAAAGCATTATGTTACTCTAATATCATACTAATATACAGTGTGTACTAGCATAAAATCTTAATACACAGTTTTGTTTGCCAGCCCACTTGCCTTTGGTCCTTCCTCTGCTCAGAGTCTGTTCCTGGCCCCTGTAGAGATATAAGTCCCAGGCCTTGTGCCTGTCATCTCTATTCTGTGGGCCCTTGGTGTGACCTCCTGAATTCTGTCAGATTTGCAACTTGCAGAGGTTTGACAGAATATTACTACACACACACACACACACACACACACACACAACTCAGGCCCTCTGGAAGGTGCTACAGACTGGAGCTCATCCACATCTTGCGTCTAGGCAGGGAAGTGTCCAAGAGGACAAAGTTCTGGAAAGTTTGGGCTGTGTGGGCCTGGTTGTGATCAACAAGTACTGCCTCCAGATTTCTCAGGGCTACCTCAGTTTCCCTGAGGGGTCTGATGCTTAAATAAACCCCTTGCTAATCATTGAGGCCAGAGTAGCTGCTGCGACAAATCCACGCTTCTCAAAAAGCCATCTGTGGAGGCTACCTTGAGTGTTTTCTTTGAGAACCATTGAGGAGTGCCTGGATATGCCTAAAAAGTAGACTTTCAATGTGAATGTAGCTTCCAAAAGTATTTGCAAAGGATGGCATATGATCGATGAAGTACAGTGTCTGTGCTTAGCACATTGTAAGTGCTCAAAAGAGAGTGTTGATTTGTTGCTTTGAAGAGCCTCTTGAATAACTTTCCCTTTCCATGAGGGCCCTGTCTTGACCTATCAGAGCAAGAATAGATTATTTTAGAAAAGAAGCTGGCTTTATATTTGCAGGGTGGTCTTTTGATCATTCTGTCCTTTTTCTCAAAATTTCTAAAAATGGCAGCATCTACATCACAAAGTGTGCCTGGATTCTAGAAGGACAGTCAGGCTAAGTGATTTATTACAAAGATGTTTGGTTGAGAAAAGAATACATGTTTTGTCAGTGACCAAACTTGCCTTAGTCCTTAGGACAGCGTAATCCTGTTAGGCTCCTTAATCCTTTGCTGTCACATGGTGTCATTCACCAGTAGATGCCAAGTGCCCTTGAAAGAGGCCTGAGTTGTACATCCTGAGATAGGGTGAGTTCTGTCACAAAGGGCAGCAGCATAGCTACTGGCACAAAAACTACAGAGTTTTAATCAATACCCTCCCCTTTTGCATTGTCTACCCAGAGTCCCTAGACTCTGACAACATACAGGCCCTCTCAGAACACACAGAACACGCTCCTTCTTCCATTGCTTTTTAGAATCTCCATGGTTAGGTCCAAGGGTGGAGGGAATTTCTATCCCTCAAGTTTGGAGGGGAATATTAAAAAATATTTGGGAGGTGAGAGTTGGTAATACATGGCAATTATCAAACTCTGAGAGCAAAAGCTTTATTGCCATTTTGAAAATGGGTCATTATGTGCATTTTCTCATTTAAATCTCTGCTCATTGTCTACTTTCCTTCTGTGAATGACAGATTTTATCTTCCACTGTCATCTGCAAAAAGAGATACCAAGAGACAAGCTAGCCAACCTGGGTTCAAGGTTCCAAGCAGCCATTCACTGTCTTTTTACCCTATTAAGCTCCCTAAAAAAACACCCTAGAAATTTGTCTAAAACAATAAAGCAAAACAAACTTTTGGATGTTGGAATGATTTGTCTGGAAAACATCCAAACTTAAGAAAACAGATCCTCCACGCACCCACAGGCCAAAATAAGCATTTGTGTCTTTTTTTGCTGCTGGATATATAAATGTCATTCGTTTAAAGTATTTGAGTCTTGTTATGGGGCTTTGTAGCACTAATTTTATCTTCAGAAGTCTTGTCTCTGAATTTGCCATGAGTACTCTGTGTGTGTGTGTGTGTGTGTGTGTGTGTGTGTGTGTGTGTGTGTGTGTGTAGGGGCAGGAGTATTGTAGTCCATAAATCTAACTGCCGGTTTAAATGGTCAAATGCTGGTAGAGGCCTGAGCCCTTGATGTTACAAAAAAAGGCAAAACACAGAAGGAAATAAGCAAATGCTTTTCAAGCTGGATCTTTTGAGAACCAGTGTTGCAGGTCAAGGTTTTAAAAAGTTTTACTTTCAAATGGATTACCATGAAAACATTTGCAGGGTCACTATAGGTCCCTTGTCCTACAGCGACAACAAAGGTCACAGCTCGGGCAGTGTGTCCCCTAAGTGTTCAGTGGGGGCTTTGTACTGTCTTTTAAAATTCTAACACTGACCTTTCCTTTTTGGGTTCTGTGTCTTCCTCTTTCTCATGCTGGCAGAATTGGGCCTTAAAAAAAAATAACATCATAAGTCTGGAATCCTGTTTCTTTATTTTATAATGTTCACTACTAAGGGGCGCCTGGGTGGCTCAGTAAGTTAAGCGTCCGACTTCAGCTCAGGTCGTGATCTCACGGTCCGTGAGTTCGAGCCCCGCATCGGGCTGTGTGCTGACAGCTCAGAGCCTGGAGCCTGTTTCAGATTCTGTGTCTCCCTCTTTCTCTCTCCTCCCCCGCTCATGCTCTGTCTCTCTCTTCTCAAAAATAAATAAACGTTAAAAAAATATATAATGTTCACTATTAGCACTTACAGAATGTTTGAGCTACAAGGATTTTGGTAACATCTACTTTAAGCCTTTCAAGTGCACTCTGTGTACAGGTATTAGGGTGTGAGGATCCTAAATCCAAAAGACGACTGTCTTGAGGCCCAAGGGAAAATGGAAAATCAAAACATTGGCCAAAATAAAGAAGGAAATGAAGAAAAAAACCTTTCCTTCCAGGTTTCTGAAGCCATAGTTTTTGGTGTGTACCTATTTGTTTGGACTGAAGTCATGCACATAATAAAGCCCTACCTGGGCTTAAATGTCACCCAGGCCCGCAGTATCCACCTTAGCACTTCTCTCACATTACATCAGAGAAAATAGTTTATATTCCAAATTTACAGGAAACAGAATTAGAAAATATCTTTTGTATATATTTGGATTTTATTAAGTTCAAATCACTATCTATATTTTGCTGTACTTGGTTAATGCAAATGGCACTACTTAACCCCACTTCTTTCCTTCTTTTTTCCATTCATTCATTGAACAAGTGTGTTCAGTGCCTCTACCATATGCCAGCACAGACTTCTCAAAATAGGAGTCAACAAACTTTTTCCATAAAGGGCCATAAAGGTGGTAAATATTTTAGGTTTTGTGGGTTGTATAGCCTCTGGCAGCTACTCGGTTGTGCCTTTATAGCACAAAAGCAGCTGTACAGACATAATGAATGCATGGGTACAGGCATGTCCCAGTAAAACTTCATTTATAAAAACAGGTAATAGATCAGTCACTTTGGTCTGGAGGTCATTGTTTACTGACTCCACAATAGAGCAGTGAACTAAAAAGAGACAATTCTTTGTTCTTAAGAAATTTACATATCACTAGATGGAGGCAAGAACATCCAAAAATATATAAATGTCAGGTAGGTCATAAGAGCTAAGAAGGAGAAGGCAGGATGAGAGGACAGGGAGCAGTGGGGCAAGTGTTATTTAAGATAGGGCAGGCAAGGAGCCCTCTCTGTGGAAGTGACAATGGAGCAGAGACCTAACAAATGAGGGAATAAATAGTATTGCTATCATGGAGTAGGGTGGGAAGGCTAAGATTACAGCAAGTGCAAAGGCCCTGAGGCAGGAGCTGATTTGAAGAAACAGCAAGAAGGCCATTGTAGCTAGAGTAGAATAAGTAGGGAGACAATAATGGAAATTAGAGATAACCAGAGGCCAGATCATATAGGATGTTATAGGTTATTATAAGGACCTTGGGTTTATTCTCTATGAGATAGGCAGTAATTGGAAGGTTTTCATCAGAGGAGTTACAGGATAGGTTTTGTGTGTGTGTTTTTTTTAAAGATCACTCTGATTTGTTCCTGAAGTATAACTTAGTAAAGTATAACCTTAGTAAAATTGAAATAAGAAATGAGAGTGGCATATACCAGGATGGTGGCAGTGGACGGTACAAGTGATTAGATTCCAGATACAAATTGAAGGTTAAGCTGACAGGATTTGCTGCTAATAGACTAAATGTTCAGTGTGGGAGAAGAAGGGTCAAAATGATTCTAAGGTTTTGATCTGAGCAAGTGGAAGAATGAAGTTGCCACTAACTAAGATGGGGAAGGGTGTGGGGAAAGAAGGCTTGCAGTTTTAAATGTATTAAATTGAGGTGCTATTCTGATATCCAAGTGGAGGTAAATGGGAAACAGTTCAATCTACAAGTTTAGAATTCAGGAGAAAGAGATAGGTTAGCAGGATAATTGGGCCAGGATGAGATCACCTAGAAATAAGTATACTTGGGAAAGAGAAGTGATTGAAGGGCTGAGCCCTGGTTCGCACAATCCTCTTGCAAGGGAAACTGGGAGGGAGTGCCTATTGGGGAAGAAGGAGAACTAAGAAAAGGTGATTCAGTGACCAGGTGGAGAGTGATTCACAAAGGAGAGAATTATCAACTGAAAGAGTGCTGAGAGGTCCAGTTAGATGGAGACTGAGAATCCGCACTGAGAATGCCAGCACGGTGCCAGCTCAGTGTGGCTGGAATTGGGAGATTAAGGGGAGAAAGTGGAGACAGAGTATAGATAGCTCCTCCAAGGAGTTTGCCTGTAAAAGGGAGGAGAAAATGGAACCGTTGCTCAGGTGTGTGAGATTAAGGAAGAGTGGAGATGGGAGATACGTTTTGCTGTTATTACAGTGATAGGAATGACCCATAGAAACGGAGTATGAACGGATGACCATTACATGCTCATCTTACCTTTTCTTATAATGATGCTGTGGCAGTCTTTTCAGTATAATTAAAAGAAACTTTCTATGTATGTGTGGCTGAATATATAGACTGGAAATGAAAAGGCCTGAAGCCTGGACCTGGCTTAACCATTTGCCAGTGTTATCCTTGGGAAAATTTCTGAGCTTCAGTTTCTTCACTTGTAGAATGAAGATTAATAATAATAATAATAATAACTGTGTGTCACTTTCCAGGTTTGTGTGTGTGTGTGTGTAAAGACGACGAAAACTGTGAATCACCACACTAGCATATGATTTTAAATGCATATTGATGATCTTCCTGTTGTTCTAAGAATTATTTTTTAGGGATTTATTTTAAGCAGTTTCAAAGTTGGTTCAATATATAAAATAAAATAATATACAATAACTGTAGAATAAGTGATAAAACCACATAATTATCTCAATAGGTAAAGAAAAAGCATTTGATAAAATCCAGCACCTTTTCATGATAAAAATGCTCCCAACAAACTAGGAATAGAGACAAACTTCTTCAATCTAAAAAGGGGTATCTATGGAAAACCCACAGCTAACATCACATTAAGATTAAGAACTGGACAAGATGTATGCACTCATGGCTCCTATTGAACATTGTATTGGAAGTACTATGTGGGCAGTTAGGCAAGAAAAAAAATGCATCTAAATTGGAAAGGAAGAAGAAAAACTATCTCTATTCACTGATAACATCATTTTCTATATATCAATCTCTAAAGAACCCCCCTCGGCAACTCATACACAAAACTATTATAATTAACAAATAGGTCAACAAAGTTGCAGGATACAAGATTAATATACTAAAATAAGTATTGCTATATACTAACAACGAACAATCTGAAAATGAAATTTTTAAAAATCTGTTTACAATAGCATCAAAAGAATAAAACACTTAGAAATAAAATTAATTAAGGTAGATCTATTTTTAATTTTTTGAGGAACCTCCACACTGTTTTCTAGAGCGGCTGCACCAGTTTGCATTCCCACCAACAGTGCAAGAGGGTTCCCATTTCTCCACATCCTCTCCAGCATCTATAGTCTCCTAATTTGTTCATTTTAGCCACTCTGACCAGCGTGAGGTGGTATCTCAGTGTGGTTTTGATTTGTATTTCCCTGATAAGGAGTGATGTTGAGCATCTTTTCATGTGTCTGTTGGCCATCTGGATGCTAGGAATTTACCCAAGGGATACAGGTGTGCTGATGCATAGGGGCACTTGTATCCCAATGTTTATAGCAGCACTTTCAGCAATAGCCAAATTATGGAAAGAGCCTAAATGTCCATCAACTGACAAATGGATAAAGAAAATGTGGTTTATATATACAATGGAATACTACTTAACAATGAGAAAGAATGAAATCTGACCATTTGTAGCAATGTGGATGGAACTGGAGGGTGTTATGCTAAGTGAAATAAGCCAGGCAGAGAAAAACAGATACCATATGTTTTCACTCCTATGTGGATCCTGAGAAGCTTAACAGAAGACCATGGGGGAGGGGAAGGTGGGGAAAAAAAAGTTAAGAGAGGGAGGGAGGCAAACCATAAGAGACTCTTAAATACTGAGAACAAACTGTTGATGAGGGGTGGGGGAGAGGGGAAAGTGGGTGAGGGGCATTGAGGAGGGCACCTATTGGGATGAGCACTGGGTGTTGTATGCAAACCAATTTGACAATAAATTATATTTAATATAAAAAAAAGAAATAAAATTAATTAAAGAAGTGCAGTACTTATACACTACAAACTACAAAACAATGTTGAAAGAAATTCAAGCCTAAATAAATGTAAAGACATTCGGTGTTCATGGATTGGAAGAATTAATATTGTTAGCAATATTAGCAATTGTTAGCTAATATTGTTAGCAATATTAGCAAAAAGATGGCAGTACTGCCCAAATTAACCTACAGATTCAGTGCAATCTCTATCAAAATTCCAATCACCTTTTTTTCCAAAGTGGACAAGCTGATCCAAAAATTCATATGGAAATTCAAGAGACCTCCAAAGCCCAAAAAAATTCTTGAAAAGAACAAAATTGAAGTACTCATACTTTCTGATTTCAAAACTTACTACAAAGCAGCAAAGTATAGTATTGGCATAAGGGTAGAGGTATAGACCAATGAAATAGAACTGAGAGTCCAAAGTTAAACCCATGATTTTATGGTCAGGTGATCTTTGATAAGGATATCAAGTCAATTCAATGGGAAAAGAAGAGTCTTGTCAACAGTTATTACTGGGACAACCAGATATCCACATGCAAAAGAATGAAGTCAGACCTTTACCTCACACCATATATAAAAATTAACTCAAGATGGATTAATAACCTAAATTTCAGAGGCAAACTATAAAAATATTAGAAGAAAATATAAGATAAATATTTATGTTGTTGGGTTAAACTTATTTTTCTTAAATATAACATGAAAAGCACAAGCAACAAAAGGAAAAATAGCTGAGTTAGAGCTCATCAAAATTTAAAACTTTTGTGCTTCAAAGGATGTTATCAAGAAAGTAGAAAGATCACCCACAGAATGGAAGAAAATATTTGCAAATCATGTATCTAGTAAGGGTTTATTATCCAGGATGTATTTTTTAAAACTCAACAATAAAAAAAAAAAAACTCAACTCAAAAAAGGGGCAAAGGATTTGAATAGACCTCTCTTTAAAGATACACAAATGGCCAAGAAGCACATGAAAGGATGTTTGCCATTAGTTATTAGAAAAATAGAGATCAAAACTATGAGCTTCCACTTCATACCACGAGGATGGCTAAAATGAACAAAGTATTGGTAATGATGTGTAGAAATTGGAACCCTCGTATGTTGCCAGTGTGAATGTAAAATGGTGCAGGGGCTATGGAAAACAGTTGGCAGTTCCTCAAAAAGTTAAGCATAGAGTTACCGTATGACACAGCACTTCCATTCTGAAGTACATACCCAAGAGAATTAAATGCATATGTTCACACCAAACTTGTTACATGAATATTAGTAGCAGCATTATCCATAATAGCCAAAAAGTTGAGACAACCCAAATATTTATCAACTGATGAGTATATAAACAAATTGTGCTATAATGAAGTATTAGTTAGCCATAAATAGGGATGAAATACCAATACATGCTACAGCATGGTTGAACCTTGAAAACATTATGCTAAGTAAAAGAAGCCAGGCACAAAAGGCCACATATTGTATGATTCCATTTCTTTGAAATGTCCAGAGTAGGTAAATCCATCAAGACAACAAGTAGAGAGATAGTGGTTGCCAGGGGTGGGAGGAGAGTGGAATTGGAAGGTACAAAGTTTCTTTTTGACATGACAGAAATGTTCTGGAATTAGATGTGGATGGTAGTTGCACAACTTTGCGAATAACATAAACCCACTGAACTATGTATTTTTAAATGGTTAAAGTAGTGAATTTTTATCTCAGTTTTTAGAAAGTTATTTTGTAGTTCCTGGTAAACATAGCATAATAGGAATTTCAGACTTGGAGTTAGCATAAAACACAACTGCAATATATCCTTTATTGGGAAGGACCAAGTTCTCCGGGATGGGTCTCTCTTCAACACATACACGCTATACACACAAACCAAAAACACCTTTTCTTTCCTACTATTTTCCTTCTTTTGATCATGAAGGTAGACAGTTGAGACAAAAAAATAACAAAAAGAGCTTTTACATAGGAAATACAGTTAAGTTTTGCAGTAAGTGCCTATTGCCCTAACCATATGTGGTCAATTATGTCTTAGAGATTCATTATCATCTTTTTCTTTCCCCCAAAGCCTACTTAAATTCCAAGTTCTGGGAGTCATGAATCAACATTTTTTTCTGTAGCAACCAGAATTGGAAATGACTTAAGATCCTTAACACCATCATTGCTGAACATGTGAAGTCAGCTACCAGTAGAGTCCCTAATTCATTCCACCATTTCATCAGTCAGAGTCCAGGGAGAATTTTCCTCAGTGCCTCCTTTGTCATCACTAAATTCAAGATGGTCCCTTAGGAGGGGCTATACTGTTTGAAATGTCATTTTTTCCTGATGATTAAAGTAATATGTTCATTTAAAGGTAGTACTGAGTTTAATTAAAAAAACAAAAATTTTTAGGCATTTCCTTGCCAAGAAATCCTAAAATATACACATTGACAATGTAAATTCTTGTACTGAAATGTTTGAGGAGAAACTGCTGAAATGGAGATGGCTTTTCTAAGTTTGTGTGTGTGTGTGTGTGTGTGTGTGTGTGACACACACAAAGATGTTTTCACAAAACACTCTTGATAGATACATACTCAATGCCACATACTGTGTAAGATGCAGGAAAAAGCCATGGACCTGTAGGAGGTGAGAGCTGAGGAGGAAGAGAAGGAGCACACTAGATGGAGAGGAAGGAAAGAAGAGTGTGTCCAGGCAGCGGGGACACAGGAAAGCCCAACGGAGGACATGAGGCAAGCCCAGTGATCACTCTGGCAGTGGTACTTCAGACACTGCTCTGCCTTTGGCTCTTAGCTGTCGAACAAACCAATTGACACCTATCTTTCTTACACAGTCACACCTGCAGGGGCTGGGTCACATGGACATGTAGGCTGCCCATTTGCACTGGCAGTGCTGGAACTAATTTTTCCAGATTTTTGGTTTAGTTCTAAAGGAACCCTGGCCCTGCTTTGGTAATGCTGTGCAGGCTGCGCCTGTGCACCTAGGGCCAGATCGGGCAGGTCTCCATCTGCAGGTGTGTCTCTGTTGAAGGCTGACTTGTCTTTGTGCATGAAGGCCATGCCTGCAGGGAGTTTGTCTGATAGAGACCAGCTCTTCAGGGCACTTTCATGGCTGCAGAAAAGAAAGGAACAGAGCAGAAACCCTGCCAGATGCTGGAGGTGTCAAGCTAGAAATCCTTATCTAAGGTAATTTAAGAGAGTTATGAATGAGGAACCTTGTACTTTAATAGAGAAGCTTATAAGGGACACCTAGGTGACTCAGTTGGTTAAGCATCTGACTCTTGATTTTGCCTCAGGTCATGATCTCACAGTTCGTAGGTTCGAGCCCCACATCAGTCTTTGCACTGGCAGTGCAAAGCCTGCTTGGAATTCTCTCTCTCCTTCTCTCTCTGCCTCTTCCCTGCTCTTTCTCTCTCAAAATAAATAAATAAGCTTTAAAAAAAAATAGAGAAGCTTACAAGGCTAGGCAGTAGGAATGCTTATCCCAACCATGGCAAAGCAAAAGCACAAGTATCCAGTGCCAGTGCCTTCCCTCCTTGAGGAAAAGCAGGCAAACCACTCCCCCATGACTCAGCATTCAGGCCCAGGGCCCAGCATGGTCAATCTGTGGACACCCCCTGTCGGGGGGCTCACTGCATTGACAGTCAGCCCTCAGAGTTGCATCAACCACTGTCTGTTGTCAGCTGGTTTAAGGCCCACAGAGAGAAACCTCGGATGTCAGACCTGAAGTCAGGTAGACCCAAGACAATGCTTTTGGAGGAATGGAAGGCTTTCTCTGTGCAGAAAGAACTAAGGACTCCTGGAGCACTTTCCTAAGACATTCGGGAAGAAAGCAGGTAAATGGGAGGACGTGTGACTTGTGTAGGAACTGAGTATGGACCTCACATGCATGAGGTCTCAATAAATGTTAGTGTAGAAACAGAGGCACCAAAGCTACAACTTACTTGAAACCCTGATTGTGTCAGAAAATCATAGACCCCTTGCTTTAGGCCAAAGCTGACTTTCTGCCCAGACTCCCCCTTACCATTACACACACCCCTTTTAACCAATGGTGTATATCTGAAAGTACCAAGATCCCTGCAGCTAGCTAGGCTTACAAAATTGTAATAGTGGAAAGTAGATTTCTCCTGAAAAGTCAAATTTTCCATGTTTCAGAGAATGAGTGACAAAATGGGGCCTATGTCCCTTCTGGAAGCATACACTGTGGAACCACAGCGATCCCCTGCTTGAGGGCAGTGGGAGCTGTTTCAGTAGGCACAGTCCCACCCCCACTGGAGAGGTAGGCACAGAAACAGGTGGCTTAGAGACAGGTGGAGGCATTGCTCCTTTACTTCCTGGTTTTGTGACCCTGGGCAAGTTCTTTAACCTCTCAAATCTTCATTTTCCTCATCTTTAACATAGTGCTTACCTCACAGTTGCTTTGAGATTGCATGAAATAAATGTAGAGGAAGTGCTTGGTGTGGTTCTTGGCACGCAGTGAGCATTCAGTACATGGCGCCTTTGAAAATATATTAGATGCTCGTGCTCTGCTCAGTGGTAGCCCAGGGAGCTGAACTTGTTCATCTGTCCCTTGAATTGTGATTTTAGCTGTGATGAAAATTGCAGTTAAAGGTGACTCAGTGATTGCATTGGTCATTCCTTGTACTCTTTATACATCAATTCAGATACTTTCCCTCTTCCTCAGAGCCCAACACTTCCTCTGTTTTAAAGTCTTATTCTCAATAAGGGAAGAGCAAGAGTTCTTTAAGCAAGGCTGCTCTGCTCATTTTGGGGCTCTTTATGCCTTTTAAAATTATCTGGTCATAGATGTTAAACGTCTCTAACGTCTTATAGCCCCTATGATCTAAAATACATAAGATTGCCATGAACTACATGCCATTTTGTGACACTCAATAACTGATGTGTGTCCACTGGGCCTCCAGATTCTAAATGCAAGTCTTCTTAGGGGAAGGACTGTGTTTTATATTCCTTCTGTATGGCCAGAACCCAGGCAAACCATATTAAGCCTCTAATGAAGTTGAATAAATCAGGCTGGTTGCTATACCTTCTTGTTTGTTTAATTCAAATACAAATTGACTAGGCTCACTCCTGTCTGCAGTAATAACAGGAGAACATGGAAGAGCAAAGGGGAACTTGTTGTGCCCTGGCAGCACCTAGGGCAGGGCTGGGTCGGACTGAGCAGGGATCTAGGAGTTGGGGTGGGGCATGGTTGCCCCCTCACAGTCATCATCCAAGCCTGGATATAGTATGCTCTTAAAACTGCCCTTGAAGAAACGTGCTGTAAGATGAGAAGTTGGCCCTGCAGACTTTGTGTCCTCTAAAAGCAGTTCCTTGCTGTGCTGCTAAAACACCGGATTTTTTCTTTGTCACCTTCTCCTTCCTAGTCTATTGTAATTACATTTCTCAACTGTTTTTAAAAAGTTTCTTTTTCCCCAGAAGGCTGCCTTCTTTCCCACTGTCCCCCATCCAGACTGTCTGGCACACGATCACCAAGTTGCTTTCCCCAAAACAGCACCTGGCATGTCTGACCCTCCACGTTCAAACCCTCATAACCTACCACTGCCAACCCACCCTCCATGGCACACTCTGGCATTCGAAGCCCTGTGGAGACCGTTCTCATTACTCTCCTCAGCTCTCTACTCAAGCCCAGGTGACTTCCACTCATCCCCTTGCCCCAGCTCAAATACCCTACCAACGTATTCCTGGGATTACCTAGGTCTCAACTTCTGTTACTGGCTTACTTCACCTCCTTTACGGAGTCCTGAACATGCCAGCTCACACTGAACACTGCTGCCTTGCTGAGCTCCAAGCATCACTGCCCATCCTACATTTGGAGTTTGCCACACATGCCCAAGGGACTGTATTGCTAATGTCTGCATGTGTTTGTAGATTTCCACCTTCCCCCTTACTGTACTGTATTTCCCCTGCACTGTAAACCCCCTTACAGCAGAGTTCATGTTTCTTTTTACTATGCCCCTTAACACGCTCAGACTAGTGCCCTCCACTAGCCAACTCGCCACTGAATTCTGTAGAACATGATCATGACACTCCTGGTGTTCTGGTCTCTACCTTAGTTAGGGCTGCTATTAGATTCCTCAGAGCTGAGCCCTCTCATTTTGGCTGGAGCCTATCATTGAGCCCCAGACAAAGCTATTTGTTGTGCAGACAGGAATAATAAAAGATGATTTTAGCAGTTTTTCGTGGTTGAACCAGTCCTTCATCTGACAGCCTGCAGCCCACTGCAGGAATGGTGGGAAAAGTGTGCTTCCTTGTGCCAGTTCCCTCTCCATTGTAATTAGGAAGCTGGTTTGCTTGAAATATTGTTTCACAGGTGCAGGATTCATCCTCGACAGGTGATTATGTTTTGATTTTTATCATCACTTATAAAACAGAATGGGGAAAGAGATTTCAGACCATAAAGCATATTCCACTGCAAATGAGATATTAGTGTTAAAAATTCATCAATGTTGCTAAATATTTACCCAATACAGTGTTTCTACCTTCTGCCAACCTGAGGCATTCTCTTGGCAAATGTGCCTCATGGAACTTTGGAAGTCTTTCTGCATTACTAGTCTAACTACATAAATACAACCATCTGTCCATACTAGGTAAACAGACTGACCTCTATTCTTCTTCTTCTTTTTTTTAACCTTTGTTTTAATTTCTTGAAATTTGTCCAAAATAATCCTGACTCTACTGCTGGTTCTTTGTTAGGAGCCAAAAAGATACAATTATAAAGAACTCCAGAAACATCTAGTACATTCCTTTTCTTCTTAGTGTAATTTGAAACCCCCCTGAGAATTGTAATTTAAAAGTTCCCCACACTTTCCTTCCTCTCCAGAGGTAGCCATGCATTTTCTTGTGTTTCATACTGTTGCGTTATTTTATTGTTCTACTGTAGAAACTTGGTATTTTTAAAGCATCAAATTTGTTTTCAAGTTCATATTTGCACAGAACCAAACTACAGCCTTTAATAAGATTAAATTAGTGGGTGTTGATTTAGTTCCTACTATGTGCTTAGTTGCTACATTCATCTTTTTTTTTAATGTTTTTAATTTTTATATCTGAAGGATAGAGATACAGAGCATGAGTGGGGAGAGGCAGAGAGAGAGAGACAGAATCCAAAGCAGGCTCTCCCAGCACAGAGCCCCACACGGGACTTGAACCCACAAACCATGAGATCATGACCTGAACTGAAGTCGGATGCCCAACCGACTGAGCCACCCAGGTGCCCTGCTAGGTTCATCTTTAAAGGAAATATTCATATGTGGGATATTTTTAATTCATTCAAAAAGTCATGTTGAGAAGTTAAACACTCATTCTCATGATGTCATCTCTCAAGCATTCCTAGAACTACTTTCTCCTTGAGAGCAAGGAAGATGAACAGGGAGGAACCAGCATCCTTACTTGGGTTTTGATCCAAAATAGCTCTCCTTAGCTTGATTAGGCAGTTTATTGAGGTTTGATTCTAAGTGACTTTTCACTCTCTCTGAATTCATATCCACTCTATACACTGAGATTCCCCCCGACACACTCCTCTCCCAGGAATTCAAAGGACCATGATGTAGAACAGTTCCCAAAGAGAAATTTCAGAAATATTTTGAGCTGTCCCAGCACTGTTGG
Source organism: Acinonyx jubatus (assembly GCF_027475565.1). Lineage (NCBI taxonomy): Eukaryota > Metazoa > Chordata > Mammalia > Carnivora > Felidae > Acinonyx > Acinonyx jubatus. The sequence goes on from NC_069388.1 coordinate 58,899,667, forward strand.
AAGAAAAGACTTACCTGCTTGACAGCAAAAAATCATGAGTGTATGTTATAGCATGGTAGTTTAACAATCATTACCTCCTCACATCTCATATGCTAAGTAATCACTCATTCATTCAGGAGTTGTTTAGCAAGTACCTTCTATGGACACTGTGTTAGGGTAGGTTCTGGAGATGTAGCAGTGAACGAAAGAGGGGGTCTCTGCCCTCCGAAGGCTTACCTGTAATCTCATTCAGTGGCAGATTGGGTGCTATAATTGTTAGTGTTATAGACATTCAGAGGAGGGAAAGGTTGGGAAAAAGAAGACGGAAGCAGACGTTTCCTGAACAGTATGGGCTGTGAACTGATGTGTGATGGAAGGGTAGGATGTGGACAGGGAAGTGAAGGCAGATGGGCAACATTTGAGCAAAGCCCTACAAGGTGAGATGCACAGAGCCCCCTTACTATGAGCAGCACGGAGAACCTGACTTGCCTAAATGACAGCTCCTGGAAGGAGCATGCTGGACATGTCAAAGTCAGGCAGGGCCTGAGACAAGATTGAGAAGTGGGACCTAGTCTAATGGGCAATCAGGGGCCCTCTCAATTAAGCAGACTCTTAAGGAGACAGGTGGCATGATAGAAAAGGTGTTTAGGGAAGATTAATCTGGCATCAGGATTAATGACCTTTCCCTTAGCTGCAGTTGCCCTAACTTCCTTGCGCTCAAATATATTTCATGATAGATGGTTTTAGAATTACATGTCAGAGACTTGGACATGAACTTCCCCAGGGTGGGGAAGCAATTTAAGAATTAGAGCGTGATTGTTTAACTCTGAAGTAAAAATGGTGCTTGGCTTAACCAGATGACTTGATGCTGATCAAAACAAATTGTTTTTAAAAATTGTCACCATGTCATCCTGAAGAGATACAAAAGAAATAACAAGAAAAGGGAAGAGGCAAATTCCAGAGAATCTGAGAACATTAAGACCTTGGCTGTGTATTGAGACCAGGTTTCCAGAGTAATTACTTTCCATTTCTGTCACTCAGAAGAGCTGAACGTAGCCAGGTAATTTCTGTGTAAACTTCAGCAAGAATCTTGCTATGTGTATACACAGTTGCTCTTGAGGTGGAGTTGGGTAGGCTCCATCTAAGAGTCTAAGAGTTCCTTTGGTAAGTCTTTGATTATTGCATTTTTCCTTACAATATTCACAGATGAGAAACCAAAGGCCCAGGTAAGTCAAGCACACATCCTGGTCAAGGACAGAGCAAGGTGTCCTGATTCCTAGTATACTTGCCTTCACCTGCCCACTTCACCTAATTCTGATCTCTGCTTTTTTCTTTCCCTTCCCTTTTTTCTCTTTTGTCCCACTTCTTGTTTATTTTTGGTGAGAGGAAAGGTAGGGAAAGAAGGGTTGAAGACCAGGGTTGAGTAAGAAATGCTAAGAGAACCAATAATGCTAGAATAGTGTATAGATTACACTTACACTTAACTACTGCTGATGCTACTTGTTCTACATCATACTATTTATGAAATAATATGAAATATGGTATCTTATCTACTTCTCACCAAACCCCAGTTACAAACTGAAGGCAAATGCAAAGATGCAGAAGCCTTTGTTTCATATCCTAGGTGAGCCACAGAATGACTTGGTGGCCTTGGGTAGATAACTTCTCTGAGCCAGGTGCCCTCATCCCCCACCCTCCTGGTTCCATGGTTCCCTATGGCTCTGGGACCAGCCTCAGTCTCTCCTCATTCTCAGCCCAGTGCTTTTGTTCTCTTTGTCTCTAGGAACTCTGAAGCATTAAGTTTTAAAATATAAATATGCTTTAAACAATGTAACATTTTTTAAATGTTTAGTTGGAATTTTGCATTTCTAGCAATTTCTTGATGCATCCCACTTGTGCCAACCTTCTTTCTTGTGAGAACCACTCTTGTCGTTACACCCAGGCTTAGATCTCTTCACTGGCTGAGTTGTTCCATTATACGCTTCCATTATCTGAGTGCATGTTACCCATTCCAGGTTCATCTCGGTCCCTGCCAGGGCACTCACTACCACCCAGCACCACCCTCCACGCTCCCCTCATCAAGCTAGCTTCCTTACTCCCACTACCATCAGGGACACGTTTATGTGGGTTCTGACCCTCCACCAAAAACCTGCTACTCCTCTGTGGCTCCTTCCCTAAGTCAAAAGGGTCCTTACCTTATCAGTACCACTATTCTACTCTAATCTGCAGGGCATAATTGAGCACTGCCTAGCTCTCCCTTTTAAATGACTTTATTGAGGCATAGTTTATATATCAAAAAACTAACCCATTTCCAGTGAATTCAGTGATTCATAGTAAATTTAGAGTGTGCAACCATCACCCTTATATAGTTTCAGATTTCATCACCCTGGTAAGGTCCCTCATACCCATTGTATAGCCAATAATCACACACAAACATACAAACACACCCACCTGCTGACTCACTCCCTTACATGTATACACTCACTCAAACATCTTTTGGTTCAATTGGAATAATACTGTCCTGTTCTATTTAGGCTTTTATTACAATAAATATTTTTTGTGATTAGGTTTCAATATTTAGACACGTTTGCTGCTATATAATAAAATTGTCACATATTGGTAATTATATTAAATATTTTTCAAAGATAAAATTTGTATTGTTCACCTTTTCTTCTAAAGAGTTGCTTTTCCTTCCAAGTTTTCTTGTCCATTTTTACTTCAGGAATTCTTTCCATAGATTCAAAAATGTATTTATGTGACAACCTGACAGATAAACAGAGCTAATTTCTAAATACTCTGATGTCAAAACGGGCAAAGATATAAAAAGGTATTTCAGAAATAGGAAAAGAAGATGCCTAATAAATATGCTACACTAATAATTAGAGATGCAATCAAAGCAACAGTTCAAGCATTTTTTTTTCCTATAAAATTGGCAGTGGGGCCCCTGTGTGTCTTATTTGGTTAGGCATCCAACTCTTGATTTTGGCTCAGGTCATGATCTCATGGTCCTGAGATCAAGCCTCTCTCCCTCTCCCTTTGCCCTTCCTCTGCGCGCTCTCTCTCTCTTTCTCTCAAAAATAAATCAATAAACAATAAATAAATAAATAAATAAATAAATAAATATTATTTATTAATAAATAAATAAAGGTGATGAGGTAAAAAAAATGTTGAGGTATAAATGATAAATAAAATTATAATATATTTAAAGAGTCCATCATGATGATGAGATATACATATACCTTGTGAAAATATTTCCACCATGAAGTTAATTAACACTTCTGTCATCTCACCTTTTTTTTAAGTTTTCAGCAAATTTCATTTATACAATACAGTATTTACATTACATTATTAACAACTATACATTTGGGTCTCAGGCTTTATTTATCCTATAAGTGAAAGTTTGTACTCTTTTACCAACCTCTCCCTATTTTTCCCAAACCCCAATCTCAGGCAACCACCATTCTATTCTCTGTTTCTATGAATTCAACTTTCTTTAGATTCCACCTGTAGTGATGCTGGACAGTATTTGTCTTTCTCTGTTTAGTATATTTTACTTGGAATAATTTCCTCAAGGTCCATCCATGTTATCACAAAAGGCAAGATTTTCTCTTTTTTAAAGCTGAATAATATTCCATTGTATATACATACCACAGTTTCTTTTTCCATTCATCCATCAGTGGGCACTTAGGTTGTTTCCGTTCTTTGGCTATTATGAATAATGCTGCAATGAACGTGGGAATACAAATACGTCTTTGAGATAATGATTATCTCCTTTAGATATAATACCCAAATGTGAGCTTATTAGATCATGTAGTAGTTCTACTTTAATTTCTTGAGGAACTTCCATACTGTTTTCCATAGTAGCTGTACCACTTTACATTCCCAGCAACAGTGTACAAGGGCTTAATCTTCTCCACATCCTTGCCAGCATTTTTCATCTCATATCTTTTTTATAACAGACATCCTAACAGATGCGAGGTGATAGTTCATTGTGGTTTTGATGTGCATTTCTCTGATCATTAGTGATTCTGAGCTCCTTTTCATATATCTGTTGTACATCTGTATGTCTTCTTTGGGAAATGTCTGTTCAGATCTTTGGGTTACTTGTTTTTTGTTTTTTTTTGCTTTTGGGTTGTATGAGTTCCTTATACATTTTGGATATTTATCAGATATGTGGTTTGCAAATCTCCTACGCCACAAGTTTTCTTTTCATTTTGTTGATGTTTCCTTTGCTGTGTAGAAGCTTTTAGTTTGATGGAGTCCTGCTTGTTTATTTTTGCATTTATTGCCTTTGCTTTTTGTGTCAAAACTGAGAGATCAATGTCAAGGAACTTACTCCCTGTGTTCTCTTCTAGGAATTTTTTTGTATCAGGTCTTTTATTCTGTTTCACAGTTTACATCTTCTTATATTGTGCATTTATTAACAAATTGTTGTAGTTATTTTTAATACTTTTGGCTTTTAGCCTTATACTACAGTTATAGGTAATTATATACTACCACTATAAGATTAGAGTATTCTGTATTTAACTACATATTTACCTTAACCAGTGAGTTTTATTCTCTCTTGTATTTTTATGTTACT